>NW_027507784.1:75074569-76274569 GCF_037356315.1 Lithobates pipiens
TGCCATTAAAGGTCATATGTGTGTAAAGGCAGGCGTCCCGATACTTTTGGTAATATAGTGTAGATATTTACATTGGTTCAAGCTGGACCAACGTAACTAAAGAAAAACTGCCACACCTATACTTGAGCTTTAATGCTGTGTGTTGTTTTTTATTTTTTTTATTATTCAAATTGAAAATTTTAATGTATTTTCCTTGCAAAATGTGGGCATGTATTGTCCATGCTGGTGATATTTACAGTAAAGTAGTCCCTTATCACCGATTTTGTGCATTAACTATTTTTTGCATTACTTCATTAATTTAGGTGACGTCACCTCGCTGTGACAATTAAAGCATGGTTGGGTTTGTTGCAAATAGTTCCAAGGGATTAGTTCAACTTTTTATTATTCTACCTTGAATGTCAAGGTTAGAGCAGTGCATACACTTGTTTTTCTAATGTGCGCTTGTTTGGCAGAATGACTTGGTCGGGCTGATCTCAGTTTAAGTGCAGTCAACGGATGACATGTTGCCCGGTGCTAAGTCCACATTAAATTCGTCTTTTAGAGGCAATTCTCAATTATACTAAAGCTTTTGTCAGTCTGTACTGAACTCTGCTTTGTTACTGTTTGCCTAAAAAATTATACAGAGAGCAATTTGTTACATGTACAGTTAAAGCAGTAAAGTAAACACTCTGTATATGGCAGCTTACCAGTTCTTAGATATGATGGCTGCATTCGTTTTACATTGTTGGCTTTCTTTCCTTTATATTCACCTAGTGATTTGGCCATTAAGGCTTGACATACATTGTACAATGTTTTTGTTTTCAGAAAATGGGATGTATCCAAATTTCTGAATTCCAATTGTACCGAATTTAAACGAATCCGAAATAACGGAAAAAAAAAAACGGATGAAATTCAAATTTGAATCAAAATCAAATGGTTATTATATGGTCTGGAAGGGGTTAAAGCACTAGACATGTACACACTGAAATATTTTGTTTCGAAATTTTGTTTTCGTCTGAAAAATCTATTTATTTAGTTACTCCCGAAATTAGTTTTTATTTATTTTGTTTTAATAATGCATTCATCTGAAAATCCGAATTAAGGTGGAATCTGTCATTGAAGGTTGATGGTCTCTGCCGAATGTTCTAAGAAGATTCGACGGAGCAGCGGAACTTTACGACGCCGCAATCGTACATTTCCGGTCGAATGTTCCACCTACAAGCTATAGTAGAATTCTAATGTTGTATGACACTAGTAATAATTATATTTATTAAATATTATTACTAGTCAACCAACATTAGAATTTTTCTATAGCCTATGGGCGGAGCATTTGACCATAAATGTCCGCTTGCGGCGACTGCTTCGTCAAATCTTCATGTCGAATCTTTTCTCCCTATGCCGAATAATCTTGTACTAATAGAGTTAGGTTAGGCACATTCAACCTTTTTTGCTATTGTCTCTATAATATCGAATATTTTCTCTCTATGTCGAATAATCTTGGACTAAAACAGCTAAGGTTAGGCACATTCGACCACAGGTTCGATGGACACAGACTTCTATTGTCAGTGTCATGTCAAATCTCCTATCTATATCGAACTGTTGTCACAATGAAAATGAAAATAAAGCATTTGTTTATGTCGGAGCTTTCGGTTTTCGGATTCTGCGCGTTTGTTATCGTTTGTTAAAACGATAACGAAAATACTCGAAATTCAGACGAAAATACATTCGGATGAAAACAAATGCACATGCCTACTTGTTACCCCTACACTTCATATTCTTGATATGTGGCTGCTGTACCATATACTTGTATGAGAAAGTCTCCTGTTCTCTTTGTATTGTCTCCTTTGTGGGAAATCCCTGGAGTTCCTGCCAGTCCCTCTACTTTCCTATTAAAAACTGACCACACTAAGCAGAAGAGCACAGCATGGTCAATTCTCTAGCTATGCTGGGAACTCAGGCTGCTCTCCTCCAATTATTTGTCCTGACATGCCCCTGCTGCACAGCCATTCGCTGGGAAGCTCAGTGTGCTGCTGCTTCTCCCTCCCCAGCTCATATGGAGCTGAGAACAGAGGGAATGTGATCACTTATAAGAAAAGGGGAAAAAAGGTATTTCTATATTGTTTTGTTGTATCTATACAGTCTGCAAAGGTGTCTCCTGTGCTCCTGTATCCATTTTATGTAAAACCCTTTACCCCAAAATGAGAAAAAACTGTTGCTGTAACTAATTAACCACTTACCTACCGACCAGCCCACGCCGATGTACGTCCTATTTTTGAAGAGGGATATCTCAGTAACGGCAGCAGCTGCTGCCACAACCGAGATATCCATCTCTTCAGGCGCCGGTCGTCTGTACGATAACGGTGGTCTCCCCGGCGGATTCGCCGCAAGATCACCGCTATCGGCGGTGGGAGAGGTGCATCCCCCCTCCCGCCGCCCTCCCGCACCTTCCGCCGCTTACCGGAGCCGTCGGTAGCGGCGGAGGCGATCTGGTCCTTCTGCTAGCTGGGTATGGAGACGAGTGAGGCTAAGATGGCCCCCACTTGTCTCTATACCATAGGAGGGCGGAAGCAATGTCAAAACGTCACTTCCGCCCATACCTCTTAAACGTATATTTTTTTTAAATGTAATTTTTTTTTTTTTTTCATTTTAATCCAAATATGAGATCTGAGGACTTTTTGACCCCAGATCTCATATTTAAGAGGACCTGTCATGCTTTTTTTCTATTACAAGGGATGTTTACATTCCTTGTAATAGAAATAAAAGTGATCCATTTTTTTTTTAAACAGTGTAAAAATAAATAAAATCAATTAAAATAAATAAGAACAAAAAAAAGGTTTTTAAAAACACCCTGTCACGACGAGCTTGCGCACAGAAGTGAGCGCATACGTGAGTACCGCCCGCATATGAAAACGGTGGTCAAACCACACATGTGAGGTATCACCGCGATCGGTAGAGCGAGAGCAATCATTCTAGCCCTAGACCTCCTCTGTAACGCAAAAAATGCAACCTGTAGAATTTTTTAAATGTTGCTTATGGAGTTTTTTGAGGCTAAAAGTTTGTCGCCCTTCCACGAGCGGGCGCAATTTTGAAGCGTGACATGTTGGGTATCAATTTACTCGGCGTTCCATTATCTTTCACAATATAAAAAAAAATTGGGCTAATTTTACTGTTGTCTTATTTTTTTTATCAAAAAAAGTGCATTTTTTCCAAAAAAAGTGCGCTTGTAAGACCACTGCGCAAATACGGTGTGAAAAAAAGTGTTTCAATGACCGCCATTTTATTCTCTATGGTGTTAGAAAAAAAAAAAAAACAATATAAAATGTTTGGAGGTTCTAAGTAATTTTCTAGCAAAAAAAACAGTTTTAAACATGTAAACACCAAATCTGAAAAAGAGGCCTTGTCCTTAAAGTCGTTGTAAACTCAATTTTTTTACTTTTACCTACAGGAAAGCCTATAATAAGGTTTACCTGTAGGTAAAAAAAATATCTTCTAAACCTGTACGGTTTAGGAGATATTCCCCTCGGTATGCGCCGCTGACTGCAGCGGCGCATGCGCACAAGGGGATTCTCGGCCTGAAAATCTGGCAGTGGCCGACCGGCCGGAATGAAATCTCCTGCGCGCATGCGCGGGAGTGACGATATCGCGGCTCCGGCCACTCACAGCGCCGGAGCCGCGATACCCGGAAGAAACGCAGAGGGAGCATGTCAGCTCCCTCGGCGTGGATCGGGCCAGATGTCGGGGCCTCGTTCGAAGGTAAGTATTTCATAATGAGCTAGTATGCAGTGCATACTAGCTCATTATGCCTTTTGCTTTGCAGGTTTAAAAAAAAAAAAAAAAAATTGGCGGGTTTACTACCGCTTTAAGTGGTTAAAGTGTAAGCTATAGTTTGGCTTCAATTTCAAAAAGTGTATTTAAATCTGCTAGTATATTTAAAGTGATATTAACCAGTTCCCGACCAGCGCACACCGATGTACGTTGGCAGAATGGCACAGGCAGGCATATTGGCGTACAGGTACGTCCAATCTTTAATGCCACCCTGCCATCGCAAGCACACCTCCAGCGGACTTGATCGCCGCGGGCATACCCGCGATCGTCTCACGGGGGGGCTGAATGGAGAGATGCCGTTGTAAACAGCATCTCCCCGTTCTGCCTAGCAACTAGTGACGCGGATCTCTGCTCCATGTGATTGGAGCAGAGATCAGTGTTCACTAAATGAAAGCCCAGCCCCCAACAGTTATGCCGCGTACACACGGACACACAGAAAGTCCGACGTTCGCTTGTGCGATGACGTACAGCACGTACGACGGGACTAGAAAAAGGAAGTTTAATAGCCAGTAGCCAATAGCTTCCTTTTTCGTACTTGCTTCTGAGCATGCGTCATTCTTAGTCCGCCGTACTAGCATACAGACAAACGTATTGTCCGCTGAAACCCAAGTCCGACGGGAAGATTGGAGTGCAAAAATACTTTCTTAGTCCGCTGGACTTCACGCTGGAAAAGTCCGCTGAAGCCCACACACGATCAAATTGTCCGCTGAAATGCGTTTCGGCGGACTAAGTATGCTGGACAATCTGATTGTGTTTACGCGGCATAAGTAACACACCCCTAGGAACACTTAACCCCTACACTGCCACCCACTGGTTAACCCCTTCACTGCCAGTGTCATTTACACAGGAATCAGTGCATTTATATAGCAGTGATTGCTGTATAAATGATAATGGTCCCAAAAATGTGTCAAAAATGTCCGATGTGTCCGCCATAATGTCGCAGTCACAATAAAAATCGCTGATCGCCGCCATCACTAGTAAAACATTTTTTTATAAAAATGCCATAAAACTATCCCCTATTTTGTAAATTCTATAACTTTTGCACAAACCAATCAATAATCGCTTAATACGATTTTGTTTTACCAAAAATATATAGAAGAATATGTATCAGCCTAAAATGAGGGGAAAAAAAAAGTAAAAAATAATGCGTTTTTTTCAAAATTGTCGCTCTATTTTTGTTTATAGCGCAAAAAATAAAACGCAGGGGTGATCAAATACCACCAAAAGAAATCTCTATTTGTGGGAAAAAAAGGACGTCAATTTTGTTTGGGAGCCACGTCGCATGACCACGCAATTGTCAGTTAAAGCGACACAGTGCCGAATCACAAAAAGTGGTCTGGTCTTTGGCCAGCAAAATGGTCCGGGGCTGAAGTGGTTAAAGTCTTGGCTCCTATTGATTAAAGATAACAAACATGTTATACTTACCTGGTCTGTGTAATGTTTTTGAACAGAGCAGCCCCAACCCTCTTCTTCTCGGGTCCCTTGCCGGGGCTCCTGGCCCCTCCCTCCTGATTGCAGTGAGGGCACCTGTGCCGAGCCGCTGCTCTGTGTGTCTATTCAGACACGGAGCCATGGCTTGGCCCCACCCCCTCTCTCTCCTCATTGGCTCACTGACTTTGATTGACAGCAGAGGGAGCCAGTGGCACTCGCTGCTGTCACAGCCAATAAGGAGGGAGAGTCCTGGACAGCCGAGATTCTTGTGCAACATTGCTGGATTGAGATGGGGCTCAGGTAAGTATTAGGGACGTTAAGGGGGGCTGAGGGGGGCTGCAGAAGTTTTTTTTTATCTTAATGCATAACATACATTAAAGTGGAGCTCCACCCAAAAGGGTAAGCTCCACTTATCTGCCCCCCCCCCTCTGGTGCCACAGTTAGCACCTTTTTTATGAAGGGAGGGGGGAACGGGTACCTGTTTTAAAGGGTACCTGCCCCCACTTTGAAAGTTCGGCCTCCTCCTTTTTTCTTCACTGCCAGGCCAGTCAGAAAGCACAGCGTGCTTCGCTCATGAGCAGTAGAGGCTGGACCTCCTCATTAACCCCATCACTACTGGGAACTTTCGCCCCCTTCCTTCCCAGATTAATATTCAGCTTTCAACACTCTCGCACTTTCAATGACAATTGCGCGGTCATGCTACGCTGTACCCAAATGAAGCTTTTATCTTTTTGTTCGCACAAATAGAGCTTTATATTGGTGGTATTTATTCACGACTCCATTTTTTTTTTTTTTGCGATGTAAGCGGGAAAAAGCGGAAATTTGGAAAAAAGCTATATTTTCTTCTTTATATTTTAAAAGAAATCCAATAAAATCGAATTTTGTCTTAAATTTAATCCAAAATGTGTTCTGCTACATGTCTTTGGTAAAAAAAAATTGCGTTAAGTGTATAATAATTGGTTTGTGTGATCACGGACATATGTATGCAAATGATCATATACAGATGTGTGCAGGTGATCACGGACATATGTGTGCAGATAATCATTGGGACATGTGATTTTAGTGGGACATATGTGGGGGACAGGTGTTTTCTATTATTTTGGAACATGTGTTTTGGGGACATGTTTTTTGGGGGCATGTGTTTTGGGGACATTGTGTGGGGGCATGTGTTTTGGGGACATGTTTTTTGGGACATGTGTTTTGGGGACATTGTGTGGGGACATGCGTTTTGGGGATATGTGTTTTGGGGACATTGTGTGGAAACATATGTTTTGGGGATATGTGTTTTGGGGACGTGTTTTTTGGGACATGTGTTTTGGGGACAAGTGTTTTTTGGGACATGTGTTTTGGGGACATTGTGTGGGGATATGTGTGTGTTTACATTGTGTGGTGACAAAAACAGCTCATAATCACTGATCACCAGCCGGCTGCAACGATCCGCTCTCTTCTCCTCACCAACAGCTTCTGTGTGAGGAGAGGAGAGCCAATTGCCTAGCAACCGACTCTGTGTTTACATCACGTGATGGCTGTGATTGGACACGGCCGTCATATGATCAAGAGGGGACAAATCACAGAGCCCTTCTGCTGATTGGAGCTGCGCCATGTCCGGGTGACACGAGCGCATCAGGATCGCGCCACTGTGCAGGCACGCGCAACCCCTCTCCTTCTGAGGGACATTTCTGAACGCACACTCAGAGGGAGAGAGCACCCACCTGGCCCTTTATGTACATTGGCTGGGTGGGAAGTTGTTAAGATAAAAAAAAACCTTCTGACTTTACAACCACTTTAAGCCCTTGTACACACGGTTGGACATTCCGACAACCAAATCCGTCGGATTTTGTTTGACGGATTTTGTCCGAAACTAGTGTTGCATACACACGGTCGGACAAAGTCGTCGGAATATCCGATCGTTTCCTAACGTTATGTTGTTATTTCGGTACGACTGGACTACGTTCAGGCTAGTAGCCAATAGCTTTGGTCTCGTAATTTGATCTGAGCATGCGTGACACTTTGTCCGATCGGAATTCTCTACAAACGATTGGACAAACTCCAATCGGATCATATTGTCAGAAAATTTTATAGCCCAGCTCTAAAACTTTGTTGGTCGGATATTCAGACGGAAACAGTCCGATGGAGCCCACACATGGTCGGATTATCTGACAACACGGTCCGATTGGACATTTTCTGTCAGAATGTCCGACCGTGTGTACAAGGGCTAACACTCCCCTCCCATCTAGATTGACAACGCTGCTGTTTGCTGTGCCCTCCTCCTTCATCCAGAATGGTAGCACTCTAATACAGAAGGTGTGTTACTGGGCAGGTCATCAGTTGGAAAAGCCTAAAAAACAAAACAAATGCAGCCACCACATCTAATGATTGGTGTGCTGCAATATATTACATTTTTGTTTTTTGGTTTAATACCGCTTTATGTGTATAACAGTTCTTCTGCATGTGCTTCACTAACCTATCAGTCCTGGGGAAGTAGGAAAGAGTCCATGTGGGTGCTTGAGAGACGCATACTTAAGAATCCAATAAACGGAGAAAGCTGATGATGCCATTAAAATATTTGATGCCTCCTCTCAGATGCACACATAACCCTTCCATACTATACAATATTTATCAGTAGCGAGGAGCTAGTGGCACAGATTAGATTGCATTATTGTTTCCTCTGCATTAGAAAACTCTTTTGTTACTCATTTTTAATAAGACTCTTATTCAATGCTAGTGGTTTAAATTCAAACAGTCAGGACTGGGGTGGTCATTTAGTTATCCTGCTGGAATGTGTTACCAATGTATTCAGCACGGGTACCTTTTAACCACTTGCCACCCAAACCAATTCAGGCATTTCTCTCCCACATGTAAAAATCATGAAAATTACTCAGAACCCCCCCAAATATTATGCATATTTTTTTTTAGCAGAGATCCTAAGGAATAAAAAGGCAGTTGTTACAATTTTTTATGTCACGCTGTATTTGCGCAGCAATTTTTCAAACAAGATGTCTTTGAAAAAAAAAAATACTTTCATGATTAACCACTTCAGCCCCAGAAGGATTTACCTCCTTCCTGACCAGAGCACTTTTTGCGATACGGCGCTGCGTCACTTTAACCACTCCCCGACCGGCGTGGGCCGATGTACGTCGGCAGAATGGCACCGGCAGGCAAATTGGCATACAGGTACGTCCATTTCTATTTGCCGCCCTGCCATCGCGTGCCGGTTGAGACCCCCGTGAGTCCGGTCTCGGGTCCCGCGGACTCAATTGCCGCGGGGATACCCGCGATCGTCTTATGGGGAGGCTGAACGGGGAGATGCCTTTGTAAACAGCATCTCCCTGTTCTGCCTATCAAAACAGTGGTGTAGTGGTTAGCACTTTCACCTAGCAGCAATAGGGTTGCTGGTTCAAATCCTGACCACGACACCATCTGCCTGGAGTTTGCATATTCTCCCTGTGCCTGCGTGGGTTTCCTCTGGGTACTCCGGTTTCCTCCAACACTCCAAAGACGTGCCACAATTTAAAGGGAACGTACCTGTACGCCCATTTGCACCATTGTGCTGACATACGTTGTTGTGCGCTGGTCTGTTAGTGGTTAAAAAAATCGAAACAAATTATGTTACTCTGAGTAAATAGATACCAAACATGTCATGCTTTAAAATTGCGCACACTCGTGGAATGGCGCCAAACTATGGTACTTAAAAATCTCCATAGGCAACACTTTAAACATTTTTTTACAGAGGAGTTCTAGTGCTAGAAATATTGCTCTCGCTCTAACGAACACAGTGATACCTAACATGTGTGGTTTAACCTCTTGCTGAACGGCTCACGCTGATATACGTCTTCTTTGTCTGAATTTCCCACTTCCTGTTCCTCCTCAGTAAGCTGTTCAGTAAGCTGTTCTGGCTGACTAAACACCACTCATATGATGGTGTGAAGTTTCCTGAGGAGAAACAGGAAGTGAGAAATTCAGACAAAGAAAAAAAACATTTAGAAGGGAAATCAAAGGAAACGGTAAGTGAACCAACAATGCACTAGCTTAAAGGAACCTATTTAGAAAATAAAAAACAAAGCTTTATAAACCCCTTTAAAAATCAAACTAAGACTTTAAAGAAAAAAAAAAACAAGTACAAGGCTTCAGTTGGCTTTAACTTTACTGTACATTTGACAAATGGGAACACACTGGACGAGCTGAAACTATAGGGCAATGGTGTAAGAGCAAATACACATGCTCTGGAGGTCCCTAAAGCCATCAACAGCATGCAGCATTATGATGTTCTTTTGACCTTGAAATAAAGCAAGTCAGCAATTTAGAATAAACGTGTAATTTGGGGGTCTCTGTTGTACCAAAGGATGATGCATTCACTCATCCACAAGCTTACCCAGCCACCCAAGCAATTTTCATTCACTCTATTTTGCTGAAGAATCAATGAGAAAAAAATAGCATGCTCAGAAACATCCATGTCTAATTTCTAAAACACGTGCAGTCTTTGATTTCGGTGAGTATCTGTATGCAGCACCTGTGGCTCCCAGGAAGGGCAATATGCTTGAATCTTATGCTGTATGGCCCGAGGTGCCTGTATACATGAGGCCTTAAACAAGCCATCTCCTGTTTGCTATATCACTGTTTCTGTATCTGGGCTGCAGAGTCAGAGGAGATATGCCAACCCCCCCCCCCCCTAAATCTACTATCACTGATTACTTTTCTTTTATCTTCCCATTATTTAGATGAAAGTATACATTTGTAAGTCTAATAAGAACAAACCATTTAAGCTGCTAATAACAGGCACCAGACATCCTGTACAGTAGCTCAGACAGTTTATGCAACAATCTTCTGGTTCTGGTGCATTTATTAGTCTAATAACAGGTCTGAATGTGAAGCATGCTGTTTCTAGTAACTGATTTACTAATCACTGATTACTAAATTACTGATTTTGTCTTTGCAAAAATAATTAAAAAACATATATGATTTTTCTCAGTGCCTAAAATTGAACCTTTATATTATGATACCAAACTATCTCAAATACATATCACAGCTAAGGCCATTCAAGTTCCTCCACCCCAAACTCACTCACCCATGTCTTTATGGGCTTTGTGTGTGCACTGGTGCGCAGTCATGTTGGAACAGGAAGGGGCCATCCCCAAACTGTTCCCACAAAGTTGGGAGCATGAAATTGTCCAAAATGTCTTGGTATGCTGACACCTTAACCACTTGCAGACCGGACCAATTTGCTGGTCAAAGACCAGACCCCTTTTTGCGATTCGGCACTGCGTCGCTTTAACTGACAATTGCGCGGTCGTGCGACGTGGCTCCCAAACAAAATTGACGTCCTTTTTTTTCCACAAATAGAGCTTTCTTTTGGTGGTATTTTATCACCCCTGCGGTTTTTATTTTTTGCGCTATAACCAAAAATAGAGCGACAATTTTGAAAAAAACGCATTATTTTTTACTTTTTGTTATAATAAATATCCCCCAAAAATATATAAAAAAACATTTTTTTCCCTCAGTTTAGGCCGATACGTATTCTTCTACATATTTTTGGTAAAAAAAATTGCAATAAGCGATTATTGATTGGTTTGCGCAAAAGTTATAGCGTTTAAAAAATAGGGATAGTTTTATAGCATTTTTATTAATAATTTTTTATTATTATTTTTTTTACTAGTAATGGCGGCGATCAGCGATTTTTATTGTGACTGCGACATTGTGGGGGACCCATCGGACATTTTTGACACATTTTTGGGACCATTGTCATTTATACAGTAATCACTGCTATATAAATGCAGTGATTCCTGTGTAAATGACACTGGCAGTGAAAGGGTTAACCAGTGGGTGGCAGTGTAGGGGTTAAGTGTTCCTAGGGGTGTGTTACTAACTGTGGGGGGGTTGGGCTTTCATTTAGTGAACACTGATCTCTGCTCCAATCACATGGAGCAGAGATCAGCGTCACTAGTTGCTAGGCAGAATGGAGAAATGTTGTTTACACAGCATTTCCTCCATTCGGCCGCTCCGTGAGACGATCGCGGGGATGCCCGCGGTGATCGAGTCCGCGGGTCCCGCGACCGGACTTACGGGGGTCCCGACCAGCCCGGGAGCGCGCCGCCAGCGGCGCGCTCCCGATGGCAGGGCGGCATTGAATATTGGACGTACCTGTACGCCAATATGCCTGCCCGTGCCATTCTGTAGTCGTACATCGTCGTGCGCTGGTCGGGAAGTGGTTAAGAGTTCCCTTCACTGGAACTAAGGGGCCAAGCCCAACCCCTGAAAAGCAACCCCACACCATAATCCCCCCGCCACCAAATAATTTGGACCAGTGCACAAAAGAAGTTCCATAAAGACATGGATGAGTGTGTTTGGAGTGGAGGGACTTGACTGGCCTACACAGAGTCCTGACCTCAACCCGATAGAACACCTTTGGGATAATTTAGAGTGGTGACTGCTAGTCAGGCCATCTTGTCCACATCAGCGCCTGACCTCATAAATGCGCTTCTGGAAGAATGGTCAAACATTCCCATAGACACACTCGTAAACCTTGTGGACAGCCTTCCCAAAAGAGTTGAAGCCATTATAGCTGCAAAGGATGGGCAAACCTAATACTGAACCCTACAGACTAAGCCCTTGTACACACGGTCGGAGATTCCGACAACCAAATCCGATGGATTCTGTCCGTCGGATTTTGTCCGACGGATCTTGACCGAAACTGTTGCATACACACGGTCAGACGAAGTTGTCATAAAATCCGATCGTTCAGAACGTGATGGCGTTATTTCGTTACGATGGGACTATGTTCAGGCTAGTAGCCAATAGCTTTGGTGTAGGAATTTGATCTGAGCATGCGTGGCACTTGGTCCGATCGGAATTCTCTACACATGATCGGAGTATGTCCGATCGGACCAGTTTGTCGGAAAATATTTCCAACAAGTTGGAAAATTGGGTCCGACGGATATTCCAACGGAATCAGTCCGATGCATACCACACACAGTCTGATTATCCGACAACACGGTCCGATAGGACACATTCCGACGGATTCTCCGACCGTGTGTACAAGGGCTAAGACTGGGATACCATTAAAGTTCATGTGCGTGTAAAGGCAGGTGTCCCAATACTTTTAACAATATAGTGTATCTTGGTGCCTAAAATTTTCCCTTTATACGGTACTACAAAATCCTTTCAATTATTGCAATGCCAAGTCTGATGTGCCTTTAGGAAATTCATACCACAGCTGATTGGACCGCATTTAAAAAAAAAAAAAAAAAACAGAACAAAAATGTTTTTTTTTACATAAATAGTCCACATTAAGATTTTGTCTTAGTACCTAAAATTGCCCCTTTATATTGTGACACTAAAAGTCATATCCCAGCTGATTGGACCGCATTTCTAAAAAAAACTACAAAAAAATGTACACAAAAAAAAAAACGTGTTTTCTCTATTTTTTTTTTTTTTTATAAATAGTTCCCATTATAATTTTTTTTTGGTGCCTAAAATGTTCCCTCTATATTGTGCTACCAAATCCTTTCAGTTATTGCAATGACAAGTCTGATATGCCTTTAGAAAAATGTGGTCCCAGCGTGAATCAAAAGGTAAAATTGCTGGTGCGTATCTCTGGTACGGCCATCTACTGCCATCCAGTACATAGTGCTCGGTGCCAGCAGGGGATAACTCTGGCATACTTGAGATGTCACTTAAGGAGTTGATACGTTTTCAAGTAAAATGGAAAAGTATTTTTTTTTTAATTTTAAAATAAATCATTTAACAGTATCTTGAGGTTTTTTGGGGACAGAATGTCTTGCTTAAAACGTCCTTGCTAAAATAAAAACACTTTTCCAACATTGAGAGAGAAAGAGAAAAAAAGTAGAGAAAAGTTCCCGCTGACAAGTCTGGAATCCCGTGTCTTTGAAAGATGCTTCAGAATCTTAGTGACTCAACTAGTCAAAGGAGTGTATACCCCACTGACAAGGTTTAAATATGTTTTATTTCAATTCAGCCTAGACTTCACTTGAAACTCAATTGTATTCCGTGAGAAGCGTATACAGTGTGTTTTAATCTACAGGCTTCTCACAGGAGTTTTCTTTAGGTAACAAAAGAGAAGAAATATTCTCTTTGTTTCCAGACAGAAAAGAACCAAAGTGTGAGAAATGATATTGTAAACCACCCAGCAGTAACAAATAACACGTAGCCATGGTGGGGCCTTGTGTTTGGCAACTTTTAAAAAGACCAGGTCAGTGATGGACATCTGTAATAATCTGGATCTCTACTGTGTTGTTATAATGGTATTACTTTATTTTGGTTGGCAGTGGAAACGTTATTTGTAGTGGAAAAATGTTACCTTACTTCGGAGGACAGTGGAATAGGTGCCCCTTACATTGTTGGTCAAGGAAACTTTGCACCTTCTA
This sequence comes from Lithobates pipiens, assembly GCF_037356315.1. Taxonomy (NCBI): domain Eukaryota; kingdom Metazoa; phylum Chordata; class Amphibia; order Anura; family Ranidae; genus Lithobates; species Lithobates pipiens. Next base: position 75,088,186 of record NW_027507784.1, read on the forward strand.
TAGGTAGTGAGTGGGAAAGGTACCCCTTTTATATGGGTGGTCAGTGGTTAAGTGCCCCCATAAATTGGTGATTGGTACTAAAGGGACGCCTTACTTTGACATACAGTGGGTGAATTACCACTTTAAAGTATAACTAAAGGCAAAAGTTTTTTTGTTGTGGATAGAGTGGAGAGGGATTAGAACCCCTTTCAGTTTTTATTGCTGTCTGTACCACCGGTAAGGAGATCCACCCTCTCTATTTGTCCTGTTTACTATTATCAATGAAAGTGAAAGTAAAAGATAACCCCAAGTTTTGGGTTGTCCCCAGAAAAGTAGTAGAGGGGAAATATTCCAAGGGGGCAAATAGTTCTGGTGACTTGGGGGTCCCCAAGGACTTCCCTTAATTTGCAGGGATTTTCCCTCACTTTCTATCCGGCTAAAAGAAAGTTCCGCAATGGGACACAGATGGCAAAAAAAAAAAAAAAATCTTACAGGATTTTTAAGCCTTCCTTACTCTATCCAAAATGAAAAAAAAAAATAAAAAATTTTTGCCTATAGTTCTACTTTAAATTTATGACCAGTGGGAGACAGTATCCCTAACATAAACGTAACACAAACTTAATGAGCGACATATCAGTATGGATGCGGCACCACCTCCTCAAACTCAATCTTTCTAAAACTGAGCTTGTAATATTTCCTCCTCCACGATCCATTCCCGGCGACTTTACCATTGAGATCAATGGCACAACCATTGGTCCCTTCAAACACGCAAAGGGGATGGGTGTAATCTTAGACTCTGACCTTTGCTACAGCCCCCACATCTAATCACTGGCTACATCTTGTCACCTTAACCTCCGCAACATTGCCAGAATTCGCCCCTTCTTGACTAACGACACCACAGAACAACGTAATCCTTTTTTTTTTTCTCGCCATGACTACTGCAACTCTCTCCTCACTGGCCTACCCTTACACAAGCTACCCCCCCCCCCCCCTTCAGTCTATTATAAATGCTGAAGCTATACTAATACATCTTACTAACCAATCTGTAACTGCTGCTCCTCTCTGTCAATCCCTTCACTGGCTTCCACTATCCAACCATATCAAATTCAAAATACTAACCACAACATACAAGGTTATCCATAACATCACCCCCAGTTACATCACCAACCTCATCAGCAGATATCACCCAAATAGTTTTCTCTGCTTCACCCAAAACCTCCTGCTCTTTAGCTCCCTTGTTACCTCCTCCCATGCTCACTTCCAGGACTTCTCCAGAGCCTCTTCCATCCTCTGGAACACCCTGCTCCATTATGTCTGCTCAGTCCTTATCCTGTCCACCTTTAGGTGATCCCTGGAAATTCACTTAATCAGGGAAGCCTACCCCACCTCTGCCTATGAACTGTACCACCTCCCCCTCCCTTTAGATTGTAAGCTCCATGACCAGGGCCCTCCTATTCCTTCTGTATCAAACTGTATTGTAATTGTATTGTCCCCTTGACATTGTAAAGCAGTGTGTAAACTGTTGGCGCTATATACATCCTGTGTAATAACAATAATAATAATAGCGGTCAGTAGAAAGGATGCCATACTTACAGACAGCTAAAAAGATCGTTGGTGTCCACAGTTACTTGTCTGCTGAGTGACTTTGGCCAAGGAACAAAATAAGCACCATCAAGCATGTGTTCAATCTGCCTCTGCTCATTGCTTAATTAACCCCCTAACTACTATAGGGTTCTGTTCAACCCTGGTGGGGAAAACATGCTTAAGACATTATAGTTTGTGTAGCACCCTCCTAGTTTAGAGTAGGCTGCTGGGAAAATGAAGTTAACTCCTCTGTAACCAGTGGAGCAGGGTTTGATTTCTTTGGGCTGTTCATTGTCTCAGAGGCTGCTGATCTGCAAATACCCGCTGTCTTCTGGATATTTCAAGAACTATAGTGGGAGGGGAGCAGGACAAGCATCCTGAATAATTATGGGATCCCCGAAGATGCATGCCCAGTAGGTGGAGGGAGAACCCATAAATGTTCTGAAGCCTGGCAGCCAAGGTGGGGAGTTCCAGGGTCCAGTCTTCTGGAGGATACCCCCTGCTGGAGGCTCTGCCCCTGGGGCAGAGAGAGAGAGAGAAAGAGAGAGTGTTTTACAATACAATTCAGTGCAGTGCAGCTAAGAGTTGAGCAAGACAGCCAGGAGTGTGCTATACTGCCTAAGGGTGTCTACTGCAGCCAGAAGCTGTGTAATACAGCCAGAAGTTGTACAAATTCAACCAAGAGACAGCACAGTGCAGCCTGTGGTAATGCAATGCAGCCTATGGTCATGCAATACAGCTAGCATTTTGTACCAAGCAGACACAAGTCTAGCAGTCCTCAAGTTCTACAGTTCAGGGTATCCCATGCATCCCATTCCTATCTAAGTTCTTGTTAAAAAAAAAACAAAAAAAAAAACAGCTAGGCTAATTCTTGAACCATTGGAATAATGCCAAAAAATTCATATGCTTGGCCGTGCATGCAGCGAGTGGTGGAAATAGGCACTAATTGTCAGTGGTTCCCACGGGGTAGCACAATATGACAATATTGACAATATTACATCCAGATTAAACCTCTCCACCCACCACTGCCAGCAATGTACATGAATCTTGCATGATACCATTAAAGATGAACCCTGACCAGGAAAAAAAAAATATTTGTTAACACCCCAAATAGCTTGTGGGCATTCTATGCCTTTTTTAAATGTGAAATTAGGTTCCTAAGACCCACCACTATTTACATTAATTCATGGCCTGATGATCCACCTGAAGTGCAGACCCCCGACGGGCCTAGCAGATTTGTTACAGGTTCTATTTCCAAGTGAGTGTATGGCAGCAAGGCTCAGAGTAGCTCTCTCAGTCTCACAGACAATAACCAGGTAGTGGATATCTTTTTTGGCTTTATTGCTAATTAAACTTGGATGGGGTGCAGGAAAGCTTTGGGATACTCCAGAGTTTAGTGCACAAAATGTATGGAGGACTTTCTAGTCTGCCTCTTCTCTTCTCTCCTCCCTTCATTGCGGAGACTAGAGGCACTAGTATTTCTGTGACTTCCAGCCCAGTAAATCCCACTTTGGTAGCACTAACATAGTCACACAAGGGGTTAAATAGCAAAAGTCACTAGGATTCTACTTCCAGGCCTCTACTCAATGTGTCTCAAGATACTTGGATTGATCCTGTCCAAAACTGGTTAGACATTGTATCGTGAATCTCCAAACTGACTTGACTTGGCTATGAACTGCTTCAAGGAAAATAGGCCTCCTAGCTCTAGCCTAGCTGGGACCTCAATTAATTCTCTACAATCTTCAGCTGTCTTGCCCAGAAGGGCAGCAGCCCTTCCAGGCTGGTATAACCTCCTTCAGGTCCAGGCCTCAGACTAATAATGGGCTCTCTCTTCAACTTCTGGGCACACCTCCACAGGGATTGGCCAGAGTCCCATGAATATTCCACTTAGGGTCTGCCTTTTCCAGCCCACTACTTTCTAGAACCTACTAGAAGGTAGAGAGACGTAGTTGAGCCTGCAGCTTGTGAGGCCCAGAACAGGCAAAAAATAATCACACTCTGCTCCACTAGCTATAGAGGAGCCAAAAAAGACTAAATTTACCTTATCCTCACAAGGAACAGAACCTAGGGGTGCTGCCCTCCACACTGACTCCAGTGATGGTGACTATTCATCTGAAGGCTGCTCTGTATGCTGGACTCAATGCAGGCAACAGGTGTTGTTGCAGCCCCTGCTGTCAATGTCATTATGCCACTGTAATCAGTGATTTGATTGATTGGTTGTCAGGAATACCCCCCAAACCTGCAGCACTAAGAAGGAGAAATCTAGGATGTTGGATGTCACAGGTCTACAGATTGAGGTAGGTATACTGTATGTGGGCCTTTTCATGTTTGTTTATTTTTCTCCCCAGCTCACCCAGGATTAAACTTTCTGAGGAGGAGGTGTGGTTGCATACAGTTCCAGCATTTTAATGGTTTCCAAAAATGCATGACAGTTAGTGCCTTAAGAGACCCTACAGGGGATATTGTATTTTTTGATTGTACAGAAATTACTTTGGGGTTATGTTGTGATGGCTGTTCAGAAGCAATCTTTATTTACATGGACTTTCTCCAGAATACATTCTGAAATAGCATATGGCTGAGTTCACCAACGGGGAGTCAATGAGTATCGCATGCATTACTAGTATCCTGCCTATTCCCAAATATCAGTGGCTGGATGATGACCGTGATTTGCAATCCCGCTTTATTTTTTATTTTCTTCATATATTTTTCAGCTCCTGTTACAACCTGTGATGAAAACACTTTTATGTGCAGCAACAAAGTATGCATCCCTAAGCAGTTCCTCTGTGACCATGATGACGACTGTGGAGATGGCTCTGATGAATCTCCAGAATGCGGTAAGTAACATTTGTGCCACCCACAATAAAAATGTTCCCAAGAAATAAAGTTAATTTGCAGCTCGGAGCACACTGGAGGTTAAAACGTAGGTTTATGACTTATATTTTATCCACCAAGGAAGATCATGCACTATACAGAGTGATCATAATTAAACTGATGGGTGAAGCAGTTCAAGATCTAATAGAAGGACCACAGTAAATGTTGGTGACGAGCTGAAAGCTGAGCTCCTGGCACAAACATGTTCTCAGAAATATATTCCTCAGTTGCCTTTGTTAACCCAGACGTTGCCTTAAACAAGTAACTGTGACATCATCACTATTATACACACAGGGTCGTTTTTAAGGCAGGGCAAAAGGGGCAGCTGCCCTGGGCCCTGTCATTGTTGTGGGGCCCAAAGCAGCTGTCTCATACTTGCCAACTATCCTGGTTTAAATTCCCTCGTCCCTTGAGGTTTTAGTCCTGTGCTGTGTTCCGATATCTCAGTGTGGAGTGCTGCTACTAATGCTGCCCAGCTCTGCCCTATTGATGACTCACCGGCAGACCCTGTGTTTACATGTAAATTACCAGCATTCATATGTAAATAACATCAGCATGCATATGTAAATAGCGTCAGCATTCATATGTAAATAGCAGCGGCCAGCGGCATTGACATGCCCCCTGAGGTCATATCCACAGTAATCTCTTGCAACCAATCAACAAGCAGAAATCATGTGCTGTAACCTCTAGCAACTAATCAGTGAGCCATAATGTGTGGTGCAACCTCTAGCAACCAGTCAGTGAGTGGTAATGATACACTGTAACCTCTGGAAACCAATCGCAATAGCTGCCTGATCTGATTCAGTAAACTGATTTTGAGTCTAGCTGCTATTTATTGTATGTCTCGGGGCAGGTGAAGAGCAAAACTGCATGGGGGGGGCAAGAAAAAATTTGCCCAGGGTCCAATCAATATTAAAGACAGCCCTGTATACACATAGCCTGTGCAGAGAGCAGAGTTGTGGGAGGGACCCAGCAGGCCCCAACCCTTGGTTGCCTGTAGAAAACTACAGGAGGGGACGGATATAAGACCAGTCACCCTGCACAAGGATAGAGAGCAGTAGTCACAGGTTTCTATTACAAGAAAGGGAGGCAAAGTACAACAGTTGTTTATGCTGGATTACTGCGCAGATCTGTCAGAAATAGGACACCAAAAAGTAATGATACATACCAAAAATGAACTTTAATGGCATCCCAGTCTAATGCCCTGTACACGCGGTCAGACTTTCCGATGACAAAATCCGTCAGATTTTTTCTGACGGATTTTGGCCCAAACTTGTCTTACATACACACAGTTGCACAACGTTGTCGGAGAATCCAATCGTTCTGAACGCAGTGACGTAGAACACCTATGACGGGACTATAAAGAGGCCAGTAGCCAATAACCTTTGTCTCGTAATTTATTCTGAGCATGTGTGGCACTTTGCCCATCGGAATTGTCTACACACGATCGGAATTTAAACAATCAGACTTTGTTATTGGAAAATTATAGATCCAGCTCTCAAACTTTGTGTGTCGGAAATTCCGATGGAAAAAGTCTGATGGAGCCCACACACGATCGGATTTTCTGACAACACGATCCGATCGCACATTTTCCGTCGGGAAGTCCGACCATGTGTACAAGGCATTAGTCTGTAGGGTTCAATACTGAGTTGACTGGCCTGGCTCACAGTCTTCACTCTAATTCATCCCAAAGGTGTTCTATCAGGTTGAGGTCAGGACTCTGTGCAGACCAGTCAAGTTTCTCCACCCCATACTCGCTCATCCATATCTTTATGGACCTTGATTTGTGCACTGGTATGCAGTCATGTTGGAACAGGAAGGGTCCATCCCCAAACTGTTCCCACAAAGTTGGGAGCATGAAATTGTCCAAAATGTCTTGTTCAATTAAATGCCTGAAGATCAGTAACCCAGAAGAAAGACCGAGCAAAGATGGAAGCTGCCGTAGACCAAGGAGAGCCTTGCCAGCTCAGCCCTGGAGTGCTCCATTTGCAGGTAAGTCTGTCATAATGTCCCAGTTTGTAGTGCATACTAGTTTATTATGACGTAGGCCTGCACAGGGGACCATTTAAAAAAAAAAAAGTAAAGACTTTACTACCGCTTTAAAGTCAGGATCAATCCAGAGCCTGGACCAGCAGAGAGATGTTAGGCTTTCGCCTGCCGTCCACTGAAAATGGGTCAGAGGAGTGCAGAATTAGCTGCACTTCTGTGATCCCCAGGAGAAGTAGGGCCAACAGAGCTTTCGCCCTACTTCTCCTATAAGAAGTTAAAGGAGAAGTACAGCCAAACATCTTTTTTTGTACTTCTCCTGTGAATCACAGGAGTGCAGATTGTTTTGCACTACTGGGATCCATTTTCAGCAGACAGCGGGGTGAAGCTCGCTGTCAGCTGATGTCACCAAGCCGGTCCAGGCTCGAGAAGTATCACGACTATATGGTCGGGATCTGCCCAGATACATGGACCGGCAGCTGGCTCAGCCACTCAGCAAGCTGCTGAAAGCCTGAGCCAACCGCTCCCTCCACCTCCATAGCCCAGTGCTCCAGTGAGCTTGAGGGGGCAGAGCAGAGAGCCAGTGACAGTGACTGACATTCACCAGCTCTGCTCAGGAGGCACTGAGAACCGAGTGCTTGGCGGTGTTTGATCTCTCCATTCTCAGCCTTAAAGCATCTGACTGATGCCGCATCCACCTAGGTACGTATGATTAAAAAAAAAAAAAGTCCTATACTTCTCTTTTAAATTATTTAAAAAAAAATCCCATTAGTGCAGAGTAGATAGATAAGGTCTGTGATCTATTGCAGATAATGCTTGCCACACTGTACATAGTTGCAACATTTTACATGTTTCTTCTCGGTCATGCTGCTTTTTCAGGTTATCGCCAATGTGCTCCTGATGAGTTTATTTGCGCTGATGGACGCTGCCTGCTAAATTACCAGTGGCAATGCGATGGTGACTTTGATTGCCGAGATGGGTCAGATGAAGCCCCTGTAAACAGAAAGTGCCTTAATACAGGTAGAAGGTTCAACCATCCATTCCGTTTCAAACTACCATGTCTGGTAGATTTATGTGTTGTAATATATGCTTACCTCTTTTGGAAAAGAAAACAACATTTTGTAACAGGTGAAAAGAGAGCATTTCTGCACTGCATGTACGGTCCAACTCTCTACTATAGAATGTGGAGATGATGTTCAGTATAAATTATTTAACATTTGGGATCTGTGCCTGTTCCCAAAGAAAGGGAATCTCCTTTTATATGTAGTAGAATTCTTCCATGGAGTCACTGATCCAGGGAATTAGTCTTCCTGGGGTTCAATGTATGCCTTCCTATCAATCGGCAGTAACACCCAGTGCACAATGCGTGAATTACATTCTTCTCTATTTATAAAGTTGCGCTCCCCATAATGCTTAATAGGAAACTATTTTATTGTATTTGGGAGTATGTGGGAGTTTGTGTAGCACCCTCCTAGATAGGTTGCTGGTACCATTTGAGCAAATGTAGAGACTGGAGGCTCAATTAGGAGACTGTCTGCCTGAGGCCGCGTACACACGGGCGGATTGTCTGGCCAACTAAGTTCGCCAGACAATCCGACAGACAGTCCGTCCAACATTTGAATGAATGGACTTGACCACACACGATGAACAGACAGTCCGCTGAAAGCTTGCGCGATGACGTGTACAGCACGTACGACGGGACTAGAAAAACGACGTCCAATACATTGCAATGCAACCTTCGGCCGTGTAAATCCTTTCTGAGCATGCGCCATACTTAGTCCGTCCAACTTGCCTACACACGAGCGGACTGTCCGCTGAAACCAAGTTTGGACGGACAAAACCAAGTTTGGACGGACAAAATTACGGAAATTCCGAAAGACTTAGTCCGTCAGACTGTCCGCTGAAAAAGTCCGCTGAAGCCCACACACGAGCGGATTATCCGCTGAAACACGGTTCAGCAGACTAAGTTGGGCAGACAATCCGCCCGTGTGTACGCGGCCTGAGTCTGGAGGAAGACATCCAAGTCCCAGGGACTTTGTGAGTACAGACCTGAGAGGGCGAAAGCATAGTTGCCAACATGCCTACACCACAATAGCAATATGTGTTTTCCAGAGTTTGACAATCAGCAGATAAAGATACTCCAAATACCTGGTGTTAGCGCTTCAATCATCCCGGCGCCATGATTGTTATGGTGTCAGGATGATTGAAGCGCATTATTTCTATTATTACACTGTAATATGAAATTAAATCATTCCACTCACCATAATGCAGAATCAGTGGGAGCCATGAGCGCGTCACTAGCCACATTGCCTGCCACCAGATTCCATCAGGTGTCCACAGTGGAGTCTGTCCTTACATCAGGTGCCCCATCAGAGGTACCTTCCTCACATCTGTGTCCATCAGCGGTGCCCCTCCTTACATCTGGTGCCCCTCTGACATCCACACTGCCCCCCCCACATCCACAGACTGGCCCCCCTGGCATCCACAGACTGGCCCCCGACATCCACAGACTGGCCCCCACATACACAGACTGGCCCCCAACATCCACAGACCGCCCCCCGACATCCCCAGACCGCCCCCCGGCATCCACAGACTGGCCCCCACATACACAGACTGGCCCCCGACATCCACATACTGGCCCCCACATCTACAGCCTGCCCCCCACATCTACAGACTGGCCCCCACATCCCCAGACTGGCCCCCACATCTCCAGACTGGCCCCCACATCTCCAGACTGGCCCCCACATCTCCAGACTGGCCCCCACATACACAGACTGGCCCCCACATACACAGACTGGCCCCCACATCTCCAGACTTGCCCCCACATACACAGACTGGCCCCCACATACACAGACTGGCCCTGACATGATCTCCTGTCCTCCAGACGCGGCAAGCCGTCGTTGCCACGCGGAATGACTTTGAACTGCGGCGCCGCAGCATCTGAGCTCTATTGAAAACCAGCTTCTGGTCTTCTTTAAAATGGAGTTGACATTGTCTCCGCTAGCCACGGACCTCTAGCGGCCGGCGGTGGCGAAAAACGTGACAAACCGAATTTCCCGGGGCATTTCCTGGGACAAAATTAAATTGTGACAAATGTCCTAATCCTGGGAATGTCCCGGGAAATTTGGGACAGTTGGCAACTATGGGCGAAAGGGGGGCCTAGTGACTGCTGCTGCTGGTAACCCTTGGAGCACCACTGTTAGGGCCTGGATTGGAACATTGCTTGTGGTGTCTCAGTGCTATCCACTTTAAGTCCTACTGTTCAAGGGACTGTTTTGAAGAGTAGCTATAAGGGGAAAAGTGTTCCCTCATATTCATGTTCAGTGTTCTGTAGTATCTTATTGAAAGTGGAAGAAAATACACCTATAGGACTTGCCAGGTGATTATATCAACAACTGATCAATCAGAAATGTCAGTTAGCCCTGGTTCACACTGGAGCGTTTTGACATGCGTTTTGACATGTCAAATCACATGTCGAATCGGCGGCAATTGCCGTCAATGGGCCCGTCCTAATCATTGCGATGCTGCACCGATTTCAAAAAGTAGTTTCTGTACTACTTTTTGCAATTTCGGGCTGCAATGTACATTGACATCTGTGCAGAAATCTGCACAGATGTCTCTGAAATCGCGGCCGAAATCAGAACTGACATGCCGGAGTGAAATCATGCAAGTTCAACTGAACTCGCACGGCTTCATTGCCGCAGCTCAGTGTGAACCTGGGCTGAAGATCAGAAATCTTTATCCCCAGGCTTGTTCCACATGAGAAACCTAATGTGTTGAAGTCAGTCTTACTATTATTTCTATTATTTAGTATTTAGGGCTGGCTGTGGGCAATGACATAAAGCTTTTCTAAATGTTAGATTAGTGTGGCACCAATACCAGCATCAGTATTGGGGCTGATACTAAGCATTTGCATGAGTACTAAGACTCAAATACTGAAATTGATAGCTTCAGACTTGGTTCACATACAGTATGTGCAGGCCGGTTTGCAGTGCGCTTTCAAAGCCCGGTCCGGTGTAATTTCATTCAGCAGTGGAAGTGCAATTCCAATGCAAATTGAAGTGCATGAGATTAGAAATCACACCTGAAAGGGACTAAAATTGCACAGGAGTCTATTTGAAATCACACTGCGGCCGACCTGCACATACAGTATGTGAACAGGCTGTAAAAAATCACTGAAATGTACATGAAAACTGATGAGGAACTGATCCCTCTGCAAGTGCAATCTGTGCTGTTCTCCCATCAGTTGTCATGCATGTATAGTGTGAACGAGTCCTACAATAACATTTCCATGACACTAAAAATGGGTATCGATGGTTGGTATTGGCAAGTACTTAAAAAAAAGTATCGGTACTCATACTAAGGCTGGATTCACACCTATGCATTTAAGCGCTTTTTGCATTTTGCAGATTTCGACTGCAGTCTATTTACCATGGTTTTTTTCTATGAAACACGTTCTGTAGTGCAAATCTGCAAAATACAAAAAGCACAAAAAATGCATAGATGTGAATCCAGCCTTAGTCTTAAAACACTTATATTGGTGCATCCCTAGCTTAGATAAAACAGGGCCTGGGGGTACACTAAAGAGATTGTGGGTATAAAGCTAGCCTAAATATTGGTGTCAGTGGCAACAATAATTTATTGATATCTGGGTAAGCAAAGATATCCCTCCCCCACATTTCTCAGGGCCAGTAATAACTCCAAGTGAGTGTCAAGTCCAGCATTAACCCTTAGCAAGTGTTAAGAGCAGAAATACCCCCCAGCAAGTGTTAAGGCCAGCAATGGCAACACAAAGCAATAACCCCCAGCATGTGTTGGTCCAGCAACGACAACTCCCATAACTCCAGCATTTGTGAGGGCTAGCAATGATAACATCCAACAAGTGTCAGGGTCAGCAATATCCCCTAGCAAGTGTCAGGATCAGACATAGCCTGCAGCAAGTGACAAGGTCAACAATCATAAACCAAGGCCATAATGCCCAGCATATGCCAGGGCAGCAGAGACAACGCCCAAAAATAACTCCTAGCAAGTGTCAGTTCCAAGTGCCAATAATGAAAACCCCCAAATAGTGTCAGAGCAAGCAATAAGCTTCAGCAAAATATTAAACCCCAGCACAGTAATAACCATCAACATTGGTGTTCTGTAGTTTCACTTAGGCCCCTTTCACATGATAAGCCCGCTTGGATTCGCCTGTCCGTTTTTCAGGTGGTTCTGAGCGGGCCATCCATTGACTTCTATGGGCAGGCGGATGTCAGCGGAGATGTGTCTACTGATATCTGTCTGCCATCTGATCCACTCAAAACAGACGTATGGCGATACGTGTGCCATTGACAGATCGAATGAGATCTGATAAAAATTAACATGCTGTCTCCCCATAGAAATCAGTGGGGCTCTGACAGGTCCCTCCCCGCTCAGTGAGCAGAGACAGACCTGTCATCCTCCGGCTCAGCGGAGATCAACGGAGCGATCCCCCGCTGAGCTGGTGGACTGCGCTGAGTGGATCCGCCACATGTGAAAGGGGCCTTATCTGAGCACCCACAAAGCTCCCTCATTTCCCATGCCCTTTTCCTTATACATTACTTTATTAATATTGTTGCTGGGATGCATTTGATGCTAATTTGGGTGTTAGGGGAATTCTATTTGAATTTTTGATGATGCTATGGCACCCCCAAACATCCTCAGGGGCTGCCACTGCCTACAGTATTAGTATAGCATTACAGTGTGTGTAGGGAGAAGGATAGCTTACAGTAATAAAATACATACAAAACACAGTGTGTGCATGTATGTATGTGTGTGTGTGCCATCCAGTATTAGAACAGTATTAAAATCCACTTGTGTGTAGTTTATATAGTTTTACATTAGATAAAGTTTAGTCTTTGGCAGTTGCAGCCGCTCCATTTGGGGAGCAGGGGTGCCACCCCTCTAATCCAATACGCCCGGCCCCTAATCTACATGCAGGGTGCCAGACACATGAATTGCCCTGTTTTTTTTTTTTTAGAAGCCTTTGTCTTGGCTTCAAAAATGGTGGGTGCAGGGCAGAGCGCCCTGAGCCTATCCAATTATGTGGCATTAGCGAATTATCTTCCTGTTTCTCCTTCTGGCCAATCAGGAAGTGGGTCCTGAGACCCAATTGCCTAGGAGTCCTAAGACTCAATTGGCCAGGAGTCCTAAGACCCGATTGGGCGTGGGTCCTAAGTCCTGATTGTCTGGGAGGAGAAGCGACTGCTGGGACTCAGGAGGAGACCCAGGGGAGGAAGCCGTGACCTAGATGGAGTTGACGGGTGATGAGTGAGCGATGCGGCAATTGAGCAATGGGGGGGAGGGGGGGCACCGAATGAATGACTTTGTCTGGCTGGAGAGGGCACGGTTCGTCCCTTCAAGAAGATTGAGAACTGGCCACCACTGGTCTTTGTACTATTGGATAGCTAGCTAGCTAGATAGATAGATAGATAGATAGATAGATAGATAGATAGATAGATAGATAGATAGATAGATAGATGGATAGTCTAGAAACCCGGAGTTGGTGGAATGCATTGAACAGCCATGTAAAAAGTCACAGGCACGTGTTCTGAGCGTTTTAGATCCCCACTTACCCTCCGCTCTGGAAGCACGCTGTACATTTGTTAGACTCTGAATGCCGCCAATTAAAAAGTCTGCACGGTGTCAGGCAATTCTGCTTAAATGAAGGCTACAAACTAATTCAGTTTGTATATGTTTAGATGAAGATAAATGATGTTCTCTTAGAGAACTGACAATTCACTATTAAGCAACTGACGTGAGTTTTTCTTTTTTTTGCGATAAAATTACTGCGTTGTGAAAAGCTTGATCATTAAAACATAATAAATTCAAGAGGAAGCCTTTCAGATTGGTAATTTGCTTGTTTTCTTGTTTATTTTTAGTCGTGTCAGCTTACTTCCGCCTGCTTGGCGAGAACAAATACGAACCGGCAATAATTTGGCTTTTTAGCAGCAAGCGAGCGCCATTAAAGTTCATCTGATTTCACATCTTCTTCCTATAGCTGGAGCTCTCAACTGTCCATATTTGGCCATCTTTCCATCACAATTGTCCCCTGCACAGGTCCAATGTAGAGATCTGGATCAACATTAATATTATTTACTTTCAGCTTTATGTATGTTATGACTTTTAGGGCTCTGAAGAGTGAGCCGCGATCAACTTGCTCTACAGAGGGAATTTGACAGGCGGCATTGTATCGCCTCCTTACCGAATGCTTTAATCCTTTGCACTAGCGCAGCATTGCACGCGGGTGCAGGGCACTAGCAGAGCAGTCTTATTTATTTGAACGGGTCGCACTTTACATTATAGTGACTATATAAGAATAATTCCTGTGGCCGCTGCGAAGCAAAGCATCTTGACTAGGACATGTATATACCCCTGGCTGCTGCCTCTGCAGCTGAAAGGAGAGCGGTTGGGGGGCAGTAAAAGTGTGGTTCAACCACGGAGAATTTACAGGTAAGGCTTTTCCAGAAGCAGGTCAGATGTTTCCTGGGTCAATAACAAGGGTAATGTGCTATTATACCCAAAACCCCCAAAATTATATATTGCAGCTTAGCAATCATTAGATGTGGTGGCTGCATTAGTTTTCAGTTTTTTAGTTTTTTTTCCCCTTGTTTTCACCTGGTGATCTGGCCAGTAACACACCCCATGTATTACAGTGCCCCCACTCTGGATGAATGAGAACAAGGGGCACCTTTTGGACAGCAGCATTGTCAGTCTGGGGGGAGGAGAGTGTTAGAAGTTCTACCATACTTAACCACTTGCCGACCGCTGCACGCCGATATATGTCGGCACAATGGCAGCAGTTGGCAAATGGGCATACCTGTTTCTCCCCTTTAATTGGCAGGACTAGCGGGCACACCCTCGCGTCTTTTGCGTACGGCGTGACCGTGCCCGTGGGTTCCCGGTGATCATGCCACAGAGCGTAAACCAGGCATTTCCTCGTTCTGCCTAGTGACATGACAGAGATCACTGCCCCCTGTTATCAGGAGCAATGATCACTGTCATGTGAGTTGAAACACAGCCCACAGTTAGAATCACTCCCTAGGACACACTTAACCCCTTCATCGGCCCCTAGTGGTTAACCCCTTCCCTGCCAGTGTCATTTACACAGTAATCAGTGAAGTTTTATAGCACCAATCGCTGTATAAATGACAATGGTCCCAAAATAGTGTCAAAGGTGTCCGATGTGTTCGCCATAATGTTGCAGTCATAATACAAATCACAGATCGCCACCATTACTAGTAAAAAAAATAAATAATAATAATAATAATAAAATGCTATAAAACTATTCCCTATCCCCGCTATAACTTTTTTTGCAAACCAATCAATATACGCTTATTGTGTTTTTTTTTTACCAAAATATGTAGAAGAATACATATCGGCCTAAACTGGGGGTAAACATGTATATATTTTTGGGGGATATTTATTTTAGCAAAAAGTAAACATTTTTTTTCAAAAAGGACGCTCTTATTTTGTTTATAGCGCAAAAAAAAAAAAAACCTGCAGAGGTGATCAAATACCAACAAAAAGAAAGCTCTATTTGTGGGGGGGAAAAAAGGACGTAAATTTTGTTTGGGTGCAACGTCGCACGACCGCGCAGTTGTCAGTTAAAGCGACGCAGTGCCGAATCACAAAAAGTGCTCTGGTCAGGAAGGGGGTCAAATCGTGCTGGGCTGAAGTGGTTAAATTAACTAACAAATTGAAGCCAAACTCCAACTAACACTTTATAAGCAGTTGCAACAAACTGTTTTTTTTTTTGTTTTTGGGATAAAGGTTTTACATAAATAAATAAAAGCTGATCATTCTAGGCACCCCTGCCAGTATTAAATATGTTTTCCTGTAACTGCAAGAGAGCTTTTCTGGTAAAAAAACAAAAACAAAACAGACTTGCTGGCTGGATCACCAGGTGAAAATAAAAAGAAAGAAAGCCTAAAAAAAGAAACATCTAAGAATGTGTAAGCTGCAAAAACATAAATGTTTGCTTTTGGGTTTAATATAGCTTTAAACACCTCAGTACCGGACACTTTCACCGTCATGCAACACTTTACCCAAATACATTTTTATTATTTTTTAAGACAGGTAGAGTTTTCTTTTGGTTGTATTCAATCAATCACCATTGGGTGTTTTTTTTTCATTTTTTTTTTTTATTTCACTAAATAATTGTAAAAAAAGACCAAACATTTAGAAAAAAAAAATTTTTTCTTAGTTTCTGCTATAAAATGTTGCAAATAAATAATCTTTCTTCATAAATTTAGGGCAAAAAATATTCTGCTACATTTCTTTTATAAAAATAACACAAATCAGTGTATATTATTTCGGTTGTATGGAGTCTGCATTCTATGGTTCTGTATATATATTTGATAATCGATCAATCCTGATGAATTGATGGCCTATCTCATTTCTTGAGACTCAAAATGTCAGGAGAGTACAGATATCCCCCAAATGACAGTCCAAGGTATTTAGAAGAGGCATGGTGATTTTTTTGAAGTTGTAATTTTTGGTCACAATTTTTTTAAATTAAGATATTAAATAAAATGTGTTTTTATTCACATTCATAATTTTTTTTTTTTACATTTTTTTTTGTAATATACTGTGACCAGAGCAGTACATTGTTACCATAGTGACATTGTACTACTATGGGGAAGTACTCAGGATTTTTTTTTTACACACTATGATTGCTTATAACGGTGATGGTTGGTCACTATAAGGAATACATTTTATGACTGTCATCCATTCTATTCATTGTGTACTATTGTGAAGCTGTGATTCATCATCATGTGATACAGATGCACTGTGATTGGCTCTGTCTGTACCATTTGATCATGGTGACCATTTGATCATGGTGACCAATCATAGTGATCAACACAACAGCACACGATAAATAGCTATGAACGAAAGATATTCATTGTGTACAACTAGGGCTGCTGTATGGCAGTACAACTGGTCCTGTTGTACTGGGCCCAGACCTCATCAGCTCAGGGGGCCTGGGGCAGTTTTTTGTTAATTTCTACTTAAATTAATAAATAGATTTTACTAGAACACACGCTCACACTTACTTGCTTACCGTGACTTTAATTACATTTCTGGAGGCCCCATCAGGTTAACAGAGGGGCCCAGGAGGTGGGATCAGAGGAGGGATATTTTTTTTTATTTTTGGGGTGTAGACAGTTAAAGTCAGTGCTGCTTTCCCGGGGGGGGGGGGGTAGTTGATGTGTAGGCATGGTTGAGGGGGGCCCTTTAGTATGTATGGGGTCCCTTGATTTCTAATCTCGGCCCTGTGTGATTGGTCACAGCAATCAAATGGTACTGGCCCAACCCAGTACAATGATCTGTCATTTGTTGTGTCCGGTGACAGATTGCACTGTCATGCGGCCCCATCCTGAAAAGGCATCATATGATGTCTGGGAGGGCTCCCACTCGCCCATCATTTGACAATGGACTGGACGTGAAGCAGTTATAATAACAGGAAATCAAGTTGAAAGACTATTCAGCAATTATCTCATGCAGGGGCCAAGTTTAAATAGTCCACTACGCACCTTTATATGTGATGGACATGCTTGCATGTTCCTGCACATACCGTAGTACATGTATTCCTATGTGCATATGTGTGTGCATTTTTGCGCATTTATGTATGTTTTTGTGCATGCACATGGGACTTATGGCTAGCGTGTAATTTATGATGACTGCCACGATGTTCCTGACACTGGCACTTAGGCTTGATTCACACTAATGCATTTTTGATGCTTTTTGCAGAAACACATTTCATTATTTTGACATGGGTTCCTATGGAATACGTTCACATCAACGCATTTTTATGCCTCTGCATCTTGAAAGGGGTCGGGGACTTTTTTTCCCCACAAAATGCAGTGTTTTGCATGTAATAGATTTCAATGGACCTGCATCCAAAATGCAAGTATTGCGTTTTTGCCATGATTTGCATTTTGCTTTTTTTTCACTGTATATAGATGGTTTCCAAATCCCTAAGATCTAAGACCCGAAGGGCCTGCTATAGGCCCGGGGGGAGGACCCCACACCATTTTTTTTTTACACATTTTTTTTGCCAGCAATTCTTTTTTTTCTTTTCTTTTTTACATTCAGCTGATGATGGATGACTCATTGGTTGTTAAGGACGCAATGGCTGGCTTCCCAGCCCACTTCTTACGAACCGACTAAATGCAAAATCCAAATTGCTTCAAAAACGCAGTAAAAATGCGGTTAAAAAAATGGTGGAGTGCACAGCAAAAAGAATTTCAGAAATGGTAAAAAGCAACATGCATTGATGTGAATTGAGCCTCAAATATGATGTGAATGAGGCCTTATGTAAACAGAATCCTAAAATCGCTAAATCCCTAAGTTCCCTTCTATCCTACGATCCCTTATATCTTAAGATCCCCAAGATCCCTTATATCATATGATCCCCAAATCCTCAAAATCCCTAAATCCCTAAGATTCCTTGCATCCTAAAATCCCCAAATCTCTACGACCCCTTATATCTTAAGACTCCCAAATCCCTAAGATGCCTTATATCCTAAGATCCCCAAATGCCTAAGATCCCTTATATCCTAAGATCAGAGATCCCCAAATCCCCTTATATTCTAAGATCTCTAGATCCCTAAGATACCTTGCATCCTAAGATACCCAAATCCCTAAGGTCCCTTATATCCTAAAATCCCCAAATCCTTAAAATCCTTTATATCCTAAAATCCCCAAATCCCTAAAATCCTAAAATCCCTAAGATCCCTTATGTCCTAATATCCCCATATCCCTAAGACCCCTTATATCCTAAAATCCCTAAATCCCTAAAACCCCTTATATCCTAAGATCTCTATATCCCTGACACCCTATTACCCTAAGATCCCCTGTATTCTAAGATCCCCAAATCCATAACATCCCTTATATCCTAAAATCCCCCAATCCCTGAGATCCTTTATATCCTAAGATCCCCAAATCCCTAAGATCCCCAAATCCCTATGATCCATAAAATCCTCAAATCTCTAAAATCCTAAAATCCCTATGATCCCTAAAGTCCTCAAATCTCTAAAATCCTAAAATCCCTAAGATCCTTTATATCCTAAGATCACTAAATCCCTAAGATCCTTTATACCGTAAAACCCCTTATATCCTAAGATCCCCAAATCCCTAAGACCCTTTATATCCTAAAACCCCCAATTCCCTAAGACCCCTTATATCCTAATATCCCTAAGATCCCTTGTATCCTAAGATCCCCCTATCCCCAAATCCCTATGACCCCTTATATCTTAAGATCCCCAAATCCCTAAGATTCCTTATATCCTAAGATCCCTAAAACCCCTTATATCCTAAGATCTCTAAATCCTTAAGACCCCTTATATCCTAATATACATAAGATCCGTTATATATCCTAACATCCCCAAATCCCTAAGATCCTCAACTCCCTAAAATCCTAAGATCCCCAAATCCGTAAAACCCCTTATAGCCTAATATCCCCAAATCCCTACAACCCCGTATATCCTAAGATCTCTAAATCCCCAAGACCCCTTATATCCTAATATCCCTCAGATCCCTTGTATCTTAAGATCCTCAAATCCCTAAGACCCCTTATATCCTAAGATTCCCACATCCCTAAGACCCTTTATATCCTAAGATTCCCAAATACATCAGATCCGTTATATTCCAAGATCCCTAAACCTGCAGTTGATCGACAGGAATAAGAAGAGAAAAAAACTTCACACAGTGCAACCCAGTTTGCTTTAATAATAATAAAAAAAATCCTTTTGGGTTGCCAAGTTCAATTTAATTCTTCCTGGATCAGCCTTTTACATCTTCTGGGCATCTGTTTTTAGCTGTTAGTGGCTTATTTTTATTTTATTTTGAGCATTTAGTAACACATCCATCTCTTTTCAGGAGGTATCTACTCATTTAGCTAAATCCAGCCTTCATGAAAGACTACTTCAGATCTTAACAGCTATTACAGTAAAAAAATAAATAAAAAAAACTCTTTCTGTATGTAGAGTTTATCTCATCTTCCTTCAGTAGTAAGCATGTCCTTGCTTTTCTAGCTTCCTACTGAATTGATTATATAGGCCATGTATATACAGTAGTTTACAGTATTAAAGTAATATTAAACCCTCAGTGTTTTACGCACTTTCAGCAGCTGATTTAAGCACTTACTGAGCATGCAGATTTTTATTGTCTTTCAATTCTTGCTTCTGTTCCAGTCTAAGTTGGTGCCATCACTGCTGCCCCAGGTTACCTGTTTCAGGGTGGCTCCTTTCTCTTGCACAGTCTTGCATGCAGAGAGTAGAGTTGTGTCTCCCTTCATTGTGTGCGTTAACATAAACACACAGCCAAATAGCCTAGAACGGTAAAACACTACCCTACCACTACCCTACATTAGGATGACCAGACATCTTTGGTTTCCAGGGACAGTCCCCAGATTGAGGACACTGTCCCCGAACCAAATCTGTCCCCGGTTTTATCCCTGGATTGGATTTGAACAGGGGCTGGGGCAATTTCAAGGGGAGAGGGAGCTGGTGAGTGCGGACTATTGTCTTTACACACGAAAATCACACCGGTTTCAATCCAGGAATCCACTGAAAACTAAAGCACACAGTCACCTTTGTTTGTTTTAGAACTTTTTATTGGAGCTGTATTGTCTTTTCTGCCGTTGGACTTTTATATCAACTAAAAAATGCATGCTACCATTTAGCGACTTTATAAGTACATAAGGACTGAATATATACACTTTGGCACTTTAAGTAGCATGTAGCACTTTTTCACAGTAGTTATTGTCATTATTGTCATTATGGCACTTTTTTGAATATTCAGAACTAATGCATATTTGCACTTTTAAAATCCCAATAAGTGAATTATAACATTTATATGTGAAGTAGGTCTTTCACAATTTTTCTCTATGCGTATGACCAGCGATTTATATATGTAGAATATTTATTGTGCTTTTTCCATACAATATTGGTTTCTTTACATTTTATTTTTGTATTATTATTTTATGAGAGACATTGTCACGTAGGCATTTTTTAGTTACACTTCCCATTTTTTCACATATTCACACAGATCTTTGTAAAAACAATATGTAATTAATAGCAGGTGAGCTTGCAGTAGGTATAAATAATAGTAGGTGAGCGCCGTTACTACCACCCTTGACATATATTCACGTTTTTTCACCTTCTGGGTGAATTTATATGGTAGTGGCAGCCCCTTTTCTTACCACTAGGGTCTCATTTTGGTTTTTTTGGGTTGTTCACATTTTGGTGTAGTAATTTAATTTTATTTCACATTTAGGGTCCATAGTGCACCTTTCCCCCCCTTTTTTCTTACTACTAGAATTATGTTAGTTATTCTGTGCCCCTTTCTGATGATCATGTGCTGGCCGGAGCGGAAAGAATATTTCTTGAGGTTCGGGGGCATGCCCATTCAGCTTCTGCTTGCATGTTCTTCTGCCTTGGCTCATGTCCCGGCCAGCCACCTGCCCATCTCCTTGCCTTCCCTGGCGGAGTGATCTTCCTCGGCTCCTCACCCAGTAGTACCCGGGTTGCCCAAGGAGTAAGACTTGACAGGCTGTGAGCGGGGCGGCGGCGGCAAAGGGCAGAGAGTCGCTAATTGATGCCATTACTAGTAAAAAAATATGTCCCCGGATTTCATTTAAAAAATCTGGTCACCTTACCCTACATGTCATACTTACCTGCTCTGTGCAAGGGTTTTGCACAGAGGAGTCCAAATCCTCCTTTTCTGGGGTGCCCCTGCTGCACTCCTGGCTCCTCCTCTGTATTGGGTGCCCCCACGGAGAGCCGATTTCCCTGGGTGCACTCCTGAGTCCTGCTGCTGCGTCCATTGACACAGACAGCAAGACTTGGCCCCACCCTCTGTCTCTCGTGCCACTGGATTTGATTGAAAGCAGCAGGAGCCAATGGAATTATCGGATTCAGGTAAGAAAAAGGGGGGCTCGGGTGGAGGGGGGGCTGCTGCAGCACAGGAGGTTTTTTCACCTTAATGCATTCTATGAAAAAAAACATGAGAATTTAAAACATTTTTTTAAGTACTTCCTCAGATAAACACACAGTTGTAACTACAGAAGAAACTGAATTCCAGGTAAAACAGCTAAAACACAGATCAAATACATATCATTTTTATCTATCAAAGGTTCTCCCTGTCTGTCCATCCACCCCTGAGATTCACACAGCTCTACCTCACAGTACAGACCCATCTAGCAGTGGAGGGGGGCTGGTTTTCTCTGCTGCAGTTTCACTTTCACTTTCCAAGTCTCCTTTCCCACAACCAGCCTGTGGCTGGGCAGTAAAAGGAGAAGCAGCATATTGATTAACTCTCTATTCTCTCTCCTTCTTTCAGCATGCTCCTTGCACTGAAGCACACCCGATTGGCTCTGTGTATTGTTTTTGCCTCTACCTCTCTGTACAGGGACTGCAAGAGGCTGATACAGATTTGCATTAAAGTGGTTGTAAACCCTTACAAACCACTTTGACCTACAGGTAAGCCTAGATTAAGGCTTACCTGTAGGTCCAAGAAATATCTCCCAAACCTATACGGTTTAGGAGATATTTGCCCGACGACGGGCACCACTGTCTACAGCGCATGCGCCGTAGACAGCGGCGCACAGGCGCACTGAGCGTGGCATCCTCGATGACGAAGATACCGCGCAATGCTGCGCGTCTCGGCTCCCGTGCGCATGCGCGGGAGTGACGTCATCGCGGCTTCGCCGAATGACAGCGGCGGAGCTGCGAGACCCCACTGAGAAGATGGATGCGCCGAACTACAGGGGACAGCGGTGACTTCGCTGGCTCCTGTATCAGGTAAGTGACACATAATGGACTACTATGCGATGCATAGTAGTCCATTATGCTTTGCCTTTGCAGGGAATGAAAGAGGAAGTAAACTCATCAGGGTTTACTTCCTCTTTAAGTTACTTACACCATACCTTCCAACTTTTTGAGATGGGAATGAGGGACACCAATCAGCAAAAGTATGCAGGCATAGGACACACCCCTTGCCACACCCCCTTAAAGGAGAATTGTACAAAAAATAAAAAAGATTTGTTAAACCCACAAGTGCTTTTTTCACCACTACTATTCCTTTATATTGGCTTTTGGAATTTACATATGCAGCCATTTAGAAATCAGATGAAAGGTTTAGCACTGGAAAACACTTTTCGATAGATAAAAAGTAGAAATATTTTGTTTCGGAATTTAGTTTTCGTCCGAAAAATACATTTATTTAGTTACTTACGAAATTAGTTTTTATTTTGTTTTGTTAAAAAATGCATTTGTCCGAAAATCTGAAATAATTACAGTCAAATCTGTCATTGAAGGCTTATGGTGTCTGTCGAATGTTCTAAGAAGAAGATTCGATGAAGCAGCTAAACTGTACGATGCTGCAATCATACATTCTCGGTCAAATGTTCCGCCTACAAGCTATAGTACAATTCTAATGTTGTATGACACTAGTAATAATTATATTTATTAATTATTTTTACTAGTCAACCAACATTAGAATTCTTCTATAGCCTATGGGCGGAGCATTGATCATAAATGTCCGCTCGCGGCGACTGCTTCATTAAATCTTCATGTTGAATCTTTTCTCTCTCTGTAGAATAATCTTGGACTAATAGAGAAAGGTTAGGCACATTCGACCACAGGTTAGATGGACACAGATCGCTATTGCCAGCGTCATGTCGAATTTCCTATCTATATCAAACTGTTGTCGCAACGAAAACGAAAATTAAGCATTTGTTTATGTCGGATCTTTTGGTTTTCGGATTCTGCACTTTCGTTATCATTTGTTAAAACAAGAACACAAATACGCGAAATTCAGACAAAAATGCATTCGGACAAAAACGAATGCACATGTCTAATAAAAAGTGCATTTATATACATCTATATACATCAGACCAAAATTTGATGGAATGAGTGACAGGGGGACATTGCTCCAAATAAGGGACAGCCCCTCAAAATTGGGAGCTATGCTTACACTGCTTGTATTTCCTGAATGACGTGTGAATGATTACCTTTCTTTACAATTTTACTAGACCTATGCAAAATATTGCAATTTGCAGGTATTTTAAAATCAATACCTGTGGATCCTGCCATAAGTGCCCTAGTTTGGGCACTTCCTGCTATATTAAGACAGCACTCTGTCCTTGTCTCCAAGCTATGCTCCTAGGGGCATTTCACTTCAAGCTGCTGTTGGGTCTATTAAAGGGAGATAACAATCGTTAAATTATCTGTCATTATGATGGCACTTTGCATCGCCATGCAGTCCCAAATGCTAACGGCGAAGTATTTTCATTCTTGTACCTTATTCTTTCTTTTGCAGAACAGTCGTGTAACAACTCGTCTTTCATGTGTAAAAATGGAATGTGCGTTCCGGAGGGAGTTCTTTGTGACATGGCGGATGATTGCGGAGACGGATCTGATGAGAGAAGCTGCCATTTAAATGAGTGTTTAAGTAAAAGAGTCAGTGGTTGTTCTCAAGATTGTCTGGATCTCCCAGTTGGATACAAGGTTAGCAGTCAATATTTATAAGATTACATTTGAAGAAAGTCGCACAAATGAATTATTCATGGCGCTAATTTGCTTTCTATGGAGCCGCTGTCCCTTTTATCATCTGGGTGTGTAGGGAGGAGGACACAACGTGAAGTCTTTCAATATTACTGCTTGTTTTATGTCAGAACTGTACTGTACTTAATACTATACAGATAGCAGGTGGGTCTTACCTATTAAAGAACAACCAAAGTCCGGGGCTACTGTTTCGAAAAAGGAATGTAATCCAATTTGCTTGTTGAATTGATCCCATACTCCTACTGTTCATCAGTGAACCATTGGATGTTTCAAAATGCACCCTCCCCATTTTTTTTTTTGATTATTGACTTGCTTCTCCATCAATCAGACCCCCCCAAGAGTAAACACAGTGTATGTGTGTGTGTGTATATATATATATATATATATATATATATATATATATGTAAGAAGGCCAGTGTGGTGGCCTGAATTTATGGGAGGAGCCCGGAGGGTATTTAACCAGCCCGCTCGCCTGTGGTCTTTGTCGGTTTCCGGTGCGCGGCACTACGTCACTAGGCCGACGGCTCGTGTTTCGTTTCCATTCGGACAAAACGTCTCTCTCGTGGTTTTCTTTCCCGTTCGTTTGTACAACGTCGCCGGCTCTGTACAATGTCGCCAGCTCGACTGCCGCAGGTAAGGGTCTCGATTGACCTTCCTGTACTATTTTTAGTGTCGTTAAAACCTGAAATATCGAATCGTTTGTTGTGATACCGGTTGTTATCACTCAATACGCTCCAATTTCGCAGCGCCCTTCATTTCACGGGCGTCATTTCGGTAGATATTGCTGGTAGGAAAAATTGCTCTGTTTTAGTACTTGTTATAGTCTCGTTACCGTGTTCCACAGTCAAAATCGTTGCCAGTCGCGTCTCACGGCACAACGACTCCTACCTCTGCCATGGCTGGCTCACGTAGGTCATTTCATCATTTCACTCATTTTGTTACGCACGGCGCTCCGATTCGAATCCAGTCGCATCCGCTAAATGCGCAGATTCATTCCGGTGTGCCCCTAACTGCTTGGCCACATTTCAGTACATGCTCCAGAGCTCGTTCGTGGCTAATCGATCGGGTCTCTGTCATGGGAATTCATTTCACTGTCACCTAGTACGTTCGAATCGAAACCAGTCGCAGTTCTCGAACGCACAGGTTCGATCGACGTGTCCCAGTTACGTTGGCCTCATTTCGGTACATGCTCCAGAGCTCGTTCGTGGCTAATCGATCGGGTCTCTGTCATGGGAATCATTTCACTGTCACCTAGTACGTTCGAGTCGAAACCAGTCACATTTCTCAAGAAAACGCACAGGTTCGATCGACGTGTCCCAGTTACGTTGGCCTCATTTCGGTACATGCTCCAGAGCTCGCTCGTGGCTAATCGATCGGGTCTCTGTCATAGGAATCATTTCACTGTCACCTAGTACGTTCGAGTCGAAACCAGTCGCATTTCTCAGGAAAACGCACAGGTTCGATCGACGTGTCCCAGTTGTGTTGGCCTCATTTCGGTACATGCTCCAGAGCCCGCTCGTTGCTAAGCGATCGGGTCTCTGTCATGGGATCATTTCACTGTCACATATCACGTCCCGATACGAATCCAGTCGCGTCTACGATGCACCAATTCGTCCCGGCGTGCCCCAGGTATTTTCGGCCTCATTTCTGTACATGCTCCGGAGTCCCGTTCGTTGTCAGTCGCAATCGCGGCACGACCGATTCGGGCCTCTGTCATGGCATACTTTTGTCACTCATTTCACTGTCACTTACCGCGCTCCGATTCGAATCTAGTCGCATCTGTGATGCACCGATTCGTTTCGGTGTGCCCCAGTTGGTTACGGCCTCATTTCAGTACATGCTCCAGAGTCAGGATTCATTGTTGGTTGCAGGTTTCGGTTCTCTGATTCATGACTCTGTCATGGGAAATCAATTTCACTGTCACGTAGGACGTCCGATACGAATCCAGTCGCATCTACGACGCACCGATTCGTCCCGGCGCCCCAGGTATTTCAGCCACATTCCAGTACTTGCTTTACAGCATGCACGATTAACGGATAGTCGCAACAGCGGCACGACCAACTCATGCCTCTGTCATGGCAATCAAATAAATTTCACCGCCACGTACCGCGCTCCGTTTCGAATCCAGTTGCATACATGCACCGATTCGTTACGGTGTGCCCCAGTGCTTTAGCCTCATTTCAGTGCATGCTCCAGAGTCCGGTTCGTCATCAGTCACAATCACGGCATGACCGGCTTATGCCTCTGTCATAACAGGTTTTCATTAAAGGGACCGTAGTATACAGTGCCCCGTTTCGAGTCGGTCGCATCTGACATGCAAACACATCCCCAGACACAGACTTCTGGCAATCGTTGCAAGCACGCATTCAAGCATAGACTTCTTGCAATCTTTGCATACACGCATCCAAGCATGGACGCACACAAGCGTAGACTTCTTGCGATCGTTGCAAACACGCATCCAAGCGTAGACTTCTAGCAATCGTTGCAAGCACGCATCCTAGCATAGACCTCTTGCAATCGTTGCTAGTACGCAGTCAAGCATGGACGTCTTGCGGTTGGTGCGAGTACGCATACAAGCCTGGACTTCTCGCAAGCGTTGCAAGCTCGCATTCAAGTGTAGACTTCTTGCAACCGTTGCGAGCACGCATTCAAGCATGGACGTCGTACAGTCGTTGCAAGTTCGCATTCAAGCGTAGACTTTTTGCAATCGTTGCAAGCACGAATCCAAGCATAGACTTCTTGCAAATCATTGCAAGCATGCATCAAGCATAAATCTTCGTGCAATCGTTGCGAGCACGCATTTAAGCATGGAAATCTGGCAGTCGTTGCAAGCACGCATACAAGAATAGACTTCTTGCAATCATTGCAAACACGCATCCATGCGTAGACTTCTTGCAGTCATTGCAAGCATGCATCCAAGCGTAGATTTCTTGCAATCGTTGCAGGCACGCATCCAAACATAGACTTCTTGCAATCATTGCAAGCACACATTCAGGCATAGACCTCTGGCAAATCATTGCTAGCACGCATTCGAGCATAAGACCTCTTGCAATCATTGCGAGCAGATGTCCAGGCACAAACTTGTTGCAATCATTGCTAGCAGGCAGTTCCGGCTGGCTCAATAGATTGCTTTGGGAAAAACCTGGATACCTTCCTAAATGTACATTGTAACGGGGTACTTATTTTATAGGTAAAGTTGATCCAGGGAAAATCCGATTGCCTCTCGGGGGATCGGGAAGGAATTTTTTCCCTGCTGTAGCAAATTGGGCCATGCTCTGCTGGGGTTTTTTGCCTTCCTCTGGATCAGCTGTGGGTGTAGAATTGGGTGTGTCGGGTTGTGCGATATTTATTTGTTTGATTTGTGGTTAGGACTGGATGGACTTCTGTCTTTTCCGACCTGGCTACCCATGTATCTTACCAACTTCTTGCAATCGTTGCAGGCACGCATCCTGGCATAACTCCTTGAAATCGTTGCAGGCACGCATCCTGGCATAACTTCTTGCAATCATTGCACACACGCATCCTAGCATAACATCTTGCAATCATGGCAAGCACGCATCCTGGTGTAACTCCTTGCAATCGTTGCAGGCACGCATCCTAGCATAACATCTTGCAATCGTTGCAAGCACGCATCTTGGCATAACATCTTGCAATCGTTGCAAGCACGCACCCAAACACATGTTCAAGCACAACTCCTGCAGTCTTCGCAAAGCACATGCGATAACACGAATTTCTCACAGTCACTATGAACACATTTCCAGTGACAAACTCCCACGCAATTGTCGCAAGCACACGTTTAAACACTACTTTTGCAATCGTGCCAAGGCTCGCGACTTAGCATAACGTCTTGCAATCATTCTTTTGCAAGCACACATTCTCAGTGGCACACAAACTGGCTACACGTCGTTTTCAGCAGCACTTAGTTGGCCACTTGTCTCCTGTGGCTTTTCTTACAAGCCACTCACCGTTTCCTGTCTGTCGGTCTCTCCCTTAGGATAGTTGAGTTCAACTTCCATCCAGCACCTGGATCGTGTTGACACACGCAACTGGCTTCTTCCTGTAACACGCTCAGGCTATACCTAGCCAGCGCTCAGCATTTCTCATCCTTACAGGGCCCGGAGAGCCACCTGTCTTTATGGCTTATACAGCAAGATCCCCACTTCGAGGCATCCAGAGGCATCACCCATAGCCAACGGAAAACGCTCGCCCATCACAACTGCCATCTTTAGGGACATGAAATCCTCGCATATTCTCCAGTCTAGTCATCCAAGCGGCCATCTACCTGGCCCTTTGTGGTTTTCCATGGCCTAGCCAATTTATTGTTGGTAGCACTGGCAGCCAGGTTCTACACAGACACTACTTGACGAATGTTCAAATCTGCAATACGGGCCATTCCCCAGGATCGATCTTTATGTCACGCCTCCTAGTCCTCCTCTCACGGACACAGGACCCTTCTTAGATCCTTAATTTGGATGCCATGGCAATAGCAGACCTGTCAATGTCGGAAGGTTCCTTACTGCATGGATTGATGTATCGGTGTTTAGACCGTCTACGATGCCCCTGTCACCCCTGGTAGTGACAGATGCCACAGCCTACACAGGCTTCGCGGAAATTTTTGGCCACCACTGGTTTACAGGACCATGGCATCAGGGATACTCCTAAACCCCGGTTTACCTGGACTTCCTCCCTCTTCAGGCTATACCCGGTCATGACAGCCTCTCGTATCTGGGGTCATGTCAGGACAGGACAGGCTGTGGCTTTCACCACCGACAACTGGGCCGAGGCTCATCTTGTTGTTGAAGCCAGGTCTGGACCGCTCTCGGTTGTGTCCTTCCTGCGCAGACCGCTGCAGTTAGCCCGGTGGCACCAGTTTAATGTCCATTGTATGTTCATTCCAGGCCTTCAGCAATCCCGCAGGCCAAGTTCTGCATAGTCGTTACTTGGCTCGCTACCAACTTCATTTCATCCTCCTCCTTGCAGTGTCTAAAACCCAGAAATCTGACTCCAGGATGGACGTCCATTTCTATAGAGAAGCAGGGCTTGGTATCAAGTAACCGTACTTGACTACCTACTGTCACTCCTACCGGAACGCGTAGACTCTAGTTCCCTATTGCTTTCGTGCCAACACTTGTGTACCTGCCAGTTTCCCAAACACATGGGGTTCTTCTACACAGCCTACACCTCGTCCCCGGTCCATACCGTGGACACTCTTTAGTATTTGAGCACCCTTGGCAGCATGTTGGCGTGGGTCCCAAGTCACGTCATTGAAAGACTAAGCAGTTGGGACCCTGCCTACCTCGCCCGGTACATTCCCAATCCTCGGGTGGAAATGGCACAAGCGTTCACCAAACTCGCTCAACTAATTAAGCTAAAACTAATAAAACTGCACCCCTACCTGAATGTTTTGCCCCCTTATTTTGGTATACCGACCATCAGACCAGGGCACACTTCAGGTCCATTTCATGTGGTTAATCTTATGGTAGAGGCTACTTGATCATATCCGTATCGGCCATAGGGCTTTGACCATAAGTAAGAAGGCCAGTGTGGTGGCCTGAATTTATGGGAGGAGCCCGGAGGGTATTTAACCAGCCCGCTCGCCTGTGGTCTTTGTCGGTTTCCGGTGCGCGGCACCCACCCTCCCTTCCCCTTTTCAGGGCATTTCTCAAATTCATTTCTCTTCACATACATTAATTTCTAATCTAGGGTATGCCCCCTTATTTTGGTATACCGACCATCAGACCAGGGCACACTTCAGGTCCATTTCATGTGGTTAATCTTATGGTAGAGGCTACTTGATCATATCCGTATCGGCCATAGGGCTTTGACCATAAATATATATATACAATATCTCACAAAAGACAATCTCTGTCACAAAAGTGGGTACACCCCTCACATTTTTGAAAAAAGTATATTATATCTTCTCATGTGAGAACACTAAAGAAATTACACTTTGCTATAATGTAAAGTAGTGGGTGTACAGCTTGTATAACAGTGTAAATTTGCTGTCCCCTCAAAATAACTCAACACACAGCCATTAATGTCTAAACCACTGGCAACAAAAGTGAGTACACCCCTAAGTGAAAATGTCCAAATTGTGCCCAAAGTGTCAATATTTTGTGTGGCCATCATGATTTTCCAGCACTGCCTTAACCCTCTTGGGCATGGAGTTCAATAGAGCTTCACAGGTTGCCACTGGAGTCCTCTTCCACTCCTCCATGACCACATCATGGAGCTGGTGGATGTTAGAGACCTTGCACTCCTCCACCTTCCTTTTGAGAATGCCCCACATATGCTAAATAGGGTTTATGTCTGGAGGCATGCTTGGCCAGTCCATCCCCTTTACCATCAGCTTCTTTAGCAAGGCAACGGTCGTCTTGGTGTGTTTGGGGTCGTTATCATGTTGGAATACTGCCCTGCCCTGCAGCCCAGTCTCCGAAGGGATCATGCTCTGCTTCAGTATGTCACAGTTCATGTTGGCATTCATGGTTCCCTCAATGAACTGTAGCTCCCCAGTGCCGGCAAAACTCATGCTGCCCCAGACCATGACACCCCCACCACCATGCTTGGCTGTAGGCAAGACACACTTGTCTTTGTATTCCTCACCTGGTTGCCTCCACACACACTTGGCACCATCTGAATCAAATAAGTTTATCTTGGTCTCATCAGACCACAGGACCTGGTTCCAGTAATCCATATCCTTAGTCTGCTTGTCTTCAGCAAACTGTTTGTGGCCTTTTTTGTGCATCATCTTTAGAAGATGCTTCCTTCTGGGACGACAGCCATGCAGACCAATTTGATGCAGTGTGTGGCGTATGGTCTGAGCACTGACAGGCTGACCCCCAGCCCCTTCAACCTTCATCACTCATACATATATTTCCCAAAGACAACCTCTGCATATGACACTGATCAGGTGCACTCAACTTCTTTGGTGGACGATGGTGAGGCCTGTTCTGAGTGGAATTTGTCCTGTTAAACCACTGTATGGTCTTGGCCACCGTGCTGCTGCTCAGTTTAAGGGTCTTGACAATCTTCTTATAGCCTAGGCCATCTTTATGTATACATCATCACGTTTTTTGCTTGTCCATCAATGTATACATCATCATGATTCACTTGTCCATCAACGTGATGATGTATACATCATCACCTTGATGGACAAGCGAACCAGGAAGTGAAGCGAAGCCTGTGAAGATGTTGCGGTTCTTACCACGTGACATACTGTTCTGTTGCCTACAAACGGCTTTTATTTTGTAAGTGCAACCCGCTTATTTTATTAAATTCAGTTTTTCTAAAGTACTGCACTATGAGAGCAATTCTTTTTTTGTATTTCTGAGTCTTGCTATTAAAGTGGAAGGTTCCAAACACTATTAAGATTAAGTGAGGTGTCATGTTGAACTTCCAGTGACCAGTATGAGAGAGTGAGAGCGATAACACCAAATTTAACACATCTGCTCCCCATTCACACCTGAGACCTTGTAACACTAACGAGTCACATGACACTGGGGAGGAAAAATGGCGAATTGGCCCAATTTGGACATTTTCACTTAGGGGTGTACTCACTTTTGTTGCCAGCGGTTTCGACATTAATGGCTGTGTGTTGAGTTATTTTGAGGGAACAGAAATTTACACTGTTACAAGCAGTACACACTACTTTACAAAGTAGCAGTTTCATTTCTTCAGTGTTGTCACATGAAAAGATATAATAAAATATTTACAAAAAGGTGAGGGGTATACTCACTTTTGTGAGATACTGTATATATATATATATATATATATATATATATATATATATACAGTATCTCACAAAAGTACACCCCTCACCTTTTTGTAAATATTTTATTATCTCTTTTCATGTGACATCACTAAAGAAATGAAACTTTGCTACAATGTACCACCTAGCTGATATTCTATGCAGTCTAAATTTGCAGAGCTAAGGTTATTCTTATTTTCATGCTTCTGTTCCACCACCTCTACAGTCTACAAAAAGATATGCTGTATGCAAAGTTGAGGAAGGATGGTTATATAGCATACTGAATTCCTAACTGGTAGCTCCACTTTATTCGATTTCCTACCTGATTGCTAGGGTGCCATGACTGGTCTCTTAATACTCTTGAACAATTGCCACATATGGACATATTACTCCACAGTTCACTGGATCGTGTGATTGTTTTCCATGTGTGGTGGTCAGAGCACATTGGAACTCCACTATAAAACAAGCCAACACACATTTTGATGCCTCAAATATTAGACCTGTTCCTTTGACTCTCTGATTCAATTCCAAAAATGGCACCAATTGTTCTCTATCAGCTCTAGTTTTTGAGATACAGCATAAGTAACATATACCACTCTTCACTCTGGTTGCCCATCAAAAATCAGGATATAAATATATATGATTAAGGCAGCACTGTTGTGAAGTAGCTATAACCTCTATGGCGCTCGAGCTGCAAACTTGAAAAAATCGAAGGGACAATATACACACACCTCCTATACCGGGGTCAGCTACCTGTAGATCGTGATCTACCAGTAGATTGCGGACAAGGGACTGGTAGATTGCGATTTGGGCTTGCTAATTCACCATTCCAGAGCATCAAAGTGTAATGCAGAGGGACTACTTGTAAAGTTGGAGCTGTAGTAGGGAGCAAGAGGCACATAAGCCGATGCCTCCTCTGTAGTGATGGCTCCTGTCCCATGCGGAGTGATACCAAATGCACTCCATCTCATATCCCAGCTTGCGGTCTCTAGAATGGTGCCAGCAGCTGGAAAGAAGAGATCTTCAGGTCAGTGTGAAGCAATACCCTGGGCATAATAGCATAGAACTGCTTTCACAATATTTGCTGTGGTTTACCCACACCGGGTTTAGTGTACCTGCAGTGTACCTCCTTAGATGTGAAGAGGCACTGTGCCCGGTGATCTTTGACTTTTCCCATGTTGTTTAGGTAGATCTCCACCTCTTTACGGTTGCCTACTCATGTCCTATACCATCGTAAATATAACAAATAAAGTTAATACTGTACATTACACTTTGGAATCACATTTTTTGCTATGTAAAATTGCAGTTGGAAGCATGTAAACACTCTCACTATATCTGCAAAAACACAAATTAGGTAACAGAAGAACACGTTGATCAGCAAGATCTTTTCAAAAATATATGGAAAATATTTACCCTTAGCCCCATTTCACACTAGTGAACCGATCGGGTCCGTCTGTCCATTTTTCAAGTGGACCCGATCAGACCACTCATTGTTATTTATTGGGAGGCTGATGTAAAAGGACATGTGTCCATTACCCCCCCTGCATCCGATCCAGACTGCCAAAAACAGACAGATGGGTTCCCCATCTGTCTAGTGAATCATATCGAATGAGAGTTGGATGGAAATGGGATGGAAATGGGAAGGTGGTCCATTTCCATCTGACCGCCCCCTAGAGAATAGCAGGCTGTGTCTGCGTCCGCTTTGCGTCCGCTTTGCTTAAGTGGAGCAGACACGGACCTGTCCTCTGCCTGCTCAGAGGGGATTAGCGGACAGGTTCCTCGCTGAGCAGGCAGATCCACGTGATGGAGTCCATCCCATGTGAAAGAGGCCTCAGTTGATTAATTAATTAGGGTTCATTTAAAAAAGGCATTTTGCAAGGACATTTTCTCCAGAACTTATTGAATGAAGTGAATCTCTGTTGACTTTCATCATCCAATAATGTGCAAGTAAAAATGCTTTTCTTTTTTATTTTGCTTGTACATAATTGGGCATTCTTTGCAAAGTGAAGTTTTACTTTATTTACTAAGCTCTGAACCACAATGCACCACCAATTGTGCGCTATGTCGCATACACGCGGACGTATTTTCCAATGGGAAATGTTGGATGTGAGCTTGTTGGCTGAAGTCTGACCACGTGTATGCTCCATCGCACATTTGTTGTTGGACTTTCCGCCAACAAGTGTTGGCTAGCAGGTTCTCAAATTTTCCGCCAACAAAACGTTGTTGTTGGACTTTCCGATCGAGTGTACACAAGTCCGTCGCTCAAAGTTAACGCATGCTCAGAATCAAGTACGAGCCGGAAGTGCTCGGTCTTGTAAAACTAGTGTTTGTAATGGAGATATCAACTGACTATTGACCTTCCTTTTTATCGACTCGCCGTACGTCTTGTACGTCACTACGTTCGTAACTGTTGGCCAACATTTGTGTGACCGTGTGTATGCAAGACAAGTTGGAGCCAACATCCTTCGAAACAAAAATCCACGGTTTTGTTGCCGGAAAGTCCGATTGCGTATATGAGGCATTACAGTAAACAAACGCCGAAACACACGTACTACCATGTACTGAAACGGAAAGGTGTGAAGCCAGCCTAAAGGGTTTACCTTCAATTATTTTGATCCAAAGCACATTTTTGATGCATTGAAAGGCTAACCTGGGACCATATTGTTCTGTCATTTTAGAGTACATACAAGTGAATAAAAATAATTGTCCTGCTGTGACTCTGGGCTGAGCTAAGGTTGTAAGTCCAGCAAACTTCAATTCTGCACAACAGCAATAACACATTTAATAGTCTCTTACAATGCCTGGTCCCTCAAGTGTTTTCCTTGGCATTTTTCCCCTCTATCACCCAACAGACTGAATCAACGCTTTTAAAGGTTACTTGATGTTCTGAAGTGCTGATTCACGGTGTAACCTGTTGGGAGAAGAACAGAATGATGATGATAACCTGAAACAAATCATTCAAAGTCACAGTGGCTCCTTGGGCTGCTTGCTGTTCTTAGTTTGCCGAAGGCGTTGTCTGATAAGCGCTCAAGTGTCACGTTGCGTGAGCTGGAAAATAAACCCAGACGGTTATAAGGCTTAATTGAAGTCCGTGCTTTTTTTAAAAAAGCTTTTTTTCTTGTCTTCAAAGATCCTTTAAATGGACTAAAAAGGGGACTAGTCATAAGATGTCAAATATCTGTGTACAATTTTTTTTTGTTCCAGTTTAAGCAGATGTGATCACCTTAAAAAATATATGACACTTTTCCTTGAAAATATGGAGCTTGTCTGTAACATTTTCAAAGTTCATTTCATTTATTTTTTTCCACTATTAATGTTCGATCCCATGTAAATGTGGAGCATGCACAATATTCTGCTCACAGATACACTATATTACCAAAAGTATTGGGACACCTGCCTTTATACACACCTGAACTTTAATGGCATCCCAGTATTAATCCGTAGGGTTCAATATGGAGTTGACCCACCCTTTGCAGCTAGAACAGCTTCAATTCTCCAGGGAAGGCTGTCTTCAAGATTTGGGAGTGTGTCTATGGGAATGTTTGACCATTCTTCCAAAAGCGCATTTGTGAGGTCAGGCACTGATATTGTATGAGAAGGCCTAGCACACAGTATCCACTCTAATTTATCCCAAAGGTGTTCTGTTGGGTTGAGGTCAGGACTCTGTAGAGGCCAGTCAAGTTTCTCCACCCCAAACTCACTCATCCATGTCTTTATGGACCTTGCTTTGTGCACTGGTGTGCAGTCATGTTGAAACAAGAAGGGGCCATCCCCAAGTTGTTCCCACAAAGTTGGGAGCATGAAATTGTCCAAAATGTCTTGATATTCTGATTTCTTAATAGTTCCCTTCACTGGAACTAGTGGGCCAAGGCTTACCCCTGAAGAACAACCACAAACCATAATCACCCCTCCATCAAATGATTTGGTTGGATTTCATAAGGATAGGAAGCACCTAGCAACATGGGACAAAGTGCTACATGTACTTTGCCTCATAGCTGACAGAACAGTTAAAAAAATAATTTAACTAGTTGACGACTGCAATATGTATATATAAGTTGTGGTTTGCAAGTGATTTACTAGGGTTATGGCTAAAGCTCTCAGCCATAACCCCAGTATCTTTTTTTTCAGCCAGCAGCCGGCTTTCTTATGAAAACAATCGGAGCGGCTCATTAGCCACTGGATCGCTTTCCAAAGTGGTGGGAGGGGACGTCTCTCCCTTAACCTCCCTGGCGGTATGATTATGTCAGATTTTTGATGCTGAAAGCGGTACATTGTTTCGCATGAAAATTGGGCATTTTATATTGTAGGCCTGTAATTCTTAGAAATAACTCACTTAAATCTGTCCAAACCAGAGTCTAGCAGACATCCCGTATTGTTAAAGTTTGAAACACAAAATCTTAAATTATAATATAATAAATAACTATAAATAATTATCAAAAATAATAATAATAATAATAATATAATAATAATAATAATAATAATAATAATAATAATAATAATAACATTTATTCAATAATGTAATCAACTCAAAAACACTGCAATTTGCTCAGTTGCAGAATTGTCGCTGTCGTCACTTTCAGTGTCTGATGAAAATTTCCCCACAAATCACTATTGCTCGATTCTGCAAGTGTTCTAATTCACTATCGCTGTTTTCTAGCTGGTCTAAAACCGCTTTTGACGTAAAGTGACACTTTTTGGTTGCTATGGACAATCTCCAGTTTCCAAGCAGAAAAAAACTGTATATATAATATAAAACTGCATGCAGGACACTGGACAAAAGGGATGTGAAATAATTTGATACAGTAATGTAATCTGTAAGATAACAGTGTACTGGATGTATTGTGTTTTTTGCACTTTTTGAATTTCCCGCCGCGCTCCTTCCCCGTGTGTCACACTGCTCGCAGGGAACGGAGCCCGCCACACAGAGCATCAGGCAGAAGACACAGCCGCTGCACACAGTGGGGGGACATTGCACGATTTTGGGGACAAGGTAAGTAACCTGTACCAGGATACTGCAGTGTGGCTCGGGGTTACCGCTCTTGGTATGGAAAATTCACCCTGAGGCACACTCGGGAATACAAATAAAAAGGTCAAAGCATCACCTATGGAGATTTTAAATGAGAAGCATAGGTTTTCATTTTATTTAATGATCATACTTACCTAGCTGGATGCAGCATCAGTACAATGTGCATCTGTCCCCCGGTGCCTCTAAGACCGAGAACCGAGTGATCTAACACAGCATATCTCTCAGTTCTCACAGCCCCCTGAGCAGAGAGCTGCAGACTGTCAGTCACTGGCTCTCTGCTCTGCCCCCCCCCCTGCTCACTGGAGTGCTGGGCCGTGGGGGGGGGGGGGGGGGGCTGTTATAGCGGCCAGCTCAGGCCCTCAGTGCCAGCCCAGGTACAGTCTACATACCCCTGCTAAAATGTCAGGTTTATGTGATGTAAAAAAATGAGACAAATATAAATCATTTCAGAGCTCTTTCTAACTTTAATGTGAACTATAAACTGCACAACTCAATTTAAAAAACAAAATTAAATCTTTTTTGGGGGGGGGGGGTAAACAAAAAAAAATGAAAATAATGTGGTTGCATAAGTGTGCACAACCTTAAACTAACTTAAACTAATACTTTGTTGAAGCAACTTTTGATTTTATTACAGCTCTTGGTCTTTTTGGGGATGAGTCTATCAGCATGGCACATCTTGACTTGGTGATATTTCCCCCCTTTTCTTTGCAAAAACACTCCAAATCTGTCAGATTGTGAGGGCATCTCCTGGGCACAGCCCTCTTCACATCACCCACAGATTTTAAATTGGATTCAGGTCCATCATTTATCACCATTCCATGACTGTGCACAATTTTAAAGCACAACATGTTAGGTATCTATTTACTTGGTGTAACATCATCATTCATTCTTAACGTGGGGTTATATATTGTGTTTTATTTTTTTCTAATTTAATATTTTTCTAAAAAATTGCATTCAAAGACCACTGAGCAAGTACCTTGTGACACGGCCTTTGCTAAAAAAAAAAAATAAACATAATGTTTGGGGATTATAAGTCATTTTCTAACAAGAAATACTGATTTAAACTTGCAAACAAAAAGTGCCAGAAAATGCCTAGTCTTTTCAATGTGCTACAGCGGAAAATATACCGTGACTTTTTTTATGACAAGTAACCCTGAAATAGTATTATTTGCTACAATGTAGTTTAGTTAAACCAGGGAATGTCTGCTTACCTGCAAGAAGTGCTCCAATCAGTCTCCTGAAATTGTGGAGAGATATCTTCCCTATCACTGTTACCTAAGAAGAAGATTTTCCTGAAATGCGATTTCAGGAAATAAGGGTACACGCAATCTGAGTTTTTGTCGGAAAAATCTTGGATGGTTTTTCCAACTGAATTTCCGATCAAGCTTGGCTTGCATACACACGGTCACACAAAAGTTCTCTGAACTTTCGACCGCCAAGAATGCGGTGACGTACAACACTATGATGTGAAAATGAAGTTTAATGCTTCCGAGCATGTGTCGAATTGTTTCCGAGGATGTGTAGGAATTTTGCGCATCGTAAATGCTGCAGACGATCGGAATTTCCGATCTGAACTTTTTCCATCGGAAAAATAGAGAACCTGCTCTCAATCTTTTGCTGGCGAAAATTCCGCCAGCAAAAGTCTGATGGAGCATACACACGGTCAGAATTTCCGACCAGAAAGCTCTCATCGGACTTTTGCTGGCAGGATTTCTGATGGTGTGTACGGGGCTTTAGAAAACCTCCTTACAACTATCATGAACCTGTTCTTGGGCCAGTAAATGTCCCCAGCATTAGGTTCATTATTTTACTTTTTTTTTTCACAGAAAGGACAGTGAAAAAAAGTTAAATGGAACAATTAAAGCAACACACCACAAATAATCAAATACAGAACTACCCTACTACTGAATTATGCCCCATACACACGGTTGGAAATTCCAACGGAAAAAGTCCCATTGAAAATTTTAGATCCAGCTCTCAAACTTTTTCTGTCAGAAATTCCAACCGAAAAAGTCCGATAGAGCCCACACACAATCGGATTTTCCGACAACATTGGATTATGTTGTCGGAAGATCCGATCGTGTGTGGGCTCTATCGGACTTTTTCTGTCGGAAT
This sequence comes from Lithobates pipiens, assembly GCF_037356315.1. Lineage (NCBI taxonomy): Eukaryota > Metazoa > Chordata > Amphibia > Anura > Ranidae > Lithobates > Lithobates pipiens. The sequence goes on from NW_027507784.1 coordinate 75,127,082, forward strand.
ATCCAGCTCTCAAACTTTTTCTGTTGGAAATTCTAACAGAAAAAGTCCGATAGAGCCCACACACGGTCAGATTTTCCGACAACATTGGAAAATCCGGTCGTGGGTGGGCTCTATCAGACTTTTTTTGTCGGAATTTCCGACAGAAAAAGTTTGAGAGCTGGATCTAAAATTTTCTGACAACAAAATCCGATTGGACTTTTTCTGATCATGTGTAGAGAATTATTACATGCCACGCATGATCAGAAAAAATTTGGAGACAAAAGCTATTGGCTATTGGCCTCTACGTAGTCTCGTCGTACGTCTATAATGTCACCTCGTTCTGAATGATTGGATTTTTTGACAACTTTGTGCGACCATGTGTATGCAAGACAAGTTTCGGCCAAAATCCGTTGGAAAAAATCAGATGGATTGTGTGGTCGGAATGTCCAACCGTGTGTATGGGGCATTACACTACCAAAAATATACCTTCTCCACCCAAAAAAAGCTAGAAATAAATGAAAATACCTTTTTTTTTTTCTCTAGCAAGGTTTGCAAGATTCATGAAGATCAAGATTAGTGGAATTTAGAGTTTCCACTTTCACCAAAATCACTCCTTTCATCCTTACATATAAGGGCCCAATTAAAATTCTGTGTCCCTACATGTCATGCTTTTCACTCCAAATGTGTGAAGGCAATGCATGGTAGTGTGTTTCAGTGCATTACAAAAGAAAAGGTCATGTTCAATTTCCAGGCTTGTAATTTCAATGGGCTGCCCTGACACAACGCATGTTAATGCATTAGCTAATGTATTTTAACACACAAAAAATAAGTAAATGAGCCCTCAATGAATTTCTTCAACTTAAACAGTTCAAAAGGGACCAGCCCTGGTGTCCTTCAGGAGAATAACAGGACAATTGTTGTGTATTGTTAAATAAATGATCTGTTCTCCAAATCTAGTAAAACACTTAAGTAATCGCTTGTGAATGCCATTTTGAGCTGAGTCATAAAAGCCAAGTTGTACTTAAGATTGTCTGATCTGTGAATAAAACGAGACGATGGAAGAATGATTACTTGTCTTTCCCCACAGTGCCAGTGCTGGCCAGGATTCCGACTAAAGAGTGACGGCAAGACGTGCGTAGACATTGATGAATGCTCTGAAGGTTTTCCCTGTAGCCAGCAGTGCATCAACACCTACGGAACTTACAAATGCCTGTGTACAGATGGCTATGAAATACACCCAGAGAATCTAAAGGCCTGCAAATCTTTATCAGGTATCACAATGGCATTTATGTACTGATAGATGACAAGCCATGCGCGAGAAAGAGGAATATCTTCAATATACAAGCCGGGGAATAATCAATCTGATTTCAATCTTTTCCTTTATCTCTGCACCTCAGGGACCTGTTTCTTGTTGTAGAGTTAAAATATGTTAAAGAGAAAATATGAATACGTCAAGGTTTATGCACAGATATTGAGCCTGGCTGAATTGTCAGGAGTTTGGAATATGTCCAGCCAGGTCTACACACTATGCAAATTTCAAATAGGCATATATCAGCAATTTAACATACACTATATTGTTAAAAGTATTGGGACACCTGCCTTTACACGCACATGAAGTTTAATGGCACCCCAGTCTTAGCCCTTGTACACACGGTCGGAGAATCCGTCGGAATGTGTCCTATCGGACCGTGTTGTCGGATAATCCGAATGTGTGTGGTATGCATCGGACTGATTCCGTCGGAATATCCGTCGGACCCAATTTTCCAACTTGTTGGAAATATTTTTCGACCAACTGGTTCGATCGGACATACTCCGATAATGTGTCGAGAATTTTGATCGGACCAAGTGCCACGCATGCTCAGATCAAATTCTTACATCAAAGCTATTGGCTACTAGCCTGAACGTAGTCCCATCGTAACGAAATTACGTCATCACGTTCTGAATGATCGGATTTTTCGACAACTTAGTCCGAGTGTGTGTATGGAACAGTTTCGGACACAATCCGACGGACAGAATCCGACGGACAAAATCCGACGGATTTGGTTGTCGAAATGTCCGATCTTGTGTACAAGGGCTTAGTCCGTAGGGTTCAATATTGAGTTGGCCCAATCTTTGCAGCTATAACAGCTTCAACTCTTCTGGGAAGGCTGTCCACAAGGTTTAGGAGTGTGTCTATGGGAATGTTTGACCATTCTTTCAGAAGCAAATTTGTGAGGTCAGGCAAGATGTGAACGATAACGCCTGGGTCACTATCTCCACTCTCCACTCCCAAAGGTGTTCTATTGGGTTGAGGTGCAGGCCAGTCAAGTTCATTCACCCCAAACATACTTATTCATGTCTTTATGGACCTGCTTTGTGCACTGGTGTGCAGTCATGTTGGAACATTGAAGAGGCCATCCCCAAACTGTTGCCACAAAGTTGGGAGCATGAAATTGTCCAAAATTTCCCGTTATGCTGATGCCTTAAGAGTTCCCTTCACTCGAACTAAGTGGCCAAGCCCAACCCTTGAAAAACAACCCCACACCATAATCCCTCCTCCACCAAATGATTTGGACCAGTGCACAAAGCAAGGTCCATAAAGACATGGATGAGTGAGTTTGGGATGGAGGAACTTGACTTGCCTGCACAGAGCCCTGACTTAAACTCAATAGACCACCTTTGGGATGATTTAGAGTGGAGACTGCGAGCCAGGCCTTCTTGTCCAACATCAGTGCCTGAATTCACAAATGCGCTTCTGCAAGAATGGTCAAACATCCCCATAGACACACTTCTAAATCTTGTGGACAGCCTTCCCAGAAGAGTTGAAGTTGTTATAGTTGCAAAGGGTGGGTCAATTCAATGTTGAACCCTACGGACTAAGACTGGGATGCCATTAAAGTTTATGTGCGTGTAAAGGCAGGTATCCCAATACTTTTAGTAATATAGTGTAGTTAGGTTTCAAAAAGACACATGTCCATCTGGTTCAACCAATAGTAATCAAGTAAATAAATAAATACTTAGAATAAATGAAAAAACCCCAGATACAGAATCCTACAGTATATCTACAGTTAATCCAGAGGAAGGCAAAAACCTCTATATAGCATGGTCCAATGTGGTCCAAGAGAGAAAAATAAATTCCTTCCTGATCCATCAGAAGGCAAATGTATATTACCTGGATGAACAATATATGGTGTTGTTAACTCTAAAGTTTAGGATCTGTAATTATTATTATTAATACGTTAATAACGAAACACTAGGTTGGCTTAGCTCCAAGGGGTATTATTTAATCATCTGAAAAATCCCACACATCCCTATGTCCATGCTGTGTCCAGAATACCCATTACCCTTTAAAATATATGTGAGCCCATTCCATAAAATCTCTAATAATCATTAACATATTAATGTCATTTTAGGAGTTATTCACACTTTTTTTGAAATCTACAGCTTTCATTAAACATTTCCTGGTGATCCACGCACTTCCATTTATAGAATGACAACGCTCTTTCAGTGTCACCCGAGTGTGCTCCTGCGTTGTCACCCCGTCACATGCTGTAAGTGACTATGCACATTGCACAGATATGTTTTGCCATTATCATTATCAGGATTGCCCTGAGCAATGATAAGCAACTGCTTGCAGGAATGAATGGTTGGTTGGATTCACAGCTTCCCTCACATGTTTTTATGCAGCCATCAACAATTATGCACAATTCTCTGCCATCAATAGGTCCTCTAATGCAGAATGCACAAAAATAAAAATTATAGCGCACATGTACACATTGTGTGCACATGAACTAACATATTTTAAAACAATGACTAGTCTGTGTACATATGTTAAAATACATAAAAACACGCAGGTGTGAAAGCGCCCTAGCTTGACGTCATTGACCAAATATGAACATTTCTTCTGTGTTGTCACTGACCAAAATTGGTCATGTCCACCCAAGAGATCCCATCACTTTGTTTACTTTTAGTGGCGGTCTGTGAGATTGTCTGTCTTTTGTCGGACCTTGCTCAATATTATTAACGTGGATCTGCAAAAGATTGATAATGGATGTACATCATGAGATATTTTTGGGGTTTTCATGGTGTTTACTTAGCATTTACTTGTTTAATACAAACAAGTAGGCGTAGGTGAGTAGATGTGCCCTTACTCATTCACATGGGGGGTATCTGGAAGCCAATTTATAGTTCCAGGTTCTTATAAGCAACTGGCTCTTAGCCCTTGTACACACGGTTGGAGATTCCGACGGAATGTTTCCTATCGGACCGCCTTGTCGGATATTCCGACTGTGTCTGGTCTGCATCGGACTGTTTCCGTCGGAATATCCAATGGACCAACTTTTCCAACTTGCCGGTAAAATTTTCCGACAAAATGCTCCGATCGGACATACTCCGATCATGTGTAGCCTACGCCGACGGACAAAGTGCCACGCATGCTCAGATCAAATTCCTAGACCAAAGCTATTGGCTACTAGCCTGAACGTAGTCCCGTCCTAACGAAATAACATCATCACGTTATGTACAACTTATGACAACTTAGTCCAACCATGTGTATGCAACATCACTTCCGGACCTCTTCCGGAATTAATCCGTCGGAATTACTCTGACAGATTTGGTTGTCGGAATCTCTGACTGTGTGTACAAGGGCTAAGACCCCCACAACCACTGAGCCATGGTCATAGGAAAGAGTCCCTTGGCCCCATCAACATGGGGAAAAGGTGCCTTACCAGAGGGATTTCCTCTGGCAAGCGACCCCCCTCCCCCTTCATGTTCAGGAGTGGGGTTGCTTGCTTGAGAATAAGGTATTGATTTTTTGGGGTAACCTCGTGCTTCTTTTTTCTTAAGTTTTGTATGAAGTACCCGTAGACATCCATGCCAGAATCTCATCAATAATAGGAATCTAGAATGCATTTTTATGGGGGACACATCAATGCTGTTTATTTTATTTTTATTTTTATGTGTGGGATCACCCATTCAAATCCTTACTAGATCCTAATCTAGGGTAAGAGTCTAGTATAGTGGAAGTTAATCCACTAGTTAAGTTAAAGTGTCTGAAGCTTTTAGTTATCAGGCATTTAAACTGCATTTTTTTTATTTGTAAATGGCAGTTTTGCTTCTGTGGGCTGTATACATCATACACAACTAGCAGCTGCAACTCAACCCTAAAATAAAAAAATAAAAAAATCAAATAAAAAAGTGGCTTGGATAAGCTACATAACAAGTCCAGCTGAGCTGTGGCTAAGTACTAGTTATGCCATGACCTGGAAAAAAGAGAACCTTTAGGCTGGGTTCATACCTATGCGAATTGGAATGTGGGGTTTCCCTGCATCTAATTCGCATAACAGGAGAATGTGACTGGCTCCCTATGGAGCCGGTTCAGATATCTCCGCTGCGGCTGCGGAGCGCACTGCACAGAAATGCTGTGCGTCTTTGGGTCCATTTCAGGGCCGAATTCAGACATAGATTCGGTCCTGATTCATTCCTGAAATGGGGAACAGGGACGCACAGCACTCCTGTGCGATCCACAGCTAGTTCCAGTGCGAACCAAGCCTCCCAGACTCAATTGAAATCATTTAAATGGGATAGACCTTGCAGGTAGCAGGCCACAAACCTTTCATGCCATGGATTTGTCTGCCCCTACTTTGGTTTTGAGAACCTTATGTTATCTCTGCTGTGTCCAGGAAGTCTCAGGTGTCACACCCACAATGCTGGAAACATCGCTGCACACAACATGCCTGCTTCTATTTTCCATTGATTGCAAGCTGTTTAATCATAGTTGCAGGAAGGCCTCTGATCATTCAGAGATCAAAGCAGAAGCTATTGCAATAAGTAGAATGTCAGCACACATCAGAAAACCAGAGCATGCACAGCAGGTGGTTTCTGCTCATATTTGTTTAGGTCTTCCTGAGCTAAGGTTCGGGGGGGGGGGGCACCCAGCAGACTGTGGAGGTGCATAGGCTGCACATTGGGGTCCTATGTATATGAAATAGTACTTCTCAGGTACAGTACTAAAAGCTTGTACAACTAACATACATATAAGGCATTTTAGCACCTTGGACAGCACCATACATACAGTATAAGGCATTTCAGCACCTTGGACAACACCTACCATGTAATGCATTTCAGCATCTTGGACATCACCATTAGGGATGAGCTTCGAGTTCGAGTCGAACTCATGTTCTACTCGAACATTGCCTGTTCGCCTGTTCAGCGAACAGTGAACAATTTGGGCTGTTCGCAGCAAATTCGAAAAGCCGGAACACCCTATACAAGTCTATGGGAGAAATCTAAAGTGCTAATTTTAAAGGGTAATATGCAGGTTACTGTCTTAAAAAGTGTTTGGGGACCCGGGTCCTGCCCCAGGGAACATGGATCAATGCAAAAAAAAGTTTTAAAAACTGCCGTTTTTTCAGGAGCAGTGATTTTAATAATGATTAAAGTGAAACAATAAAAGTGTAATATTCCTTTAAATTTCGTAGCTGGAGGGTATCTATAGTATGCCTGTGAAGGGGCGCATGTTTCTGGTGCTTAGAACTGTCCCTGCACAAAGTGTCATTTGTGCAGGAAAAAAAATCTTTTAAAATCACTTGCGGCTATTGTCGGGTCCCGTAATACAGAGAACACTCAATGAGTGTTCTCTGCATTAGCCGACAATTCATTAATTCATTGATAAAAAAAAAAGCGTGGGGGTTCCCCTAAATTCAATTACCAGGCCCTTCAGGTCTGACATGGATATTAAGGGGAACCCCGTGTCAAATTTTAAAAAAAAATTGACGTGGGGGTCCCCCTAAATATCCATAACCAGACCCTTCAGGTCTGATATGGATATTAAGGGGAACCCCGCATCAAATTTAAAAAAAAATTGACGTGGGGGTCCCCCTAAAAATCCATATCAGACCCTTTATCCGAGCACGCAACCTGGCAGGCCGCAGGAAAAGAGGGGGGGACGAGAGAGCGGCCCCCCTCCCTCCTGAACCGTACCAGGCCACATACCCTCAACATTGGGAGGATGCTTTGGGGGTCTGTGACCCCTCAAAGCACCTTGTCCCCATGTTGATGAAGACAAGGGCCTCACCCTCACAACCCTGGCCGTTGGTTGTGAGGGTCTGCGGGCGGGGGGCTTATCAGAATCTGGAAGCCCCCTTTAACAAGGTGACCCCCAGATCCCGCCCCCCCCTGTTTGAAATGGTAAGGGGGGTACAAAAGTACCCCTACCATTTCACAAAGAAAGTGTCAAAATGGTTAAATAAGACAAACACACTTTTGAAAAATTCCTTTATTAAAAATAAAAAAAATAAAAAAAAGATTCCAGCGGTGCTAATCCACTCTTGCTATCCAGCGACGGGTCTCCGGGGTGCAGCGATGGATGATCATATCCAGCGACGGAGGATCTCTCAGTCCAGCGCTGTCCATACATCCTTCTTCTGTCTCCACTCCGGAGACACTGCAGAGATCCCAGCGCTGACGTTTCTTATATTAGGAGGGCGGGGCCACCCGTCACCTGACCCCGCCCCTCTGACGCTGGAGAGGGAAGCCAGGGGTTCCCCAGTGACGTGTGGGTGACCCCGCCCCCTCTGATGTAACGCAGGTTTCCGTTACATCAGAGGGGGCGGGGTCACCCACACGTCACTGGGGAACCCCTGACTTCCCTCTCCAGCGTCAGAGGGGCGGGGTCAGGTGACGGGTGGCCCCGCCCTCCTTATATAAGAAACGTCAGCGCTGGGATCTCCGCAGTCTCCGCAGTGGAGACAGAAGAAGGATGTATTGACAGCGCTGGACTGAGAGATCCCCCGTCGCTGGATATGATCATCCATCACTGGACCCCGGAGACCCGTCGCTGGATAGCAAGAGTGGATTAGCACCGCTGGAATCTTTTTTTTTTTTTTTTTTTTTTTTTTAATAAAGGAATTTTTCAAAAGTGTGTTTGTCTTATTTAACCATTTTGACACTTTCTTTGTGAAATGGTAGGGGTACTTTTGTACCCCCTTACCATTTCAAACAGGGGGGGGGGGCGGGATCTGGGGGTCCCCTTGTTAAAGGGGGCTTCCAGATTCTGATAAGCCCCCCGCCCGCAAACCCTCACAACCAACGGCCAGGGTTGTGAGGATGAGGCCCTTGTCTTCATCAACATGGGGACAAGGTGCTTTGAGGGGTCACAGACCCCCAAAGCATCCTCCCAATGTTGAGGGTATGTGGCCTGGTACGGTTCAGGAGGGAGGGGGGCCGCTCTCTCGTCCCCCCTCTTTTCCTGCGGCCTGCCAGGTTGCGTGCTCGGATAAAGGGTCTGATATGGATTTTTAGGGGGACCCCCACGTCAATTTTTTTTTAAATTTGATGCGGGGTTCCCCTTAATATCCATATCAGACCTGAAGGGTCTGGTTATGGATATTTAGGGGGACCCCCACGTCAATTTTTTTTTTAATTTGACACGGGGTTCCCCTTAATATCCATGTCAGACCTGAAGGGCCTGGTAATTGAATTTAGGGGAGCCCCCATGCTTTTTTTTTTTTTATCAATGAATGAATGAATTGTCGGCTAATGCAGAGAACACTCATTGAGTGTTCTCTGTATTACGGGACCCGACAATTTAGCCGCAAGTGATTTTAAAAGACTTTTTTTCCTGCACAAATGACACTTTGTGCAGGAACAGTTTTAAGCACCAGAAACATGCGCCCCTTCACAGGCATACTATAGATACCCCCCAGCTACGAAATTTAAAGGAATATTACACTTTTATTGTTTCACTTTAATCATTATTAAAATCACTGCTCCTGAAAAAACGGCCATTTTTAAAACTTTTTTTGCATTGATCCATGTCCCCTGGGGCAGGACCCGGGTCCCCAAACACTTTTTAGGACAGTAACCTGCATATTACCCTTTAAAATGAGCACTTTAGATTGTGAACGTTCGAGTCCCATAGACTTTAATAGGGTTCTAAAGTTCACACAAAGTTTAGGTCTGTTCGCAGGTTCTGGTGCGAACCGAACAGGGGGGTGTTCGGCTCATCCCTAATCACCATACACATAAGGCATTTAGCACCTTGGACAGCACCATACATATAAGGCATTTCAGCACCTTGGACAGCACCATACATATAAGCCATTCAGCACCTTGGACAGCACCATACATATAAGGCATTTCAGCATCTTGGACATCACCATACGCATAAGCCATTCAGCACCTTGGACAGCACCATACATATAAGGCATTTCAACACCATTTCAGTACATTGGACAGCATGGGAGTCAATGAGTATGTTCTGTTAAAGTATACATTTTACTCTTGACCGGATACTAACATTCTGACTCATCCTCGGAGTGCTTTTATCTTCTGAGAAAGTGTTCTCGTCATGCCTCATACCCCATATTATAGATGGAAACTCTAACTGAACAAGATTTTGCTTGCTACAGTACTGTTTTTCATAAACAACTGCCTTTTTTTTTTTTTTATAAATTACTATTTTCACCTTCTTTCCATCTCAGGGCTGCTGATCTCCTGCATCTTCACTTATCCACATCCTTAAAGTGGTTGTAAAGTCATGAATCACAAATCCTGGAATCCCTTCCGTTACAGAAAAATATACTGTGCAGTATCTGTGTTTGTTTCTAAATTATAAAGAGAAAAACCTCATTTCAGAGTGCCGCTGTGTGCTCACATGACCTCAGCTTACCCGAGGACTACACTGGGAGAAGCTCAGATTCCCCATTGACATCAGCCTGGAGGAGAGCGGTGGGATATTTTTCTGCATAATTTTTAAAACACAGTATATCTTTACATAACAGAGGGGCTTCCAGGATTTGGGATTAGTGATTTTATAGCCATAGCAGAGGGAGATGAGGGGCGGGGAGGAGATGGCTGACACACAGACTCCTGAGCTGACAGGCAGGGAGGGAGGGGGAGAGGGAGAGACTGCAGGCTGATGGAGTCACGTAAACTGAACATGGTGTCATGGATCAGCAGCCATGATTACCATGATCAGCACACTAAGATGGACACTGGAACAGGCAGGATCACCCAGGTATTTTACAGCATAGAGAGGGAAAAATGATACCGCACAAGCACTATGCAGTATATCCTGCTTTAAAGGAACGGGATCTTCTTCCTTTTTTTTTTTTTTAGGGTTACAACCACTTTAATGCACGCCTGCATTGTCTGCACATCATTGCTCTACACTAGCTTCCAGACAGGGGCAAGGTTAGACAATTCCTGACACAATGAGATTGGTTTACTAATGGCAGTTTTCATCCTGTGCACAAGTGTGCTTGCAGACTAATATTAGTTTGGATGTGCAAACATTTTATTAAAGGCAAATAGACACTTTGCAAGGGAAGTTGCAGAATGCATGGACATTTTCTCCGGTGTGAATGGTAGCTTCCATTATACAATCACATGCTGCAAGGAAAATAAAATAAAAAATATATATGTTTTGCTTTGGATGAAATCAACAGAGCTACATCACATTCACATTTACTTTCTGGGGTAAATTACCTTGCAAAGGGCAACTCCCCTTTGCAAAGTGAACAGTCAATTTGCCTTTAGTATATTACACTAATGCTTAGCTCGGCTGTTAGAGGTCCCCAGCCATCACAGTCACATCTGACAGGGTGACAACACAGGAGCACAATTGAAGACAGTTGTCACTTCATAATAGGAAGTGAATGAACAATACCCTGTATGGCAGGACCATCAAGCATTCTTTTAAGGAAAGTTGCCAAAAAACAAGATAATGAAAATACATTTAGAAATGCCATTAACATGTTAAAAATAATGTAAGATTTAGTATGTGTGGTAATTTGAGTTTAAAGCCACTTGAAGTAAAATGCAGTAATTTCCATCAAAGCCGTGAACTTATATTGCAACAGTTTTGGGTGGAGCAGCCATTTAAATGGAGGCTGCTATCTAATTAGGAAAAAGACCTACAATTCAGTTAGCTCTGTAGGGGGCTAGAATCATAAGCATACATCTGATTTTACAAATTCAGCTGATGAATGACGGAATGAAACCTCAAAATGTAATGCATGTGCTGCTTTTGATGTAGTGTGGTTAAGCAAAGCCCCTGGAGATGTTTTATGCTCTTGAGGTCCAGCTGATCTGACATGCATTTCAATGAACAGATGGAAAGCATATTGCAAAAGAAAAAATGCTGGCTTACAACTAATACAGGAGTTTTATTTAAAAAAAAAAAATAGACCCCTGCCTTAGATTAAAAAAAAAAGTGCAGGCTGCAATACTCACCTTTATACTAGAGCTGGTTTTTGGAATGTCTAACAAGTTCATAAAAGTGTAATGGTCAAGTGTCTGTAGTTGTTTCCAGCTACATTGTTTCTTCCGAAGAGTGCCATTTAAAGCGGTAGTGAAGCCGGCTTTGTAATTTTTAATTACAGGTAAGATTATAATAAGGTTTACTTGTAGGTAAAGTGAATATCTCCTAAACGGGTACCGTTTAGGAGATAATAATCACCCTGGATGCAGCCGGTGACATCACCAGTCCATGTGCTCTGAAGGTCCAGCATACCTATAATTTCTAACATTAAAATGTAATTCATGACAGTATTCCTTGAAAGAGATATTCATTGTGATTTCTACATGTATTTTGTGCAACGGCTAAAGCGAAATGTAACATTGTGTTTGAGTTTAGCGGACGAACCCTTCCTCCTCCTGGCTGACCACCATGAAATAAGAAGAATGAGCACAGATGGATCCAATTACACAATGCTGAAGCAGGTTAGAGGTTTCACAGTGTACATACTATCTTTTAACCACCGCAAAGGCATTTCCATGCTGCTTTACTGTGTTAAAGGTTTTCTATTGCTCCATTTACATTACCAGTCTTGCACTGGGGGGTCCTTTAAAGAAGAACTCCAGATAAAATTAACAATATGAAAATGAACAGCCTATTATAAAACAAAATAACAAAACAGACTTGTTGTAATATTTAGCTGTAGTCTAGAAATGTCCCCACAATACTTTTTTCTGCCACTAGAGGAGCTCAGTTGGATGGTTTGCATCATTCAACCTACTTCCTCATAGTCAAAGTCATCCTGGAACCGACCCCGGCTTATGATTGGACAGTGAAAGGAGAAGCAGCACAATAATGAGCTCATCTCACTGTCACTCTGCTCTCTCCTTCTATCAGCATGCTTCTCGTCAGCACATGAACTGATTGGCTCCTTGTGCTGCTTCTTCTTCTCACAGTCAAGTTCTGCTGTACAGGGACTTTGAGAGACTGACATAAGGTCAAATTCAAGAGCTTATACTACTTGAAATCACAAAATACATTATATGATGTATTCGTGAATTTACAGAGCTGTTATAATTTGTGTCTTGTATATCTGTTTGGAGTTAAGCTTTAAAAAAAATGCATTTGAGCATTGAAAGACATCATTGGAAATCTAATTTATGTGAAAAACATTTAATGTGTATGTAAAGTAAAAACTTGTATTTTTTTTTTTTTTAATACAATGGGAAAGAGTTCACTCTCTAGTTTTTATTCTATTTCCCATTTGCTTGAGCAGTGACCATTGTTGTTGAAACAGACAGTTGTCTTTCTTAAAGATTTCCTTTTACTTCCGGTTGCTTTTTCTGACACAGGAAATGAGAGAAAATCTTCCAAAGGAGGTACAGACAAAAATAGAAGAACAAAGTTTTAACCCACCATAAAAACATAAAAAAAATTGGGCTATGTATACACATTAAAGCGATTGCATTCAACCTGTGGTCTCTGCCCCCACCATCAGACAATGCTGTCATTTTGCATAGGACCCCCTGACCATTTTAATCCAGTTAGACTCATAACCTTTGTGATGAATTGTCTTCCAAGTCTGTGTAAAAAAAAATCTACTATATGTAAAAAATATGGACCAGCCTTTATCAAACATTTTAAAATGGAAAAACCCTTAATATATCTTTCAGCTGTTAGGAACCCCTGGCAATTATTACTAAAGCCACAGCTCAGGGCACTTTAGCATGGTTGTCAGAGGGGAGAACGCCCCTTTATTGTTAGCCAATGGGGGGGTGCTCCTTAATTGGTGCTCAGTGGGGAGAATGTCCCTTGATTGGTGGACATTGGGGAGGAAATCCCTTAATTGGTGGTCAGGGGAAGAATGCCCCTAATTGGTGGTCAGTGGGGAGAATGCCCCTAATTGGTGGACAGTGGGGAGAATGCCCCTAATTGGTGGTCAGTGGGGAGAATGCCCCTAATTGGTGGTCAGTGGGGAGATTGCCCCTAATTGGTGGTCAGTGGGGAGAATGCCCTTATTTGGTGGTCAGTGGGGAGAATGTATCTTAACTGGTGGTCAGTGGGAAGTAAGACCCTTAATTGGTGGTAAGTGGGGAGAATTTCCCTTGATTGGTGGCCATTGGGGAGAATGCCCCTTAATTGATAGTCAGTGGGGTGAATACCCCTATTAGATGCCCAGTGGGGAGAATGTCCCTTAATTGTTGGTCAGTGGGGAGAATGCCCCTAATTGGTGGTCAGTGGGGAGAATGTCCCTTGATTGGTGGATATTGGGGAGGAAATCCCTTAATTGGTGGTCAGGGGGAGAATGCCCTTATTTGGTGGTCAGTGGGGAGAATGTCTCTTAACTGGTGGACAGTGGGAAGTAAGACCCTTAATTGGTGGTAAATGGGGAGAATTTCCCGTGATTGGTGGCCATTGGGGAGAATGCCCCTTAATTGATAGTCAGTGGGGTGAATACCCCTATTAGATGCCCAGTGGGGAGAATGTATATTAGTTGGTGGTCTGTGGGGAGAATGTATATTAGATGGTGGTCAGTGGGTAGGATGTCCCTTAATTTGTGGTCAGTGGGAGGAATGCCCCTTAATTGTTACTCAGTGGGGAAAATGTCCCTTAATTGGTATTCAATGGGGAGAGTGTCCCTTAATTGCTGGTTGTTGGGGGGAATACCCCTTATTAGCGGTCAGCGGGAGAATGTCAATTAATTGGTGGTCAGTGTGGAGAATGTCCCTTAATTCATAGTCAGCGTGAAGAATGATCCCCTTAAAGATAACTGAAAAGATCATTGGTGTCAGTGATAACTTACCAGAGAGCCAAAAATTGCTCAGTGCTCAAGGAAACTCTAGTAGCCTCTGGAGGAATCCTGGGGTTCTGTGGAACCCTGGTTGAAAAAGGCTTGGTAAGACTGCCCATGGCTTAATATAGTGATATACTGTAAGCTAAAAAGGTGTTCTATTGATATACAGGTGCGATGGTGCCACCTTATTAAAATAAAATTATGTTTCCATTGTAAATGAATATTCAATTATTAAAGAGGGAGCATTGGCATAAATAAAGGATTGTGTAAAATGGCTAACAGTTTCCACTTTTACAGTTTATCTGGAAACATCTGCCTGTTGAAAGGATAACTTTGAAAAATAAAATAATTCATCATTTCTCACATTTCCGCTGTGACCTGAAATAGGACATTTCTTAAGAGCACTATCCTATGTCTGTGCATAGTCAAACTCAGTTGACTAACTCCCTTAATAGATTTAGTATTATTTTAGTACAAATCATATTAATTACTGTACCAGAAAATTGCATAGCTGGATATAATTATAGTAGTAATATTTTTTTTAAAAGTCCTTACTAAAATGTTCTTTCAGCATGATTAATGTAAAAATACGTAACATTGTAAAGACCTAATTTTATTCCATTGACCTTGGATGTGTTCGTTCGTGATGTGTAATATCTGCTCCTTATCATGTTCTATCTGTATGACTGTGCCCTTCCAGTAATTGGCAGCTTAACAACATTATCAGAATGATTGTATTCTTTGTCAGGGATTAAACAATGCAATTGCAATGGACTTTGATTACAGAGAAGAGGTTGTGTATTGGATTGATTCCAGCAGATCCAATGGAAGCCGCGTTAATCGGATGTTCATCAACGGGAGTGATGTAAAGGTACGATAGTTACTATAATTGTTTTGGGTCAGTTTTATTTTTTAAGCTAATAACTCATAGTGTTTGATATATTTGTTGTATATATACATACATTTGTAATATATATACATATATTCATATAACAAGAGTATCAGTGTCCTATAGATTAGCTATAGCAAAGCACTTCAATTATGGGAAACCCAACATTTTTTGGTTTTCACCAAAACTAGAGGTAAGGGAACATTTTCCAATAGAGACACGTGTTGCAGTGACAACTGTCTAAGCCCTTGTACACACAGTCGGAGATTCCAACTACCAAATCCGTTGGAGTAATTCCGATGGATTAATTCCGGAAGTGCTGTTGCATACACACGGTCGGACTAAGTTGTCGGACAATCCGATTGTACATAACGTGATGACGTTATTTCGTTAGACGGGACTACGTTCAGGCTAGTAGCCAATAGCTTTGGTCTAGGAATTTGATCTGAGCATGCGTGGCACTTTGTCCGTCGGAGTAGGCTACACATGACCGGAGTATGTCCGATAGGAGCATTTTGTCAGAAAATTTTACCGGCAAGTTGGAAAACTTGGTCCGTCGGATATTCCGATGGAAACAGTCCGATGGAGTCCACACACAGTCGGAATATCCGACAAAACGGTCCGATAGGACACATTCTGACGGAATCTCCGACCGTGTGTACAAGGGCTAAGAGGGGAGTCCCACTCTCTTTGTGGACTTTTTTTCTAACCTTATGTTTTGTCTTTGGGATGAGTAATAAAGAAAAATCTTTCCATTGGAACAGAGACAACAAACAATAAAATGACAAGGGGTTTAAGCCTTTCCTAGTGTTTCATCTTACACTGACAATGCTCTTCTTGTTCTCCTCTTCTAGGTTGTACATAACACAGCCATACCCAATGCTCTAGCTGTGGATTGGATTGGAAAGAACCTTTACTGGTTTGACACAGAGAAGAGGGTCATTGAAGTGTCCAAGCTGACTGGCTTGTACCCTACCATTCTTGTTAGCAAAAAGATTAAATTCCTGAGAGATCTGTCCCTGGATCCACAGAGCAGGTATGGAAATATCAGTAATTCTTGCACAGAAGTGTGCACATTTCACCCCTTACAATAATGTCATACATAGATTATATAAAAAAGAAGGGTGGGTGCACTGACCTTGTGCATTAACAAAAGTAGTTTAATAAAAGTAAAAGAGCAATGGTTATACTAATGGTTTTATACATAAAAATGTGGTATACAAGCATATCAAGGCAACAACAAAAGGTCTATATCTCTTAGGTCTATAGTTGGAACCAAAGATGTCAGAGGACCAAACGGTATTGCGGGGTGGCTAACACGTTTCTAGGGAGGTGCCTTGGCTCCAAGGAAGAGGGTCCTCCCTCAAAACACATCCTGCAATACCGACTGGTCCTCCGACATCTTTGGTTCCAACTATAGACCTAAGAGATACCGTTAGCTATGGCTGTTGCCTTGATATGCTTGTATACCATGTTTTTATGTGAGTATAACCATTGTTGTTTTACTTTTATTAAAATACTATTGGTAATGCACAAAGTCTGTGCGCCCTCTTTTCTTTTTTATATGTTCCAGTTCCAAGGACACCCATTGTTCGGAGGAGGACAGCAAGGCTATTGACATTCTATACAAAAGGGTTGACTGCACAACACATTCCTAGACCCAGCACCCAAGCGCAGATGAATTGTTTTGTGTTTTTTTAACAAATATACAGTTGTGCTCATAAGTTTACATACCCTGGCAGAATTGATGATTTCTGGACCATTTTTCAGAGAATATTAATGATAACACAAAAACATTTCTTTCACTCATGGTTAGTTATTCACTATCAATCAACTGAGTTTACTCTTTTTAGATCATAATGGCAACAGAAACTACCCAAATGACCCTGATGAAAAGTTTACATAACCCAGTTCTTAATAACGTGTTATACCCTTTAACATCAATGACAGCTTGAAGTCCTTTGTGGTATTTGTGGATAATGCTGTTTATCTTATCAGATGATAAAGCTGCCTAATCCTCTTGACAAAAAGCCTCCAGTTCCTGTAAATTCTTGGGCTGTCTTGCATGAACTGCACGTTTGAGATCTCCCCAGAGTAATGATATTGAGGTCAGAAGACTGAGATGGCCACTCCAGAACCTTCACTGCTTCACTGCTGTAGCCAACGACAGGTCGGCTTGGCCTTGTGTTTTGAATCATTGTCATGTCGGAATGTCCAAGTACGTTCCCATGCGCAGCTTCCTGGCTGATGAATGCAAATGTTCCTCCAGTATTTTTTAATAACATACTGCATTCATCTTGCCATCAATTTTGACCAAATTTCCTGTGCTTTTCTAACTTACACATCCCCAAAACATCAGCGATCCACCTCCGTGTTTTCATCATAGACCTTGTTGACTCTCTAAATTAAGCGTTTATGGCTGTGGCCAAAAAGCTCAATTTAGGTTTCATCACTCCAAATAACTTTGTGCCAGAAGGTTTGAGGCTTGTCTCTGTGCTGTTTGGTATATTGTAAGCAGGATACTTTGTGGCATTTGCATAGTAATGGCTTTCATCTAGAAACTCGACCATGCAGCCCATCTTTCTTCAAGTGCCTCCTTATTGTGCATCTTGAAACGGCCACACCACATGCTTTGACCTGAAGTTATTTGTGGGTTCTTCTTTGCATCCCAAACAATTTTCCTGGAAGTTGTGGCTGACATTTTAGTTGGTCTACCTGACCATGGTTTGGTTTCAACAGAACCCCTCATTTTCCACTTCTTGATTAGAGTTTGAACACTGCTGATTGGCATTCTTAATTCCTTGGATATCTTTTTATATCCCTTTCCTGTTTTATACAGTTCAACTACCTTTTCCCTTAGATCCTTTGACAATTATTGTGTTTTCCCCATGACTCAGAATCCAGAAACATTAGTGCAGCACTGGATGAAAGATGCAAGGGTCTGTAACGAGTCCAGAAACACATTGACCTTTTATATACACACACTAATTACAAGCAAACAGATCACAGGTGAGGATGGTTACCTTTAATAGCTATTCAAACCCCTTTGTGTCAACTTGTGTGCATGATATCAGGCCAAAATCACCAGGATATGTAAACTTTTGATCAGGGTCATTTGGGTAGTTTCTGTTGTCATAATGATTTAAATAGCAAACATAGGTGATTGATAATAAATGGCTTTAGCCAAGCACTAACCATGAGAAAAAGAAAAGTTTTTGTGTTAATCCTATTCTCTGAAAAATGGCCAAGAAAATCATAAATTCTGCCAGGGTATGTAAACTTATGAGCACAACTGTAGATTATACAGGTGCTAAATTTGAACTCCAATAGATTTTATATTGACATTTAACACACAAAGCTAGATCCAAAGAAAAAAATAAATAATTAGAAAGTGCTACATGAACAGGGTGTTAAAAAGGCACAGGAAAGGTTAACATGTAAAAAGTTAGCATTTTAAGAGAAGATACTGTGGTTAGAGGGCTAGAAAGGGGCTTCTGTGTAGGAACTGCGAGCTGCTGTGAGAAAATGCAAAAAGATATGTGTTTGCCCCTTTTTAATGTTAAATAATTAGGATTAGATAATAGTATGAGCATCATGGTAGCCTGACCTTCGGTGATCTGTTGAAAAGTTTGGATAGCCACAAAACAGGGGCCCAACTGATACTATGGAGCTTACCATTTGCTTGTTGTTGATGTTTAGATGTTTTGATAAAGTTAATGCTGCGTACACACGACCGGACTTTCCGGCAGACTAGGTCCGATGTTTTTCCTATCGTTTTTCATAAAAAAAATCAGACGGACCTAGAAATAGAACATGTTTCAAATCTGTCCGACTGACTCAATTCCTATCGGGAAAACCGTTCGTCTGTATGCTGGTGCGACGGACCAAATATGATGCAAGGGAAGCTATTGGCTAATGGTTATTGAACTTCCTTTTCTAGTCCGCTTACGTCATCACGTTCAAAATGAACGGACTTTTTAACGGACTTAGTCCGTTCGCGTGTTTGGCCAAGTCAGTTCATTTGGAAAGTCCATCAGAACTCTGCTGAAAGTCCGTCAATAAGACTGTTGGACCTAGTCTGCTGGAAAGTCCAGTTGTATGTACGTGGCATAAGAAGTATTTAATTCTGATCTGTTCACAAATCAGTTAGTAGCATCTGGGGACAAGGCTGGAACATAATCAAGCCGTTAAACAAGTGGTCACCCAAAGTCCCTTCCTGGTAGCTACATGAACTATGGTGGCATGGCTAAATGTTAATGGTTATTTAAAAAAAAAGATTAATAGTTAGACATGAAGGGCTTCTGTGGCCAATTAAAAACCCAAGCTGCACAGTCCAAGTCATTGTATTGGGTCAGATAATGAGAGGGACAAAACTGATGAATCTATCAGACAAGAAAGAAAGGAGGTAAAGAGATCTCTATCCATAATCTGAACAATAATCCTTTAATATTTAAACCAGGAAACTACATTACTCAGAAGATTAATAGGTTTTAGGGTAAGGTGTCTGTTTAATGATACGTTATCTAATTTAACTCAAATGCAAATGCAACCAAATGCATTGTTATATAGATTTTAAATATTTTGCAGTCATTTGCAAAATTCCAACTGAGCCCATGGTGAAAAAATGAATAAGCAACGGTTAACCTTTAGTTAAAATCTCAGATCCAATTTGTCAGCTGTTTTAGATATACATATAGATAAAGTTATAGGCAAATCTCAGTGGAGCCTATTAATTCCTGATTTTGATAGGTAGTCTCACTGACTAACAAGGGAGCTTCACTAAAAAAGAGAGGCCTGGTAGGTGGGAGGGAATACGGCCAAGCTTGTCTTTTGAGTGAAAATCTGTATGTGCATACTGGATTCTCTTGCATCTCTTGTTCACAACCTCTGGAAGTGCTAATAGAAAGTGTAAGGACTGGGAGTGACATGAGTGCCATTTCTCATTCATGAACAACTGGAACATTGCAGATCTACTAAAGAACGAAGCTGACTGGTGTAGGATTAGGTATAGAAAGCCATGAATACCAGGCCAGAAGACAGGAATATAGTGAGGATAGATGTTGACAACCGAAATACAATTTGGTGTGCAGAGAGACTTAGTTGGTGGTTCATGCAGTCAGGAGTCAGGATCAGGCAGACAGCAGAGAGTCAGCAGACTAATGGCAAAGTCAAAACTAAAAGATCAGTAGGCAAAGGTGAAGAACAGGTTATATGGAAATCAAAGTCAGTAAGAGGAAGACAGAAATGCCCATCAGGTCTCCGGTTTCAGGCATAGTCTTATAACCATCTAGTAATCTCTTCAGGCTAAGCTCTAAGCAGACCTCTGGGCACCAACATAAGCGTTGGGTATTCATACACATGTACCACGATATGTCCAGGTGCCCGCACTGGTTGATTGAATGTTACTGACAGAAATAGTGTACAACTTTCAAATCATTGTCGTTGTATTGTAAATGCATAGTCATTCATGTTCATAATATAGATTTCCTATAAGTGTCTATTGATTTTAAAATATTAAAAGACATTATGGACATTAGGGACTCATTTAGGTTGGGGTTTACCCAGAAGAATTTCAGGTTTACATATTGTTTTTTCCAGACCTTGCTGATGTGTAAAGACACACAGAGCACTGCTGCTGCCCACCATCAAAATACAAATTCCAAGTACACATACCCGGACATTATAGGGTTGCTTTATTAAACTGGAGAGTGCCGAATCTGGTGCAGCTGTACATGGTAGCCAATCAACTTCTAACTTGTTCAATTAAGCTTTGACAAAAAAACCTGGAAGCTGATTGGTTTTTGCATGCTCCAGCTTTAGTAAATCAACCCCTATGACTTTACCTTAACTGTAAATCTTATATATTTAGTGCCTCCAATCAGAGTAATCCTTAATGCACAGGCCGATCACATATAGAAATTCTGCAGAACACCTCCTGGTCTGTTTTTAGCTCAGGGAGCTGCAGAGGTTAATGGCCTGGCAACGACGTGTCACCTATAATCCACTTTTCCTTCTGCAGATCATGCGTTTAGAACTGCACTTACTGAACCAAATTTGGACATGAATGGAAAGTGGCACAGCAGACTCAATTTAAACCTTCTTCCACACCATGGGGCATAGAGTGTGAAATATCCATTTCCATCAATATCAAACTGGGCTTGCTCTTTTTCCTTAACAAATGTTTTTTGCTTGCTAGATCGGTAAACTTATCTAGATTTAGATGAACAAAATGGGCTTTTGAGCTTGTAAAGCCGAACATCCATTGCGCTGGAACATTAACTTTTTTCTTATTCCTGTAGAAACAGTTGGGTTGATTACCTAAAGCAGTAGACCATTCACATAGCCTGCTGGTATTATATACCCTTCAATCATCCAATCATATACAAGGGAAGTTCTTTTTTTGTTTGTTTGTTTTTTTTTGTTTGTTTTTTAGCTCTCCCATTTATGATTGGGTAGTTGCCTAAATGAACTTTCCACTCCTATAGAAAATCAACCCCTCAAAAGGAAAATAATGAGAAAAAAGCAATTAGACCAGCTTATCTATCATGTATCAATGTTTAGTGCATTTAATATTTATCTGCTAAATTTTGGTATTTACATTATTACAAAGGAAGTGTATTACACAATAAAAACCATTTGAAGCAAAGATAAACTGCAAGGGACATACAAGGGAAACAACAATGCGCATGATATTCAATGGGCCGTACACACAATAGGATTTTCCGACAACAAATGTTGGATGTGAGCTTGTTGTCGGAATGTCCGACCATGTGTATGCTCCATAGAATATTTGTTGTTGGAATTTCTGCCAACAAATGTTTGAGAGCAGGTTCTCAAATGTTCTGACAACAAGACTTGTTGTCGAAAACTCGTGCATGTGTACACAATTCCGACGCACAAAAGTCCACGCATGCTCGGAATCAAGCAGAATAGCCGCACTGGCTATTGAACTTAATTTTTCTTGGCTCGTCATATGTGTTGTACGTCACCACGTTCTTGACGTTCAGAATTTCTGACAACATTTGTGTGACCATGTGTATGCAAGACAAGTTTGAGCCAACATCCCTTGCAAAAAAGACATGGTTTTGTTGTCGGAAAATCCTATCATGTGTACATAGCCTAAGAAATAGAAAAGAAAGAGAAAAAAAAGGTTTACACCACAGTATATCACTGTAACATCCCCCTAGCATTATCTTTTATCAGATAAGGACATGTAAGCACTTTCACATACATACCATCCACGTCTTTTTTTTTCTCTTTTTTTTTTCCTTACTTTAAATATATCTACAGCCACCCTCTTTTACAAAGGTTAAGAGAAGGCTAAATCTCTAAGCTTTTGTTTTTGCCATTGGTGTCTTCATGGTCACCAGTACAAATAGAGAGCATGGATCTCTCTAGCAGGGAGCCAAGCAGCAGTACAATCCTTTAGAAGAAAACAGCCAGCATGTCAGTTGCAAATCCATATGGTAAAATTGACCCACCTAAGGTCTGCCCTATAACAGCTTTGCTGCTACAGGGCCGCACCTCTATACCGGATAACGTATATATTGCGGATATGGGGTGCACATGCACACTGACAGCAGCTTACTCCTGCTGTGGTTACACACAGAGGGAGCCGATCGGAGGGTGCAGGGTACCCGATGTCCTCTGGCACCCGCTGATTGTTAGGCAGGGAGACAGAACGGTGATCTGCCTATGTCAACAAGGCAGATTGCCATTCTGACAGTAGGACATGGATGGAGTTTGTGTCCCTGCAAAGCAGGGAATAAATTCTATCTCTTCCCATAGTAAAAAGCACCTCCCACACAGTGTAGTAAAGCACTGACTAGGCACACAGTTAACCCTTTGAGTGCCGCTGATGTTAATCCTTTCCCAGCCAGTGTCATCAGTACAGTCACAGTGCACTGATCACCATATTAGTATCACTGGCAAAAATTGAGCAATATTTAAACAACTATAGATATCTCAGCACACACATTGAAGATACAATATCAACCAAGCAGCTACTATAATAAAAAACAATTTAACAAAATTGTGTTCAAAATAAATAATCAAACAC
Organism: Lithobates pipiens; assembly: GCF_037356315.1. NCBI lineage: Eukaryota > Metazoa > Chordata > Amphibia > Anura > Ranidae > Lithobates > Lithobates pipiens. The sequence continues at coordinate 75,150,021 of NW_027507784.1, forward strand.
TAATATCGCTTATATATGCTGAAAGTCTTTCAAACTTTTGACAAAATTGGCAGCCAAAATGTGAGAGAGATGAAGGAAATCTGCACCAAAAGAGAAATAAAATAGAAATAGCGGAGTCACACTTTGCAAGGGAAATTGCCCCAGAGCTTAGTGAATGAGCTATGACATATGGGTGGGGGATCATTGCCTCGCTCCCACTGTCAGAATTTAAAAACAGTGCGGCTGTGCAGAGCTCCGTCCACACAGCCACATCATGCACTCACAAAGTTCTGTAAATGAATAAACTAAAACTACTATTGGTTGCTGCGATCAACGGCTTGTACTGTAGTTCTCAATGAACTACAAGGGTGCTGGTGAACGCTCTCAAAGTACATTGATTCTTCCTGCCATTCTGTAATTGTCTGCCATATGGGAGGTATACTGCTGTAAGCAGACAATGTGCTGAGAGTGTGCAGAAGCTTGGAATTGCACCTGCGATTGGCTGATCACTACATGCTTCAGAGTGCAAAAAAATAAATAAATGCACATTTTCTCTTTACCTCCTAAAAAATTATTATTATTATTATTATTATTATTATTATTATTATTATTTTATATAAAATGTGAACTTAGCCTTTAAAGTATATACCTTATTGAAGTAGAAGAGCACCTTTAAATATCTTTTTTTGGTATATTTTTTATGTATGTGTATGTTTGTCTACTAAATAATACTGGACGCTCAAAATATCTTCACAAATAATCTTCAACCATATTATGCAGGGAGCCTGCTGGTTAGAATGTGTTTAGCAAAAAATCAGATGGGAATTTCAGATTCTGCTTCCTACTAGTAGGCGCGTGCTGTGTGCTCCGCGTAGAATGCAATACTCGTGTAAACATGGCTGTGTTTATTAATTCTGCCTAGGTATCTGTACTGGATAGACTGCTGTGAATATCCACACGTGGGGCGTGTTGGGATGGATGGAACCAACCAAAGCGTTGTCATAGAAACGATGATTTCTAGGCCGACAGCCCTGACAATAGATTATGTCAACAAGCGGATCTACTGGGCCGATGAGAATCATATTGAATTCTCTGACTTGAATGGGTTTAATCGTCACAAAGGTAAGTCGAGCGATTTAACAAGAAAATTGAGTTGAGTTTTAGCCAGCATTTGAAAACAGTTTAAGGGTACTTATATTTATGGTATATAAAAATGGTTGGTCACAGTGGCATTGTTAAATTATTTATTTTGTAATGAAAGTGCAGTTATCCTGGAAAACAATTAGAATTCTCATTGGATACTACGATGAACATTGGTTGCTGTAGGTCAGGTCCTCATTATTTACTTAAAAGAGGAACTACAGTCTGCTCACATAATAAAAACATCTTTACCATTCTGAAGCTTCCCTCCAACCACTTGATATATTATTGTATATATAATGTGATTCTGTAGTTGCCAAATATGCTGCAGAAATCCCCCTCCACTGAGTATGTCTGCATCCATTTTAACTGTGGGCAGCTGAAGCTGCTGCCTGTTCACTTCCTGGATTTACACAGACACACAGAGGCACACCTCCAGCTCTGCAGCTCTCATTGGCCCTCAATGTCTCACCCCCCCCCCCTCCCTTTCTGGAAAACTCTCACGAGAGTGAGAGAGAGAGAGAGAAAGCTGTGCATAATGTCATAAGCCGAGGGTTAATGACCAGAAAAGAAACAGGAAGTGGGCAGTAAAAGGTATTTACAGGCATGAAAAAGAAAGTTTTACTAGCCAAAGTTAAAATGACAAGGGCGGAAGATTGAATGGATAGAAAGTTGAAAAAAAAAATGACTGAAGGTCCACTTTAAATTAAAGTAATATGAAAAATAAATTTCAGTGTAAGATTGAGATGCTTACACTAAAGGAGCCATAGTAACTATGGCTCCTTTCAGACTGATGCAGTGTGGTTTGAACACGCTACGCGTTCTTTCTGGAAGTGAACCAAAGATGCAGCTTGTAAGAATTTTGGTGTGTTTTCTGAGCACCGTGGGACACAATATAACTGCATGGGAAAGCACAGCTAATCTATTCCAAACACATGGGTAAGCTGCGCTTCACCCGCATTCTGGTCAAACTGCAGCACATCAATATGAAAGCAGCCTTACCTGTGTCTTCACATCAGCCAAACGAACCAAAAGAAATCACCAACAATCCCTGTAGAAGCCTTTAAATCATGAGTGCGCCTTTGCATGCTGTATGAACAATCTTCCTAAATTTGGCAAAATCTGGGACCCCCAGACCACACACGTCCTGCCTCCATCTTTCGATCAAACACCTTGATCAATTTAAACTCTAATGCCCCGTACACATGATCAGGATTTCTAACAACAAATATTCGATGTGAGCTTGTTGTTGGAAATTCCGTCCGTGTGTGGGCTTCATCTGACATTTTTTGTCAGAATTTCCAACCAAGAAAATTTGAAATCTGGTTCTTAAATTTTCCAACAACAAAATCCATTGTCAAAAATTCAGATCGTGTGTACACAATTCCAACACACACAATTTCACGCATGCTCGGAATCAAGCAGAAGAGCCACACTGGCTACTGAACTTCATTTTTCTCGGCTTATCACATGCGTTGTATGTCACCGCATTCTGCATTTCCGAAAACATGTTTGCGACCATGTGTATGCAAGAAAAGTTTGAGCCAACATCCATCATAAATAAATCCAGGATTTTGTTGTTGGAATGTCCAATTATCAGTATGCAGCATAAAACTTGCAGTATTTCTAGACCCTCCCCCTTCCCCCATACTCTTTCTTTTTCTCACCATCCTCCCACCCACACCCTTCCTCCTCCCCTTCTATACCACCTCCCCTGTTCCCCCCTTTTTGTTTATTTCCTCCTACCCCTTTTAGACTCTCTTGTCTGCCCTTTTATTTTCTTTTATCATCCCTGTTATATCCTCTCAAGGATAAAGGCTAAATTATTCATACCCCATACATAGTAGATTTAATAAAACTGGAAAGTACAAAATCTGGTGCAGGTCTGCATAGAAACCAATCAGCTTTCAGGTTTTGTCAAAGCTTAATTGAACAAGGTGAAGTTAGAAGCTGATTGGCTACCATGCATAGCTACACCAGATTTTGCACTCTCCAGTTTGAGTAAATCAAACCCATATTCTCTTAGTTCTTCCACATCTACACCTACTACATCATGATATAAATGTATGAATGTCCCCTGATCTCATTATCAATCTCCTGTTTCCATATCTTTTGAAATAACCAAATTAGGGGTCTTATTTAAGTCTATGACCTTTATGAATCCACACATGATGTTCACATATTGTTTCCTCATGTAATCTTCACCTTTTTTCATGTTTGTATCTCCCTATAACTTCTCTAACTGTATTTTTGCTAATTTTGTACATCCCCTGCGTAGTCACCATTGCTGTTAATTTTTTCTGTCGAAAAAGACAATAAGATCTTTGAAACAGAAAAATTTATTTTGGTGAACCGCTGTTGAGTTCTGCTACAAGAAGTCAGTAAATTGGCCAGCCCTAGTGTAATTAAACAGGGTTGACATTAAACAACGAAAGTTATAGTAGAATATGAAATATGGTGACTTAAAGTAAAACAATTGGCAACACGTTTTGGATAGAATAAGGGAGGCTCATAAGCCCCCTTCACTTCCTGCCCCATAGTCAAAACAGGAAGTGAGAGGAAATCCCACCAAAGTGGGGGAATCCTTGGTTGTCACTAGAACTAGTGTCCTCATTGGAAGATTCCTGTTGTCGTGTCAACCCAAAATTTGGGTATTAATTTCACTTGCACTCTCAGTGATAAAGAAGACAAATAACCTGTTATATGCAGGTATATCCTTGAATATTTGTACAAATACACTTGTCTACTTTGAACATAAATACAAAGTTAGTAAGGTCAAAAAGAAAATACAAATCTGCCTAGTTCAACAGAATAAAACAAAATAGAATAAATAAATAGAAACCTCCATCTACAGAATCCTGTTCCTACAGCTGATCCAAAGGAAGGCAAAGAAAACCTCCCTATAAACCATGGTCTAATTTGCTCCAGTGGGAGAAAAATAAATTCCTTCCCGATCCCCCAGAATACAATGAGATGTTCCCTGGATCAACAATCTTTGGTGTTTTTACCTATAAATGTTGGTATCCAGTTGTGCTTTGTTAATTTAGAAATGAATCCAATCTACTAAGCTGGCAAGAAATAGTTCTTGAAGGAGTGCTTTCTACATTTTAACGGTTCTTTTTGTGAAGAAGCCTTTCCATATATGTGGATTAAATCTCTTTTCCCTCTAGATGTGAAAATGCCCTCTGTAATGACCTTCAACCGAATGACTCAATACCAAGTTTACTATATAGACCACTTATGTATTTATACATGTTGATAATACCCCCCCCCCCCCCGAATCTCCTCTTTTCAAGAGAGAATACATTCAGTTCAGCTAATCTCTCTTCATTACCAAGCTCCTTCATGTACCTTATCAGTTTGGTTGCCTTTCTCTGCAATTGTGTTGTATGTAGTGTGGCAGCACGCAGGTAAAATCACCTGGTTGTATTCAGGATGGGAAATATGTGTGTCCTAGATTCAGGCTTTATGCAGACTTTTACAATTAGAGGGGAAGAGTTAATGAGCCCAGCTGTAGTAAGTGGGCTCATTAAGACCTCTACAAAAAACCCCAGCATGCATAGGGAGATGCTCCATCCTGGAACCAGTTTTGTGTGTATAGACTGGGGAGTCTGAGATCTGTTCTGTGCGGTAAGTTAACGCCTGTGTGGCAAACCCCTACAATAGAGACAGGGACTGGGGCAGCACAAGGCTGCACCCAGTTGTTAGACAGGGAGTCTATGTGTGTAGTTAGAGGTCAAGCTGGCCAGGATTTATTTTCTTGTTTTATTTTGTTTGGCTGTTATATGTATCACTGCATGTAGCCTAAATAAACCGGATCTTTTGTTTTTTGCACCTACACCGCTGTCTGCTGTGCCTGACTTTGTGTTGTGAACCCATCCAGGGGGTCACACACACCCGCTACCGAGCAAACCCCCTCACAGTTGGTGGAGAATTTTGGCAGTTTTTTTTTTGTTGTTAAGGCCAGCATGGAGGAGATACTGAGACAGCTGGCTCTAGCAAATGCAAACCAGCAGCAAACAAATGCAGCTTTACAAAAGAGCCTTGCAGCTCAACAACAAGCCCAGCAGCAGGCAAATGCAAATCAGCAGCAGATAAATGCAACTTTGCAGCAGAGTTTGGAAGCCCAGCAGCAGGCAAATGCAAATCAGCAGCAGACAAATGCAACTTTGCAGCAGAGTTTGGAAGCTCAGCAACAAGCCCAGCAGCGATCTGAAGCCCGCTTCATAGACCTGTTGCAGACGCAAGAGCAGAATTTTCAACAGCAAATAGAGACATTGCTACAGCAACGTCCGCAGACCAATGAAGCAAGTGGGTACAATAATACCGCAACCTTTGGTGTGAGCCGTTTACTGACAAAAATGACTGGAGAGGATGATCCGGAGGTGTTTTTGACCACATTTGAAAGGACTGCTGAAAGGGAAAAGTGGCCTAAGGAGCAATGGGCTGGACTGGTGGCCCCTCTGTTAACTGGGGAATCGCAGAAAGCTTATTATGACCTAGAGCCTGACCAAGCAAAAGACTATGTGGTGCTAAAAGCAGAAATATTGGCACGGCTGGGTGTCACCCTGGCAGTCCGGGCTCAGCGTGTGCATAACTGGACTTTTCAGGTTGGAAAACCTCCCAGGTCTCAAATGTATGATCTCATTCACCTGAGCAGGAAGTGGCTGCAGCCAGAGATTTTGACCGCACCAAACATTGTGGAACGTGTGGTTATGGATCGTTTCCTGAGAGCTCTTCCTACTGCCATCCAAAAATGGGTAAGCCATGGAGACCCAGAAAATGCAGATAAACTTGTGGATCTGGTTGAGAGGTACTTGGCTACAGAGAACTTGACCACCTCTTCCAGGGACTCACGGACTTTCCCCCCTAAGACCAGATCATCCCCAGTGGCGGGTAAGATGACTCCAAGGGGTGAGGGTGGAGAGAGTGAGAGGGTGGGAGTTCTACCTAAGGTCTGGCGGGAGCAGCCCAGGAAGCCCATGCTGCAAGAGGCAGCGAAAAAAATTATTTGCTACCGCTGCCGGCAAGAGGGACATATTGCAGCCAATTGCCCAGTTGTGGATGAGCCTATGCAATGTGACTTTATAAGGGAGAGACGTCAGTCGCTGTTTGCGACAGTTGCATGCACTGCCATTCGGGGACCTGAGAAACATTTATGTAAAATGTGTATTAATGGTAGACATGTTGATGTGTTGCTAGATTCAGGTAGCCTGGTAACATTGATAAAAGCTGAATTAGTTACTACAGAGGTCTCTGGGAAGAACAGGGTGGCTGTTATTTGTGTGCATGGGGACACCCGAGAGTATCCTGTAACTTCAGTGTTTTTTGAGACCCCCAAAGGTAACCTCTCTCATCAGGTGGGGTTAGTGTCTCAGTTACCACATGATGCTATTGTGGGAAGGGATTTTCCAAAATTCTGGGAACTCTGGGATTGTCCTGAGGCCCCCATTGGTGCCCCTATAAACCAGGAAGATGACCAGAATTCCTCTGGGAGTGGTGAGGACTCTCCTGAATTTCCCTTGTTGGTATTGGCGGGGGAAACTCGAGAAACTGGGGAGGAGCCAACATCCTCAGATGAAAACATGCCGTCTGTGGAGTTTTCGGATCTTGAGGTTCACAGGGAAAATTTTGCCACAGAACAGTTAAAAGACCCCACCCTAATAAAGGCACGGGAAAATGTGGTGAAAATAGATGGCGAGTTAGTGAACCCAGATAAGACTTGCCCTTATCCTTACTTCACTATGGAAAGGGACCTGCTATATCGAGTGGCTCAAAGGGCAGAAGAAACCATTGAGCAACTTGTAGTGCCCAAACCTTACAGGAAGTTGGTGTTAGAATTGGCTCATGGACACATTCTGGGAGGTCATCTGGGGACAGAGAAAACCAGAGAGAGGGTATTGCAGAGATTCTATTGGTCTGGGGTCATGAAGGAAATAGAAAAGTATTGTTCCTCCTGCCCTGTGTGTCAGAAGTCGGCACCTATGCCACATTTCCGTAACCCACTGGTACCTCTTCCTATCATTGAGGTCCCCTTTGAGAGGATCGCAATGGATTTGGTAGGTCCGATAATGAAGTCTGCTAGGGGGCATCAGTACATTTTGGTTATATTGGACTATGCCACCCGTTATCCGGAAGCAATTCCTCTCCGAAATACCTCGGCCAAAACCATAGCCAAAGAGCTATCCCTTGTTTTTAGCCGCGTGGGTATTTGTAAGGAACTGCTTACGGACCAAGGTACACCCTTTATGTCCCGGGTTATGAAAGAATTATGCAAGTTGTACAAAGTGAAGCAATTGCGTACATCTGTGTATCACCCCCAAACAGATGGGTTGGTTGAAAGATTCAACAAAACCCTAAAACAAATGTTAAAGAAGGTGGTGGATAGAGATGGAAAGAATTGGGATTGTCTAATACCCTATCTGATGTTTGCCATTAGGGAGGTACCCCAATCCTCTACGGGTTTCTCACCCTTCGAGTTGCTCTATGGGAGACACCCAAGAGGGCTGCTGGATATCGCCAAGGAAACTTGGGAAAATGAGAGTTCTCCTCACAGGAGTGTGATTGAGCATGTCGCCCTGATGCAAGATAGAATTGCACAGGTAATGCCAATTGTAAAGGAACATTTAACCCAAGCGCAGTTAGCACAGCAGAGAGTGTACAACCGTGGGGCCAAGACACGTACTTTTTCCCCGGGGGATAGGGTCTTGGTGCTAGTCCCTACGGTTGAAAGCAAATTTCTGGCCAAATGGCAAGGTCCATATGAAGTAATTGAAAAAATTAGTGAGGTAAACTACAGGGTTAGACAGCCAGGAAGGCGAAAGCCGGAGCAGATCTATCACGTCAATCTGCTGAAAGCCTGGAGGGATAGGGAATCCCTAGTCGCAGAGACTTTGTCACAAGTACAGCCTGATTGCTTAGTTCCTGAGGTTGGAATAGCAGACACCTTATCGAAACCCCAACAACAGGAGGTTAAAGAGTTTGTACTTCGTAACAAAGAGATTTTCTCTGAGCTTCCGGGACAAACATCTGGCGTAGAGCATGACATTATCACCCCGCCAGGAGAAAGGGTAAAACTAAAACCTTATAGAATACCAGAGGCCCGACGGGAGGCAATACGTGGGGAGGTTCAAAGGATGCTGGAATTGGGTGTGATAGAGGAGTCCCAGAGTGACTGGTCCAGTCCTATTGTACTAGTGCCCAAACCTGATGGGAGCTGGCGGTTTTGTAACGATTTTAGACAATTAAATAAAGTTACAAAATTTGACACCTACCCCATGCCACGTATAGATGAGTTGGTTGACCGGCTGGGAACAGCCCGATATATGACAACTCTTGATCTCACCAAAGGGTATTGGCAAATTCCCCTGGCCGAGTTGGCCAAGGAGAAAACTGCGTTTGTAACCCCAGATGGGGCATTCCAATATAAGAGAATGCCGTTTGGGTTACAGAATGCACCGGCAACATTCCAGCGGAAAATGGATAAGATTCTGAGGCCCCATCATAAATATGCTGCAGCTTACCTGGATGATGTGATTATCCATAGCACAGACTGGGTCTCACATTTGCCAAAAGTACAAGCAGTCCTAGACTCTATCCGGGAAGCTGGGTTTACGGCCAATCCAAAGAAGTGTACCATTGGACAGGAGGAGGCCAAATATCTTGGGTACACTATTGGGAGGGGGGTGATAAAACCCCAAGTCAATAAAGTCGAGGCCATACAGAGTTGGCCACGTCCCAACAGCAAGAAACAGGTACGAGCCTTTCTGGGAATCGCTGGCTATTATCGACGATTCATTCCCCATTTTGCTTCTCAGGCTGTGCCCCTCACCAACCTGACAAAAGGGAAAGAGTCGGTTATGGTTAAATGGTCCCCAGAGGCTGAGGAAGCATTTCAGTCCTTAAAAACAGCCTTATGTAGCCAGCCAGTGTTGTACTCACCAGACTTCTCTAAGGACTTTGTTGTACAAACTGATGCATCAGACGTTGGGTTAGGAGCAGTGTTATCCCAGGTCTGGAACGGGGAAGAGCACCCAGTCATTTACCTCAGCAGGAAGTTAAAGTCCCATGAGATAAATTACTCCACGATTGAGAAGGAATGTTTAGCAGTGAAGTGGGCTCTAGATTCCCTTCGGTACTATCTGCTAGGTAGGCACTTTGACCTGGTGACTGATCACGCTCCTTTAAAGTGGATGGCTCAAAACAAGGAGACCAATAGAAGGGTAAATAGGTGGTTCCTGGCCCTACAGGAATTTAACTTTACAGTTAAGCATCGCTCTGGTGTTAAAATGGGGAATGTGGATGCTTTGTCTCGGATACATGCGTGTCTGGCTGCTTGTGTTACAACCCCAAGGTTGAAACAAGAGGGGGGGGTATGTGGCAGCACGCAGGTAAAATCACCTGGTTGTATTCAGGATGGGAAATATGTGTGTCCTAGATTCAGGCTTTATGCAGACTTTTACAATTAGAGGGGAAGAGTTAATGAGCCCAGCTGTAGTAAGTGGGCTCATTAAGACCTCTACAAAAAACCCCAGCATGCATAGGGAGATGCTCCATCCTGGAACCAGTTTTGTGTGTATAGACTGGGGAGTCTGAGATCTGTTCTGTGCGGTGAGTTAACGCCTGTGTGGCAAACCCCTACAATAGAGACAGGGACTGGGGCAGCACAAGGCTGCACCCAGTTGTTAGACAGGGAGTCTACGTGTGTAGTTAGAGGTCAAGCTGACCAGGATTTATTTTCTTGTTTTATTTTGTTTGGCTGTTATATGTATCACTGCATGTAGCCTAAATAAACTGGATCTTTTGTTTTTTGCACCTACACCGCTGTCTGCTGTGCCTGACTTTGTGTTGTAAACCCATCCAGGGGGTCACACACACCCGCTACCGAGCGAACCCCCTCACAGTAGCCTTATCCTCAAACATACAAACATGTCAATCTTCTATAAGTACTTTCCTCAATGTCTTGAAATATACAGTTTGCTTCCAGATGTATAAGCACCACATCATTAGCGTGAGATGGCATAATCCATAGGTATTGATTGATTTTCCAATCCACTTGTAGAATTGCTTGTCAGCTGTAAATGTGTAAATTCCACAGAACTACAACATTAATGTAATACCACAGTAGCCATTTAGAGTGTCAAACAGGCAGTCCCAATATTAATCTCGATGAGAAGGAGCAGTAATGAATGTCTGTGCAAACATATATAGCTGTAGAACATCGAACATCCTGATCTGCAGTTGATTTGTGTGATTGTTATATTCATACATGTGATATTTATGTATGGAGCAGTCTTATGTGTGATTAACCACTTAAAGACCAGCTGCCACCGTTGTGGCAGGTTGGCTCTCCTGGGCAAATCAGCACCATGGTACGTCGGCCGCTTTAAGACCACTAGGGGGCCCGCGGATCGATGCCGGAGCTGATTCATGTGGCCAGAGGCCGCCTGCGATCGCTCCTGAGAGAGACAAAATGGAGATCTGTCAATGTAAACAGACAGATCCCTTCTCTGTCAGGGGAGGAAAGACAGCTTGTCTGTTCCTAGTGATTCAATTTTTGGGGATATTTAATTACAGCAAAAAGTAAAAAATATTGTGTTTTTTTCTCAAAATTTAAATTTTTTTTGTTTGTAGTGCAAAAAAAATGCAGAAATGATCAAATACCACCAAAAGAATGCTCTATTTGTGGGAAAAAAAGATTTTGTTTGGATACAGCGTCGCACGACCGCGCAATTGTCAGTTAAAGTGATGCAGTGACGTATCACAAAAAATGGCCTGGTCATTAAGGGGGCAAATCCTTCCGGTCATTTAGTGGTTAAAGAAGAATGCCAGATATGGATATTTTTACATTTGTCTAGCTTGGACCAATGTAGCTATGCATATACCATACCTGTGGGATCCTTCTAAAATCTGGAAATCTCTGTAGAAGACTCTGTTATTGCAGTGATGTCCACTAGCTTCTGGCTCAAATGCCAAGTGGCTGTCCTGCTGCATTGTGAACACAGGAGGTTGCTAACTCACAGAGAAAAGAGATCTTCTCCTGTGCTAATGAGGCATTCCATCCGTTTACTGTTGTAATGAGGTCCAACAGGTTCAGCTGCTATACCAAAATTGCCAAAAAGGTCTGTAAAGTAATCCGTATCCAAAGCAAGGAAATGGGAAAAAACAAGGAAAGCTCTCCCCTGATGTAAATCCTTCTTTTATTGAGGACACAACATAAAATTATTTTCAATGCACTCACATTTTTCTTATGTATGCACAAAGCTTGTTATCTGTGTCAAATTTCATCCGTTTCTGCTAAGTGGCTGCTGTTTAATCTTCCAAGTGAAGACTGAGCTGGATTGTATCTACAAGAGAAGAAAGGAACACAACAAGAACCTTTGACTGAATTGGTGGTAAGTGAGCTGTCAGGTCACTGACGCTGGTAAATCCTAGACTGGCTGGCAGCACAGAGTTACCATGCCTGCAGGTTAGGGGAAGGTGAGCCCAAGGTGGTTAGGATTGCCAGGCATATTGCAACATGTTTCTGAGGGACGGACCTCTTTCTTCAGGCATGCAGCTCTTGTTGTTCTCATCTGAGTCTGCACTTGGAGAAGTCGACGGCAGGTACTTAGCAGGGATTGATGTATCCATATTACACAGATCCCAAGCTTTATGACAGGCATATATACATTGGGAAAATGTGAGTACATTGGATTTATTTTATGTCATGTCCTCAATAAAAGAAGGTTTTACATCAGGGGAGTGCTTCCTTTGTTTTTGTTTTTTTTCCTATTCGGTTGCCAGCTTATCAGGGGTGTCATTCAGAAATTGCTTTGCATTTTATCAATGATTGCAAAGCATGCTCTGATTGGACAAGACATAGAGCATGAGATAATCACCTCGCCTCTCCACCTCATCCAATCAGATAATACTTTGCCTTCACTGAAAGAGTGCAAAGTGATCTCTGAATGGCACCCCTGCTGAGCTGTGAGCCTCCTGTGATAACAATGCAGCAGGGCACTCTACACACGATTCGGGAGCTAGTGAAGATCCTTGTAGTAGCAATGTCTAATAAAGTGATTTCCAGGTTATAGAGGTATCTCACAGGTATGGTATGTACATAGTTACATTGGTCCAAACTAGACCAATATACCTATGTTAAAAATATCAATATCTGGAATTCTTCTTTAAATATGTCTAACTAAGTGGATTGAGGACTATCCATAAGTCTCCTTATTCTAGTTCACTACTATAAGCTGGAACACCTCATCATTTTTTTTTCCAAATAACTGCAGAAACAAATTGTTTTATATAGATGGACCACTGAAGACGTTGTGTACCTTCCTGTTTATGGTTTTATTGCTGTCTGTATGTCCTCATTTTCTCCTTGACAGAAAGGGATGGGGGGTCCACATTTTTGTCAGTGAAAGTTTAGCCCTCACTTTGGAGAGGTGATCTTACCTTCTTTTGTGCCACTTGGACAGGAAATGAAAGGAACCCCATCCCACCCCAGTGAGGAAAATACAAAAAAAAAAAACCTGACAGGATTCAAAACTTTCCTGCTCTATCCAAAACCAGAAAATATTTTTAAAATAGTTAATGCCTCTCTTCTTAAAGCCCAACTCCAGGAAACATTAACATTATCCCTTGCAGGGGGGCAGTGCCCAAATTGCAACAGTTAGTTTCTTGTTTAGATCTAGGGGACCTCCACTCCTCCACACTGCTAGACTAGTTCCCGAAACGTCTTCTACCCCATGTGGTCTAAAGCCCTGCATTGAACATGATGATGCAGAGGGACATTTCACCATCAGAAGACTGGGAGAACCACCACTTGCTAGGGGGGTGGAGGACCAGATAAGTTAAAGTGCATTTACTCTCCCCTAGACTAAACAAGCAGGTACCCTTTGCAGTGCAGGCACAGCCCTTCTCCAATGGGTCATCTTTAAGTTTATTGCGATTGGGCTTTAAAGCTTTGCTCCAGACAGGTATAAAAAAAACCCACATAAATGCAGCTCTGTATATATTAATACAGGATTAATTGCAAGCAGTTTACGTACCTACATTTGATTTGAAACCAGTCCTTGTACACCAGAGCCTAGATTGTGAGGGGGAGAAGCAGCACAAAGAGCCAATCAGTTGTGCCCCAATGCATGAAGCATGCAGATAGGAGGAGAGATTAGAGTGACAGTAAGATGAGCTTATCAGTTTGCTACTTCTCCTTTACTGGCGAATTACAAGAAGGGATTGTTGCTGAATGGCAGCAGAGAAAAAGCAGGTCTCCTGTCCTGCCAGACAAGGCTGTGCTGTTTGTCAGAACAATGTATCATTCAGGACCAGATGAAATACAAATCATATAACAGGTAAAAATAAAAAATAAAAACTCCATCATATGCGTTGCATCTGTATTTAGCTATTAGCTAGGTGTTCAGCAAGGGAAATACATGTTGGTTGCCTTTCCTGAAAATACTAGCTGCCTGGCTGCTGTGCTAATGCTATGCATTTTGGATCCCTGACCTGGAACAAGCGTGCAAACAAGGAATTACAATGTTGCTGTAATGTTTATGTAGCACCCTTGTCCTAAACAGGGCTGCTAGTAAATTTAGTTGTGCTAGGTGGTAACGGGCCTGGCTAATTTGTAGTCTTTGATCAAATGATTTTCTCCTAACCTTGAGTTTAACTGTGATTTTTCTCTTCTGTCAATAGGTGGCACTGTTACCTTTGGCATTAGTATGATAGATTACAGTGAATTCAGGTTATGCTTTTCTCAGCCAATCAGCAGGGGTTTCTTTGGCTGTTGAGGCTGCTGGGATAGTCTATTTATTCGGAGAGAATCAGGTGATTGGGGTTCTTTCCACCCTGGCTGCGGGCCTGGGTGGGAGTGTGTGGAGCAGCAGCAAAGGTGTAGGACTGAAGCTTGAGTTCTAACCACGTGTAAAGGGGCTTGACCTGAGGAGAGCCTGATCGCTGCTGGGAGGCAAGGGAGAAGAAGTAGCTGGGAAAGCTTCAAGAGAGAACTCATCCAAGGAGTACAGAGGGTAGCTGTGAGTAAAGCTTTAAGGTGAACAGTGTGTAGCTGTGAGTAAAGCTTGAGGGATCCAGCAGGAAGCTGTGAGTCCGAGGAACCTAGCGGCTAGCTGTGGGTGAAGCTTGAAGAATACAGCAGGTAGCTGTGAGTGAAGATTGAAGAGTCCAGCAAGTAGCTGTGAGCTAAGCTTGAGTATCTGCAGTGAGATACTGCGATTCAAGTTGTTGCTATAGGAGACAGCAGTTGCTACAAGATACAGATCACTGCGTTCAGCTTAAAGGCTCTTTTCTGTATTGCTTTCTGCCTAGTTTTACTTTTGCCCAAGGAGTCTGGCAAGTTGCTATTGCATTTGCCTAATGGTGTCCTGTGTCCTACCCCTCTCTCCCACTGTTCCTTTATTTGTTCATTTTTAAAAGTGACTGCTGCCCATCTTTCCACCTATCACAACACCCACCATGCCTAGTAACCTGTACCCTGAAGAGGAATTTTTTTTTTTGTTTTGTTTTCAGGACAGGTGTGCTTTAAGCCAGCACTGTGTGCTACAGCCGTATGCAAACATATTATATGCAGCAATGTGTAACACTTGTAACTTTGTTAGACTACTGCTGTCAACTTAATTTGAATTAAGTAAAATTTCAATTGGCTGTCAGCATATGGGACCAAGGGATGTTCTTGTCTGCGGTCCCTTTGGTCCTGGTAGCTCCTGTTTACACAACTGAGGTGCATTCGAAGCAGATGTTTTAAATGAATTGAACGGAGTCTGCTGAGATGCTGCAAATGTTATAAACCTGGAAAAAAAATTTCAGTAATGACATTTCTAGTATAAATGAATATACACCACTTGCTAAAACAGTTGTGCCTGCCAAAACTTTTTAGAAGTCACACAGACACTACATAAAAGAAAAAAAATGGAATTATGGTTTAAGGTTGAATGAATAATTTGTCACCATCTTCCTGTACATAATTTATTCTCTCAAAAAAAAACAACTACTGATGTAAAATATACCAGAATAGCAGAGAAATGTAATTATGCAGCCTGTTGAATAGCTAAAAAGAGGTCCATGCCCTTTCCTAGTAGGGTAACATCTGGCTTAGGCCACATCCGCACTGGTGTCTAGCCAACATGAGAATCCCAGAGGCAGGAATTTTCGGATTCCTGCTGCTGCTGTGTTTGACATCCGTGAGCAAATAGCTGTGCAGCTCTACATACACACACGATCACTGCATTTAATCGTTGGCTCTGCGGAGAGCCATGAATAGCTGAGACCACCGGCGACCTGTCAATATGGTAAGTGGGGCCAACGGCTGCACCTAGCCGCTCTCATTCGCAGCTATAAACAAAATATTCCTGCTGTTACAATTTGCACCAGTCTTAATCACAGGTGTGCATATAGCCTAATGCCTGGCCATCGTTAATATAGAGCTTTCAAGAGCCGATCAGGACAGTTCATCCGATATTATTTGATCGGACAGGGATAACAATTTTTTTTGTACAATGCCAGATCGTACAATTTTCATTTAATTAGTACAGCTGTCGTTATAAAATGCAATACAAATGCATTACAACACATGACATCACTTCTGAAATTTTATTCAGTCATACAAGAATTTTCGTTACTTTAGTAAACTCATTAGATTCGATTTGAGATTATCATGCAAAACAAAAAAAGGACGATCATTCGTCCGATAATTTCATTGTGTGTACCAGGCATTAGAGTACACTATTTAGCAAGTAAGGTATTTTTTTTTTTTTTTGCAATCTGCAAGGTAGAGCATGGACTGGCCAGGGAGGGATAAAGTTGATGTAGTTGGCTAGCATGAACACATACTGCAATATGTGCAAATGAATGCCCCATACACACGATCAGAAATTCTGCCAGCAAAAGTCAGATGTGAGCTTTTGGTCAGAAATTCCGACCGTGTGTATGCTTCATTGGATTTTTTCTGGCGGAATTCCAACCAGAAAAAGATTGAGAGCAGGTTCTCTATTTTTAGGTTGGAAAAAGTTCCTATCCAAAAATGCGTTTGTCTATATGCAATTCGGATAGGCAAAAAAATCATGCATGCTCGGAAACAATTCAACGCATGCTTGGAAGCATTGAGCTTCATTTTCTCAGCTCGTCACAGTGTTGTACGTCACCATGTTCTTGACGGTTGAAAGTTCAGAGAACTTTTGTGTGACCGTGTGTATGCAAGCCAAGCTTGAGCGGAATTCCGTCGGAAAAAAACATCCAGGTTTTTTCTGACAGATTCTCTGATTGTGTGTATGGGGCATTATGCCCCGTACACACGAGAGGGATTAAGTCTGACAGACCTCCAAAGGAGTTCCGCCGGAGTTCCGCCGGAGTTCCGACGGAGTTCTGGCGGACTTTTCGACCGAACGGACTTGACCACACACCATCACACCAAACTCCGACGGAGTCGAACGTGATGACGTACGACTGGATTCGACGTAGGAAGTTCCTAGACAGTAGCCAATAGCTGCCCTAGCGTCGGTTTTAGTCCGTCGGAGTAGCACACACACGAGCGGATTTTTCAAAGGGGACCGGGTCCGGCGGAGTTCCGTCGGGAAAATTTAAAGCATGCTTCATTTCTAAAGTCCGTCAGACTTTAGCTTCGCTAAAGTCCGTTGCAGCCCACACACGATCGGATAGTCCGCCGGACTCAGTCCGTCGGAGTTTGGATGTCGAAAAGTCCGCTCGTGTGTACGGGGCATCAGACTCCTTGTTTTTTTTAAGCAAAGGTTTGCTATAAATATGTAAGGGTTATGTAAGCTTTACATTTTTACTGCATAGTCTTTTCCTCTCACAATAAACAATGGTCTGGAACTTTGCACTAAGTCTGAATGCCAGTCCTGTGCCATTTCAACCTTCATTTCCTCACATAGTGATGCACTATCACAATATATATATATATATATATATATATATATATATATATATATATATATAGTGTTCAGACATGCTTGAAGTGGCATTACTGGGAGCACCTGGCCCCCAAAATTGGCTGCCCTTCCTGATGTTGTCCTTGATATTTGGTCTCTTAAGACAATTGTTTAGCTCTCTTTTTGGTTGACTCAGAGGGCTTTTTTCATCCAGAATGTGACGGCACTGACCCTGTGCTCACTGCTATCTGCCGTCACTTGTCCTCTGTTTTTAACTTACAGCACACCTTTCCCAGTGACTCCCACACAAACCTCCATTGGCCTGCAGTGAGGACAAGGGATGAACAGACACCTGGGTGAAATATGTTTATGGGCGGGAGGGGAGGCATCACGTGCTGAGCTGCAGCCTTGTGCTCCGATGTCAATGCTCTTGTTGCATGATCTCACTGCTGCTTAGCAATAGGGGAGAGACAGAGCTGCAAATGCATGTGCATCAGTGCACCGTGTGTGGAAAATAGGTCATGGAAGTGGGAAGTACTAGAGTGGGGCCAGCTGCAGAAATGTGATCTTTGAAAAGGTAAGTAGATGAGTACAGTGGAGGGGGCAGTATGCAAAGGTAAGGGCTGTGTGGGAGCTAAGGACAGCTGCAGAAGTGGATGTGGATGGGGGACGCAGAGATAAGGAGTTGGAGAAGAGGGCTGCGGATCTTAGCTATAGAAGAAGGGTGGAGAGTTGAGTTGTGGATGGAGGTTAGCTATAGTTAGGGGTGCAGAGTTGAGCTGTGGACAAGGGTTAATGATGGCTGGGGGTGCATAGTTGAGCTGTGGAATGGGGGAAATTTGCAGAGGAGAGCTTCAGTCTGGGGGTACAGATGTGAGTTGTGGATGAGGGTGCTGCAGAGGTGAATTGCAGATGGAGGGTGCAGAAGTAAATTGCGGTTGGGGGAGGTGCAAATTTGAGAATGGGAGATGAGCTATGGATGGGGATGCAGAGGAAAGTTGTAGAGAGTGAGGGGCTGAGTTGAACTATGAATGAGAGAAGCAAAGCTTTGGATATTAGGTGCAGAGGTGAGCTTCAGGTAGGGGTATAAATGTGAGCTTTGGATGGGGGAAGAGGGGAGTTGTGGACAGTGGGGTGCAGAGGTGAGCTGTAGTTTGGCATTGGGTGAGTTCCTGCGCCTATTCTCTGCCAAAAGAAGCCATGTTAAATTGTATGTGGTTTTTTCAGATAAGGTGAACTCATTTGTCTTAGAGGTTCTACATTTGAGTCCAGCACCTGGACTCACATTCAGAAGTGGTTCTTCTTGCTTTTTAAGTGGGACTGCTTTTGATCTGTACAGACCACCAAAGAAGAGAAAACAGGAGGTGACTTCAAGTGTCTTGAACTATAAAGAGTCTTTGGATAACTCTCAAGTTCCCCAACACCCCCATATTCCACATATTCCAACAGCTCTCTTGATGACATCTACTACATATGTCTAGAGGTGTCTAGAAGATTAAACCAAAATAAATAAAATGTTACAATGATGTGTATGTTGGATATTTTTGATGCCTCTTCCAACCCTGCTGCCCTAGGCCCTGGCCCACCTGTGCCATAAGGCTGTATACTGTAAGCAGAGACAGCCAGGCAAGTTACATTTTCATAAGGAGGTCATCAATGGCAGCATACATATTTCTTTTGGTCGGGGTTGCCTGTGAAACATTTCCCCTCTAAATGAAATTTGTCATCATCTGTCATCCCTCCTTCACTCTTCAATAAACCTTGAATCATGTAACAAGATGTAGAAATATCTCTGTGTGTAGCCACTTTACACATCAGTACATAAATGAAATTAATTCTGTTGTTCTACAGCGCCAAACTGACTGCGACGGTTTCCGAATGATGCAGATTCACACATCCACGATGGGTAATGTGGAAAGCATTAACGGCAATTAGCCAAAGACGGCGGAAACACACATTTTATTATCCATGAATCATTGACGTGCTTTAATCCGGGGAGTAAGGGGGCTAATCCGCTTTAGTTTTTATGTATATTCGATGTTGTGTATTTTACAGGTTGTTACTTTATAACAATAGAAGTGTACTATTGTTTACAACACAATAAAACCTAATGGCAAGCAGAAAAGCAACCATGGTTACCATGGAGACACCTTTCAACCAGTAAAACATTGAATTATATTGCCTTTTTCCAGCAGGCTTGACAGCTCCAATTATAATCACCGAACATAACTGAAACTCATCAAAAACTTCAAATATAACACATTTTGACATAATGGAGATCGGCGATCGTATTTATAAAATTCTTTTTTTTTTTACCTAATGTCTAATGCCCTGCATTATTAGTGGGAGAGATTTTCAATTCTTTTTTCTCCAATATGACTAATTCGTTTAGAATGTGCATTAAATCGTTGAGCTGTAATGCGACTTAACTGTGTTTATCTCATTTAAAGAATGGGTAAATTGTTGTGGCTTTCAGACAATGGCTTGTAAGTTCTTTTGGGAAATGTAGTTGCTGGAGTTTGGAGGTAGTTATTGGAATGCTATCATTTAAAGTAAACAAGCCACATGATTAAAATATGCTTAAGGCAGGCCCCATAGACTGTACACATTTCTTTCCATAGCCATAGGTTGCAGGAAATAAATTTTCACAACTCCCCCATCAACACAGAGACAGTGCTCACAGGGGAATCCCTCCTGTAGAGCAATTGTCTTCTCCTGGCGGGGGGGCAGGAGTGGGCAGAGGAAGCCATGCCGACCAGTAGAAGACAGTGATTATCACTAGTGGCTATAGCAGTCGCTTGCGACAATTGTAAGGAATTCCAGTAGACTGGTTGTACACAAATTGATTGATCAACTTGGTACTTTCAACCTGCCCACTTAGGACCCTTTCACACAAGAGCCTCCGTCTTGCAGATTCTGCTTGCTCAGCTGGGGATCGTTCCGCTGGTCTGGCTGACCAGACGGATGACAGGATCCTGTCTGCTGATTGTGTAGAGTGGACACAATCCCGCTCTGCTTTATGGGGAGATTGGGTGGAAATGGACCGCCTCTCCATTTTCATCTGGTCATATTCGATCCGATCTGCTGGATGGATGGAAAATAGGACCACCATCTCTCTGGATTTTGCAGACAGGATCGGATCGGATGGCGGTGCGTTTCATCGAATATGTGTCCACTAACATTCACCGTTCCATAGAGGAAAATGGAAGGTATGATCAGGAGGACCTGATCGGAAAGCATGTGTGAAAGAACCCTAATGGTTTGAATGTCCTGCTGAACCGGCCGAGATTCAAACTGCGTACGGCTGGCCTAAGCAAAAGTTGTAAAGCCTTTTTTTTTCTAAATCAGGTAAAAATAATATATGTATATATTTTTTTTTTTGCTTTGTTGTTGTTATTATTAAAAGAGAAGTATGACCAAAGCTTCTTTGGCCATACATTTCTTGTGGATTCCTTTTGCTCTCCCGTGATCCAGAGTCAGCTGATAGCAAGCTATTGCCTGCTATCAGCCAATCTGGCAGAGCCTATCCAGGCTCTGGAAGGATCCCAACAATATCAGGATAAACCAGACTGCCTGATTGATAGATGGTCCAGTCAGCGTACATCTGAGTGTCAGACTGTTATCAGTTACGTTGTTCCCAGCTCTCTACTGAAGTATAGAGCACCTCCCCATGACCCTATGCTATGGAGAAGAGTAGAAGGAAAGGTGTTCTGTAGTCTTAAAACAAGTTCTGTCCTAGGGTAACAATTCTACCCTCTACACTTACTGTAACACCAAGTAAGCATTGTGACATTAAGACAGAAAGGGGTTGATTGACTAAAAGGAAAAAGACTGTGCACTTTGTAAAGTGCAGTAACACTCTGCAAGTGCAATTGCTCCAGAGCTTAGTAAATGAGCAGAAGCTCTGCTGACTTCCATTATCCAATCATGTGCAAGCAAAAATTATGTGTTTTTTTTACTTTCTTTGCACGTGATTGGGTACTCCTTGGAAAGTGAATGTTTACCTCAATTACTAAGCTCTGGAGCAACTACCCTTGCAGAATGCAATTGCACTTTGCAAAGTGCACAATCTATTTGCCTTTAGTAAATCAACCCCAAAGTGTGTGTCAGGATCAGCAGAAACACCTAAAAAAGCAAATCCAGCCATCACATCTTAGCCCCTGTACACACGGTTGGACATTTTGTCCGTCGGATTTTGTCCGTCGGATCTTGTCCGAAACTGTTGCATACACACGGCCAGACAAAGTTGTCGAAAAATCCGATCTTTCAGAACGTGATGACGTAATTTCGTTATGATGGGACTACGTTCAGGCTAGTAGCCAATAGCTTTGATGTAGGAATTTGATCTGAGTATGCGTGGCACTTTGTCCGATCGAAATTCTCTACACATGATCGGAGTATGTCCTATCCGACCAGCTTGTCGGAAAATATTTCCAGCAAGTTGGAAAATTTGGTCCGACGGATATTCCGACGGAAACAGTCCAATGCATACCACACACAGTCGGATTATCCGACAACACGGTCCGATAGGACACATTCCGACCGATTCTCCGACCGTGTGTACAAGGGCTAAGGACTACTAAGCTGCAATTTGTATTTTGTATTCTTTTTACTCTTAGATCTACTTATAAAAAGCATGTTTCGATATGACTTTATTTTCTTATTCATGTGTACATGTTTTTCTTTATAATATTTTGTGCTTAGTGATGTACTGCTAGTAGTGTAGATCTACGCTTGTTATAAGAGCTTGGGGCACGTCACACTTCAACTATTCTGTTTCCTTCAAAGCAATCTCGTTTTTTGGCTGTTGCAATGTAATTTGAGTAAAGTGACTCTTTCCAACACCCAATTGTTTACTAATTTAACTGAGCAAGTGAGATTCTTTGGCTGACACTGAGGGAAAGACATCTGGTCAGATGATGAAAAAAAAATAGCTATTTTTTTTTTTCGAAAAAGTTTTTAATGTTTACATAAGTAAGGTTACATCAAACATTGAACATACACTTTGAACGGAAACAATATGAGCAATAACAGGGAGTGCAGGCAATCAAGCATACAAAGTTAAGTTGCTTCCTCATAGATCTGTGCCAGTAATGTGTAATTAAACCAACAGTTTGTAGGTTCCAATTTTCGGCTTACGGAAACTGTGGGTCTGTAGAGGTTCTTATGTTATGCTCGTCTTGTCTAGTGAAAAATCTGTAGTTAGGGGTGTATCTGATATGAGTCAAGGTATGTGATTATGTACAACCCCTTGGGGATAATCAGTGGTCTTATCCATGGAGAACAAGTTACGTATACATCAGGCAGGCAGTATGCCAAATGGCCAGGTATATTGTAGCTTTCTTCCCACTGCCTCTATCCTGGGATGCATCTCATGGCTCCAGGCCAAAGAGATTGGAAGGTTGGGTTGTCTTGATTTGTGCTTAGAGTTAGGAGGGGGAGAAAGTGAAGGAATATAGTCCACAGAAAGCAAAGAACAAAGTAATGTAACCTTATCAGGCTAAAATAAAGCTGAAGTTTAGATATGGCAATTTTTACGTAGTTATATTAGTCCAGCTTGGACCAATGTAAGTACATAGGTGAACAAAGTGAGCTGCGCTAAAAACAAAAAATTGTATACCTAAAACCTAATCCAAAACTATATCAATAAACATGAGGAAAAACAGTATTGCGTGAAAAAAAATATGATTAGTAAATAGTATACGCGAGTACTATCATATCATCATATAAGTGAATAAAGTGTATACTAAATCTGAAATGAAGTTAACATAAATAGTATAGAAAAACCCCCACAAAAATTTATGTATATTAAAACAAAAATTGTGTGTGCTAAATCTAAACCAATAATAAAATTTAGCAAGAATAATATTCAAAAGCAACAAAGAGTTCATATACAATGGAGAAAAAATTGTCCAAAAAGTATTGTTGGTTCTTCCAAATTGGTATTAAGGTGCAAAAATATCCACAAATGCGTGTATAAAAAATAATCAAAACAATCCTCCACCAGTGAGAAGAGGGGCCGCTTACCAGAGTTGTAGATCCCAGTATTAGTGAGATCAGTAAGGCAACAACACAGAAGTTTCTGGATGAACCGTCACAGGCACCACACCGTTTGCATCTCCAATACGAAGGCTCCAATTGGGAAACGAAGGTATCGTAGATCACAGGCACCACGCTGCTTCTATCTCCAATACGAAGCCTCCAGTCAGGAAACGAGGGTATCGTGGATCATGTATAAAAAATCAAAGGCACTCGCATAGCGTAAAACCACTTATTTTAATGGAATAGAATATAAAAAGTTACACTCACATGTGTATAGAGAAAAACGATCACATAAAAAACGAGCCGGCCGGACTCGTGTGCCGCCCGCACTTCCTGGTTGGGCCGGCCGGCTCGTTTTTTATGTGATCGTTTTTCTCTATACACATGTGAGTGTAACTTTTTATATTCTATTCCATTAAAATAAGTGGTTTTACGCTATGCGAGTGCCTTTGATTTTTTATACATGATCCATGTGATATGATAGTACTATATGATGATATGTGATATGATGATGATATGATAGTACTCACGTATACTATTTACTAATCATATTTTTTTCACGCAATACTGTTTTTACTCATGTTTATTGATATAGTTTTGGATTAGGTTTTAGGTATACAATTTTTTGTTTTTAGCGCAGCTCACTTTGTTCACCTATTTAGTTTGATATCGGAGTATTACGATTAGGGTTGCTGCTTATAGGTTATTCTTTTTTTTGTTTGAGTAGCGCGGTTTACCTTTTGTACCGCAATGTAAGTACATAGCTATAGGCTCCCCATGAAAGCTGTAATTCCCTGTAGTAGGCCTCGCTACTACAGTGTTCTCTACTGGCTTCTGCATCTCATACCAAGCAGCTGCCCTGCTGTTTAATGAAACAAGAAATCACCCTTAAGTACTCCAGTTCCGAGTGAGTGATCTCCTGTGTTCATAAAGCAGCAGGGCAGCTGTTTGGCAAAGGGAACTGTAAGCTAATGGATATTACTGTAGTAGCAGTGCCTACTACAGTGCTCTCCAGCTTCCACTGGGATCCCAAAAATATGGCACATACTTACATTAGTCCAACCTGGACCATTGTGATTATAAAATTGCCATCCCTGGAGTGTATCTTCAAACATAACTATAGTGCCCCTGTAAATAACAGATGGATTCCCTGTTTTTGTTTTCAAAAAAGTTTATTAAAGCGATAAATAGAAAACAGTGTCAGCAAAAAGGATCAAATGACATAAATAGCATAAGTAGTTGGATGACAAGATTACAAGGAGGTGATAAACAGATCATAGAACTCCACAGATCAAACGACAGATTATAAACATCAGTGTGGATCTTACATCCAACAACAGGTCACGAAAAAGAGAGAAGATAAAACATTCAATGTGCTGACCTACATATCTAAAATGCATAAGAAAAGACCATATCGAGAAAGAGAGGGGAAAAGTTCAGAGAGAAAACAAAAAAAAAAGAGAAAGAATTGCAGATAGAAAAGAAAAAGAAAAACCCAAGGTGCGATCACTTTAGCAAACGAAATAGGAACCATGGGTTCCACTTCAGGTCATATATGTGAGTCGTGTCTTGCAGAGTATGGAAAATCTTTTCAGACAGCATTACTTGGTCAATGCGTGAGAGAACTTGAGACAAAGGGATCGACGGGGATTTCCAGTGAAGTGCTATAGTCCATAGCATAGAGACACATATGGAGTGAACTAGCCGTACAAAGTGTTTTGGGGTGTCAGGTGGGGTCTGGAATGGATTCCCTGTTTTTGATTGATTTGGGTAAGGATTGATTCTCCACTTGGCCCTTATTGTTCTTCTGGGTCTTTGCAAGGATGTCAGACAGTGATAAATTCACATGATTGAATTATTCAGTAAGGGTAAAATGTATGGCTGACTACCCTGGGCTCTAGACTGCAAGGGGGTCCTTAAAAATACTAATACAGTTCTCTACTTCAGTCATTTCTATTTCAACTTTCCAAGACTGTGGGCTTTTTTCAGAAGGTGATCATCAATGGCAACCTTTTTTACCGCTTCAGTAAACGTTTCACTTATGATTAGCAAACAATTATACACACTACGCATGTGCATTCCCTTTACCTGAGAGTATTGCTACAATATTACGTCTCTTCATCATATGAGTTATTTGCAAAGAGCATACTCCTGCATAAGATCAATTTTAGGAATCTAACGCTGCATTCCAAATCCTGCAGAAATATTAAACAAACACATCTGTATAAGGAGCAAAACACAAATATGTGTGTAAACCAACCTTCTGCATGATCTATTTAAACTGGTGGTGTTGGTGGTGAGAGGCAGGATTAAAAACCGCCAGGGGGCCTTCACCCCCCCCCCCCCCCCCACATTAAGCATTACCCTATTTCAGCCCTCAAAATCCCCACTCGCCTGCTCAGATTAAAGGAGTGGAATTAAGCTGAGGGCGAGTGTGGAGCTGCATTGGAAGGGGGCGGCAAAGACAGCAGGAGGGATTGAACAGGAGCCTTCCAGCCTCCAGCCCCCTACATTCTCTTAGTAGGGCCTGGCATACACCAGGAGTTGGCAAAGAACTAGATGAGGTGGGGGCAGGGTGGGAAGAGGAGGTTGGGTGGGAGCTGCCAAAGTTTAGTTTTACCTATTAACAAGCTGTGGATTGGTTGCTCGGACCACCTAGAAACCAATTGCCAGCTTGTTAATAGGAAAAGCTAACGTTGGAAGCTCCCGCTCCCCTGTCCAGTGCTGTGCTCCGCTGTAAGTCTCTCTGCATCCTAAATCAGTGAAAGTGTCATTCATCGATTTTAATTTTTTTATGTGATATTTAATATATCATTCATTTATTTACTTAACAAGAAAGTAATCATGTGTACAGTGCCTATAGTAGCCAATCATATTGTATCCTTATTTTATTTATCTGAGTCAGATCAATGAAATATGCTTTATGTTATGATTGTTAAAGTTGCTGTTAATATTTATTTTTGTTACTTAATTCTGCTTAAAATATTTAACAGTATAATTTCATGAGATATCTTATGAGGGTGTGTTTAGGGGGGGGTCATTGTAGGGGTTGGGTGGGGCAACTGTTGGCAAGTAACTCTTAAGGCTTGGGTAGTAGCTCAGGACTTGAAATGTTAAGCCCTGCCCTATTTTTTCCCAAACCTTACAGAGGTCTTCATTCCATCAAAGCCAAGAGGAGGTTCTGGAAAGGTCTTTATATTTCAAAGCCAGGATGGCCGATCCAAAAGGGTCATCTCCTCTATACTATTGGACTTTGCACTGATTGACAGTAAGTGAGAGGGTCATCTGCAGTGACAGAGCTGATGACCCTCCCACTAGCTAAACAATGTTATTAACCTGCATGTGGACTGATAAAAAGACCAGATATTTATGGTATGAAACTAGATTAAAACTGACCATAGACTGATCAAAACTCGTCTGGTTCAGCAGAGACTGGCCAAATTTCAATCAGTATGTGTGGTCTTCCTGTTCCTTAATTAACAGAAGTTGGTCATTTGATCAACTTCGGTCAAAGGAGCGTGCTATAAAATGCGGATCAGCAGTTTCAGCCAATCAACTGCAGCCACTGACCAGTGTATTCTGACAATGGTGAGTGCCGGAATACAGTTTCCCATCAGGGGGATTACTCCATCCATCTTGTTTTTTTGCATTCAGCCCACTGGCTAAACAAAGAACAAAAAAAAGCTGCTTCCTATGGTGGCACATGTGTGGGCTTGTTCCCAAGCCTCGCTCTGTGTGTCCATTGACACGCACAGTGCAGCTCGGCCCCACCTGCTCCTTTTCTCCTGGATTTTATTGACAGCAGCAGGAGCCAATGGCTCCCACTGCTCTCACTGAGTCCTGTGAGGAGTGAGAGAGGGGAGAGAGCCTGTGCTTTTGGGCATAGCGCTGGATCAAGATCAGGCTCAGGTAAGTATTTTGAGGGGACTGGGGGTGAAATACCTTTTTTTTTTTTACTCTGATGCAGGGAATGCATTATATAAAAAAAAATCAGCCTTTACAACCACTTTAAATACAACAATGGCTTGCCATTGTCGCTTTTCTACTGGTGTTACATTACTGGATGTAACAGCAGGTGGCACTGTAGGTATAATCTACAATTGCAACTCCTGAGCCACGCAAAACCCAGTGAAGCCCCTTTAATCCATTTTATAAACTGAGAAAAAATATTGTTTTTTCTACCAGAATGTGCTTTACACAGATGTATGTTTTCCATTATGTCTTTGTGGACAAGCTGTAATTGTGAACAACTCTCTTAATTATTTTCCCTCCTGACTTCACTTCTTGAGAACTTTGCATCTCTCGTCAAAGAACTTGATGGACTGGTTACCAAAGAAAGGAAATAGTTACCCACAGAGCCCTTAAAGTCTGTACATATTCTCAAATTGATATGTTTTCTAATGTGTGTGTGCATTGCTCTGAATACTTAAATAGATTTTCAGGGTCTGCCTTTGAATAACAAGTCAACTGGTGAAAAGTAATTTAAAACTGTTGGATAAAAGTCAGATTGTGTTATTAGATAAGTGACATTGGGTTTGGAATACTAATCGTGTCATTAAAGATGCCTTAGGTTGATGGAAAAAATCTTTTTTTTTTAATTGACTTTTTAATAGGCTTTGAAATATTGTTCACTACAACAATAAATTATTTTTTATCTTTTGTGCTTTTTTTTTTTCTTTTTTGTTTATTTCTGTCAGCTTATTACAGTTTGGGCAAATATCTCTTGTTTTCTTTTAAACTACCGTATTTCAAGCGAGTCTCCTTTTTTTGTCACTGACAAGAGAAGAGAAGTGTTGCTTTTCATGAGATAGAACTTTTTGCCTTTTATCATTGCTCCATTATGACAAAACAGCGGTAGGTCTGAAATGTTGTCTTTGTAGCTGATGATATTCATGCGCTGTAATAGTGCTGAGATATATCAGCGTTTTCCACTCCTAACGTCATCTAAGTTTTCAGCAGTGATTGCTTTGCTTTGTTCAGCTCAGTCCCTGGTAGGTTTATCAGAATGTGAAGTTGAGAATTTGTGTTTTGTGGATCCAACATCAAATAATCCACTTTTAGCCTTTGTACACACGGTCGGAGATTCCGCCAACCAAATCCGTCGGAGTAATTCGGACAGATTAATTACGGAAGAGGTCCGGAAGGGATGTTGCATACACACGGTCAGACTAAGTTGTCGGAAAATCTGATTGTACATAACGTGATGACGTTATTTCATTACGACGGGACTACGTTCAGGCTAGTAGCCAATAGCTTTGGTCTAGGAATTTGATCTGAGCATGCATGGCACTTTGTCCGTCGGAGTAGGCTACACATGATAGCTCCGATAGGAGCATTTTGTCGGAAAATTTTACCAGCAAGTTGGAAAACTTGGTCCGTCGGATATTCTGACGGAAACAGTCCGATGCAGACCACACACAGTCGGAATATCCGACAAAATGGTCTGATAGGAAACATTCCATCAGAATCTCCAACCGTGCGTACAAGGGCTTACAGTACATATGTCTTAAAGAGTCGTGACATACAAACTGTTGGTTTACCTTTGGGTAGATGTTGTTATGCTAAACCGGTAGCCTTTAAACTATGACCTGCGGGCCACATGTGGCCCTTTGCTTGTCTTTATCCAGCCCTTCGGGCACCATTCCATTCTACTGATACCATGGATGGGGCACCATTCCTCCCACAGACACCAATGATGGAGGACAATTCCTCCCACTGATATCAACAATAGGACACTTTTCCTGCCACTAAAACCAAGATGGGTCATTGCTTACTCCCACTGATGCCAGGACATTTTCTACTTCCTCTGGCCATACTGACCCTGTAAAGCCTGATGAACAGTAAACTGGCCCTTTATTTAGAATGTTTGGAGACCCCTGGGCAAAACCATTTCCTGGCTTCCTATATTTTATGGATTACCTAATATCTAAGATCATCGCTTTCTAGGTCCATAGTTCTGTTTCCACTCCCCTAAGGTAGCAGAATATTGGCTATAAACATGGCAGTTTTGGAATTTTCTGTTGATTGAAAAAAAAAAGACTGTTTCTTATGGTATATTTGAAGGACCCACCCCAATGTGCCAACCACTGGTTAGAGCAGCTGACATAGAGGTCACATGATCCAGAGCCCAGCCTGCCAGGTACCGATCATAATGAGTGACTGACAGCTGTCAATGATCACTGTAATGGAAGTGTGTAGTGATTGTGCTCTCAGTACTGAAACTTCAGTTGTCCATGAGAAGACAGAAGTTGGAAATGCCATGCACAAAAGTCCAGCCAGTATACAGACGGGTGAAGAAATGGCTCCAGCCTAAGTTCCTCCTGACCACACTCCACATGTTTTGTCCTATCCATGGGCTTAATAATAGAGATAACAGGGATGACTCATCATTGTTAGGAAGCCAGCAGGATTAAGCTCCTTAACAACCAATTCCTGCTGCTGACAGCAGGAACAAGTCACTGATTGTTAGGATAGTGGCAGGTTCCGGCTCCAAACATCCAATGCAAGAACGGATGCAAAAATTAACTGTTTGTCCATTTAAATCTGTTTAGGTCCAATTATGATATGAATATGAAAGAATATAGGTTTACCTCCATTTGCCCATAGGGGAGCATTGCTGTCCATTTTTTATCCATCATGGATGAATGGATGGAAAACGGACAGATGGAATGCCATTGTGAAAGGGGGCTTAATAAAGAGGTTACTCTAAAGCCCCTATACACACTAGCAGATTTTTTGCAGATTTTTTCCTTGGGATTTACCAAAACCATATAATATGAGGTCAAACTTTAGGAGTTTCAATTTGTTTGCAATCAGGCAGTCCCTTGCACTCCATGGTTTTGGTCAATCTAAAGACAAAAATCAGCAGAAAATCTGATAGTATGTATGGGGCTTTAGTGTTACTCTGCCAACAAGAGAAATGTGAACCTTTGTAAGTTAATAACAAAGTTATGTCCACGTTTGCATTACTTTTGGTACAGCCCTTATATTTATTTAATTTGTATATTCACCTGTTTGCCAGGATTTCAGCTTTAAGATCTAATGAAAAAGACAAATGGTCTAAGATGTGTAGGTAATTTGATTGTAAACATAAAATATCTGTGAAATATGTATAATGCTGTTTCATTTGGGCATTACATGAAATGCCCTCTTATGTTAAAGCCAGTTGGAATGCTTGTAGAAGTTCACCCCACAAACCTTTATCTGGGTGATTCTGTTCTTCCAACCTTGCACTTTCTTGAGCAGTATTTAAAAAAAAAAAAGATAGCGAACCTGACAGCTTGTCACAGTAATTTTTCACCAGAAGTTATGTCACAGACAGTTGTAACCGTCTGACTTTTCCATATTAAATATTTTAGTTGGCTTTCTTCCAGGCTTACACATTAATCTTTTCATTTTTGATTACAGTTCCCAACCAAGATATCCAAGGTGTGATTGCCCTGACGTTGTTCGATGACTACATCTACTGGACGGATGGGAAAACCAAGTCTCTGAGCCGTGCGCACAAAACCTCTGGGGCTGACAAAACGCTGCTACTTAACTCTTGGCATGTCATTTCTGACATTGAAGTGTACCATGCCTACAGACAACCTGATGGTGACTATAATTATGTTACATTTATGCTTTACTCAAAAAGGCACATGGTATTATTTAAAAAGTAGTATTGGGGCTCATTATCAGGACTCATTTAGACATGTTTTGAATTTTTAAATATTACTGAAGTCAATTAACCCGCCTATAGTATTAAGATGCGTTACGCATTTTGCATACGTTTTTGACATGTTTTGTGTCTTGTGTAATAATGCTTACCAGACTGTGTTGGTTTTCTATTGTTTGGATTCTTATACAATCATCTCAGCTAGTAACACTTTCCAACAACATCTCAACCATGCTGTAAGTGACATTGGGGCATTTGTTGGAGGCTTGGGGTGCAGTTGCAGCACGTTTGAAGAGCATTTACATTGACATGAATGGAGGTGTTTGGAGAGTGATATGGCCAGCAGAACATTACATGTCGGATACATTTTGGCGCAAAGAGTCTCAAATATGATGTTTCAGAGAATTTTCAACTTGGTGAGGAGCCATTGTATTGCCTTCTCACCACATGCCTAAACCCCTTGGAACCAACATAAATCTGCATTGTGAGTGGTTGCAGAGTGGCTCCATCCACTGGAATGGGTTACGCTTGACAGATGACAGGGGGCATAATTCCTACTGGCATGTGTTCACCCATAGCTGCTGCCTCTGCAGCCAAAGGAGGTAGTGGTTGGGATGGTAGTAAAATTGGGACTTAACCATGGAGTTTTCCAACCCCCCCCAACCTCACATGTAAACAAGTCCCTAGTATCTAAAGCTGAAACCAAATATATAATGTATTGCAGCTTATTAGTCCTTGGTGTGGTGGTTGCAATCATTTATTTTTTTTCAAGATTATTTTGCTTTATTCTCTTGGTAACCCTGCAAATACCACACTTCTTGTCCCTGGGTGGCTACATCCCTACTTCACTGTATCTTTGGAGGGAGCCATGGTTGTCACTGATGGCCCCCTCCATGGGTTACAAACATGTCCAGATCTCCATCTCCATTACATGGGGGAAAGGCAATTGGTTGCTTACAGAATATAACTAGGAAGGAAAATATTATTCTTTACAGCTCATGATAAGGGACAAGGACACTGCATGTCTGGCAAAGTCAACATGTATTTTTGTATTTGCTGGAAATGTTCTTAAAGTGTTACTAAACCCAGGACCTTGCATTCACTATATCAGGTCTCCCACAGTACATAGAACATGGAAATGCAATTATTTTAGTACATTTTAATTGCTAAATACTTTTTCTCATCAGCAGTATATAGCAGTCTTGTGACTTTTATCAACGTCTGGTTAAAGCTTGTAGGAGGAGTTTTCATTCTCCCCTTATTGACCTATGAGGCTGCAGGGCCCTGACCCTCTGTCTGAACAGTGCTGATTGGCCCTGTGCTGGTCACATGCACCCTCCCAAGACAACAAAAAAACTCTCTAGCAATACCCACTAAACTGAGCATGTGCAAAGTGCCCCCAAGGCTCTGTACTACCAGGAGATGGATTGGGGACTGTATAAGAAGGGGAGGATCTGTGCATACAGTATCAAAGATTAATTTTACACAATGTGCATGATTAACCCCTTAGGTTCCACAGTAAGTATAACAAGCACCCTTTACTGCATATACAGAGTGATTTTACTCTTGTGGATTTAGTAACACTTTAGCTTTAAAAAAAAGACAATGAATGCTGACAGCCCATCTAAGAACTATAAGCTGCAATGTATTGCATTTTTGTTCTTGATTTTAGCTATCTTTTATTATAAAATTAATATATATTTCAAATTTGAAATTTGAATTCCCACAGTTTTGGTTACCATTCTATTTCAAAGAATAATTATGGCCTCATAATTGGGCAGTTGCCTAAGGATTCTGAAAACCTTTTCTCCTGGCAGGAGAAAAGCAGCATAAAAAAATCAGGCCTAAAGCCACATTTTGCAAACCCATATAGGCGTGTTTAGGTACATCAAGCATTTGGACATTTGTTAATTCCATTGGCCAGAGCATTCATTTATTCTGGGTATTAAAATTAATAACTGCTTAAGTACGAAACACGTCTAAACACACCTAAACGTATTTGCAAAATGCACATTTAGGCGCATTTGTTTTATGCTATTTTTCAGCCAATTTTTCTGCTTCAAAAAGCCTGTAAATGGCTATGTATGCATGGACACATAGGCTAACATGAAGGAACATTTAGATGAAGAAAAAAAAGTCAAACTCCCTTAAAAGTCATTTTGTTGCCTAATGCGCATAAAGCCTATAAATAAAGGTGCACTTTTTTCCAATAAGGTTTTTATTAAAGTGAATTTAAGGCATCACATTTGAGAAACAAAAAACACTACACGCATAAAGAGTATACGTAGTACAATACAATGAGAACGATGTGACAAATCAATAAAATATATGGCAAAGAATAACAACTAGAAAGTAAACTAGATGATCCTGTGAACAAACAGAGTTAGGCAAGATAATATAGATGACACAGAATTGTGATCAGGTACACAAGGGATTATGCAACAGAGAGCAATACACTAGTTGGGGGGCCCGTCGAGTCTCCCATGCAGCCGTCCACCCCAACTGGGATCACACTGTGGACGTTTGAAGGGCATCAATCTCGTAAAGTGGTATATGAGGAGACTCAGTTCGGGACATGTGATAAAACATATGGAATACCTTAGATAACATAAGATCAGGGGTAGGGGAGGGGAAGTCAGCCTCAGGGAATGTCAAGAAGGAGGAAAGAAGGGGGCATAAAGAGGATGGAAAGGGGATGAAACGGTGTGTGAACACAGGGGGCTCATTGCGTAGGAAAGACATTAGTCTAACAGAGGTCCACCAAGGGGAATATCAGGATGCATTTCTAATTAAGTATGAGTGGGGGTATTGGTGCGTGATAGAGAGGTTCGAAAATGTATCCAACAGGCCCATTTATTTGAGAATTGTTCATGTTTGTCATGTGCTTGATGGATTAGTCTCTCCAGTTCTTCTATTCTATCCATCTGCCGGAGCCATTCCTCAAAGGATGGAGGAGTATCGGAGCGCCAATGACGTGGAATGCATTGTGTGGCTGCGTTTATCAAATGTGGGACTATTGAGGATTTATAAGTTTTATATGAGAGTGGGGTGTGGTGTAACAGGTATTGTGCCGGGGAGAACGCTGGCTGATAAGTCGTGATTCCAACTATTGTATCATGAATTTTCTTCCAAAAGGGTTGAAGTGTAGGGCATTCCCACCAAATATGCAAGAAATTTCCTACTGGGGCATTACAGCGCCAGCATGCAGGTGGAACATCAGGGAATATTTTGTGGATCTTATCGGGAGTGCGGTACCATCTAGAATAGATTTTGTAGCGATTCTCTTGCGTGGAAACGTTGATGGACCGTTTGTGAATGTGATCATAGACGCTCT
The DNA here is from genome assembly GCF_037356315.1 of Lithobates pipiens. Taxonomy (NCBI): domain Eukaryota; kingdom Metazoa; phylum Chordata; class Amphibia; order Anura; family Ranidae; genus Lithobates; species Lithobates pipiens. Next base: position 75,184,063 of record NW_027507784.1, read on the forward strand.
CCCATTGTTGGGTAGACAACGTGGTTTGTAAATCTGATTCCCACTGTTGTATAATGGGGCTCTGCAATGTGGGTTTGGAGTTCAGTAATTTGACAATAGTTGAAATCACATGTTTTTGTGGTTCTGAACAGAGGCAAAGGGATTCAAACGGAGTTGGGGTAGTGGTCCATCGTGATAACGGCCTGATAGATGTAAGGAAGTGCCGAAGCTGGAGAAAAGTAAAGAAATTGAAGCGAAATTCAGGGAATTTTTCGATCATAGCAGGAAATGATAATATTTTCCCCCGATCAAAAAATTGGTAAGCTCTGTAAGTGTTGTCCTGAAGGACTTCACCAGATATATGCGCGACAAGTCCCGGAGGGAAGTCAGGATTTGAGGAAAGGGGAGTTAGCGGGCCCTGCGGCGCATTGATTTGAAGAGATCTGCACGTTTGGTTAAAGGCTTTAATAGTGGGACCTATTAAGGGATGCATGGAGCAAGATGTCGGGATGGTTTGCTTTGTAATCCATGGCAGGTGGGATACAGGGAACGGAGCAAATTCTTGTTCCACTGCAGTCCACACTTTATCTTTGCGATGTATATGCCAGTTCACAACCCTTGCAAGCAGAGTGGCATTGTAGTAAGTGTGAAGATCTGGCACACCCAGACCTCCGCATGACTTAGGGAGAATGAGTTTGGCCCAACTCAATCGTGGGGAACGATGTGACCAGAGAAAATTTCTACACATTGTTTTATATGAGCGAAAAAACGCTTTAGGGATTGTGATAGGAATGGCCTGTAGCAAATATAGAAACTTAGGGAGGACAGTCATTTTTCGAATGGCTATTCTGCCAAACCAAGAGAAGGAGCCTCCATGCCATTTTTGGAGATCTGCTTGGAGCCGATTGAGAGCAGGGGCAAAATTCAGGTCATATAACCGCGAAAGGTCGGAGGGGATTTTGACACCCAAGTACATGAGCGCCTCCTTTTCCCATGAAAAGGGAAAATTGAGGCGGCACTGTGATACTATATGGTCAGGTAAAGACACATTTAAGGCCTTTGATTTGTTGAAATAAATTTTTAGATTAGAAATCATAGAGAATGCATCAAGGTCCTTCAATAGGTTTGGAAGAGTCGTAATCGGGTTAGAAAGATAAAGCATAATGTCGTCAGCGTAAGCCGCAATTTTGTATTGATTGTTTTTAATACTAACTCCTTGAATGGAGGGATTTTCTCTAATCATGCGGAGAAAGGGTTCTAGGGTGAGGACAAAGATGATCGGGGAAAGTGGGCATCCCTGACGTGTACCATTAGTGATGGAGAAGGCGTTCGATAGGCGGCCATTCACTCGTATACGAGCGGTGGGGGAGGAGTATAACAACGATATCATATGAATCAATCTGTCGGGTATACCGATGTGTTGTAAAACCGCTAACATGTAGTCCCACGCCACCCTATCGAACGCCTTCTCAGCATCCAATGATAAAAAGAAACCTTTGTTCTGTGAGGTGGTTAACCAATGATGAAGATTAATGGTCTTAGTGGTATTGTCCCTGGCTTCCCTTCCAGGGACAAAACCCACCTGATCTGGTGACACAAGATTTGAAAGCAGGGGTAAAATACGGTTTGCAAGGATCTTAGCATATAGTTTAATATCTACATTGAGTAGGGATATGGGACGGTAATTTGGAATTAGGGTTTCATCTTTGCCAGGCTTAGGGATCAAGGTAATATGTGCTTGTAGCAGGTCAGTAGCGGCATGTGTATGAGGGGAAAGATTATTAAAGGTATGAAGGAAATGTGGCATTAGTACATCCGCAAATGTTTTATAATATGCTGTGGATAGGCCATCTGGGCCTGGGCTTTTGCCTGTTTTAAGTTGTTGAAGGGCGAGGAGGATTTCTTCCTTAGACAGGGGGGAATCCAGCACTGTCCGATCTATAGTCTCGATAGGGGGTGGGGAGAATTTAGATAAAAACTCCCGTATCCGTTCCGACCTATCTCCCCTTGCCTCTGCCGAAGACTGTTGCGGAAGATTATATAAGGCACTGAAATATTGCACAAAATGTTCCGCAATAGTGTCAGCTTCTATGATGGATTCCCCTTGGGGGGTCACTATTCTATGTATATTGTGTTTAGCTTTTCTGGTCTGTAAGGCCCTCGCCAAGAATTTACCGGCCTTATTTCCAAATTCATAGAAAAACTTCCGGGATAAGGCAAATTTACGGCGTAGATTCTTTTGGATTTCTTCCAGGAGAAGCTCCCTGGCAGCAACTAGATCTTTAAGGTGCGTGTCGGCTAAAGAGCGTTTATGTAGGCGTTCGAGAGAATGGATGCGCGCGTACAAAGAGTCTAGAAAAGCTTTTTTGCATCTATGCCGTTTAGCTGCTAGGGAGATGAATACACCGCGTATCACGCATTTGTGCGCTGCCCGAACTGATGCGGGCGGCGTATCGAGATTAGAGTTGTCCGAGAAATATTGCCGAAGACATTCCCGTATTTTTACTGTATTTTCCGAGTCTAGCAAGAGAGAGTCATCAAGTCGCCATACCGTAGATCTAGGGCTGCCCTGTACGAATTTAAGGGTAATTGTGATGGGATTATGATCAGAGATCAACATTGGCTCTATTGTGGCTTGGGACAAACAGTGAATGTCCGCCTGTGAAAGGAAGAAGTGGTCAATTCTGGAGTATTTAGAGTGTGGAGAAGAGAAAAAAGTAAAGTCTTTCACGTTCGGATGAAGAGTGCGCCATGTGTCATGGAGGGAAAGGATTTGCAGTTGAGATTTAATATCCCTCAGGGCGGAGGATTTCAAACAGGTTGTGCCATTGGAAGTGTCGAGAGTGGGAGATAAAGGGACATTAAAGTCTCCTCCCAGAAGGAGGATGCCTGACTGAAAAGAGGTGAGAATGGCCAGGGTTTCCCTAAAGAAGGACACTTGTTTGGAGTTGGGGGCATAGATGTTAGCTACGGTGATGGGACGATTATGAGCATGTCCTTTAATGAATAGGTATCTCCCCTGTGGGTCTCTTAAGATATCAGTAATGATAATGGGGCACGATCTCGAAATTAAAATAGAGACACCTTTGGATTTGCTTTGGTCAGTGGTCGCGTGATACACAATGGGGAAGTGGTAGTTATGAAGTTTGGGAATGGCGTCGGTTCTGAAATGTGTTTCTTGCAGAAGGGCTATGTGTGCTTTTGCCCTTCGCAAAGTATATGACAGTCTGGATCTTTTTTCCGGAATGTTTAGGCCTCTGACGTTTAGAGAATAGAGTTTAATGGTTGGTGGAGGAGGGACTTGTATGGGGAGGTTACCGTCAAGGGGGGTTGAGGCTGAGATGTTTAGAGAAGGCGTATAGAGGGGTTACGAGTAGGAACAGGAGAAGAGATCAGATAGGATAGAAGGTAGTGAGGGTGTAGAGGGAAGTGGAGGGGAAGATATGCCAAGAAGGTAGAACTTTTCACTGGGGGGAGGGTATGAAGGTCACGGGTTCAGTGACACAAATTGCACTAGATTGTTGGGCGTAGAGAGGGAACACACACCCAAAAGTGAATACCCACTCAATACCGCCTCAACTGGGGGGTTGGTTGTCACCAAGTCCAACAGAGGACTAAAAAATATAAACCGTAATATATATAGTAACTCCGTCTACCAAGACTATAGAGCAGGGGAGGCTGTTGAGGAGTTTTAGTATTGATGGGAAGATAATGAAATATACGTAACCCATAATGAGACATAGCATGAATACGATCAACAAAAGATTTAAGTGCACAAATCTAAGAAAAGGGTTCAACTCATTGCAAATAAACATATAATGAGAATCAAATGTCAAGTTAAGTTGAAATCTCCTGAAGGTAAGACTCTAAAGTCAGTACCATAACTGCAGAAGCTGACATAGGAGGAGTACCTCAAAAACGTAATATAAAACATCATAAAACATATGAGTAACAAATAGAGTATGAGCTAATGAGCTAATGTGAGGCAGATATCCTGTGAGAAGGAGACCCTCTGTTAGAGCTAAAATCATGTATAACAGTTATCTCAGAACAGATCAAAAAAAAAAGAAAAAGAAAAACGTCTGTAGTTTTTGCCAGGTATATGAGGAGTAGAGCAGCCTCTGAAACAACAGCATAGGGTCAAAAATCTTATTTTCTCCACCTCAGAGCCCGCTTGATACCGACCATCCGTGCTAAAGGAGAGTCATGCATTGTTGGTAAAACGTATGAGGCTGCCGGTAGCAAATAACTGTATTGAGCCGTAACGAGGGGTTGTGGGAGGTAAACAGGTGCTATACACAATCAGATAGTACATACCGCAATCCCGGATTTCAAACGAGTGTAGCAGCAGTTAAAGGAGAGGCCATGACGCGGAAGGATATTAGAGACAAATAAAATTTAACAGAATGACAGACAACATTCTCCTGGACAGGGAAGGCAGACCCATGAAGTAACAGGAACGGATTCCAGAATCCATGCCGCGTGGAGATCTGGTGCAGGCTGGGAAATGTAGTCCTAACTCGTCCTGCGCTTCCTATAGCGTAGATACCGAACTGGTGCAAGTAAAATCGGACTGAGGAACCGAAGGTAGGTAAAAGAACAGTACCAAAATAAGAGAACGTAAAACTAGGGAGAGATTTGGAAAAATAGAGCAAGCACTCACGGGTTCCAGGTAGTTCGTTAAACCGACACTATGATAACTGCAGGGTTCAAAGCGCGAAAATGAACATGGGAGTAATACCTCAGAGCTGCGAGTGAACGCTACCGATCGCAGCTAGGTAAATGCATACCTCACATCAGTAATCTCTCCTTGCTCTGCGCGATCTAGGAGACGCGGAGGGACTGTGCTCCCTTGGAGGATTTTCAGAATGACGTGGTGTACGAGCCATCACAGGTGATGGTGACCTGCGCCTACGATATCCTGCCTCTTGAGCGTCCATAAGCTCAGATTGGTACTTCTCAGATCTTCCATGGAGCGGGCGAAAATTGGAGTACCAGTTAGGGACTTCCACCAGTGGAATCCCCAGGGTTAGGCAGAAGGAAGGTAGATCCTCAGGGACTCTGAGGTGAGCTGAACGTCCCAGGTTGGAGGCAGTGAGGCAAAAAGGAAATTTCCACTTGTACACTATGTTCCTATTCCGCAGCACTTCCAACAGAGGTTTAAGTTCTCTTCTGTGTTGCAGGGTAATCCCTGAGAGATCCTGAAAGATCTGTATGGGGTTAGTTTCATACATCACGCGCTGTTTAACTCTGGCTCCTCTTAAAATTTCTTCCTTCAGTTGGTAGCTGATTAGACAACAAACAATGTCTCGAGGGGGATCGTTGTCTCTGCCTTTAGGTCTTAAGGCTCTGTGGATTCGTTCCATTTCTATCGCTGTTTGTGGAGGTCTATCCAGTACATTATTGAAGATGGAGGTAACTGCTATAGGGATTTGATCCCCTTCAATGGATTCCGGGAGGCCACGGACACGTAGGTTGTGCCGTCTCCCCCTGTTGTCTAAATCCTCCAAATGCCTTTGCATGTCCCTCATCTGAAGTGTATGGCCATCAATTTTCCTTGTGGACTTGCGAAGTATGAGATCATGGTGATCTGAAGTCTTCTCCACTTGCAGAACACGATCAGAAAGAGCTCTGATGTCCACCCTTAAATCTGCAATGGCCGCCGAAAGGGTGTCCTTGATGTCTGAGGCAATTAGTTTTAGATCTTGCATACTGATATGTGCCGATGGGTTAACATCAGGGAGTATCTGACCACAGGGATTCGTGTTGTGAACGTTCCCGAGTCCGGCATCAGTCAGAATGACGTCCTCTCTCCGAGGAGAGCGAGCGGGTCTCCCTTGTGAGGAGTTTTGGCGGGCCGGCGCCATGTTTCCCCTTTGGGAGCGGAACATCTCCGGTATTTGTTGGCTGAGACTCCCGGAATTACTGCGTGGCGAGCGGGATCGTGAGGTAGAGGATGATCTGGAAGCTGTTCCCATCTTTCGTATTGATGATGTAGGGAAGGAACACCTCTGTAGACAGTAGTTTTCGTCTCGGCAAACGGAGCTGAGCAGTTACACGTCCGCCATTGAGCTCAGTCAGGCCACGCCCCCAAAGGTGCACTTTTTTACATGTATATTTCTAAAAAGACTGCACTTGCTTTGGGCAGCCTGCATCAAAATGCATGTAACAAAAGTTTAAATTGAAGCATCACACCACTGCTAAGAGTTCCAGATACAATATTCATTCCAATAAAAGTCAGGGTGATCATCCAAAGAGTGTGCAATGTGTTTCAGGGATTCAAACTTTTATCATGGCTTGATTGAAAACACTGTTAATGGACTAGAATTAAAGGCCACTGGTTATTTCTTCCCGTGTAATTACAAGCACAGGCCTTGTAAGAAGCTGGTTTGGAAGCCTAAAAATGCATGGTAAACTTACAAAATCACTTATATCATAGGACATCCTTATTGTGAAAATGCCACACTACATGGACAAATGTTTGGCGACACCTGACCATTACATCCATATGAGCTTGTTTGAAATCACATTAAAAATCCATGGCCATTAATAAGGTGCAGAAGTAACAACCTGCACTGTTTTTGGAAGGGTTTCCACAAGATTTTGAAGTGCATCTTCCAACATACTGGAAAATGTCTGCAGGACCCAATTAGAAAAATAGCCTTATGCCATGTATACATGACCGGACTTTTCGATGGACTAGGTCCAACCGTCTTTCCGACGGACTTTTGCCAGAGTTCTGGTGGACTTTCTGAATGGACGGACTTGGACACACAATCACACCAAAGTCAGACTGATTCAAATGTGATGACATACGACCGAACTAGAATAAGGAAGTTCATAGCCAGTAGCCAATAGCTGCTCTAGCTTCGGTTTTTGTCCGTCGGATTAGCATACACATGAATGGATTTCTCGGTCCGGCGGAGTGCCAGCGGGAAAATTTAAAACATGTTCTATTTCTAAAGTCTGCCGGATTTTTGGCAAGCAAAGGTCTGAAGGAGCCCATACACAATCAAATTGTCCAATGGACTCGTTCCGTCGGACCTCTGCTGTCAAAAAGTCCGGTCATGTGTACGCAGCATAAAAAAGACAACAGCTTTGGTTGGGAGAAGAAGACTGGCATTCTTGGCAATCCTTTTGAGAAGGGTCCTCAATGTTCTAATTACATAGGAGAAAATCAAGATCAGCTGGGTTGGCATTCAGCAGAAATCTTCTCCATTCTCCTGTTTTGAAAAGTTTTCTAATTCCGAGTCCTAATTAACTATACATGTACAACCACACAATAATGCTGTCACATCACCGTTCTCTGGAATAAAACAATCAACGTACTTGCAGCAGTTAGAGAATTTAATTAAGTGCTTAAATATGAATGAATTGTTTTCTGTTGTAATCTGTAACCCAGCTGTAATCTTTCATTTCCTGGTGTAAGGAGAGAGCAGGTAAGCCTCATTTGTATTCACGCAGATTCGGCGGATGGCTTCTTAAATAGCTTTTTATGTAGTGTGAGAGTGCTGCTCTGTTATCGCTAGATCATACTTACCATTTTATTAACGACTAGATACATGTCCTTGTCATAATGCGCCCTGCGTAATTCTTTATTGGGTCCCTCTTCTGTTTAAATCGCCTTATTAAAGAATTCAATTAACTTTATACACGTTGAAAAGTGATATATTGTACCATTGTCTTTTTAGTGCCTGACCACCCTTGTAAAATTAACAACGGGGACTGCAGCCACTTATGCCTGTTATCTCCTTACAAGTCACACACCTGTGCCTGCCCCACTAATTTTTACCTCGCCGAAGACAATAAGACGTGCCTATCCAATTGTACCGCTAGCCAGGTAAGTGCTGGATAAAGTGTCATGGAAAAAAACGTTCTTGATTTATTTCCTGTTTTTTATAAAGCTGACCTGTCGCCAGACTCACCACAAATAGTATAGTAAATATGTCTGAGCAGACACAAAAAATCATCTAAAGTCTATTTAAAGCCCAGTTTTGGATAAAGCAGGAAATGGTTAAGATCCCATATTTTATCTTCTATTTGTTTTCTCATCGATGTCCAGTCCTGTAAACACAACTGGAAGTGGGAGAAAAACTCTCCAAGCTGGTAAACTCCCCCTTAGTTGTCACCAGAATAAGTGTTCCCTTTGGAGGATTTCCAGTCTATTTCTGTTCTGCTCCAGATTTTCTCTCTCTTTTAGGCCTTGTTTAGACTTGCGGTTGGAGAATGGCAAAAATGCACAGTTGAGCTAGATTTTTGCTGCTCACCAATAGCCCACCATTAAGCTGCCATAGGCAGTGGTCTGGGGTGTTTAGATGCCATGCCCGTGATTCATCACTTACCCAACTTGTAGTGATAGGCGAGCAGAAAGCCCAGAGAATGTTATACATTCAAGTCAAACGGCGTGGCTACGGGGCATTTGTTGGCAAAAATTGGGTTAAAACAGGTGGTGAAGAAGCATTGCATTACATCCTCACTGGCTGTAAGTAACCTCTGAATCCCAATCCGAGAGCTCCCAACTGTACCTGATTTCGAGGGACTGTCTCTGATTCGGAACAAAGTCCCTCTGTTCCTCTTTTCTCCTCATTTTGGTCTGATTTATAAAGGTGTATATAAAGTGTTTCTCAGGGCTAAACCTTTAATCCAATTTCAAAACTGCTGCATTTGTAAATTTCAAAAGCCAATATAAAGAAATAGCAGTGGGTTTAACTACTGTATTTATTGGCGTATAACACTAACTTTTTCACCGTGAAAATCGGGTGCAAATAGCGTGTGCGTGTTATACGCCAATACTTAAATTTTAGCTGCCTTATTTAAAATGTAAGTTTTTTTCCTGAAAATTCCCTCTTAAAAAGAATGCGCGTGTTATACACATGTGTGTGTTATACGCCGATAAATACGGTAATCATTTTCTTTCTATAATTCTCATTTAAAGAGGCAGTGACAGGAGGTGTGTCCCATGCCTACATACCTTTGCTAATAGGCGTCCCTCGTTCCCATCTCAAAAAGTTGAGAAGTATGTTAACATGTTGCTAACATTAATAAAGTGCAGCCTCACACCATGTGTAGTTGAACTGTTTTTTTGGCAAGAGGGATCTGAATATCTCTTTGTTGAAAATATCTTCCTTCTAGTAATGTTTTGTTGAGTGACATACGTTCCCGTTTAATGTGAATTACAATATCATTTTTATTAAATGTCCACGCCATTATAATGCACATCAGCACAAGCTGATGCATTATCATATGTCCTGATGCCATGACATGCATTTTGATGCATTTCCATGTATTCCAAAGGGAAAGGCATCAAGCAATAATGTGAAGATGCAAATCCAACCTTAGTCTTTAGAACACTTTTTTTACATGATTGGAACTGTGATTTTAACACTGAAAACTAACAGCTTTGGGCCCCTGGAACAGGAAACTAGCATACCAGCATGTGCAGAAGGCAAGGCAACTTTGTGATTTGTAATCCAAGTTCCCATTGATACACAAAATATATTGGAACAACAATGATTTTAATCTCTGCTACACTCTGTGTTCAGTTACAGGGGAATAAAACAACCTGCACATTTTATTAGACAGAGAAGAGTTATGTTTTCCTCTACTTTAATGCCACAAAAAAAAAAAGATTCAAATAAATTATTGCATTCTAATGTGCAAAATTGTAAAAGTTCATTAAAATGGGATAAATATTTTAGGTTTTTCATTCTGGATCTAATGCTCTGTTGCCATGATATAGTGTTTCACTGCTTGGAATCAATTTTTGCAATTCCAGGATAATTTGAACTGCGCAACAGAATCCTTCAAGCAGGTGTTCTGCTTTTGCGTTGCTAATTTTCTTAAAGTCTAATCTCACCAAAAAGAAAGTGTTCAGCAGAATTAAATTAACGAGGTCTCTTACCGACCTGCTACACTTTTTTTTTTCTGTCTGTTCTTAGAAAATCATCTTAGCAGAGAAATCCTTCCATTCCTCCATGGCGCTTACTTTGGGCATGGTTCTAAGAGTCATCTTCATTGATGATTTTAATATATAGCTTTGACATACACCAATAGACTGATAACACGTCTTATTTTCTTCCAAGGAAATCTCCCCATGGAGTCAAGTGCTTGCTCTCCTTGCAGGGTTCATAGAACTCTGAAATGCTATATTTGTTTTGCAAAGTTTTTACCAAGTGACATTATCGGGGCTTAGCAATGCTAGCCCTATGCTATGCATTAAAATGTTTTTGAGGTCTTATATCTCTTCTAGGGGAACATTTTTAAAATTCCCTTTATGTTGCAGGAAAAGTCAATTTTGGTAATCTGTTCTGAATATAAATATTATGATCATAAGAAATACACATTTTGCATAGGAATGAAGGATTGCTGCTCAATGTTGTCTTCTTTATTTTATTTTATTTTTGATACACGTACAACTATAGGAAAATTGAAACTACATATTTGATGCAATTTTCTAATAGCATTAACCAAGAAGTATGACCAAAGCATTTGGCCATAATTCTCTTCTGGGTCACAACTTATTTCTGCCATCCATAGAATGCAGGAGGGTAAAAGAAAAACCTTCTGCCTTTACAACCACTTTAAGTTTCCTTATACATGGTTGAGTAAGTATTCTTTGAATAGTGAATTTTCACTTTGTTTCACCTCATCCAAAGGGAAAATTCCCTTTGAAAGTTAACATGTGCTACTCTTGTAGAAAATCAGGGTCAATATATTTATATTGTTACATTGTATTTCTTAATTCAGCTTCCTAAGGCCCCTTTTACACATGGCATGTCCATTTTGACGGACTCTGCTTGCTCAGCGGGAATCGATTCGTTGATTTCCACTGAGCAGGCGAATGACATATTCATCTCCGCTCACTGTGGAGGACAGACCTGTCAGAGCCCTGCTGTCCTCCATGGGATCAGATCAGATAAAAATGTATCTGCCTGACCATTTTCATTCGATTCTATCCAATCCAACCCACCAGATGGATGGAAAATAGAGTTTTGATCCTTCTGCAGAAAAATACACAAAAAATAAAGATTACACAACAATAATGATAATGTTAAGCAAACCAGCAATGGTAGTGCATATAAAGTGCATATAATTCATATAATATGGCAATGAATAATGTGATTGTGAATCTGGGTGAACTGGTTGTCTGTAGATAACCCACCACCATAAGGAAAGAGGCTTACCATATAGGCTGAACCCAGGTAGGCATATGCATGATGGGTCAACCAAGCTTTTGGTGTAACACACCCAAGGAAAGGTGCAGCTACCACAACTTCCAATCTGGTAGGGATCTGTTAAAGTAATGACATCAATAGGTATCCACCATAGGTATAATGACCGAAATTCATGAGTGGTTCCTCTCAATATGACATATGGCAAAAGGAGAACAATTGGGCCACATAGTGTGATTCCATTTTATGTGTAAAAAATGTATTGAAAAATAATAAAATGGTCACTCACATTTGAGAAGACATTAAAAGCATATGGATAAAACTAAGTAACACAGTGGCATCAGCAGAGCCCGTCGTGACGTTTCATCCTAATAAGGCATCCTCCGGGGTGCTGGTCCACTGCAGCCACTGTGTATTTATAAGGTAAATGATCACCCCCAAATGAGGAACAGCTCTATGACCACCAAGCAATCATAAACAAACCACTTCCAGTTTGTAAATATGGCACCCATGGCTTGCACTTCCAGCCTCACTTTGAAGTATAAGTCAAACCTCAATATGTGTGTAACCGAAATGCTATAATCCAGACCATTCTCTGCTATGCCAGATAAGCAGAGGATGTCCGGAATCATTAATTGAGTAAAATGAAAGTTAAATGAGCCAAGTGCCGTTATGTAATATTGAAACTTGCTGTTATGATCACTATATAAAAAATTATAATACAGCAAGGAAAGGGAACAGAGTGCTTGCACCATAAGACACCAACAAAATGGTGCTCGAAGTAGCAAGCAAAGTTCTCTATTGGGCGTCACAGAAAATATGGTGGAGATACCAAACAAGGATAATCCAAGCCTCATTCTGGTCTCTATTGATTAAAACTGGAAGTGGTGAAATACCCAGAAGTGAACCAATCATCAGAATAACAACAGAATCACCCAGAAATGAGCCAATCGTCAATAACAACAGGGTCACTGACTTATCTAAAACCAAAATCACTCAAAACAGGAGCGAAATGGATATGAATATTAATCATATAATTGTCTGTATATGTCCTGGATTAAAACATATATAGTGCATTGTTATATAGTTAGTACATAACAATCCGGACTTCCCAATAGATAGAGAGCTGCCCCCCACACAGGGATCAATGCTGAAAATTCATAAAAAATATATACAATGTGTATAATATGAACCATACATGAATATAAAATCACCATACAAACAGATCCACCCCATAACTGATGAACAAAAATAAAAAGATAAAAAGATATGTTGTCTATCTGATAACATGCCCACGTGGAAAGCAATATATTGGGCACACCTTTTCAATTAGAGTAGGGGAACATATCGCCAAAATAAAAAGACATTAAAAACACGGTCCCAAGACATTACAGGGAACATCACAACGATAACTCTGAACCGTAAAAGTAAAAGCCTCAATAGGGGGTGTCAGTGTGGGGAAGTAGGCATTCCTAGCATGATTACATTTGGATGCAAACATCCCTACATAAGCCTCTATGATATAACTAAAATCCAACAAATTAAAGTAGTGGGCCAGGGACAGTACGGTTGGGCAGGAAAAAGATAGATAGATGATGCTGGGTGTCCTCTAGCCAGGAACTAGAGGCTCTAGTGCACAATGTGAGAAACTCACAGTGTACAGTGAAATCAGAGTGAGCAGTTTCAGTACAGGAGAGAAGAGTGTACAACTTTGCAAGACTGAATATCAGGCTGGATTTCAGCTTTCACCTCAGCCATGAAGTACTATAATCTTTGGTTACAAACCCTAGATGACTTCAGTGGACTTTTAGAAACTTACGTTGCTTCCTAACAGAGGATGTCTCACCACCCCCTTCAGTTGCATGCAGAATGGCGGTATTAAAGCTCCAAATTACAAATGCAAGGCTGATTACTTCTTGAAAGCTTGAGAAATTCATACCTATCATACCCAGATTTACATAAGTAATACAGCCGGGCGATAGAAGTGGCACGTTTGATGCGGGACACATCTCAGATTGTTTTGTGGGGTCTTGACACATTCATTTCCAACGAGCAGAACAGTCACAGTTTTGCTCATAACAGGTTTAGCTAACTACGGAACGTCTGTCACATTTAGATGCATTGAGAAATGCTCTGTGAAGAACTTCAAAGGAATTGTGGCTTTGAAACACTCCAATAATTTCTGTATTCTGAAGTGACAAAGAATATTCACATTAAACAGCCAAAACCTTAACACAGGTTGGGTGGAGAGATTTAGAACAATGACCGTTGGTAGCAATAACCGAGGATGTAATTAACCTTAAACTTCTGTATTTTTGGTTTAGTTTCGGTGTAATACAGATAAATGCATTCCCTTCTGGTGGAAATGTGACACAGTAGATGACTGTGGCGATGGATCAGATGAGCCCCCAGAGTGTCGTAAGTATATCTTTTGTTTTCTGCTCATAATAAATTTTGTTTTAGAGGCATTTTGTAATGGCTTTGGGTCAGTTTTATTATATGTTTTTAAACCAGTTTTACTTTTTTTTTGTTACATTATTAGTTAGGCTGGGTTTACACTAAAAACGGATGCGGCTGACAGCAGGGACCCAGTTTATCCCCGTTCTCTGGGACAAATCAGGCCTGCATTTTTGCCTGAATTCAGACCTGAAATGGAGCCAAAGACGCACAGGACTCCTGAGCAAATTTGCTCCACAGCCACTCCGGAGATGTGTGGACCGGCTCCAATGAGTCGGTCACAATCCCTTATTTCAGAGTCCCCTGGAAACCCTCATCCAATTTGCACTAGTGTGAATCCAGCTTTAATGATAAACTAATGTTTACACAGGCCACATGCATGACACTGATGTCATAGAGCATCAGCAGTCTTTCTCTAACTGTCTATCTCTAATCTCCATATAACCCTAAGGCTAGGCTCACACTAATGCGGTGACTTTGATTCGATTTTCAATGTGTAGTGCACTTGTGGTACTACTTTGTACATTTTTGAAAAAAAATTTAATGCGTTCTTTACTACTTCGACTTATCCCTGCTGCCAGCCAGCAGGGGTGAGTCATTGGTTGCTAATGAGCTGGCGCTAGCCGGCATCCTAACAATAATGAGTCGTCCCTGCTGTCAGCAGGGAATATAAACAAAAGAGTCCTTCAGGACTGGTATGGCTTTTGAAGGGGATCCCATTTAAAAAAATTAAAATAAATGCTTGGGATCCACTCCAAAATATATACCAGGCCCTTCAGGTTGGTATGGTTTCTAAAGGGAACCCCAGAGCAAAGAAAAAAACATATTAGGCCACATGCCCTCAACATGGGAGGGGATGCTTTGGTGGGGCTCCCCCTCATACCACCTTGTTTCTATGTTGATGAGGACAAGGGCCTCTTCCTCACAACTCTGGCCAAGTGTTTGCAGGGTGCAGTGGGGTGACTTATCAGAATATGGAAGCCCCCTTTAACAAGGTAAGATCCAAGTTGCATTTGAAATTGCATTAGTGTGAACCAGGCCTTAATGCAGAGAGTGGGACTGTGCACACACACTTAAGTCTAAACTATGTATATACCAGGCTTTTTTTCAGCAGACCTGTAAAGAATCATACATTTAGCCTTATTTCAAAAGGCTCTAGCATTTAGTTGTGGCTAGAGCGTACAAGCGCACCATCCAGCCCATTGATGGCAGCCTATAAAACTCTATGAGAGCCTTACACCTGCTTCAACTGGACAAGGTTGGGTGGTACACTGAGCGGTATGTACATTTAGGGCAGTATGCACCCAGGGATGAATGCCCGAAACACAAGCTGTCTACATTCTGGGGATACTGCCCTAATTATACATACCTCTAGGTGTACCACCTAACCCCATCAAGCAGTACAGCAGTGGGGATGGTTTATGCACCTGTGCCCCTTAACCTCAGCTAAGCGCTGGAGCCTTGTGTAGTGGGGCTACATGTCCAGTGTACATGATGCTTAAAAAGGAGCTTGCAGTGACATATGTTGACTAGGAATGTTAAATAAAATATTTATTTGCAATTTTTCATATTTACATATGTAAAAAACAGAAAACAAGTATTTTCTTTTTGTCATAAGCATAATAAAGAAAAAAATATATATATAGAACAAAAAACATTCCCCTTAGCATGCTCATGTTTACAAATTGTCATGATTAAAGTCCTGACATGTCACTATACACAGCACTAAAATATTTTTTTCCACTTGTACCTCTATTGTTAAACAGCCATCCTTAAGCTATGAAAAGAAAGAGATCAATAAAAAAAGAGATCTAATTAAAGAAGAAGTAAAGCCTACGTTTGTGCAGTTCATTCTGCACTTATGTGGACCCATTTTCAGCAGACAGCAGGCTTCTGCTGACGTCACAGAGCTGGTCCTGGGACAGATGGCGACCATATGGGAATCTGCCCACATGCCTGGACCAGCACCCAGCTCAGACTCTGAGCGAGCCGCTAAGAGCCTGAGGTTGCCTCTCCTGCCCCCCTTCACAGCCCAGCACTCCAGTAAGTGTGCGGGGCGGTGGGGGGCAGAGAGCAGTGACCGACAGTCACCATGCTCAGGAAGAACTGAGTAATCATTGGTGTTTGATTGTTCAGTTCTCAATCTTAGTGCCGGCAGGGGAACTGATCCTGCATCCTCCTAGGTAATTTAATAATAATAATAAAAAAAACGTATTCCCATACTTCTCTTTTGATTACCAAGAAATTCTGTAAACACCTCTTTTTTTAGACATTTGTAAACATAGCTGTCGGTAGGACACAATTGCCAGGAAGTTTGCTGGCAATAACAAAGGATCATTCTAACGTTAAATGTCCTGATCAAGTCACTTCACTCTAAGTGATAGTATACCTTTTTATTTTATTAATTTGATTTTATTTGTTATATCCAGTGCACTGTTTGTGTTTTTACCATTAATCTTGATAATTTAATAAAGCTGTATTGTTTTCAACAATAAACATTTTGGGGCTTTAGTGGACTAATTTGGGGTTTTGTGTTTCTCTGAAAAAAGCCTGAATCTGATTATTGTTAGGTAACAATAAAAAGTACTTTACATATTGTATTTGCATCAGTCCCTTAGGTTTCATGTACAGTAGCCTACACTTGCAGCGCCTAAACTTGAGTTTAGGAGCTATTGGCGTTTTTTTGCCAACGCTCCTTAACTCAACTTCATAAAAGCCTATGTGTCAATGTGCACATAGGCTTTTAGGAGCTGTAGCATTTAGGTGAGCTTCAACCTCCAGCTCCTGAAAAAACAGAAGAATCGCATTCAGGATAGGAACGCTTTGTCAGCTGGCCATGGGAAAATGCAAAATGCTGCAAAAATGAAGCAAAACCATGCAATGTTATTGCCCCAATTTTGGCATTTTCCCTGCAACCACTGTAAAACTAAGCAAGTGTACATAAAGCCTTGACTAAAATCCATGCAGGTAGTGTGCTGGTTGGGAATTGAATTAAGGACCCCGATGCTGCAAGGCAGGAGTGCTAACCACTAAGCCTCTGTGCCCCCCCACTAGGGGTCAAGATTTATAAACCATGTGCAATGTAGGACATTGTTTTTGCATAATCTGTACAAAGCACACGCCACAAGCATTTACCAGATGATTTTTTTGATTGGCCCAAAGTCATCAACATAATTATATTATTATTAGTAAGCTGCTATTACTTTTTAATTCACATGTATTACTTCTGATAATGGTGCCCTACATTGTGTCCTGCATCTTTGACTATCATATTATTCCTGTATGTTAGTTACAAGGTATCATAACTTAACTTTTAAATGAAATAAAAAAATTCAGAGCTACCAGATATTTGCATGTCTGTCCTGTTATGTAGCACAGTACATGCATGAAGTTCACGCTTATGAACTAATTAACAGTACACCAGCTGTTGCTATGCCAAGTTCTGTAAAATGTGCAAAAAAGTTCAGAATGCAAACTACTTCACACTCCTCTAACTGCTAGAGAAAAGGCAACTAAATTAAACATGAACAGGATTTACACTTCAAAAATGGGATGCATTGGTTAATTACTCAGGATGTTTTACAGTTGGGTTCTGTTGTTGGCATGCAATGGGAATAACAATTGGCATAACAAACGTAAAGCTTCAATGTTGGCATGCCAGCAATATGTTTCTTAATTACAATGAAAACAAAAGGCTTTTTTTTTTCCTATTGACATTGATGTAGCGGAGAATGCATTAGCCTATGCTGTTGACAAGGCTTTTGTTTGGTTTTGCCGGGGTTGCCATTTTAGAATTGGAAGAGATATAGTCACAGGTCATGTACACACCAAGATTCTTGCTCTGTTAAGTCATAATTTAGGAATAGTGCAGCAGTTTGTGAGGCTTGAAAATTGCCCCCTGCTTTCTTTCAGAGTGTCCTCCATAAACTGACATTTGAGTCACAGATCTGGTGGTCTGACTATGTCATAGTCAGGGGTCAGGCTCAGCGACCAGTAGCTATAGCAGTAGTAAGGCACCTACTAACCAGCTAATAAGTACAGAAGCAGATCACTCTGGCAGATGATACAGGATCACCTGAGGTGTGGAGTCTAAGTACTAACCACTAACTATGCTCCCCATGGTGGAGATGGGTTTTGTTGCATAATGCCCTGTACACACGGTCGGATATTCCGACTACAAAATCCATCAGATTTTTTCCAATGGATTTTGGCCCAAACTTGTCTTGCATACACACGGTTGCACAAAGTTGTCGGAAAATCCAATCATTCAGAACACGGTGACGTAGAACATGTATGATGGGACTATAAAGGGGGCAGTAGACAATAGCTTTTGTCTCGTAATTTATGCTGCGCATGCATGGTACTTTGTCTGTCAGAATTGTCTACACATGATTGGAATTTAAACAATCGGATTTTGTTGTCGGAAAATTCTAGATCCTGCTCTCAAACTCTGTGTGTCAGAAATTCAGACGGAAAAAGTCAGATGGAGCCCACACGCGATCGTATTTTCCGACAACAAGATCCATCACACATTTTCCATCGGAAAGTCTGATTGTGTCTACAGGGCGTAAGAGTACCAGGTCAAGTTCCTCTAGATCCTCCCACCAGGAGATGAACAAGCCGCTGTCCAGTAAGAAATATATCAGGTAGAGAAAAGCAGAAGTGTATTCAGTAAACTAGCCAAAGGTTGGTAACAAGTGATAGTGAAGATACAGGTAGCAGCAGGATTGACAAGAGTGAGATATTGGCTGGAGGGAGCACAATAATCTGGGAAAACACAAAGTGCAAAGACATGTCGTAAATAGAAAGTTTATTTGAGGAGCATGAAGTTCAAAGTTCATGGCAAACAAGATTCAAGGCAGAATTGATCAAGGAATTGTCCAGGGAGCTGTATAGCATTTCAGGTAAGAAGAGACATTGCCAGACACAACAGAGTTTGCAGGTTCAGATCGGGGCCCTGACAGAGTAACCTGTTGGTTTCCATTTTCTACAGCAAAATGTTTGTGGACAGGGCCAAAAGCACATGAAAACACCTCCAAACTATTGAGTTCAGGTATTTTCAGTGAAGGGTACTACACAACAACATACAAAGACATTTTAGAGAAATGTGCACTTTTAAACTTGTGACGACAGTTTGGAAAAGGCCCTTTTCTGTTCCAGCATGACTGTGCACAAAGCTAGGTCCATAAAGACAATGGGGGAATTAAATAAAGCCCTAAACACATTTCTGAAGGTATAACCCTTTAAAATGGCCTGGCCAGATTTTAAAAAAATCCCTGCCTCCCACTTTGGTAGCATTATCGACACAGGCAACAGATTTAGCACAGCAGATACTGCATTGGATTCTAAAATAATTGCCCCCAACTAGAGGTAATTAAGACCAACTGTAATTTGTCAGAGGCCTCATGTCCTCCCCACCATAAGAAGCCATGACTTCTTATCCCCCTGATTGTTTGACATGTTTGATCTTAAAGAACTTGAATGGCTTATACAGAGCCTTGACCTTAATCCTCAATACTTCTGAGCTAAACTGAATTGCCAATTGCAAGCCAGGACTTCTTGTCTAATGTCAGTACCTGAACTCACAAACTGACTGAATGGGCCCACATTCCATAGACCTAACATTCTAATATTGTAGTGCCTTCCAAGAAGAGTGGAGGCGTTTTGGCAACTCCATAAAAAATTTCATGGTTTTGAAATTGAATGTCCAGCAATAATCCCCAAGAGATATCAGAAACTATTAGATGGTTTTAATTTTTAGCATCAACCTAAAGCTAAACTATCAATGCTTTCTCTTGAAAGCAAAGATAAGCTACACACGAAGGGAGAACTGATATGACTGAAAAGAATTGCACAGTGTAGCAGCTGATGTTGATTCAGAGTTGATTAGGATGAATACAAATATCCAAGTCAGAATGTCAAGTACAACTTTCAGTAAACTCCATGGTTGGTGGAAAAAATCTTTCCTGACCCCCGAAAGGGAGTCACATTTAGTCCCTGGATTAAAACATTTCCATAAAATCAATTTATAATTATTTATGTAGATAACATTAGTTGTAAGAAAAAAATCCAGTGCTTTTAAATTCCAAATGTATTTGGCTAATTAAGCTTAACAGACAAGTGTGGGATTTAAAGAAATAACCATTCATAATCACCTCGGATCGATGCTGCATCTGTCCCCCGCCAACTCTACACTGGCAACTGGGTGATCAAAGGCCACTGATCGATCATTTCTTCAGTCTGCTCTGAGCACAGAGCAGTGACTGTCTCTCCAGCTCTCACTGGAGATCCGGACTGTACAGGGGATGGGAGTGGCTGGCTCAGTCTTCCAGCAACACACTGAACCAGCTGATGGGAATGAATGTGGGAACATTTCTGGCATTATTGTCAGGATCCCTGAAGAGCTTGGGCTGTCTCTGTGATGTCAGCCAACAGCAGGTTTTAGCCCGCTGTTGGCTGAATCAGCATCACAGGAGTGCAGAACTAAGTGTACTCCTGTGACCCAGAAGAGAAGTATACCCAAAAGTGTTAGTCCAGTTATAGGCAGGGTCTACTGGACTGAGTCAGACCCTGGCTTATTTTATGGGTTGGATACTCCAACAGTGAGATCTCCTTTCCATTATCTCTGTCCATCTGTGAGTTTTGGATGCCCCCTCCCAGAAAAAAAAACATGAAACCATGTACAAACTGAAGCCAAACCATTATACTACTTTATATAACTGTGCTTTATTTCTCTTTATTAATGGGAAATTATTGAGGAACACAAGTCCAATTCTATATCATAAATGACAGCTCCTTTTTAATTTGACAGCTGAGTTCAAGTGCCAACCAGGAAGGTTCCAGTGTGGCAGTGGACTCTGTGCCCTCCCAGCTTTTATCTGCGATGGAGAAAATGACTGTGGAGACAACTCTGATGAACTCAACTGTGGTAGGTGATTATGTCACATGTGAAGTCAAATAAATATGATACTTGAAAAGACAATCAACTCGGATTGATGGCCTGTGTCAACTGGCTTTTGACTTATGTCAGTGGGCAAATGCTTCTTTCTTTCATGTACATTCCTCCATCATTTTGAGACACTTCTCAGATAAAGTTCTTTAAAAGGTGTATGAGGTGGTATCAAAAAGTTTTGAGTCTATTTTTGTAACACTCCAACACAAGGCTGCATGCACAGTCGCAGGGAGCACCAACCTTCATAAGTCAGTGTGCCAAAAGACATCATCCTATCTACAGCGGGAGCTGTGCAACTGGTGCTATTCTGACCATGTTTTTACCACATCTGCTGTTTCATCGTGGACAGCAAAGATGTCAATGATGGCAACAACGCTGATGTTGCAATGAGTCATTCCAGGTGTTTTGAATGGCACGTGAGCTTAAAAAGTGGAGAAACATCACTGGAAGACTACGAGAGATCAGGAAGACCTTTAACTTGCTCAACCCCTGAAATAGTCAAAAATATTCATCAACTTGTGCATCATGATCATTGGAGAGCAATCGAGCGTGTCGCTCAAAACACCTCGAACAACTCATTGCAGTATCGCCGTAAACTTGCTGAATCAAATCAACCGTTCCTGTGGCAAATTTGCTCAGTTTCACCCAGAATTTTACGTTTGCTGTTTGTTCTAACTTGCTGTCCATGATGAAATAGCAGACATGATAAAGCACATGGTCAGAATAACACCAGTTGTACAGCTCCCCATGTGCACAGGATGATGTCTTTTGGCACACTATATAAAAAAAAGTGTTGCTCTACAAAATAAGAATAAATGTATACAGAAAAAAGGTGTCTGTCCAAAAAGTAGAATTATTTAGCCTATTACACAGATAATAATTATACTACTTAAATTGTGCATATATATAAACAATACACATAAGTGAATAAATGTAAAGTGTACAAAAATAAAGTCCTCAGGTAAATAATGATACAATATTTGCCTAGGGGACCATCAATAGTCCCCCTGGATATGAGGAATAGTATACTGTATATATCGGGCACTTTGGAAGATATTTCACTATTTTTCATAGCCAGGGGGACTATTGATGGTCCCCTAGGCAAATATTGTATCATTATTCACCTGAGGACTTTATTTTTGTACACTTTACATTTTTTCACTTATGTGTATTGTTTATATATATGCACAATTTAACTAGTATAATTATTATCTGTGTAATCGGCTAAATAATTCTACTTTTTGGACAGACACCTTTTTCCTGTATACATTTATTCTTATTTTGTAGGGCAACACTTTTTTATATATTGATTGAACTAAAAATTTCCACTTTTAGTGTGTTAGCGGCTGGTCTGTTAAGGATAGCGCAGTGTTTTTTCCTTTTAAACTATAGTCTTTTGGCACACTGACTTATGAAGGTCGGTGCTCCCTGTGAATGTGCGTGCAGCCTTGTGCTACCATCTATTGGCATGTTACAAAACTAGTCTTGAAACTTTTTAATACCACCTCATATTTGATCTCCTTTTAAGCTATATGCCACAAGATGGTTTTATGTCCCTATTGACTTGAATGGGGACAGAGACAGTTTTGATGTGATCAAAAGTCATCAACATAGGCCCTTAGATCACAGGAAGAATATTGATTTTGGTTTACCAACTTCTTTTCAGATACATATGTCTGCTTGTCAGGACAGTTCAAATGCACTAAGAAGCAGAAATGCATCCCATTAAATTTACGCTGCAATGGCCAGAATGACTGTGGGGATGAAGAGGATGAGATTGACTGCCGTAAGTTGACACTGATTTATAGAAACATTAGATTACATGAAATATTGAATGAAAACATATTTAATAGTTTGAAGATAAAATCAACAGAGTCATTAAAATTAAAATGCCAATAACAGCTCCCTGCAAAAAAAAGTAAATATGTACGCTTCTTGCTGTCTGTGTCAGTGATTGCCACTGTAATCCAGACATATTGGGGGATTTTTACTAAAACTGGTGCACACAGAATGTGGTGCAGCTGGGCATAGTAACCAATCAGCTTCTAGTTTTATTGTCCAAGCCTAAATACACAAGCTGAAGTTAGAGGCTTATTGGTTACTATGTACAGCTGCATCATATTCTGTGTGCTCCAGCAAATCTCTCCCATTAAGCCTAGGTTCACATTGGAGCAATTTGGCATGCGATTTTACATGCCAAATCGGCGGCAATTGCCGGAAATGGCAGTCTGAATCGGTGCGACGCTGCATTTGCGGGGCCTCCCCAATTCCCAAAAGTAGTTTCTGTACTACTTTTGGCGACTTCGGGGTTCAATTTCCATAGACATATATGCAGCAACCCGCACAGATGTCTCTGAAATCGGCCCCGAAGTCAGGACTGACATGCAGGAATGAAATCGTACAAGTTCAGCTGAATGTGCACAATTTCATTTCCGCTGTCAGTGTGAACCTAGGCTTAGTCTGCAGAAAACAATCCTTCCAGGAGCATCGATCTCTTGTGTCCACCACTTCAGTGGTGCTTCCCACCAACCTTTACATCATTCTATAACCCAGTAGAGAACTCTATTATTGTCATTTTAATTCAAGTGATAAAACTGCTTTAAAGATTACTGTAGCTCCAGTCTATAAAAAACTAAGAGTAAGCAGCTTCAAATACTATAGCTGTTGACTTTTAATATAAGGAAACTTACCTGTCGAGGGATCCCACGATGTCAGCACCTTGAGCCGATTTGTCAGTTGGTTTTGGAGGACAGACAGGAAATGTTGTGGATCACCGATTGGCAATTATACCCAGAACTGGGAGCGGGTACCTGTCAAAACAAGGTACCCCCCCTCAAGTGACAAATGTGGCAGTGGAGAGGGGAAGGGTGAGAACAAGCAGCGCTTCCTCTTTTGGGTGGAGCTCTGCTTTCACATCTTGCTGACAGCGCAGCACATATATGCTACGGCAAGAAAAGTGGGCTTTAATACCCAGCTGCTATACATACTGTATGTACCCCTGACAACCTACGGTTGTACGCTTACTGCACATTCCCAGCACACTGTCACTCACAGCTCTCAGTCATAGCTTCTAACATATGTTGCCCTATTGCTTTAGCATGCTATTCAAAATGATTGCCAATGCTATGCATCAATGCATGTAATGTGTGTCCTCGCTTGTTGCAGGAACGCATACTGTACACTAATACTTGCATTTCCAAATGTAAATGGGCCCTAGCTTGCCTAAAATCATATATGACCCTTTTTTGTAACATATCACATGCCAAAATTCTTTTAATACAATTCCATGCTTTGCAGTTTGGTACAAACACAGGTTTGTTGCCTTAGTGCGTTGGGGTGTCATTCATACTGAATTGCGCTGCCACACAGCAATACACGTTACATGTGTTATTGCAACGCAGAAGTTTAAGTTGGCTGCCTGATTTAAATTGGTCATTTTTTACAATACATTTCAAAAATAAAATTATTATTAAAAAAATGTACCATGCCTTTAAGATCATTTACATTATAATTTCCTTCTAAAGTTTAATTTCCTTTTTCACGCGGTGTAAAGCCTACACACGAAAGGAAATCTATATGAATTATTTAAGGTACTTATCTTACTAAAATACAGGTAATTATTAAAGAGTCTGGCCACCTTCTTGAAAGATTCAGAAAAAGTGTTCGGCATTTCAATGTATGTCTAATGGAATCTTTGCATTAATACCCGTTGAATGAGAAGCTTGAGAAGATGCGCTCAGTATTAAAATGTACACTTATTAAAATGGATGAATTCTGCTCCTGTTTTGTTCTCTACTAGCTGAAAATAGCTGTTCCCCGGACCACTTTCAATGTAAAACTACAAAGCACTGTATATCTAAACTCTGGGTGTGTGATGAGGACTCCGACTGTGCTGACGGATCAGACGAGGCCAACTGCGGTGAGTATCAACCATTAAACATATTTCTAGCAGCTGTATGTATACCAGACAAGGACCTCGCGTCCGTCCGATCTTTGATATGAACCCAAGGCCTTTTCAACTCTAGATTCAAACAATTGGATGCGCTAATGAATATTATTGCTCTCTTTTGTTGAGTTCAGTGGAGAAAGTATAAAGTTATGTGAAGCAATGGACCCAAAAAATAGTAATAAGATTATATACTTAAAATTTGATTTTTGGTTTATTTTCTTGCATTTTTTATAAAAATAAGTATTTGGTGTCGATTAACTAAACTCAAATAGGCTGTTCAGTTTGAAAGGGAAGTTAGACTTTTTTAATTTTCCTTGCATGTGATTGGGTATTTATGCATAGTGAAACATTAATACATTTACTAAGCCCTGGGGCAAATTCCCATGCAAAGTATAACTTCCCTTTCAAAGCAAACAGCCAGTTTGCCTTTAGTAAATCAATCTTTGTGTTGCTTAGAAGGATGTGTCTCCTTTTCTTTCTTTTAAAGTGGAAAAGTGAAACTCCAACAAAACTGCAGTTGCTCCAGAGCTTAGTAAATGAGCAGAACCTTTGATGACTTCCATCATCCAATCATGTGCAAGCAAAAATGTGTTTTTTTTTTATTTTGCAAAGTGAAATTTGTTTAGTAAATCAACCCCACTTTATCCATATGTTGGAGTTTCACACATTAAAAGAAAGAAAAGGAGACATGTCCTTCTAAGCAACACAAATATAGATTTACTAAAGGCAAACAGGCTGTTCATTTTGCACAGTACACAGTTTATTTCCCTTTAGCAAATCAACCCCACTGTTTGCACGTGTGTGTGGGGGGGGGGGCGGGGGGGGGGGGGGGGGTGGTGGTGGAGGGTAGTATCCTTTTTAAGCTTTTTTTTATCTCTATGTACATATTAAGGGAGTTGCACTCACCCCCTGTACCTTCCTGATCCCCTCTCTAGATTGCTTTTTCATAGTTTTCAGTAGAGAATACACAATAAAGCCAGTCTCACTGTCAGCAACACCTTGTAGGATGCCTAAAAGAATTAATGGAGAATGCAATAAGTGGTGGTCTCTGGGAAAGGAAGCAACATAAAATTTCCATAGCAGGGACATAAACAGTAGTAATTTTCTGCTGCATTTTTTTATGCACCTCTTCACTCTGCACCCCTATGCTTCATTACAGTGTAAATTAAGGTCTCTCTTGTGGAGACCCATGTTGATCAGGTGCAGAAAACAGAAGATCTCTGCACGTGATGTTAGCAAGCCCTTAAGTATATCTAAACAATGGACAATATTTAGTTTGTGGGTGCACTGTGGGGGAGATTTACTAAAGCCAGTGCACTCAGAGTCTGGTGCAGATGTGCATGGTAGCCAATCAGCTTCTAACTTAAGCTTGTTCAGTTAAGAGTTGACAATAAAACCTGGAAGCTGATTGGATTCTATGCAGAACTGCACCAGTTTTAGTAAATAACCCCCTGTGTATTTTGAACAATTGCCATGTTTTTTCTTTTCCTATTATATTGATTTCACTTGTTTGTTATCGTTCATGGCATCTCAGTGCTGCTAAACTCCTCTGGCTTCTTTTGCCTACTTCTTGCCTATATGCACTCACCCCACCACCAGTTACACATTAATGCATTGAACAAGCATCTTAAAAAGGGACAAAGGGCAGAGAATGCAAGGTGTGTGCTGACAGAGCCACTTGTAGTTTCCACCATGGGTGCATGGAGTAGGGTGACAATGCAGGAGCATAATTGGGAGACCATTGTCACCTCCTAACAGGAAGTGCCTAAACAAGGACCATCTTGATAGGATCCCTAGGTATACTTTTAATGCAATGCAATGCAAAGCCCAACTCTGGGTAACTTAAAAATTATCCATTGCAGTGAGGCTGCACCCACACTGCAAGGATTAATTGCTCATTTGGGCCAACTGGACTTGCTAAAGTAGATTTAATTACATAATCCTCTGTTCCTCCACAATGCTAGATTGGTCCCTACAGCCTCTTCTCCCCCTATGCTTCAGTGGTTTAGGGTCCTGGTGTCTTCAAGACCAGTGCAGGGTTTATAGTAAGTCTGCTGGAGTGAGGGGATTGCCACCTTCCAGGGGAGTGGAGATCAGGTAAGTAAAAGCACGTTTGCGCTCCTCTAGACTAAAACAAGCAACATTTTCAAGATTCCCATAGTTGGGCTTTAAAAGATTGAAAACAGCCTTTGGCACTATATTACCTGTTGAAGCTTATATAAAATCTTAGTGATTTGATTTATATTTATTTTACTTTCATTTTTCCTAAGTAAGTCAGTAAAACAATTTAATTATCACTTACAACTTAATATTCAAACTGTTGGGGCTCTGAGTTCAGAAGTAGTCAGAATCCAGCTGCGGGCTTTTTGTATAAACCAAGTGAAAAGAAACCCCACCAATCAGCATCCAGCTGTCATTTTTTCTATTGAAGATCAGACAAAGAAAGGAAACATCTGAATGGCTTCCAAGGAGTGACATTCCTTCTACTGTATATTCATTATTCTTGTTTTTACAAATGAGCCCAGGTGTCCTGTGTACGAGCTACCCGCCGAACGTAATAGAATAAAATAAGGTTTGATCAAAAATTCCACACAGAGCCTCATAAATATGCATGTTCTACTTCTCTTTATAATCAGCTATTTCAACCTCAGCAGTGACTAGTTGTTATACACTTTGCAAAACTGGTTAAAGTAATTAGTTACCTACTGTGACTAAAAAAGAATAGTCGTAGTCATTCATTACTTTTGCTGCACACATCTTCTAGCTGCACAATTAGAAGAGAGTCAAAGGTCTGAGCAACTAATTAAGAGTTGCAGAGTAAATTAACCTTTGTATCCCATTATGCAGAAGACAAATGTAATCTTTTGTCACAGAGTTACCTTACTGATGTTGAAAACATAAAAATCAGCTGTTGATACTCGTCCATAAACATAGCATTGAAAAAAAAACGAAAAAAAAACGACAGAGCATTGAAGAGGACATTATTTGTGGATCTTGTTTTCTTTGATATGTGTGTACAATGTGGCCCAAGGTAATTTGGGGACAAATGTAGACTTTACAGAAACTAAAATGTTAGCTTTATCTTTTGTTCCTCATTTAGTTGTATCTAGCACTTGAAGTTGATAAAAAAGAGAATAACAATATCTACACATACATCACATGCAAATCTCTTTTGTGAATATTTTGATGCTACTTTTGAAGGACTATATTTTTTTCTGAAACTACATATAGGAACTTTACAAGAAGACCTAAAAAATTAAGGGATGGGCAACTACATGGCAAGCGAGGTTTAATGTTGAAAAATGTAAAGTAATGTTCTTGGGGGCTAAAAATATGAATGCAAGTCACTTTCTAGGTGAGGAAACCTTTGGAGGAATGCAGGATGGGAAAGGTTTTGAGGGCTCTGGTAGACCACAGGCACATAAATGGCATGCACTGCCAAGCAAAGCAAGCAGATTATTAGCATGTATTAAAAAAGGTATTTACTCAAAAGATAAAACTATAATTCTATTGATTTACAAACGTCGTGTCTGGCCGCATATTGAGTATGTCATCCAGGTCTGCTCACCAGTCCTCAGGAAGGATGTGCTGGAACTGGAGACAGTCCAGAGAAGGGCAACACAGCTGATAAGGGGACTGGAAGACCTTGGTTATGAGAAATGACTACAAGCATTAAATGTACCTGTATAATCCCTAGAGAAGAGACTCTCAAGAGAATATATGATAGCGAAATGTAAATACCTCAATGGTGATTTTAGCACTGTTCAGTTTCAGGGAGCTTATTAAGACATGTGGCCACTCAATGAAATCGGAGGAGAAGCAGTTTAACCTAGACTGTGTAGTTTTTTTTTTTTTTTTACTGTCAGAGCAGTAAGGATGTGGAACTCCCTTCCACAATTGGTGGTGTCAGCGGGAAGTATCAATCCTTAGAAAAAACTCTTAGCCCTTGTACACACGGTCGGAGATTCCGAAAACCAAATCCGCCGGAGTAATTCCGACGGATTAATTCCGGAAGAGGTCTGGAAGTGATGTTGCATATACACGGTCGGACTAAGTTGTCGGAAAATCCGATTGTACATAAGGTGATGACATTATTTTGTTATGACGGGACTACGTTCAGGCTAGTAGCCAACAGCTTTGGTCTAGGAATTTGATCTGAGCATGCGTGGCACTTTGTCCGTCGGAGTAGGCTACACATGATTGGAGTATGTCCGATCGGGGTATTTTGTCGGAAAATTTTACCGGCAAGTTGGAAAAGTTGGTCCGTTGGATATTCCGATGGAAACAGTCCGATGCAGACCACACACAGTCGGAATATCCAACAAAACGGTCCGATAGGAAACATTTGGTTGGAATCTCCGACCGTGTGTACAAGGGCTTAGATGGACATCTTAGCGAACGGAATATACGTGCAATATACATGCCAGGTCGAACTGGGTGGACTGGTGTCTTCATTCAACCTCACCAACTATTTAACTTTGTAACTATGTTACCTAGCTAGCTTAGGCAGAAATAAGACATAGGACAGCTATAGATGGGAATATTTTCTGAGAATGATGAATAGGAGATATTTGTCTATCCTTGTGCACTTCAGCTTATCACCAGGATCTGCTACCTACTAGCCTACCACTACCAATGGTACATGTGCAATACCTTGCTCCTTTTTTCTTTTCAGAGAAAGATTAGGGATTTGACCCGGTCACAGGGAGTTTTCCCAAAAAGTTAAAACAATCTTTTACTTGTTTCTCTAATTCAGCTATTCCCAACTAAGATTCCGCTAGAGGTTGTTGCTAGGGTTCTTGAGCTGTAGCTGGTTTATCTCCCATTTGATGCTGCCTGCATGGTTTTGTGAGAACCAACTGTATAACACCCATGATCATTTTAGCTGTGTAAAAAAGAGGCATTTTGACCACCACTGTAACGGAAACAATCTGACCACTGGCCCCCCAATGTAAGGGGCATTTTCCCACTGGCACCCAATGAATTGGTTTTAGCCAAGGTTCTAGGAGAACTGGAAACTATTTTAAGGGTTCCTCTGGTTTGAGAACGTTTGAGAAAGGCTGTTCGAGCATATCTGGCCACACAAGGTCCCAAGCTACACTAAAGTAAAGAAACCTCTGTAGGACTGATACATTATTTTTTCATGGAAAATCCTGTGTGTGAGCAAAATATCATTAAGCTGCTTTATAACTACCAAGAGATTGGTTAAAATGGGTGAAGATATTTTATCACTAAAGTCTCTTTGCACTGAAGATATATCTAAGACGCCATCTAGCAATACCTCACAAAGTTGTCATATTTTGGCCGACTAGACATTCTCTTCTCCTTTTTTCCAATAAATAATTCTATTTTGCACTTCATTTTTTGTAGAAATTTAGAGATGTTTTTTGGATAAAAAGGACTTTCTAAACATGAAAATGCCTCTAATAACTTTTGTAACTGGCTCACCATTTAATGAAGGCAATAAACAAAAACACTACATGCAGCCAGCAGAAGTTGAAGAAAAATAAACATGCATTCATCCTTGTTTTTATATAATAAATCACTAAATATATGTTGTGTGCATTTCATTTATGTTACGCCGAGCATTCCATGAATTGTAGCCTTAATTAGGTAGACAAATTGCTTTTTGCATGAAGAAGCTTTGTTCAACTTATTAAACTCATCAAAGGCTAAATTAATAATTCAAAATGTAAGGTAATTAAAGAAGAACTCTGCTGACCTCTATGTAATTTAAATGACCATATAACTTACGTGAGTACAGAAAAACTAAATTTTGGCCATTTTTTTTCCCTGGCTCTTATCAGGTAAACTTTGTGGCCAAAGGTTTTTGCAAACTCCTTCAAATGATTTAATTAAAGTGGAACTACATTGCATCTGAGCACCACAAACCAAAACACATATTCATTTTTTTATATTCAAAGGAATCTTCCCCCCATCCATCCAGTTCTCCATTTTGAAATACAACCCCCTAGCATTTTTGGCCATCTTGAGTAAGGGCGGATAATTTCTGTAGCGTTTACTTCCTGGAATCCATCTGCAGATCAAGAATGCATGCAAGAGAGTGTGCTTAGCTGAGAATACCCTTCCTCCTCTCCTCCCCTCCTGAAGACTCCTGGGATGTATGACATAGTTTGCCTAGGCAATAAAGCAGGAAGTAACTGAAGAAATTAAAAAAAATTTGAATTTTTCCATTTTTTTCAAATTTTTCCAAATATTTATAAATTCAAATATTCGTAAATTCGAAAATTTGGAAATGAAAAAAATCCAAAAACCCAAAAATTAGAAAATATGAAATAATAACTAACTAATAATAACTTAACTATTACTAGATATTAAATTATAGGTATTGGAATTTCCTTTACAATTTGGCTGTTAGTGAACGTAACAAATATGAATTTATCCAAAGTTACGAATTATCTGCAATAACAAATGCCCTATCTTAACAAATGGAACATAACAAATTAATAATAATGAATAACCATAATAATAATAAAACTTTTTAATTATTGTTATTATTTCTTATTAATTTGTTACGTTCCATTTTTTTAGATGCAGCATATCTTTTAGAAAGAATTCACAACAAACACTAAATATGTAAGGGTACTGCCTATGCTCAATTAACAAATCTAGAAAATCCCTACAACATAGAAAATCTTCACTTTCTTCAGGTCCACTTTAAACGGTTGATAATATTCAACACTGGGTTGTAATTCTTTAAAAAAAAAACAATAATGTAAATATATATAAAAGCATTATCCTTACTTGCACAAATATAGTATTGTAGGTAAACATTCTTATAGCTGCAATGCATACAAATCTATCATAATCTCAATTGGCAAAGCTAAAACACTGGGATAAGAATCTTTATTTTCAGCTAGTGAGTGACAGCTAGTCCAGTGAGAGCTAATTTTTTTTTTTTTTTTTTTACCTTTACCCCTTCACGCTTAAGGGTAAAACACAAGTTAAAGCCTAAGCACAATTTTGCAATTTTGACTGTACCATCATAACTACTTTATTATAAATTGGATTTTAATCTGGTGGTACATGGTAATGGATATCTCCTGATTTCTTTTTATTATTATCAAAGGAAAAGTAGCGCTAAAATAGTAGAAAAATATTTTTTTGAAATGTAGCTGTATATTTCGTGTTACATCATAACCTACTACCAAAGAACAACACAAAACAAGTTCTCCTGTTCCGGGCGATTGCAGCAATACCACATGTATGTGGGTTAGTTGTTGTTTTCTACCGACAGTACAGCCCAGAAACAATAGTGCACATTTTCTTTCTTTTTTATCCTACATTAAACACACGGACACTCACTGACACTGATACTAATAAAAAAATGCTTTTTAAAAGAAAAAACGGCCCAAAATTTACTGATCATAACCTTTGACCCTTACTTGACCCACACACTTACCCTGACACTGACCTTGATCAAGCCTTGCTCTAGCTATTTTTTATTTATTTTATTTATTATTATTATTATTATTATTATTATTATTATTTATATATTTACACACCAATGTTTTTTTTTCTCTCTCTGCAGGGAGAGAGAGAGAGAGATACAATTTATCTTTCCTCTTCATTCACAGCGAGAGAGAGAAACAAAGGGGTAGGCTTCACAGTGATTGATCACTGTGATAGCCAATCAGAGGCTATCATGGCAATCAGGTGACCCAGAACTGGCTCCATGGACATACGCTGCTCGGGAATGAGCATGCATTGTGTGCCCTCATAGCAAGAGGCTTGCTATGGGGGCACATGAAAAAAGGAGGCACCAAAATCACCGGTTAGGGACCCCAGAAGATACATTTTGGGGCCGATTCGATCAAAGCCATTGCTCAGAGTCAGTGAGTTTAACATGCATATTATTTTAACTTAAAAAAATCTACCTTTAGTAACACTTGAATGACCTATTCTGTAAACGTAAGGTAAATATGGTTCTGTTGACAAAGTCAACTCCCCTGGATAAGTATCCTTATTTTAAAAAAAGTGAAAAAAATACAGATACAATGCTAAAATAAAGATCTTTAACCCTGTGTGAAAGTTTTGTGAACTAAGCCTATGAGCTCAATTCACAAAGCTTTAACACCAGGACTTTATTTTCACCCATGTGACTGTAATTTAAATCTGCATTGGGCATAAGTTAAGATAACTGATGCTTTTTTGAAAATAAGGGGAATTAGCTTTGTAGCAGAGCCATGTGCATTTTACATTTATAAAACCTGTCCTTCAGATTCATTTAGAATCCAGAAAGCACTTGTGAAGAGTCAGTGTAGATTATTCTTCTTGAATTCAAAGGAAAATGATAATTTTGTACGTTACCCGCCTCCTAAGTTTTGTGCAGCCTTGCTAGTCTTTTACATAAAAGTAACTTGGATGTTAGATGTACTTCTCCATTGCTGCTGGGTAACGTGTTTTTAATTTACAGACAAAAAAACATGCGGTCCTCATGAATTCCAGTGCAAAAATAAGAACTGCATTCCAGATCACTGGCGGTGTGATGGACAAAATGACTGCGGTGACAATTCGGATGAAGAATCTTGCAGTAAGTAGTGGAGTTGTTCTTATAGCGTATTTTTAAAGTGACCCTGCACCGTAATTATTAATGTTACAAATATGCACTGCATAAATGCACATAAGCTTACATTTACCCTGCGGATAATAGCAAGTCCTTATTCCCCTTCCACCCCTCAGCATCTCCATACTCTACTTGTTCTCTTGTGTATATCTGATTAGGTACACATTGCACAAACCAGACTTGGTAATTTTTCTCTCTTCCAGTGTAATAATGTTTGGCATACACAAAATTAATTCTCATTGCCTGTTTGCCCTGTTTAAGGAACACTCAAATTTGCAGGGTGTTTGGAGAGTGTTCGCCCCACCGAATGCCATGCAATGCACTGCAGGCTGCGCATTGCATTGATTGGAGTTTTGACCAATCAGGGCACAGTAAAAGCTGGTTGTTAAAGAATGGGTCCGAGAAGCTGGTTGCGGCATCCTTAACAACTGATGTATCATCAGCTGTCAATGGGCTTCCTTGCTGACAGCTAAATAAATAGGAAAAAAATGGTAAAAAAAAAAAAAAAAAAAAGATGCCGTTGGGTCCCCCCCATGTCCATACCAGATCCGTGACATCACAAGGGGGGCGGTACCACCAGGTGACATTGGCAGGTGACCCCGCCCTAACCTGTATATGAATTTTCACATGGTAGAGGAGGCATTGGGCGGTCAGCCATCAACATCAGAGGACGCTGTTTTTTATTTTTTTATTAAAGGAATTGTCAAAAACTGTCTCTGTGTTTTTATTACTTTTTGACACTTTTTTGGTGAATGGGTATGGGTACTATGTACCCCATACTCAATCACATGCGGAGCTGGTATCTGAGGGCTCCCTTGCTAAAGGGGGCTTCAAGATTCTGATAAGCCCCCTGCCAGAATATTCCCACAACCACAGCCTAGGGTTGTGGGGAAGAGGCAAAATATTCTATTTCATCAGGTTGGCGTAAACTCCATAAAACAAACAAAGTAGGTGAACTCCACTCACGCTCCCCTCCCAGTTCCACACTCACCGGAAGGACATACCACTGCAGGGGTAAAGCTCATTTAAGCAGAGTTTCCTTTGGTCTTAATGCCAATAAAGCCTCCCCCCTCCACGGTGGGTTAGATCGTATGGTGCATTCACATATGGATGAATGGAAAAGATTGATACTCATAGCATGAATCCATAAAATTATGAGGTTTATTCAATAAAAAGCAAAGTGTATCTTTAAAAGGTGCACTGCCAGTAGTGCTAGAGGATCAGTAAACTGTTACAGCCATAGATTTGGGATGCCGTGCATTCCACAGACCGAATGCTCAAAACCGTAAGTGGCGTGATGGCACTCCAAACTCTGACTTGCGCGTTTTGTCATCAGACGTCATCAGAAACAGCACCATCTTTGGTGCACCTCAGGTCTTATATATTGTGCAGGTTTCCATCTCAACTAAGCCTGCTGGTGGCCATATTTAATAATGAAGCGGGAGTTACACATAGCCCATCAATTCAGGGCATATATGTACTGTATAGTCCCTAAAAAATATCTATTGTTTCCCGTTAAAATAGCTGACACTGGGAACTTCTATATCCACACTTTATAGTCTAGTGCTGTCTGTTGCTCTGATGGTCACCAGAGGGGAGGATACATAAATCCACGTCTAAAATATTATTACTATTATATAGTATCTCAACAAAGTAAAAATAAAAAAATAAATAAGAAAAAGGGTTTAAAAATCAACTTTCATATATTCAGAATGATATCTTAAAAAAAAAAATTAATATATATATATATATATATATATATATATATATATATATATATATATATATATATATATATATATATATATATATATATATATATATATATATATATATATATATATATATATATATATTTATTATGTGTGTGATTCCTTAAATTATCTATAGTTTCTGCTTAAAAAGTGTGCACTTTTTTTAAAAATGGTAGAGCAGGCATTTTTTTTTTTTTATCATGTATATAAAATATATTTTATAACTGTTGCATGTGGAAATGCTCTTATCCTGAGCTGTTATTTGATGGCACAGAGAAAAATCAGCACGCAGTACAATATAGCTTTCTTTCCATCCCTGCCTTCCTATGTGATTACACAGACTTCTTTCTGATAATTACATGCTGATTCTCAGAAATAAAATTCTCGTATTGACAAGCTGAGGAATAATGCAATTCCTGGCGAGAATGACTGTATATGACCTTTTTAGAAAAGCATAAATAACAAAGCATCAGACGATTATAATTATTTTCCCTGTCACCCGCAATAACATACAAGATGAAGGAGTGAGACTATATAAAGATCAACTCAAATGAACTGTGCATTACTGCAATCATCACACACATATACACACCTACATTTATGCCATATATTATTTGAATTCTATATGATAATTGCAGTATGGTTATAAGAAACCTGTGTAGAGTAAAATATGAAATCTGCCTACCCTCTCCTTCTAAAGAGGCCATTTTCCAAGCTTTCATGGGGATCTAATGGCTTTGATTTTTCCTTATTCTCAGTAGGGGTGAGCTTATGTTTGTTCTGAACCGGGGTTCAGGTCCGAACCTGGAAGCCAGGTGTCATTCCTGGGCCGATAAGCTACAGACAGAGGATTTTCCACCCCACAGCTGACTTATACAAAGGGAGGGGATGCTTGTGACATTGATGACCTAACTTGCATGGATATATTAAAAGGATGCCATTGACCTAATTTGACCATAATGGCATTTTGGAGTTGATTTACTAAAGGCAAACAGACGGTGCACTCTGCAAGTGCATTTGCTCTAGAGCTTAGTAAATTCAGTAAATCTTCACTTTGAAAACAGTATCCAATCACATGCAAGGAAAAAAAAATACATTTTGGTTGGATGATGGAAGTCAGCAGAGCTTCTTCTCATTTACTAAACTCTGGAGCAGCTGCACTCAATTTAAATCATAATTTTTAAAGAGCAACTGTCATCTGTCCCGTAGCGGCTCCTCCCCTGACCTGTTGTTGACTCATCAACAGTCTCATTCACTTTAATGGGACGGCTGGTGATGTGGCAGTGACACAACAAGGTGAGGGACATGGCGGTAGCAGGTGAGTGGATGCCCGCTAACAAGTGCTACCTTGATGGATCTGAAATGACAGGTGCTCTTTAAATCTAAGGACTCATTCTTACTGGTAGTTAGAATCGGTAATATTTGCAAACAAAATGAAGGTTTCCTATTTAGAGCAATAAGCTGTCAGGTTAGAAAACAGCGATATCCAGACCGATTCAATCATACAGTTTGTAGTGTCCATAAATTTGAAAAAAAAATGGGATAAAGGAATATTCCTGAACTTCGGTTTATCTCATGGTTACTGTGAAATTGTGTGAATGCATCAATGCAGTGCGTGTTATCTCAGCTTTGATTCACTGAATGAGTTACAATATACAGCCTCATGTTTCATAACTAAGCTCCATTTCATGCTGAATAAACTAAATTATGAATGTATCTTAAATAGAAAACTATCTTTAGATAGATTTTTTTCTCCAAAAGCATTTTATTAAAATAAATTTGATAAAAATCAAAAAAATTGATTTAAATAAAAAACAAATCTGATTTAAATCAAAAAAATCAGATTTTTTTTAATCATTGATTTATATCCACCCTGTCTGATTGCAAATGAACACAAGTTCCCATTTACATCCTGTGTTCCATAGAGGAGAATGCAGGGTCTGATTGGGTCTGTCTGAAAAACAGACTACCGGACCTGATCGGACCTTTCGTATGAAAGGGGCCAAGTTTACATCACTTTGAAAGTTATATGCACATGACCATTTTTATTATTATTCCCCTCTGGTCATGTTTTTGACCTAAAGATTGTGAATTGTGAATTTAGGATTTTCTAAATTCTTCTAATATATTTTTCTTCTGTTAATTGTTTTATTTGGATTTGATCATATAGAACTGCCTATGTTCCCTTATTTGTGTGTTTCCCATAAATTTGGTGTTTTCCGCAGAGCCTCAGACATGTGCGCTGAAAGAGTTCCTGTGCAGTAATGGCGACTGCATCTCTGCCAGATTTTGGTGTGATGGTGAATATGATTGCGCTGATGGGTCCGATGAGGTGATTATTTTAAAAGTATCTAACCTAACATAGGCAATACCAATAGCAGATGACTAAAAATAGTTTGTTACTCATGCAATGTCTTTAATTTAAAGCTACACCTTAATCAAGTTTAAGGCCCACCATACATGGAGCAAATTTCTTTCCTGCAACTGTGGGTTGCAGGAAAGAAATTTGCTTGATTCCCCCATTAACAGAGACAGTGTTGATGGGGGAATCCCTCCTGCTGAACCAATCAATTTAAAGTGTAATTTGTGCTGTTGGCTGCAGTTTTAGTTGAAACCCTCTGACCTCTAAAGTCTCCCTTCCTCCCCACAACAGTATGAGGTTAATGTGGGCTGAGGGCCCTGTCATATGCACTCATTAAGAGTGCCAACTATGCCTGCCTTTTCCGACCCCCAACCCTCTATAGCTTCTATCTATGAAAATGCTCTATGAATGGGGGACAGGCAGATGAATTAAATATCCACCACCTCATAGAGCATTGATAAGCAATTAACGGACATCCATCTCTTGCAAAACTACAAGTCCCATCATGCCTCTGCCTCTGGGCGTCATGCTTGTGGCTGTCAGAGTCTTGCTATGCCTCATGGGACTTGTAGTTCTGCAACAGCTGGAGGTCCGCTAATTGCATATCCCTGTCATAGAGGTTCATAGATTGTTTTTCATTGATGCAAGCTATAATATGGCTTCCTGTGAATGGAGGAGGAGTGGAATGGGCATATGGTAGGTCCATTGGCTTGTATTAACCCCCACAGGCTCTGAGAAAGGGAGCTTGCCACCCAAAATGTAGCTTTCCAACTGTGGGAATTTGTCATTCCCCAATGCTGGAGTTGTGAATGATATGCTTTGAGGCCATGTTCACATATGTATGGCCTTGGGTTCATGCCTGGGGTCTGGTGCATGTCTGTTCACCGGTTCAGGTCCAATTCAGGTCCAAATGTGCACCTGAACCAGACCCAAAGATGCACAGAACCCTTTTGCAATCTGGACCGTGGCCACCCCGGACCTGTGTGAACCAGCTCAATTGAGAGCCGATCAAACTTGCCTGTCATGTGAAATGCGTCCAATTTGCATATATGTGAACCCAACCTGAATTTTCTCGTGTTTGTATGTCTTTGGCGTATTTTCAGTAAACATAAAATTGGTGTTGAAGGTAATGCACTAGGTATTTGCGCCCTCCTATTTTTCTTTATACCGGACGTTTACTCCTGGGTGGGGGCAGAAGACAGAGGATTTCAACTAAAACCATAGACAACAGCACAAGGGACACTTCACGTTGATTGTAGGTACAGTCGCTTGTGCTGATTTAAAAAAAAAAAATTGACTCAACTTAGGCCTTTAAGGTCCACTTACTGTATATCATAATGGCCTGGATATGGACACACTGAAACTTGAAAATGGCAGATATATTTTACAGGTGCCCTTCTGAAATTTCTTTTTTGGAGAGTAATTTTTCTTCTCCAACTTTTTTTTTTTTGCTACTTGGAATATTACTGAAAGCCTAGATATATTCCTCTAAAGAGGCTCAAGAGAACGGTGAACTAGATTGCAAAAATTGAAATATGGCACTTCAATTCCTTCCTCTC
Source organism: Lithobates pipiens (assembly GCF_037356315.1). NCBI lineage: Eukaryota > Metazoa > Chordata > Amphibia > Anura > Ranidae > Lithobates > Lithobates pipiens. The sequence goes on from NW_027507784.1 coordinate 75,222,833, forward strand.
ATTTCATTGCAAATAAAGTGTGGCCTTGAGCTCTGTTTGTGTTTTCAGCCTACCGCCGAGAAAGGAAAGGAGAAAAAAAAAAGAAACTTTTCTGCAATTTGAGTAGACAAAGGATCCATTTATTGCTAGCCCTGAAAAGTAAAGTTTAGCTGCATCCTGGTGAGCAAATGCTGCTGTTTGGTAAATGAGCAATTTTCATTAAAGAAAGATAGGGCAGCGCACAAAAGCAACAGTACCATGGATTTGGAGGAAAGTGCTCACCTGTATATCTGAGAATAAAAGATCAGGTGCTTCCCTAGTGCTTGTAGAATTACAATATTTAGATATATACCTTCTTTTTAAAATCCTCAGGCCATTATTATTTATAGTCCATTAAGATTTTTTTTAGCTAAAATTTTGTGTTAAAGTCCAACTCCCAGCAAAACGTTTTATTTTACTGGATAAAACAGGGGTTGGATTGGTCATTAACTACTTGAGTCCCAGAGCATTTTTTTTGGCTTGGTTTCACACCTTATATTTTATATCTTTACGTTTTTTGTAGTCTGTCCTAACGTTTCTTGGGGACAGATAAAGTATATACAGCAGGTAAAATACGTATTGAACACGTTACCATTTTTCTAGGTAAATACATCTATAAAGGTGCTATTGACAGGAAATTTTCACCACATGTTGATAAAAACCCATGCAATCCATTCATATAAAGAAACCAAAACAAATAAATTCAGGAATAGCTATGTTTAATAAAATGGAATGACACAAGGAAAAAGTATTGAACACATGAAGAAAAAGAGGTGAAAAAAGGCATTGAAAGCCAAGACACCAGCTGAAATCTATCCGTAATTAGAAAGCAATACTGCCCCTTGTCAATGCAAATGAATATACGCTGGTTCAGTCTCAACTGATTGCCTAAAAAAGGTGTCTCATTACCAAGGTGTCACACAAGAAACATGTCATGATGGGTAAAAGCAAAGTGCTCTCTCAAGACCTTTGCAACCTTATTGTTGCAAAACATACTGATGGTATTGGTTACAGAAGAATTTCTAAACTTCTGAATGTTCCAGTGTAAAACAAGGAAGAGGGGCACCTCTGAATATATATCATAAAACAATTTATTAAAACAACAATATCCACTCACATGGAGGAAAGAAGAGTTGCATTCATATCCTGTGTTCTGGGCTGAGTAGGACTGCGGGTCAGATCCAGTCAGGCTGGCACCACATCAGATCCAGACAGGAAGGGGTGGGAGCACAAAGGATATGAATGCAACTCTTCTTTCCTCCATGTGAGTGGATATTGTTGTTTTAATAAATTGTTTTAATAAATTGTTTTGATATATATTCAGAGGGGCCCCTCTTCCTTGTTTTTACTCTAGCTTACTGGAACCTGCTTATGGTTTTCTTGGTGGCTACCCTGACTGACCCAAGGACATAAAAACTTACGAGTGTATATATGTGTACATATATACATCCCTCTATCTCGGTCCTTGGACTATTGGGTACTGTATTCTGAGGTATCTGTGTATTGTGCCTTTTTACTTGTTGAATGTTCCAGTGAGCACATTTTACCATAAACCAGCCATGATCAGGTGCTCCTCGCAAGATTTCTGACACAGGAGTTAAAATAATTATCAGCAAAGTTGTCCAAGAGCCAAGGACCAATTGTGGAGAGCTTCAGAAAGACCTGGAAATAGCTGGTACACTTGTTTCAAAGAAAACAATAAGTAATGCACTCAACCGCTATGGCCTGTATACATGCTCACAATGCAAGACTCCATTGCTAAAGAAAAAGCATGTTGAAGCTGCACAACATTTAGACAAGCCTGTGAAATACTGGGAGAATATAGTCTGGTCAGATGAGACCAAAATTGGACTCTTAGGGTGACATAATACACTCCATGTTTGGAGGTCAAATGGCAGTGCACATCACCCCAAAAACACCCCCTGTTTTTCAGCATACGGTACTTGGAAACTTCATGTTATTGAAGGAAGGATGAAAGGAAAAATATACCAAGACATTCTTGATAAAACATCTGCTGCCATCTACCAGGATGATGAAGATGAAACAAGACAATGATCCCAAACACAAAGCCAAGGAAACTCTCAATTGGTTTCAAAGAAAAAAAGATAAAGCTGCTAGAATGGCCCAGCCAATCACCTGACTTGAATCCAATCTATGGAAAATCTATGCAAAGAACTAAAGATCACAGTTCATAGAAGAGGCCTATGGAACCTTTAAGATCTGAAGACTGTTTGTGTGGAAGAATGGTTCAAAAGCACACCTGAACAACGCATGTGACTAGTTTCTCCATATAGGAGGTGTCTTGAAGCTGTGATTGCTAGCAAAGGATTTTGTATGAACTATTAAACAAATTTCAGTTAGTGTATTCAATACTTTTTCCATGTGTCATTCCATTTTATTAGAAATAACTTAATTTCTGAACGTATTTGTTTCAGTTCCTTTGTATGCGTTGATTGCATGGGTTGTTGCCCTCAATCGCACCTTTAGAAATATATTTACCTAGAAAAATGGTGACATGCTCAAAACTTATTTTACCCACTGTATATAAATAAATACATGTATATAAAAAAGGCACCACAAATCAAAAGGGCTATTTAATTCTCACCCATCAATCTATGTCTCCAAGCTTTGTTTGCTTGGAAAAAGAAATTTAAAAAACACCCCCTAGCATTTCTAGCTATGGCCATCCTGCGTAAGGGCAGATGATACATGTTACATTTGCTTCCGTAGCTGAGAAAACGAATGAACGCTAAAAATAAAAACTCCTGGGATGTATGACATAATTTGTCTAGGCACAGGTATACCGTTCCTTCAGAGTGTATGCGCCGGTGACATCACTGGTGGATTCATAAGTAAATATCTCCTAAGCAATGCCCGTTTAGAAGGTATTTACTGTACCTATTGGTAAGCCTTATTATAGGTAAAAATCAGCCAAGGGTGTTTACTCCCACTATAAACAAACTGCTAGCAGGCTTCAGAACTTCTTGCAGGTTGTTGAAGCCCGCTAGCAACTTGTTTAAAGTGACATTCTTCACTTTCAGTGACATTCAGCAAAATCGTTGTATAACATTTTCAAACAGGAGCTGAAGGGCACTTTAAAGGCTTAGAGAAAGCTGCTCGAAGTATACATTTTTTGCAAAAGCCTGGTGAAAGTTTCATAAAAACTTGCTGTTCACGCTCCTCTTATATAAGCTGAAGCCCATGTGAAACAGGCCATCATGCGTTGTTTACCAGGCTTTACCACTTACAAAAGGCTTCCATTGATGTCAATGTAAAAAAACTGCAAATGCACTGCAAACTTGCTACAAATGTCCCTATGGTGTTTGCAGCACACTTGAGATGTGTTTGGAAAGAGTTATTAGCCAAGATGATAATCCAAAAATCCATGCAATAGAAAGCTAAGACAAAGGGGTTATCTGGCAATTTTTATTTTATTTTAATGTGATGCAAACATATAAAAAATGTGTCAAAACAAGCCATTGTCATATCTTAGCACATTAGGTGTGTTACTGGGATCTCAAATTTCTTTGCACATCTAAATGAGCCCTTATTTGCACAGGGAGGAGTTACCAGTGAACAATTCAGTCTCCAGCCAGTCTATTAGCTCGGAAAAGTGGGGGGAGGGGGCTCTTATTGGTTACAAGGGCATGTCATATTTCCAAACACGTGGTAGACATAGAGCAGGTTATCAAAAATACCTTATTAACTTGTACCTTCAGTGCATATTGCTGCTCATACATGGGCCAGTTACTGTAAAACAAAGAAAAGAGCAGGGGCGGACTGAGAACTCATGGGGCCCCTGGGCAATAGGAGATTATGGGGCCTCCAAGCAATCAGAGATTATGGGGCCACACAGTATATACACACACACACAAACAGTATACAATCACACAGTATACACAGACATGTTTCTATTGGCTGAGAAGGTACTGGAGAGGTGGGGCAGCTATAATTTCTGTATTTTTAGACCAAAAGGATGCCGATAAGGGACATTTCAGAGACAGATGTAAAAAAAAAAAACACAAAGTTTTACACATTACCCAAATGGGTTTTTTAATAATGTATAAAAAGAGATATACTCACAAACATATTCATGATAAAAGCATTTAAGAGTCAATAGTAGGTGCAAAGCAACCGGATCACTGAGACTGTTGCCATCAGGTTGAAGGATCTTTCAGAAAATCTATGCAACATCTTAGATTGGCTCTGAGGAAGAGGGGGGCCTTGAAATGCATCAGCCTTCTGGAAGGTACTCTGACCTGCTGGGAAATGTCTCGTTGACCTGGTTTATTTGTGTCTACTATGAACTGTGAAATGCTTTTATCATTAATGTGTTTGCGAGTATATCTTCTTATACATTAATAAAGATACCACTTGGGTAATGCGCAGGGTTGGCGTGCCCTCTTTTATTTGTTTCACAGTGCTTCCATTGTGTTTCTCCCCTGACCCTTAGAGGGCAGAAAAACCTGTGCTTTCTTATCAATCCCCAAGAACCTGTTATATATCCATTTCCATTACACCACCCTCAAGCACAGGAGAATACTTCTGTACTGTCTGTTTATGGGCCTGTTACTGTATCTGCCAGATGATGTTCTTTTAGACCCAAAGTTATCTAAAATTCGACCATGTAAGAGCAGAACGCTTAAAAAAAAGAAAAAAGTCTTATCTGATTTCACATAGATGAGGTATAAGAGCTGGTAACATGATGGCGTCCTGTGGTCAGAATACAGTTATTGCTGACTCCTTGTGACCCTTAGGCCGCGTACACACGGGCGGATTGTCTGCCCAACTAAGTTCGGCAGACAATCCGACAGACAGTCCGTTCAAAATTTGCATGAACGCACTTGACCACACATGATGAGCAGACAGTCCGCTGAAAGCGTGCGTGATGACGTGTACAGCACGTACGACGGGACTAGAAAAACGACGTCCTATACACTGCAATGCAACCTTCGGCCGTGTAAACCCTTTCTGAGCATGCGCCATACTTAGTCCGTCCAACTTGCCTACACACGAGCGGACTGTCCGCTGAAACCAAGTTTGGACGGACAAAACCAAGTTTGAACGGACTGTCTTACGGAAATTCCGTAAGACTTTGTTCGTCAGACTGTCCGCTGAAAAAGTCCGCTGAAGCCCACACACGAGCGGATTGTCCGCTGAAACACTGTTCAGCGGACTAAGTTGGACAGACAATCCGCCCGTGTGTACGCGGCCTTAGGCTTCATCACATGGGCATATGTGTATTTTTTTACTTGGAACACATGTTCTTACTGGCAGAACTAATATAAGGTCCTGCAGAAAACCTTTACTCAGATGTATTCAACTTTTGTTTTTAACACCGTTAGACACGGTTCACATGATCGTGCTGGGTTATTTGCATGAAAAACTGTACACTGTACCTATCTAATGGTGACATTTTAGACCCTTGGTTGGAAAGGGCTCTTATTGTATCCGATCACTTCTCTCTGCAAGCATTGGTCATACAGGTTGCACAAAAAGTATAGGAGCCACGTTATTTTTATTTTTTTGATGATTGGGGAATGAAACATATCCCCACTGGATGTTCCTAATTTTTTTATATGTTTTTGCATCACTGATTCTCCACTGTTAGTTTAAAAAAAAGAGGCAGCACAATGTAGATTCTCCTTGAGAAAATCTCAGAAAAATATACTGTGTTTCAGAATAAAGTTCAGTGTTCCATTTTTCAGTTTTATTGCATTGTTCTTTCTGTCTCTAAGGATTAAAATTAGGTCACTGAGTTCTTCTTTTTCATTGTCTGTTTGGGTAGAGAAACTGTGAGAATGGCTGCTCAAAAGACCAGTTCCAGTGTTCCACCGGTCAATGCCTACCAGCGAAGTGGAAATGTGATGGCCATGAAGACTGCAAAGGTGGAGAAGATGAGAAAAACTGCGAGCCGGGTACTGAAATAATTGATTTAAGGGTTCTAGAGGAGAAACCTTTCCAACACAGCTGTCGGTTTTAGAGTTTATTCTTACCTAGAGTACAGTATTTCCAAAGAGAGGGTGAGGATGGTATTATTAAACATGAGTCTGTGCTGGGTCAGAGAAGTAAAACACTAGTACTTGAATTTCTTACATTATCCCTAGGCAAGCATTAAAAATCAATCCAGTTAAAAGAGAAAAAATATGTAGGAGCTCCTATAAAATGGAGCGTGAATATTGCTATCCTCTGTCCGATGAGCTCTGTAGGGTTGTGCATACAGTTTATGGCCCATTTATAAAATGCAGGCCATGGAACGGAGCCTGTCGTGCCATATGGAGTTTTTTCTGCTTAATGCAGTGATTGATGGAGAGCTGGTCATGTGACTTTAACAGGTCATATAAATGTATAACATTCTTATTGTGACCACCACCCACGTATCGCTCCTAAAGCCAGAGGAATGAAATGCACATTTATAAATAATATACATTTTTTTTGTTATTAATGGGCAGTTCTGCTTCTTCTTTTTTTGTATGCTATTTTTTTTTTTATCATACTTACCCAGGTGGATGCAGCATCGGTACAATGCTGAATCTTTCACCTACTGGCTCTAAGACAGAGACAGCCGCTCCCTGCTCCTCCACAGCCCAACGCTCCAATGAGCATGGAGGAGCAGAGCGGAGAGCTGCTGATTGACAGGCAGCAGCTCTCTGCTTGGGGAGCAGTGAGAATCAAGCCATCGGTGGTGTTTGATCACTCGGTTCTCAGTGTAGAGGCACCAGGGGACCGATGCTACATCCACCTAGGTAAGTATGATGGGAGAAAAAAATAAACAAACCCATACTTCTCTTTTAAGGGCACTTTAGGAATGCTCTGGTTAGAAATGGGTGTCAGAAGGGCAGTGGACAGTGTCATTCGTTTTTTTTTTTTTTTTAACAATTGTGTTTTTTTTTTGTTTGTTTTTTACAGTATTATTTTTTATTATTTGTTTACAATTTTTTAGGAGCCCTGTTTGGGGGCTTTGGTGAAATATTAAGGGCCTAAACAGACCCCATTCGGTTTCACTTTTGAGACAGAGAAAAGGACTGGGGACAATGCTTCACCAGTCGCTTTCTCTGCAGCCTCAGCTGCAATGGACAGCGAAGGAATAGGAAGTGCTCTGTGCTGAGCAGCATAGTTTACTATGTTTCAGTTAAGAATGAACACAGAAGAAATCTGTACAGATCACTCACTGTGTTCTTTCAGAAAAGGAAGGAGCTGGTAAATGTAAATATTTACCGAAGCTGGTAGCACTGCAGGAGGGAACCAGGAGTGCCAGGAATCAGGGGGAATCAGTACCGCAGAGGTTGATTAGGGTGTGCCCAGGCATACCTAGCACACCCTGTGCGCACATCAATGGAGCCCCCCAGTTCCTCTCTGTTTATCTTTAGTAGGTCTCCATTCCTCTCCATTTACCCATAGTGTGCCCCTCTCTCTCCATGTACCCTACATGAGTCAATATCCATCCACCTACCCTTAATGAGCCCCCCTTCTCTCCACTTACCTTACATGAGCCCCTTTCCTTACACTTTCCCTTAGTGAGCCCCCCTTATTTCCACTTACCATTGGTGAGATCCCTCTTCTCATTTTGCCCTTAGATTGTCTCCCTCACCTGCACTAAACTTACCATTTCTGCCTCCCTTTCCCCACCCTGTACTTATTTTTAGTTTGCCCCCTTCAATCCTCTTGCCTTAAGTAGCCAGTTTCCTTATACTTTTCCTTTTTCCTCTTCTCTCCCTTTACCTTTAGCGAAGACCCATTCGTTTCCATTTTTTCTTAGTAAGCCCCCTCCTCTGCACCTAATTTTCCCTTTGTGCTTCTTTTGTCCAATCATTTACCCTTAATGGGCACAGGAGGTGGGTTTAATGATACTAAGCATCACTCAATCCAGTAGACCAGTGATATCTAGTGACAGAAATTGATTACTTTGGGGATAGAATGTGGGGGGGGGGGGGACGACTTTAGTGAGTATTGTTTGAGTATTGCATTGCAATTGCTTTATTTATTTTAACATGTCTTAGTCTATTGATTTTTTTTTTTTAAGCTAGACTTCTGTATTAACAATTGAGCATTTGCTTTGAGGTTCTTGGTGATTTTCCCAGGCTGGAAATCTCCTTTCTGTTTATTAACTACATTTATCAGGCACTTTTTCTACAATAAACCTGCTGAATGTGATCCAGTCAATTAATATTCAATTAACCAGCCTTTGTACTGAATATCTATAGAGAAACACTGGAAGCACTAATTAAGTCACTTGAATAATCATCATACATTTTCCCAGTAATTTAAAGTATAATTTTAGAAAGGATCTAATTTGCAGTTCCCCAAAATTACATCTGTTACCTTTAAATCAAAGAAATGTCACATCAGTGACATCCTTATGGATAATATGAGCGTTGGAGTATTAATAAATATGGCAGCAGATAGACAGGCCTTTCAGGTATGAATCACTTCTGTCATCTCTCTGACGTCACTCCTTTCATAGTTGTGCTTAAAACTACAATGCCACAAATGAAAATGAAAATGCCTCTTTTAATTTATTGCATTTAACAGTAACTTTGTTTTTTTTTAAATATGATTTGTTTAACCTCCGTAGCGGTAATCCCGAGTCTGGCTCAAGTTGGGAATTTCATTACAATAGCGGTAACCCCGAGCCAGACTCGGGTTTGCACCGCTCGATGCAGGGGAGGACACAGGGATCGTTACTTACCTTGTCCCCTGGATCCAGTGATGTCCGCCGCGCTGTGTGATCGAGCTGTCCTCCGCTCGATTCACAGTGCCGAATGCCGCCGAGCTCCGTTCCCTGCGGCGTTACGACGCACGGGAGCGGAGAACGGCGGCAAATTCAAAAAAGTAAAAACACACAAAACACACACAGCACTGTAATCTTACAGATTACAGTGCTGTAGTAAAAAATACACACCCCCTTTGTCCCTAGTGGTTTGTGCAATGCCCTGCATGCACTTTTATATTATAAATACAGTTTTTTACTGCTTGGAATTTGGAGATTGTCCATAGCAACCAAAACATGTCCCTTTTTCAGTTTTTTTTGGATTTTATTACATTATTGAATAATTTTTATTATTCTTTATTATATTATAAACTTTATCATACCCGAGATGTCCGCTAGACTCTGGTTTGAAGAGATTTCAGAGCGTTATTCCTAAGAATTACAGGACTACAAAATAAAAGCCAGATTTCCATGCAAAATAATTGTACCGCTTTCAGCACCTTATTCCAGACTGAATCATACCGCCAGGGAGGTTAATACGTTTTTTTGTTTTTTTTTACCCCCTCCCCACATAGCTTCAACAGTCTCCACTTATCCGGGAAGGCTTCCAGCATGGTTTTGGATTTTATCTGTGGGCATTGCATTTTTTACATTAGGCACTGATGTTGGATATAAGGACTTGGTTCACAATTGTTGTTTTATTCCACCCAAAGGTGTTCGGTAAGGTTGAGGTTATGGATCTAGGCAGACCACTTGAATTTTTCTGTGTCAAACTCTTCAGATCATGGAGTAGGCATTGTGGGTAGCCATGCTGGAATTTAAATTAGCCTTCACCAAACTTTTGCAAAAGTTGGAAGTGTACAATTGACCAAAATATCTTATCTGTAATACTAATAGTACACTTTCTTTGAAACACCAGAACCCAATAATTTAGGGTATTATTTCTGTGGACGTATGGTGTATATTTGCTATGGCTTATGTCATCTAACGGTTGGCAAGCATAATTTTGGTGAGGATTTCCAAGCAAGATAAATCTACTAGCACCAAAGCATTCCATAAAGAAGGTTACAAATGAACTACAAGCCATTCAATAATAAAACATATAACTAATCTTCTCTACTTTATCTCTACATTATTGATAATTAACGAGAGCTATAAAATTCTCTATGGCCCTTAGAAATAGTTAAGAGTTTGTTGTTAACTGATAAATGATAAATGAATGATGGACGTTTCCAATGTCAATTCTTTTTTTTTTTTCACAGCCTCACCAACCTGTTCTTCCAGCGAGTATGTCTGCAATAGTGGAGGTTGTATCTCAGCATACCTGAGGTGTAATGGCGAATATGATTGTGCAGATGGCTCAGATGAGGTGAGTGATGGATATTTTTGCCTATTTATTATTGTTTTATTTTAAGTGTTAAAGTTCCTGTTTTGGGAAATAGAGGAGGTTGAGGGGGCCACACAGAGACAATCTTTAATTAGAAAAACACTGGAAATTGGACTTTGGAGGTCTTTTAAGATTTCCCCATAGACAATAGATGATTGTAGTACAGTCCAGGAAAAAATGAAAAATGGGAGCCCAGCCAAAAAAGGGGAGATTGTCATCTAATTTATCCATTCAGAGCAAATCCACGGGTTTGCTTTAAATGCTCCCTACCTGAGCAGAAGTTTAGACACGTTCATGTGTTAAGCCCTATACACACACACATCAGATATTCTGCTGATTTTTATCTTTAGATTTACCAAAACCATGTACTGCAAGGGCCTGCCTGATTGCATACAAATTGAAACTCTTAAGGTTTGACCTCCTATTACATGGTTTTGGTAATCTGAAGGAAAAAAAAAAATCAGCAGAAAATCTGATAGTGTGTATGGGGCTTAACCAGTTGCCGACCGCCGCACGCCGATGTACGTCGGTACAATGGCACGGGCAGGCATAAGGACATACATGTACGTCCCTTGCCTCCCGCGGGTCGGGGGCCCGATCGGGCCCCCGCCCGGTGCCTGCGGCGGTCGGTATTCGTACGGGAGCGATCCCGGACGAGGGGACGGCCATTCATTCATGGCCACCCCCTCGCGATCGCTCCCGACGAATAGAAATCCCCGGTGACATCACTTCCTCTCCTGTAATGTAAACACAGGAGAGGAAGTGATGTATTCTCTCCTCCGTGTCGGTATTTTTCGTTCCGACACGGAGGAGAGCGGATCAGTAAGTTGCACCAACACTCTACACACACAGTAGAACATGCCAGGCACACTCACACCCCCCCTTTACCCCCCGATCACCCCCCCAATTACCCCTGCCCCCCAGTCACAGTGACACCAATGTCATTTTTTTTTTTTTTTTTTTTTGCATTGGTGTCATTTGTGACTGTAATAACTGTTAGGGCAGTTAGAGTTAGCCCCCTTTAGTTCTAATGTACCCCCCTAACCCCCCCAATAAAGGTTTAACCCCGTGATCACCCCCCGTCGCCAGTGTCACTAAGGCTGGGTTCACATTGCAGCGGTTTATGAGAACGAATGTGATTCGCACCGCACTGCAGTGCAAATCACATCCGATCTCTGTGCGATTCGAGTTCAGCCATTCGCCGCACCCGCCGCACCCGCCACACCCGCCGCACCCGCCGCAAATTCGCACGGGACCCTTTTTTTGGCCCGCAGCAGAAACGGATCGCATGGGTGTTCACACCATGCGATCCGAGTTTGCAGATCGCACTGCGATATGCGAACTGATCTGGGGGTGTCAGTAACATTTCACTGACACTCCCAGCAGTTCGCATAGGGCAGTGTGAACTGCCGCCGGGAGGCATGCGATGCGGGAACCCGCCGCGCATTCGTGGCGTTCCCGCATCGCTCCAGTGTGAACCCAGCCTAATAAGCGATCGTTTTTCTGATCGCTGTATTAGTGTCACAGGTGACGCTAGTTAGGCAGGTAGGTATTTAGGTTCGCTGCAGCTTTTTATAGCGCCAGGGACCCCCATATACTACCGCATAAAGCCCCCTAATTGCCCCCTAGTTAACCCTTTCACCAGTGATCACCATATAACTGTTACAGGTGACGCTGGTTGGTTAGTTATTTTTTTATAGTTTCAGGGCACCCGCCATTTATTACCTAGTCTCACTAGTGTACCTAGGGGTGTCTACTTTCCAAAATGGGGTCATTTGGGGGGGGTTTGTGCCATCTTGGCATTTTATGGCCTTCAAAACTGTAACGCCCTTAGAAAGCCTGAAGGTGGTGCTTGGTTTTCGGGGCCCCGTACGCGGCTAGGCTCCCAAAAAGTCCCACATATGTGGTATCCTCGTACTCAGGAGAAGCAGCAGAATTTATTTTGGGGTGTCATTTCACATATGCCCATGGCATGCATGAGCAATATATCATTTAGTGACAACTTTGTTAAAAAAAAAAAAAAAAAAAAAAGTTTGTAATTTTCCCGCAACTTGTGGCAAAATATAAAATATTCCATGAACTCAACATGCCTCTCAGCAAATAGCTTGGGGTGTCTACTTTCTAAAATGGGGTCATTTGTGGGGGTTTTGTGCCATCTTGGCATTTTATGGCCTTCAAAACTGTAATAGGTAGTGAGAAGTGAACTCAAAAATTTACGCCCTTAGAAAGCCTGAAGGCGGTGCTTGGTTTTCGGGGCCCCGTACGCGGCTAGGCTCCCAAAAAGTCCCACATATGTGGTATCCCCATACTCAGGAGAAGCAGCAGAATTTATTTTGGGGTGTCATTTCACATACGCCCATAGCATGTGTGAGCAATATATCATTTAGTGACAACTTTGTGTAAAAAAAAAAAAAAAATTTTTTTTTTGTCATTATTCAATCGCTTGAGGCAAAAAAATAAAATATTCAATGGGCTCAACATGCCTCTTATCAATTTCCTTAGGGGGTCTACTTTCCAAAATGGGGTCATTTGGGGGGGTTTTGTACTGCCCTGCCATTTTAGCACCTCAAGAAATGAGATAGGCAGTCGTAAACTAAAAGCTGCGTAAATTCCAGAAAACGTACCTTAGTTTGTAGATGTGACAACTTTTGCGCAAACCAATAAATATACAATTATTGACTTTTTTTTTACCAAAGACATGTGGCTGAATACATTTTGGCCTAAATGTATGACTAAAATTGAGTTTATTGGATTTTTCTAATAACAAAAAGTAGAAAATATCATTTTTTTTCAAAATTTGCGGTCTTTTTACGTTTATATCGCAAAAAATAAAAATCGCAGAGGCAATCAAATACCATCAAAAGAAAGCTCTATTTGTGGGAAGAAAAGGACGCAAATTTTGTTTGGGTACAACATTGCATGACCGCGCAATTACCAGTTAAAGCAGCGCAGTGCCAAAGTGTAAAAAGACCTCTGGTCATTTACCAGCGAAATGGTCCGGTCTGAAAGTGGTTAAAGGCTACTAGAAGAGGACATTTTTTTTTTTTTATTTATTTGCTTGCTTTTTATGGAATAGATTACATTTTTTAACACTTATAACATATTATCAAGGGACAAACACTGGCTACTCTTGCAGACTCCACTAGTATCAAACTCCACAAGGGTGCACACACCATGAACACTGAACAGTACATTCACGTCACATCATAGCTCCTCGCCTAGTGATGGAAGATTCTGTTGGATAAACTTGTATTTTTAATTTTACTTGCTTAAAAGAATATTTGCACATTCCAAATAAAGCATAGTAATTAAGCCATTTTCTTTAAGCGATAACACTCAACTTGTCATAAGCCACTCCAAAGTAATGGACAATGAGCGTGGTTGGGACAAACTCCTCATGGCTGGTCAGGTACTCACCAATGTCCCACACTATGGTGCTTTCCTTCTGTGTCAACTAAATTTCTAGGCCCATTCAAATAGGGTACCCACGCAGAGGTAAATGTGACTCCTTTGCTCCTTGCACCCTTTTAGTTCTGCTGGAAAAGTTTTTAAATCCCTACCAACCTACCTCTCCAAATATCAACCAAACATAATGCCAAAAAAAAACAACTAACAGGGACCAAATCCTACCCATCTCTCCCACATTAGACACTGGAGGGAAATAAGAGCAGAGGGATGTTTTATCATTATCTTGCTGCTCCTTCATTGTCCAATCACAAGGGGAATGAAATATTCAGGCTGTACTGCCTAACTTTAGTAGAGAAGAGCCAGGTCACCTGTCTGTGCTGCCTGAAAAGATGGGAATATTATGACTGGCTGGACAAAATTACAAATCTTTTAGCAAGAAAAATAGCTCTGATATACTGTATGTAATTAATTTGTGTATTTAGCTTTGCTTCATTCAGCCTTATAGCCAAACCATTGTCAGGGTAAAAACACCTTTATGATTCTATCTAGTTCAGAATGTTTTACATATTAAGATGATTAATGGTTGTTTTTTTTTTCTCTTTATTACAGCTGGACTGTGTGATGGAATGTAAAGAGAACCAGTTCCGCTGCAAGAACAGAGCTTACTGTGTTCCAATCAGGTGGCTGTGCGATGGTGTTCATGACTGCGTGGATGGGAGTGATGAAGATAATTGTGAGAGAGGTTAGATAGTCTATTAAACTCTCTAAATGATCTGCTATCGTGTATCTCATTTGCTCTGTATGCTCTGATAAACCAGTAGCACCACCATTCCCTGCAAATCTGATTAACCGAATGCTCGGAAAGTGCAGAGGAGAACGTCACAATAAGTCTACATCTGTGTTAAAGGATGCTACAAAGCTTATACAGCTTATTTTATTATTATAAAAGAAGTGTCCTAGCCACTTCACCTCTGAAAGATTTATCCCTCCCCCTTCCCGACCAGGCCATTCTTTATGATACCACACTGCGTTACTTTACCTGACAATTGCACGGTCATAATAAAAAAGTATACCTGCGCATATGCTAAATGTATAAATAGGAACTGTGAGAAAAGAAGTCTTAATAAAACTTCCACAAAAAATGATATATCACCAGTGTGTTAATGAAATGAATCACACATATGAAGTCCAACGGTGATATAGGAGAATCTTCCACATGGTAATGACACCATCTATCACCCATAGTGTGATATGACCTTCACCGTAAAACAAAAATGCCTGCTTACCAGCTAAATTGGACCTCTTACATAGAGAGGTCATTAGCGCTTGTGGCTTATACCCAGCCAAAGCCTTTGTTTCTCCAGGAAGGGTGAAGAGATTAGCTAATCCCACTTTGCACGGAATGGTCAACAGATCAGCATGGAAGCACAATTCTGTAATCATTGCGGCCTTTCTCCGAACACATACAACATAAGGTCCAACTCAGGATAGTCCATACAGTGACATTCCCCGAAAAGAGCTTTCTCTTGGTGGTTTTTGATCACCTCGCCGGTTTTTATTTTTTGCGCTAGAAACAAAACATATTTTAAATTTTTTTTATCTCTTTTATTCCTATTACAAGGAATGTAAACATCCCTTGCAATAGAAACAAAGGATGACAGGTTTTATTTATGGAGAAACATATGGGCTAAATGTGAGGGTGTCCTATACTATCTGGTAAGAAAATTATAAGCTGACTCCTGGACCCGAGATCTGATAGAAGGCTGGTTCCCTCTCCCATTCCCTAAGATAATAGGGGACAGATGTAAACTGTGCACTAAGTAACAGCTTGTACATATGTGATTTAGACATAGGGATGATAAATTACCCTGTGGGGCAAATTTGGCACAGGCTAATTTCCTGTCAGAACCCCAAGAGCTAGGGAACCCTGACTCTTTCCTTGGTGGAAACCAAGGATAGATTCCTAGAGGCCTTAAGGGAGACATTTGAGGGGCATATTGACTAAATGCATTTAGGCTATCCCAAATGGCCAAGGAGGCTCCAGTCGGGGAATGTTCAATCTGAAAGTCCTTAGAATCCAGGGACCACCAATGAGGTTCCTTCCTGCCATTCATTTCTCTAACAGGACCCACACTTTACTGGAAGAGTCATGACACCAGTTTAAAATGTATACTAGGGCCATGGCCTTGTAGCAAATGCCAGATCTGGGAGCCCAACTCCTCTGTCTTGTTTTTGTCTGCATAGAAGATTATAGCCCAGTCTGGAATGTCCATCCTTCCACACAAAGGTCATGAAGGCTCTCTGCTTTAGTTTAACCTCTTCCCGCCCACCCTATAGCCGAATGACGGCTATAGAGCAGGTGCTTTCGTCCGGGAGGCCGTCCCTGGACGTCCTCATTTTTACTTCCGCAATGCGCACCGCCGCGGGCGCGCATCGGGGAAGTTCTGTGTTTGCCGTGTCCCCCGGAGACAGGCAAACACAGATCGCTGTAAACAGCCAATCACAGCGACCGTTTACAGCACGATCGGCGTGTTCAATGGGAGATGATCTCATATGTAAACATATGAGATCATCTCTCAGCGCCGCTCTCCCTCCTCACACAGACAGCATGTCAGCGGCCGTAAGTGTGAAAATAAAAAAATAAATAAAAAAAGTGCCATCCGCCCCAGTGCCATCCTCCCCCAGTGCCATGCTCCCCCAGTGCCATGCTCCCCCAGTGCCATACTCCCCCAGTGCCATCCTGCCCCAGTGCCATCCACCCCAGTGCTACCTGCCCCCAGTGCCACCTGTTAGTGCTATCTGTCCCCAGTGCCACCTGTTGTCAGTGTCATTTGTCCCCAGTGCCATCTGTCATCAGTGCCACGTATAAGTGCCATCTGTCATCAGTGCCACATAGTGCCATCTGTCATCAGTGCCACATATTAGTGCCATCTGTCATCAGTGCCACGTATCAGTGCCATCTGTCATCAGTGCCACCTGTCAATGTCACGTGCCATCTGTTGTCAGTGTCACTTGTCATCAATGCCATCTGTCATCAGTGTCACGAGTCATCGGTGCCACGTATCAGTGCCATCTGTCATCGGTGCCACGTATTAGTGCCACGTATTAGTGCCACGTATTAGTGCCATCTGTCAGTGTCACGTGTCATCAGTGCCACGTATAAGTGCCACGTGTCATCAGTGCCATGTATAAGTGCCATCTGTCATCAGTGCCACATATAAGGGTCATCTGTCATCAGTGCCACGTGTCATCAGTGCCACGTATAAGTGTCATCATTGCCACGTATCAGTGCCATCTGTCATCAGTGTCACTTGTCATTGTCCTGGTGCTCCAGGGCCTTCAAAAGTGTAATAGGTAGTCAACAAGTTAGATTTGTAGTTTATTCTCCTAGAACACCTGATGGCGCTCCCTGCATGTTGGGCCTCTCTATGTGGCCAGGCTGTGAAAAAGTCCCACATATGTGGTATTGTAATACTCAGGAGGAGTAGCAGAATTTTTTTGGGGGTATCATTTGTGGTATACACATGCCAAGTGAGAGAAATAACCTATTACAATGACAATTTTGTGGAAAAAAATGAAAAACATTTTGTCACAGAAACAAAGAAATATGCGTTTTTTAAAAAAAATTTCAGTCTTTTTTCATTTATAGCGCAAAAAATAAAAACCCCAGAGGTGATCAAATACCACCAAAAGAAAGCTCTATTTGTGGGGAAAAATGACAAAAAATTCATTAGGGTACAGTGTTGCATGACTGAGTAATTGTCATTCAAAGTGTGAGAGCACCGAAAGCTGGAAATTGGTCTGGGCAGGATGTTTAAGGGCCCAGTAGGCAAGTCGTTAAAGAAGGTCTTTTGGAAGGGTTATCGGTATGGTGTGTAGAATATAAATGATTATAGGTAAAATTGTCATCTTAAGAACATTCACCCTCCCAAACCAGGTCAAGAGATGCCCTTTCCAGAGTTGTAAGTCTGCCTGTTAATAGGGTACCATAATTGAGATCATATAGTAGTCTTGGGTCAGGGGAGATGTTTGTCCCTAAGTAGGGTAGGGAGCCCTTATTCCACACAAAAGGGAATGAATGCTGTAAGGAGGTCACTATGGCAATAGAGACATGGATGGGAAGAAGCTCGGATTTCCTCTAGTTGATTTTAAGGTTATATAGAAAGCCAAATTTATGCAGTTCAGACATCAACACTGGTAAAGATACATGAGGATCAGAAAGGTCAAATAAAAGATTGTCTGCATAAGAAGATAATTTATGTTTTGTGGAGCCAATATGGATCCCAGAGATGTCAGCATTACCCCGGACTGTCCGTAGAAAGGGCTCTAGGGCCATACCAAACAATAAGGGAGATGGAGGCACCCCTGCCTAGTCTCATTGTGTATGCTAAAGTGGTCTGAGGGTGTGAAGAAGGCCAATACCCAACCCAGAATGCATTCACCTAAACCCATCTCTCATAGCACTTTTGTCATATAGACCCAATTTATCCTATCAAAGGCCTTTTCGGCATTCATTGATAGTATTACATAGGGCACACAATCTGGCCCATGTTGGGCCCAGTGAAGAACATTCAGGGCCCAGATAGTATTGTCTCTGGCCTCACGGTCCACCACAAAGCCTGTTTGCTATGGGTGAACTATGGCTGGAACATGGCTCCGAAAGCGAAGAGCTAAAATTTTAGCTAGCAATTGGGTATCGGAGTTTAACAGGGAAATGGGTCTATAGTTACTGCAACTTTGGGGATCCTTCCCCAGTTTTGGCAAGACCTTTACATGAGCTAGTAATAATTCAGGGGGTAGGGGATTAGTGGTATTTATGGAATTGATGTAGCTACATAGAAGAGAAGCCAGAATGGACAAAAAAAATTATATGTTTTCATAAAGCCATCTGGCCCAGGGCTCTTGCTTAAGGGCAAATTAGCCCAGCTGAGCTTAACTCCTCACTGGTTTTTGGGTGCTCAAGACCCTAAAGAACCTGGGAGGGTAAAGTAGGGAACTCAGAGTTTCTAAGGTAGTCCTTTATACTATCAGCATGAGTCAGATCCTCTCCCTTCGGAGAACCAGTAGAGGCATTGTACAGAGCAGCATAAAGCTGTTGAAAATCTTTGGCAATGAAATTTCTGTCTACTACTTGCCTGTCTTGGACTGCCAAGTAATGCACATAGTGTAAAACATGTTGTTTCATAAATTGCCTGGCCAACAGTCTGCCACACTTATTCCCTTGTTCATAAAGACATAAAAACGGTGTGCATAATACCGGAGTTTATCCCTGGCTCTGCAATCCAAACACTGGGAGAGGCTAGATTAATCCTTATTTCTATCCTGATTGGTTCCCTTCAAAAGCAATTATTCCATATATAATTCTCATGGAAAAAAAAAGTTGCATGATCTTCCCTTACATAGGGATAGTGGTTTAAAAATGAAGATGTCAATCCAAAGAGGTTTGTTTATATTACTTAGTCTTATTCTACCTAAAAAGATTTTCCATTGTTTCTTGCAATTTATTTCTTTGTAAAATCGTCACACACAGTGCCACATGTATGTTCCAATCTCCAATCCAAATGCCGTAACAAAAGAAGCAAGACATATTATTATACATAAGACAGAGAAAGAAAAATGTCCCTTTTGTGCGTCTTTGCCATGCACAATAAATTACTCTTGTTGACTGCTTTTGACAGAGTGGAAAATCTACTCAATAGCTTCTAAGTCCTTGTGGAAGAATAACTTAAGACTATCTGTGCCATTGCCCCTAGTTTACCAAAACAAAGAAAGGAACCTTGATCTAATATTAAAAGCAGAGTTAAGAAAAAAGTTAAAGAAAAAACAATAGGAAAATAAATAAATAAACTATGCTCAAGAGATTTAACCTCAATAAACAAAAAAAACAAAAACACATTGGAAGCGTGGAATAAATAATATGTCACAATCCGTTCTCTGGAAATTCTTATTCATTATGAGGAATGACACAACTGCCACTTGGTATGAATATTGCCTTTGGGGCCTCTGTGTGAATTGCAGTACGCATTTGGAAAAGTAAGCTGGCCTTGACATTTAATAGTCTGAGGTTTTCATCTAAAATATAGCTGTTTTAGTAGTAATGATGGTTCTTATTCTTGGACATGGTTATTGTTAGCAATTGAGTGACTGTGTGCTAGAGTGGGTAGTAGTTAACTTGGTGCCTGATTGCCAAGCTTGAAAGAGAGCTAAGAGAATAGGTAAAATGAAAAATCTTTCCATGGGAACATTATTAAAATCAGAATCTGAAAAACAAGTATTTTTGGAGTTAGTTTTGGCGTTACCAAATGTACCTTATTAGTGTCAGCTTTCCCATTTCCCTGTTTCAGTCAAGTCGCAGTCCCCAATATAATGTCAAGCATCAAATGTGACCTTTGTAAAGGACCCTATATGGGCTTGTTGAACCTTCTTGTGCTTTTTTCCTTTAAACAGATTGTTATTGAATATACTTATCATAATGTCAGTTTAAGGCTAAGTGAATGTAAGGCACTATTTTACTGCCCTTTTACAATTGACCAGAATTCAAAAAATGAAGATGTGCCATCATAGGAAACATTTAGAAATGTTAACTGTGCAGTTATACAAGTATAACTAACCCAAGAACAACAAAATGCAATCTTTTGCAGCCTATAGTCCATAGATGTGGTGGCAACATGTGTTCTCTTTTCCAAGGCCAAGAACAAGGCAAATACAGAAAATATTGGTTGATCTTGCCAGAAATACGGTCACTTTCTGTGCGCTGCGCCAAATAATATATTTCTTCCTAGCTATCTTCTGTAAGCCCTATCCCCCCATATAATGGAGCTGAAGAAAGAAGGACATGTTTGTAGTCCATATCTAGGTAGCAGCCTAGGGTGGCAACCATGACTCCCTCTATAGATACAGTGGAGGAGTGACATAGCCACTCAGGGACAGGAAGTGTGTTATTTGATGGATTACCACATGAAAATAAAGCAAAAAAAAGCTTTAAAGGATGCGTTTACTTTTAAAAAAAAGAAAAATATAAATGTACATTTTTTTGCAGGTAAAAAAAAATTTTTTTTTTTTTTGTTTTTTTAGTCTGCAAAGCATTGCACCAGCGATCAGAAGATCACTGGTGCCATGTAGGGCTCCTGCAGATCTGTAATTTTATCTGTGTGCCCATACATCCCGTACGGGCAGACAGATATACTGACAAGAAGAATCAATGAACTACAGTACCATGGCACTCCATAGGTAGCGGATGGATTTTCGGGGCTTGTAGTTCATTCACACACAGAGCTGTGTGAATGAATGATGCTGCCATGTTAGAAACGAATGCAGCCATCATAGCAAGGACTAGTAAGCTATAATATGTTACATCTTTGGTTTTGGGTTTACATACACTTTAAGCAGAATCCTGAAAGTTTTACCTTTTCTTTTGTATTCCTGGTGTGTGGGTATGCCTATGCACTCTTGTACCTACAGCCTCATAGCTGTTAATTAGCAATGTGAGAAGCACTGCTGCCTGTGGCTGCTAGTCTTAGTAGATTTGGAATGAGGTTTGATGACGTTACAACTGTGCGGCCTGTTGGAAAGGAAACTGTGCTGCAAGCAGCTCCCTCCATGTTCACCTCTCCTGCTATTTCTTCAACGTTCTCCAACCAGTCATCAGATTACCAGTTATCAGCGGACATCTCTGACATTAGAAAACAAATCCTTATTCCCCATCCAAGACGACCACCTCTACACAAGGCACAGTAAGTCAGAAATGGGGAAAAGACCAACTGCAGGGAAACCACAGGTTATACTGGTGATTAGTCCTTTGCCCACTGATTGTTTTTCTGGATTATTCCATAGTTTAGGTCCTCTTTAAGGGCTTGTGCACACTGGCATAAAATAATTTGCATTTAGATCCATAATTTAAAAGGATTTGGATGGAGCAGTATTCTGTGGGCCCATGCACACTGGTCTGTATATTGGTCCAAAATGTAAAGCAAGCGGAATCTGCCTGCATCCTAGCACAACAAGAATGCTAGACAGCAGGAGCCCCCTGTGTCCTAGCAACCAAGGAACATGAGCTGCCTGCATCCTAGCAACTAGGAGCAGGAGACATTTGCTCCCTAGCAACCAGGGTATATCTGCGCTATGCATGTCCACTGACATCCCCCACCAACTGATCCAAGCACTTTCAATACTGTTTGTGAGTTTTCTTCTTATCTTCCCAATAAATAGTGCGCCCTCTTTGTTTTTCTTTAATTTTTTACCAACCGATCCAAACCTGTCTGACAAAAACAGACAGATGTTGTCCTATTCCTCATCGGATCAATGGGCATCGAATAAAAATGGACCGGCGGTCTGTTTCCATCCAGTTGCCCCATAGAGGATCAGTGGAGAGATCCCCCACTGAGCAAGCGGATCACAATTAGCAGAGACACGCGTGGGAAAGGGGCCTTAGATATTCAATGGATATGCCTTTTTACTGTTCCTTTGCAACTCAAACCATCCTCTGCAATGGGCAGTGGGTTGATATTTTGTGCCATTGCATCATAGTGAAGAGGCTGTGGAGGCTATCAAGGAGACCTACCTAAATACTTACCCTTTTGCTCACAATTCGAACTTTGTAGATCCGTCAATAAAAGGGCTGATGCAAAATGCTAAGGTCAGCAGCTTAGAGTATTCAATCAGATCTAATTTTAATGCAGTCAAGAGAACTATATAAAATCTGGTTTGGTTGTTGTGTAGTGCTGTACTTTGCACATAGTTATTGCGCTTTGCTGTGCCTCGTTAAATAAGCCCCATGGCATCACCATATTGATATCAGAGCGGCGGCATTTGTTTACAATTATATTGTTCTTGCAGTTGAGTAACATGTTCTATCACGAAGACAAAGCAAGTAAGAGCATTCATGACAAATCATGCACAAATTATATTTTGACTTTTTATAGAACATCTGATTTTATCAGTGTATTATAGCTGTTTTCCAATTACACTTAACATTCATCATTTACAGTATACCAGCTCAATTCTTCTTTGTGAATTGTACTCGTAGTTTGCAGCCATGTCTCATTGTTTTCTGCCGCCACAGGAAATGATAATCCTTGCTATTGTTTCTCTTTATTGAAGGGGAGAATATATGCAGAGCGGATGAATTTCTGTGTAATAATACTCTTTGCAAGCTTCATCTGTGGCTTTGTGATGGTGAAGATGATTGTGGAGATAATTCCGATGAAGTACCTGAAATGTGTGGTATGTACATTCAAACTTTTGTACTATTCCTATGCTGTGCACTGGGTATGACGAAGGCAGGTATTTTTCTGGTTTAAAAAGTGGTACTAATCTCAAAAACAAAAATGTAATAAATTGCAGCTTATCATTCCTTAAAACGGAAGCTGCATTTGTTTTAATTTTTAGGCATTCTTTTGCAATAGTTTTACCTAGTAATTTGGTCAGTAACAAACTTTTTGTCCTAAAGTGTCATTAAACTCAAAAAAAAAAAAAAAGATTCCTTTCCTAATAATTACTATTATTATTATTATTATTTTGTTGTCCTTTAACCACTTCAGCCCCGGAAGATTTTCCTCCTTAATAACCAAGCCATTTTTTGCCATAAGGCACTGCGTTTCTCTAACTGACAATTGCACAGTGCGATGTTGTACCCCAAAAAAATTGATGTCCTTTTTTTCCCACAAATAGAGCTTTCTTTTGGTGGTATTTGAATACCTCTGCGGTTTTTCATTTTTGCACTATAAATAAAAAAAAGAGTGACATTTGTGTAAATGTCACTGGCAGAGAAGGGGTTAACACTAGGGGGCAATCAGGGAGTTAAATTTGTTTCTTTGGGTGTGTTTCTAATTGTAAGGGGATGTGACGGAATAGAGGAGGAGCCAGATCGCTGTTCTTGAGCTTGTAGGAACAGACGATCTGTCTCTCCTCTCCTGACAGAACGAGGATTTGTGTGTTTACAGTTACATACAAACCCCTGTTCTGACTCTCGTGCCCGCAATCACAGGTGGCTGGCAGACATTGTGGCCGCCGGCCACATGCATCGGGACCTCCTCTGTGCCTGTATGGCGATTCGTGGGAATGAGCTGACCTCCCACCATATAATGATATTTTCATTATGCAGCAGCTGGTTGGCAATTGACTAAAGTGTTACTAAACCCACAGCAGTAAAATTAGTCTGTATATGCAGTAAAGCATGCTTGTTATACTCACTGTGGAACCTCCTGTAAGGGGTTAGTCTTCTGTATTGTGCAAAAAGGCTGTTTGATCCTGTCTTCTCTGATCCTCCTTTTATTCCACTATCCTCAATCCCTCCCCTGATATAACACAATCTTGGGGGCAAGCTGCACATGCTCAGTTTGGTGTGTATTGCTAGAGAGTTGTTTTTTCTTGGGAGAGTGCATGTGATCAGCACAGGACCAATCAGTACTATCCAGAGAGAGGCTCAGGGGTCCTGCAGTCTCACAGGACAAACAGGGGAGAATGAAAACTCCTCCTACAAGTTTTAACCAGATACTGATTGAAGTCACAAGACTGCTATATACTGCTGATGAGAAAAGATATTTAGCAGTTTATATTTGTTACAATTATTGCATTTCCATGTTCTGCGTACTGTGGGAGACCAGATATAGTGGATGTAGGGTCCAAGGTTTAGTAACACTTTAAATATTAAATCTTTATTAACAATTGATTTGAGCAATGTATCAGTCACTTACAATTAGAGAAATAAAAGAAGATACCGGCGCCCAGGGGCGTAACTATAGAGGGTGCAGCAGTCGCGACCGCAACCGGGCCCTGTGATGCAGGGGGCCCATGCAGCCCCCTCTACATATGGCCGGCAGCAGCATAGGCAGCTAGGGGTACCAGTGCACCATGCACACAGGTGACTGGAGGTGGAGGGTGACTAGCAGAGCTCCATGCTCGACTATCGCACTGGCTGCTCTTTAGTTGTGCATTCCCCGCATGACCTGTGTCCTCAGCCGGCTCCTCAGAGTACCCCTCTCCTGCTCCATGCATTGCCGCTCAGTCCGATGTCTGTTCTCCCCAGCCAGAGTCCAGCCCCCCCAAGTCCGGCCCACACTACGAGAGCCGGCTCCCCGGAGGACACTGCAGGCTTGTCTGCCAGCCCCCCTCCTCCCCTGTCATACACAGATGATAAAAGGTCTTTCTGTGAGATATGCTGATCGCCGGTCCAGCACACTGGATGGAGCCCAGGCCAACATGGATGAGTGCGCGGCCTACAGCTTGGTCATGGTGAGTGAGAGGACCCCATCCCCCACACACCATTACATACCCCCTCCATCTCCCCCTGGGGACAGGGACCCCTTCTCACTTGGGGACAGGGACCCCCACCTTCCCTGGGGACAGGTACCCCTTCTCACCTGGGGGCAGTAACTTAATCTGCCCTGGAGAAAAGGACCTCATCTCTTCTGGGGACGGGGACCCCATCCTGCCTAGGGACAGTCCCCCAATGGGGCACCTAAAAAAATAAAAATAAAATAATAATAAAAAAAACTACTGATACCAGTGGTGGAACTACAGGGCACACGAAGGTCATACCTGTGACCACGCCCTGGAGTTCCACCACCAGACTCGGAGGGAAGGGCCCTGGCTGGGGTTCAAGGGGGCCCTTCATGGTTTCTTGCATCGGGGCCCTGAAGGTTCTAGTTACGCCACTGCCGGCGCCCAAAATATATATTACATGAAGGTGTGTAGCAGTCAAACAAAACCCTTTAATTAGGGTTAAAAAATATAATAGAATATGGACTGCACTAACTACCAAAAATATCTAAATAATTATGTGTATATATTTTTTTACCACTGTGTTCCAATACGATATATATGTGCAAAACTATAATAATACCATCAGTGCTATTTATCAGAAAATACTTTCCATGCCTGAAACAACCCTCAGATTAATAAGCCTAATTCATGAATAAAAAAAAAATGTATTCATGAACTGTCACTATTATTGGGCTTATTAATCTGAGGGTTGTTTCAGGCATGGAAAGTATTTTCTGATAAATAGCACTGGTGGTATTATTATAGATTTGCACATATGTATCGTATTGGAACACAGTGGTAAAAAATATATACACATGATTATTTAGATATTTTTGGTAGTTAGCGCAGTCCATATTCTATTACAGTCACTTACAATTGCCTGTTTGTGGTGGCATCAATCTTTAGGCTCCCTCTTCTACAGTATGTATGTGAAGGAATTTCTCTAGCTGTGTATAACACTACGGCTGGGAGCGAATAACAGGACCTGTGATGTCGGCTCATCTTTTTTCGGGCCCTCTCCCAGGCTTTGCTTCCAGCTGGGGCATAACAATGGTTCTAGACTTGATTGTAGAGTCTTAGACTCTTATCTATGCCATCTCCAAGCAAAACGGAATTTGGCTGTTATCTGCAGATGGACCTGAGTAAGGATGGTGGATCGGTGTCACAGATTAGTAAATGAAAATAAAGTATCTAAAACTCAAACTTTTTAGTTTTGGATAAGGCAACATTTATAATCCCTGTCTTTTTTTTATTGTCCATGTCCCCAGAGTAGTCTGCAAGGTTGGTCAGTAGCTGGGTCGGTGGAACAGACTGTTAGCTTTAAAAGTATACCAACTGTATAGCAATAAAGAAGTGGGTTGATTACAAGCATAAATGAGAGTTCAGTTTATTGTACTTTTGATGGGCACTGCGAAACCCAAATTACTATGCTATTCAGTTTATCCTCTTTGTATATGTTATTACAAGGCACTTGTGGGTTAGGTTTTGGAAAATCTAGCTAGCCCATGCAACGGTATTCTACTAAATGATGGGAAGCAAAGCTAAAGGCAGAAATCCAAACATAAACCTTCATTTGTAGCCAAATGCTCTCTTTTGTTTGTCATTTTAACATTCTAACCATCTAGAATTGCCATGTTAACGTGCATACAAAAAAAATGAACGCCCCCAAGTCTAGATTTTGCCTGAAGAGTTTCTAAAAGCCTTTGTTATCAGAACCATGTCTACCTGCCTAGTTTGTCCTTTGAGTATATATTTTTTTTAACTAAATGAGAGATATAATTTAACAAATATTTACAATAATACTCCCTATCTGTTTTTGAGGAACCACATAGCTTCATATAATTAAAAGAGAAGTATTGGAATCCATTTTTTTTTGCTGATTCATACTTACCCAACTGGATGCAGCATTAGTCTGATACTGCATCTGTCTCCCACCAGCTCTAATGCTGAGAACCTGTCAGGTCACCTTGAGGCGAGGTGACAGATGCACACCGTAGGGATCAGGAGTGCACCACAAGGTTGTGGACCCTATGGCTGACTGCTGCGGACGGGAGACAGGACCCACCGGGGTTAGAGCATAAGATTCCCTGGGGCGCGGAGTCTAAGAGCCAGCAGGTGTTCACCAGAGCCTCGAGTGGTGAGGATGGACTTGGCTGCAACTGGCTCCAGGTCGCGACCCCCAGGGTCCCCCAGCTCACACCCACAGTAGGCAACAGGAGGATAGGGATGGTGAGGGACAAAGCCAAGGTCGGGGGCACAAGCAGACAAGAATAGTCAGGGGCACGCCAAAAGGTCAGGATCACAGGCAAACAGGGATAGTCAAAGACACGCCAAAGTCGGTAACGGTACACCAGAAGAGCACACAGCAGGTAACAGGAAGCTAAACACACAAAGGAATACACAATGGTTGATCAGCACTGTTAGCTTGCAGCGCACAGGTTAATATAAGGTTCCCTGATAGTGCCTGGGGTGGAGCCATGCTTAGAGGAGAGGTTATAAAAACCACCAGGTGGAAGTGGCTGGCCTCTTTGTCTGAACACATGAGGGGAGGTAAGCAAACAGGAAGATCAGTGCATAAGCATGACAGAACCTAGCGATCAAACACCATTGATTGCTCAGTTCTGAGAGCTCCCTGAGCAGGGAGTCGGTGACTGTCAGTCACCGGTTCTCTGCTGTGTCACCCCCCCCATGCTCCCTGGAGTGCTGGGCTGTGAAGGGGGTGGGAGTGGCCAACAAAGGCTCTCAGCAGCTCGCTGAGAGGCTGAGCCTGTGCCAGTCCAGGCATGTGGGCAGATCCTAACCATATGGTTGCGATCTTGCCCAAGACTGGATTGGCTCTGTGACATCAGCAGACAGCAAACTTCAGCCCACTGTCTGTTTGAAACGGGTCAAAGGAGTGCAGAACAAATTGCACTCCTGTGATCCACAGAAGTACACCCATACAAGCTTTGGCTGTACTTCTCCTTTAATTACCATAAAATCGGTAATGCAGTAATGCTTCACAGTTAAGTTTTGTCACTTGTACACCTTGTGGATCCTGTAAGGTAATGATTTAGGCCAATTGCTGACATGTAGACACACCCTTGTAAATTGTGTATTAAATCAAAGCTATTGGTATGTCAAACAGTATTGGTTCTGGTTATAAAAAACCCAGATCGGTTAGCTTGGAAGGATGAAAACAATTCTAAAATTATGAATTTGGTCATATTTGTCAATTTAGCTTTCAATGATATTATAAGTAAAAGTCCAAATCAAAGTTCAAAGACAGGCAGGTTAAGGATTCATGGCGAAAGATCTCATATTGGCCATAATCTGTAAGTTGTGGTTAAAGATGTGGTAAACTCCGATCAAAACTGTCATTTTATTTCAGAAAAAATGGCCAGGGGTTTGAGTCTCTGTCTGAATTACCTCATCTCCTAACCATGTGCATCAGATTATGACAAGGGTGTCACCAGACCAGTATAAAATCTTCTCAACGGGGACACAAACATCAATAAAAGCAAGAAAAATGTTCTTAGCTTTCCCCACTTTATGCAGAACAGGAAAATAAAAAGTTTTGGAAAAAAAAAAAGTTTTGGTAGGAGTTGGGCTTAATAGCCCATGATGTTGGCATTGGTATTTTACAGGCGAGAGTTGAACAAAACCCATTTTGCACTACATACTGGCTACCTATAATAACCCCCAAAAATGGAGTGGGTGCGTAGCAGTGGAGGCACCGTAAATCGAGAAAATAGAAAGAAAAACAGCTTACTGGTTACCCACAGGAAAAAAGTCTTGATTTACAGAACCAAAGCACCAATGGCCACATAAGGACCATACAATCAAATGTTTTGACTCCTTAATAAAAAGTCTCTGTGCCATCTTGAGATGCCATTGTTGTAATGCTTCAGTAAATAACGCTTTTGTTTTACTAATATATACACCCCAGTGCAACGCTTGGTTCTCAAAACATAAAGAAAATATATTCATATCAAAACCACATGCTTATCAACAGTTCATGGTGAATTTTTGATTAACCATACAATAAAGCACACCATGATCTCGCCATTTGTTCACCAAATGTGTAAAAATACCTTATGTCCTCCACCAGCCACACTCTGAGGCTTACCAAAGGCTCTCCTCATAAAAAGTGAAACAGCGCTTGTTATAATTTTAGGCATAATACAAGTGGGACTCCGTTGCTCACAGTTTTCCTTTCCATCTCCATTCCCTCCACGGTATAAACATAAAAAAAAAGCAACAAACTGCTCCAATAGTGTTAAAACCGAATGGCACTTTTAATGAAAGCTGCTAAAAACACTTACATCAGCACTGTCTATAGCATTTTATATAAAACTACAATTCCCAGAATCTTCATTAATAAAGCATGCATGCTTGATGACGACATGGCTTCCGGCTCCACCCAACATGTGTCCTCATAAATTACATCATCTAGGTCTTTTTTTTTTACTGCAAGTCATTGGTGTACAGGCATATCTCTCCATTGTTTTAAAGTGGACACTACAGTCAGTTGATATCCTGGGTTCTGAGTAATGGGGAATCCTTAAGGCTCCATTCACACCTATGCAGTTTGCTTTTGAGCATTTCTACTGTGCTTTTTGTGGTTTTTACTGCAATTTTGTCATGATTTGTACTTTTTATGCTTTTTTGGGGGTAATTTTGTTGTTAGGCAGATTAAAAAACCCAAAAAAGCAAATAGTGCCAAAATTGCGGTAAAAACCCACTACATGTTGTTCTGCAGCTTCTCCATTGGAGTCTATTGAACCAAAAAAAAAAGCACCACCTTGCTTCTAAAAAAAAGTCCCTGACCCTTTCCAGAAATGCAGAGGAATAAAAATGTAGTGATATGAATGTGTTCAATAGGAACCCATATTAAAAATAGCATCCTGCATTTCTGCAAAAACCATGAAAAAATGCATTGGTATCAACTGAGCCTAAAGGGTAGTCAGTGTCACACCATCGGTTGGTGTTGTAATTGCTATAACAGGCAAATGGAAATCAGAAAAGTAAAGATATCCCACACTTAAATTGTATAAAAATCCAGTCGTTTTGAGTTCAGGTTTTTCAAAGACTTGAAAATGATTGATGCAAGTCATATACTGTATTTTTCTTTATTTTTTTTTATTTTTTTTGTGGATTTTTTTTCCTACCTTTGATCAACAAAACATCATTCAGAAAAATGGAAATTTGCACTCCAGGGAAAGAAATTAGCACAATTATCTTTGATGTTTGCTTTGTAATTTATTTACAAATTATACAGACACGCAACAGTTCACAAAGGCTGATGAAATAAGTGAAAACAATGTGATCTGATTGGATTTGTGATAGAACAATATGGTGGAACAAATGACACAATTAGAATTTCTGGATCCAAATGTTTTTATATTGGATATTAAAATCAGTCAATTGCTCTTGAGGCACAGTTTGTTGTCATCTTTTGTATTTATTTTTTTCAGAATTTCCCAAAAACAGAATCTATTTTACATTGTCAGTCTCTTCTATTGTCTACATAGACTTGATATGTAATGTGTCAAGTTAGTCTACTAACTTGCAAATTTGCTCTGCTGTTCTGGTTGAAGAGTTTCCCAGGCATAGTGCACAGTATAACTGCATAGCTGAATTCTCTACTGCATAACGATGAACAAGATGACAATTACATGCATTTTTACAGTCATTCAAAGACAACATCAATTCTTTCAATCTGCTTTCAATTGTAAAACATGCAAACAGATCAAGGCCAGCCTACCACCAACACTTAACATATTTTCACAATTTAAATGGAAACAATTTCTTTCATCTCTCTGGCTATTTTTTATTTAATTTTTTGCAATCAAAAGCTGGTTGAAAGGAACTGAAATTGCTGGAATGTTGCTATGTTTGGCAAGCATCAGCAGTACACATTTAGATTAAAGCTGAACACTAGTTATAATTTGTATTGCATAGTTTTAGTTGCATAGACAAATATGCACTTAAGTACACGATATTGTCAAAAGTATTGGGGCGCCTGCCTGTATACACAGATGACGTTTTATGGCATCTCTGTCTTAGTTGGTAGGGTCCAATATTGAGTTGGCCCACCCTTTGCAGCTATAACAGCTTCAACTCTTCTGGGAAGGCTGTCCATAAGGTTTAGGAGTGTGTCTATGGGAATGTTTGACCATTCTTCCAGAAACACATTTGTGAGGTCAGGCATTGATGTTTAACGTGAAGGCCTGTCTCCGCTCGAATTCATCCCAACGGTGTTCTATTGGGTTGAGGTAAGGCCATTCATGTTCCTCCACCACAAAAACTTGCTCATCCGTGTCTTTATGGACCTTGCTTTGTGCACTGGTTCAAATCTTTTGGTGGAGGAGGGGATATGTTGTGGGGTTGTTTTTAAGGGGTTGGACTTGGTCCCTTAGTTCCAGTGAAGGAAACTCTTAAGGCGCCAGCACACCAAGATATCTTGGATAACTTCATGCTCCCAATTTTGTGGGTACAGTTTGGGGATGGCTCCTTCCTGTTCCAACATGACTGCGCACCAGTGCACAAAGCAAGGTCCATGAGTGAGTTTTAGGTGGAACTTGACTGGCCTGCACAGAGTACTGACCTCAACCCAATAGAACCCCTTTGTAATGAATTAGAGTGGAGACAGACCTTCTAGTCCAACATCTGTGCCTGACATCACAAATGCGCTTCTTGAAGAATGGTCAAACATTCCCATAGGCACATGCCTAAACCTTGTGGACAGCCTTCCCAGAAGAGTCGAAGCTGTTATAGCTGCACATGGTGGGCCAACTCAATATTGAACCCTACGGACTAAGACTGGGATGCAATTAAAGTTCATGAGCGTGTAAAGGCAGGTGTCCCAATTTTGATTTATGTGCATCTCATATCTTGGTGATTGCTGTTGAAACTGAAAATCACTGTAGTAGTTGTCACTACTACAGTGATAGCAGCAGTCTTCAAGACCTGTGCCAAGGAACTTCTGTTTTGCATAATAACCACAGGGAGTCACTCATTTGGCACTGCCACTAGTCAGAGAATGCCTTGTATTTTTTCGATGAAAACAAGGCATTCTCTGTTTGGAGAAGGTGGCAATTGTGAGATCACCCCTCGGCCTCTTCACCTTGTCAAATCGAAAAACACTTTGTATTTCTGAAAAAAATAAAATAAAAAATATAAGACATTCGAATAGCATAGGACCCAGAAGATCACTGCTATGACTGTAGTCGGCACGTCTAGTACAGTGATTGTCAGCTTCCCCAGGAATTGCTCAGGTGGGAGATCATCATACTTATGCAATAAAAATCACAACTACTGTATAATTCAGTTTTAAAGAGTGCCAGTACTGGAATAGGGTAAAATGATGGTAGGTAATGGTCATGTTTCTTAAGGGCCATGTCAGATAAACAATCTTGCCCTGGGAGGATAACACCACTTAGGTTTTCCTTAGGAATCGCTTCCTCTCTCTCCAGACACTAACCAGAACAGCAATATGTAGCTCTTTTGCTGCTCCCTCATAAGTGATTGATGTGCTGTTGCAGGCCAGTGAGGGAAGGATTCCATTAGTGGAAGTGGTTTGCGTGCCTGCAGGCTCCAATCCCTTATAATCGTTCCCTTGCCTGGCATATTCTGCCTATGCCAACACATCAATTTATTTGTATGACATGTCCCTAAATATGAACGCAATATGGTGTCTTGAAAAAGTTAAGTTAAGCTCCTCATCATCTAAATCAGTGGTCTCCAAATTGTGGCTGGGGGGGGGGTGGATGTGGCCCTTTGCTTGCCACTATTCCACCAACTGAAATCATTGATGGGGCGCCATTCCCCAACTGATACCATCAATGGGGCACTATGCCTCCCACTAAAACCAATGATGGGGCATTGATGCTGGGGCAGTTTCTACTCCCACTAGCCACAGTTTGGTCATCCTAAAGCCTGAAGGACAGAAAACTGGCTCTTAGCTTAGAAAGTTTGGAGATCCCTGATCTGAACCAAACCAACTCACACTAGCTGACCCTATGCCCACCTTAGTAGTGTTCTCTTACAATTGTTTAAAGGGCTACTATAAAGAGCTATGGTTGTGAGATATGTGTTTACTTATATCAAGATTTAAGATACTAACTGAAAGAGAGGTCTTGCTTCTGAGTCATCTAGGCATTCGAACTCTATTGAGATGTAGGAGACTAGAGTTGGCCTTATATGTAACTGTTCTAAAATGTACCTTCCTCCAGCATTTATTTACAACACATGCCATCATAAATCTCTGGCTTAAGAACATCAAGGACCCACTTGAAGTTGCAAAACACAGTACTTAATGACTTTTGTATTGTGTATAAAACATTTGAAAATGTTGATAAAACTTGTATAGCATAATAGATTATTGGCTGATATGACCAAAACAACATCTTGAAATGAGATAAGTCCTACAGTGTGTTCATATTGTACCAGGTAAATGTAGTGAAAATGTTTCCTTGGACACTTCAAGCAAAGAAAAAGAGAATCTTTTGTTGGATCTTATAGATTTCTTTCATGGGTTAGTTGGGATGAACAAGATGTATGTACAGTGAGGGAAAAAAGTATTGTTCCCCTACTGATTTTGTACATTTGCCCACTGACGAAGAAATGATCAGTCTAGAGTGAGAGACAGAATAACAACAAAAATATCCAGAAAAAACGCTTTTCAAAAAAGTTATACATTGATTTGCATTTTAATGAGTGAAATAAGTATTCGATCCCCTATCATTCAGCAAGATTTCTGGTTCCCAGGTGTCTTCTATACAGGTAACAAGCTGAGATTAAGAGTACTCTCTTAAAGGGAGTGCTCCTAATCTCAGTTTGTTACCTGTATAAAAAGCACCTGTCCACAGAAGCAATCAATCAGATTACAATCTCTCCACCAAGACCAAAGAGCTGTCCAAGGATGCCAGGGACAAAGATTGTAGACCTACACAAGGCTGGAATGGGCTGCAAGACCATCGCCAAGCAGCTTGGTGAGAGGGTGACAACAGTTGGTGTGATTATTCTCAAATGGAAGAAACACAAAATAACTGTCAATCTCTGGGACTCCATGCAAGATCTCACCTCGTGGAGTTTCAATGATCATGAGAACGGTGAGGAATCAGCCCAGAACTACACGAGAGAATATTGTCAATTATCTCAAGGCAGATGGGGCCATAGTCACCAAGAAAACAATTGGTAACACAGTACCCCGCGAAGGGCTGAAATCTTGCAGCGCCTGCAATGTCCCCCCTGCTCAAGAAAACACATGTACAGGCCAGTCTGATGTTTGCCAATGAACATCTGAATGATTCAGGGGAGAATTGGATGAAAGTGTTGTGGTCAGATGAGACCAAAAACAAGCTCTTTGGCATCAACTCAACTTGCCATGTTTGGAGGAGGAGGAATGCAGCCTATGACCCCAAGAACACCATCCCCACCGTCAAACATGGAGGTGGAAACGTTATGCTTTGGGGATTTTTCTGCTAAGGGGACAGAACAACTTCACATCTTCAAAGGGACGATGGACAGGGCCATGTACCATGAAATCTTGGGTGAGAACTCCTTCCCTCAGCCAAGGCATTGAAAATGGGTATTCCAGCATGACAATGACCCAAAACACACAGCCAAGGCAACAAAGGAGTGGCTCAAGAAAGAGCACATTAAAGTGGATGTAAACCCTCAGGCCGCGTACACACGCGGGGACTGTTCGCCCAACTTTGTCCGTCAAACAGTTTCAGCAAACAGTCCGCTCAAAATTAGCATGGACGGACATGGCCACACATGACGAACGAACAGTTTGCTGAAACCGTGTGCGATGACGTGAACGGCACGTACGACGGGACGAAAAATACAACGTCCTATACACTGCATTATAACTTTCGGCGTGTAAATCCTTTCTGAGCATGCGCGGAACTTAGTTTGACGAACAAGCCTACACACGAGGGGACTGTTCGCTGAAACAAAGTTTCAGCGGACAGTTTTACGGAATTTCCGAAAAACCTTGTTCAGCGGACTGTTCGCTGAAACTGTCCGCTGAAAGCCCACACACGAGCGGACTGTCCGCCGAAACACTGTTCAGCGGACAAAGTTGGGCGAACAGTCCCCGCGTGTGTACGCGGCCTCACATATACCCAGTAAAGTGAACAGCCTCAGGTAATACACAGGGATGAAACAAATCTCCCTACGTGTTACATGTATATCTGCTGTCTTCAGCTTTATATATTCTTTAGAAAGTTCTGATTGTGTTAGGAGGTTTTCTCTTCCTAGTTAGCACTGCATTGAAGCCTGGGCATACAGCCAAGACAGCTGATTGCAGGAAAGGCACACACCGCCTCCCCTCATAGGTAGAGACTTTCAGATCTGTTTGTTGTATCGTTCATCACTCTACTAATCTATTTATTGCATCCTCCCCAACACTAAATGCAGGATACTTTTATCTCCTGTGTCGGAGAGTTTGTCAGAAGTAGGGATGAGCCTGATGTTTGAGTCGAACGCAAGTTCAAGTTGAGCATCGGGTGCTCGTCTGTTTTCAGCACAGCGAGCAATATGCAGTGTTTGCAGCAAATTCAAAAGCTGCAGAACACCGTTAAAATCTATGGGACACTAACATGAAAAAACAAAAGTGCTAATTTTAAAGGCATATATGCAAGTTATTTCCATAAAAAGTGTATGGGTACCTGGGTCCTGTCCTAGAGGACATGTATCAATACAAAAAAAAGGTTTTAAAACTGATGTTTTTTCAGGAGCAGTGATTGTAATAATGCTTAAAGTGAAACAATAAAAATGAAATATTCCTTTAAATATCATGTGGGAGCCTCCCATGGAGGTGGAGTTGTTCCGTTTTTTTTTCTCAAGTCATCAGATGCTAAATGTCTGATGAGTTGAGACAATAGCAGCGGCACAATGGCAGCGGTGGGCAAATGGGTGTACCTGTATGTCCCCTTTAATTGGCGGGGCTAGCGGGTCGCGTACAGGGTGACCGTGGCTGAGGGACCAGCGGACTCAATGTCCGCCGGTCTCCCGGTGATCGTGTCACGGAGCCGCAGAACGGGGAAGTGCTTATGTAAACAAGGCATTTCCACGATCTGCCTTGTGACATGACAGAGATCACTGCTCCCTGTCATCAGGAGTTGAAGCCCACCCCCCTCCACAGTTAGAATCACTCCCTAGGACACGCTTAACCCCTTCATCGTCCCCTAGTGGATAACCCCTTCCCTGCCAAAAATCATCTACACAGTAATGAATGAATTTTTATAGCGCTGTTCGCTGTATAAATGACAATGGTCCCAAAATAGTGTCAAAAGTGTCTGATGTATCCGCCATAATGTCACAGTCATGATAAAAATTGCAGATCGCCACCATTACTAGTAAAAAATAATAATAATAATAAAAATGCCATAAATCTATTCCTTATTTTGTAGACGCTATAACTTTTGTGCAAACCAATCAATATATGCTTATTGCGATTTTCTTTTCCAAAAATATGTAGAAAAATACATATTGGCTTAAACTGAGGGAAAAAAATGTTTTTTTATATATTTTTTGGGGGTAATTATTGTAGCAAAAAGTAAAAAATATAGCTTTTTTTCAAAATTGCCTTTTTATTTGTTTATAGCGCAAAGAATAAAAACCAAAAAAATCAAATACCACCAAAAGAAAGTTCCATTTGCAGGGAAAAAGTATGTCAATTTTGTTTTGGTGCAATGTCGCACGACCGCGCAATTGACAGTTAAAAACGATGCAGTGCCAAATTGCAAAAAGTGCTCTGGTCGGGAAGGGGGTAAAATCTTCTGGGGCTGAAGCGGTTAAAGAGATTGCTTTTTGTTGTATCTACAGGACAAGATGTTAAAGACCAACTCCAGGCAAATAAAAATTACCCCTTACAGCGGAGCTGTGCCTGCAGTGCAAGGGCTAATGGTTTGTATATGTCTGGGGAACAATAAAACAAAATATACCTACCCGATCCTCTGCTCCTCCCCACAGCTAGTCTGTTCCCCACAGCTTCTGCACCCCTGTGGTCTAGCAGTATAGAGTCCTGACATCATCAATTGGACATTAGGGAGGCTGAGGGCCAATCCATCACTGGATCATGGGAAATAGCTGTCTGCTGGGAGAGCAGAGGATCAGGTAAGTCGGTTTCTCCTCCCCCTGAACAAAACAAGCTATTCGTCCTTGCAATGTATTACTTTTACTCCTTGCACTTCAAAGACTAATTTATTTCTGCCTAAAGTTGGGCTTTAAGGTGATATTAAAGCCTTTTTTTTTCTACTACTTATACTACTGGTGTTAACACTTACATTCTGTTTTGCTTCTCAGTGTGCTAAAGGTTTCTCTTCCAACTGAATCAGCTGGTACCCACAATGCTGGCCTGTTTTGTGTTGGCTTGCAGGGTCCTATAGAGCCACAGCTTGAGTGCTTTTTTATGTTAAACTACAGCCTGATATAACGGCACCCACTGCGGCAGGAGGTGCAGACAGCCTGGCACATAAGACACGCCTCCTAAGCATGATTGATTGAATTTAGCTTCTAAGCATGATGATGGAGCATGATGGAGCTATGAATTAGTAGACATGTAGTCTTGAGGCGGGGATCCAATGGCTGTGAATAAAGAAATGTATGCTTCCTAGCCAGATATTTGGGGATGCTGTGCACAGGTAGCTGTTGTTAAATGACCCTGAAAGTAAGTGCTTCCTTTTTAAAAGAAACATACAGTGGAACCTTGGATTATGAGCATAATCGGTTCCAGGAGAATGCGTGTAATCCAAAGCACTCGCATATCAAAGCAAGTTTCTCCATAGAAGATAATGTGTTCCGCATTGACTTCTATTACATACAATACCGCATGTGGCCAGAGGTGGGGGGTGTCGGAGAGTCTCGGAAATACTCAGGGACAGCTCGGCTGAACTCGGAAAGCATCAGAAAGGCTCGAGAATGGAGTATTCCCGAGTGTTTCCAAGTATTTTCAAGTGATTCTTAGTATTTCCGAAATGCTCCGAACCATTCCAAGTGTCCTTGGTGCCCCTGCACCTCTGGCCAAATGCGGTACTGTACACCTCCTTAGCTTGAATTCTGCTCATTTTGCGAGACAACACTCACAAACCGAGTCAGAATTTCAAAAAACAATTTGCTCATAAACCAAGGTTCCACTGTATTATGTTCTGCGGAATTCATTTATGCGCATTTATTAAAGTATAAAAAAAGTATCTTAATTTTTTTAATGGAACATAGATGACAATAAACATTCCCTACTTTATCCAAAATGAAAAAGTTTGGGCTTTTGCTATGCTTTAGCTGTTGACCTAGAGTTGCTTTTTGATGATGATACTTGTGTCTAAAATGTTACGTGTGTCTGTTTTGTTAGCTCTAATAATAACATTGAATATGTGCCATTTTTGTTTCTAAGTCAAATTTCCCTGCCCACCGACAAGGCCTTTCCGCTGCCACAACAACCGCGTGTGCCTAAGGACAGCGCAGATTTGCAATGAACTGGATGAGTGCGGCGATAACTCTGATGAGGTTCACTGTGGTACGTAGAATTTACCCTACGCGGCTCTGAGACTAAATTACCGTAATCTGAGAGGAACCTTCAGTGAAAAACATAATTGACCTTAATTGAAGTCTTAATTGAAAGTTTATGTGTGCCATAAATTAGGTTCTGAAACAATTATATTTGAAACGCATGAAGAACCTTTCTGCTTCTTGGTCAGTGGCTGTACATGCTGGCTGCATTCTAATGAGCATGCAAG
The DNA here is from genome assembly GCF_037356315.1 of Lithobates pipiens. Classification (NCBI taxonomy): domain Eukaryota; kingdom Metazoa; phylum Chordata; class Amphibia; order Anura; family Ranidae; genus Lithobates; species Lithobates pipiens. The sequence continues at coordinate 75,261,348 of NW_027507784.1, forward strand.
GCTAATTGTGATTTATTTTGTTTGCATAAAATATGGTAGGTATGAAGCAGAAAGTGAAACCTTGCAAGAAGGATGAGTTCACCTGTGGAAACAGAAAGTGTATCGCATCCGAGCTGCAGTGCGACCAGTTTGATGACTGTGGAGATGGAAGCGACGAGCGAGGCTGCAAAACAGGTACATTTCCTGGTATTATTATTGCTCTTATAAACCTTGCCTTCTAGCAATCTGAACAGCAGGTCATTAGTGAAACTCCACTACTGTTGTGAAAAAAATAAACCTCCCAAAGGTCAGTTATTTATTTTGCAGATTTTAGCAAAAATAGCAGAATACTACCTTTTTCTTTCCTTAGGTCATTGCTCTAACTTTCTTAAGTAAATGACTAAATGGTAGGGCCACCTATACTCACTGAGTCAGTTACAGTGTTGTAAAAGGAGAAAACCTGCAATGACAGGTAACATTCCAGGTGTGCAGCACTCTTGGTAAACGATATGGCCAAAGGTGTAGACACCTGACCATCCCATCCCAAAGCCATGGGCATTATTATGGCATTGGTCCCCATAATAAGTGCAGGACACCTGACCATCACACCTACATGAAATTGATGGACATCCCATTCCAAAGATGTGGACATCACTATGGGGCTGGTCCCCATAATAAATTTGGACACCTGACCATCACACCTACATGAGCTTGTTGGACATCCCATTCCATAGTTACATAGTTACATAGTTAGTCGGGTTGAAAAAAGACACCATCCAGTTCAACCATAAAAAAAAAAAAAAAAAAATCGTACAATCCAATATACCCAATTCTATACCCACAGTTGATCCAGAGGAAGGCAAAAAAAACCAGCAGAGCATGTTCCAATTTGCTACAGCAGGGGAAAAAATTCCTTCCCGATCGCCCAAGAGACAATTGGATTTTCTCTGGATCAACTTTACTTATAAATGTTAAAAGAAGAAGGGGGAACCCAAAGGGCATTTGGAACTTTGAATGAGGTTACATCAAAGATGCACCTCCATCCCGTATTCGGATAATGAAAAGGAAGACATTGGGACCTTGAGTGAAGCAGTGGACTGGTAGGGGTGAAAAAATGAAATTAAACAGGTGGATTTTGGTGGGTGGTTGTGGTGCCATTCAGCTAGAACATTACATGTGTGGTCAGGTATAGATGTTGGATGAGAAATGCTGGCTTGCAATCCTATGTGGCTCAAAGGTGTTTTATACAGTTGAGGTCAGGGCTGCAGGCTACTCAAATTTCTCCACTTCAAACTCATCAAACCATGTCTTTATGAACCTGGCTATGTGCACAATGGAAAAAGGCTTACCCCTAACTGTTGCTGTAAGGTTGGAAGTACACAACTGTTTAAAATGTTTTTTGTATGCTGTAGCATAACACACAAACTCAGTCATTTGAATTACTTACTTTTGCCCATATGGTAGTTGTCATGGCCCAGTATCCAAATACGTTTGACCATATAGTGTAAGTTTGACATCAAAAATGAAAAAACTGACCACAGTAAAACCAAGGACAGTGGTGAGGATATCTGAAATTTCAACCACATTTATTGTAAAGACTATTGGGGGAAAAAAAGATAATCACACAAGCAGGAAATTGGGTTTCTGACAGAAAAATGTTGGTAGCAAATATAAAAAAAAGATAAACACCTATTTGATATTGAGATTTTGCCCCTTTTTGTCTTTTTCTAACTTCCGATAATACCAATAAAATATGTAGACAATGGGGAGATTTACTAAAACTGGTGCACACAGAAATTCGAAATTGGGGCAGTTCTGCCTGGTAGCCAATCAGATTCTAACTTCAGCTTGTTCAATTAAGTGTTGCCAATAAAACCTAGAAGCTAATTGGTTACTAAGCACAGCTCCACCAGATTCTGTGTGCACCAGTTTTAGTAAATGTTCGCCAATGTGAAAATTCTATGTTGGCATAAGTTCCCACTCTCTGCAGGAGGTTTGAAGAAGATGCCTCTGGACTGTGGTTATACCCAGCCCACCCTTTGATAATGCAGGCCAATCTGTCCATAAAACATAACTGTTTTAGGTGAGCATGCCCCAATAGCAACTGAGGCTTATATCTGTATGTATATATTTAGTGTTTCCTTATCTTTTCATTTTTTGGCATATCAAAGATTGTCAGGCTTTGTTTTTTTTTTCCTTGTTTTTTTCTCAAGATGGAAACATATACTGTATATTTTTTTTTGTTTCTGAAAAGGTAAAAATGTACAGTGCAAATCATAATTTAACAGGTGAACTTTGGAAAAGGTTAATGGAAGGTAAACTGATTGCTGTGAACTGCGCTTTAGCCTGCAAGACTGACACTAAAAATAGACTGAAGATAGAACGATCAGAAAGAAAACATATTAGAGAGCTCAAGAGATGTCTTCTCTTCATCCTCTGAAAAAAAAAAAATATTAAACACGTTTTTGTATTTAATGGGAAAATAATCTTATATCCTCGACCTATAGCTATACAGTAGATAGTCTGATAGACTATATCTATAAGGCTAACAGTAAATTGCAACAGTCTTTATGTAAATTCTTTGATTTACAATATGAAATAATAAATTGTATCTGAATTACAGCAGGTACAATATGGAACAGTAAAAGCAGGTAAAACATGAAAATCACCTTAAAAATAATCACATTCAGATAAAGTACAAAATAGTTTTCACACTATTACATTTGTGATAACAGTAGAAAGAAAGGGTGGTGACTTCACAGTCTCTGTGTTGTTCAATGAGAAAACACAATGGAGTTAATTTACTAAAGGTAAAAAGACTAGCGATTGCGCCAAAGCTTCCTAAACGAGGGGAAGTTTCACTTTGCAAAAAAACTGAAAAAAACAAACAAAAAAAAAAACAGCATCTTTGCTTGCACATGTGCACACTCTATTTTTCTTTAGTAACTGAACCCCCTTGTATTCATAAAAAAGTGGGTAACCCCCCCCCCCCCGTTCAGCGTGCAGAAGAAAATCTGCTCTTATAGAACCCAGAAGATTGCTTGGGATTGCATGTAGTATGGGTTACTACAGTGATTTCCAGCATCCCCAGCAGTGGCCCACCAATTTTTAATTTTTATTTTGTGTATAAACTACCGTATTTATTGGCGTATAACACGCACTTTTTTCCCCTTAAAATCGGGGGGGGGGGGAATCATGGGTGCGTGTTATACGCCGATCCCCCCGCCGATCTGCCGATTTGCGCTGTCTGTGGAGCGCCGCCGCCATTTACCGAGCTGAGCCGAGTGTACTGTGTAGTCGGCTCCGCTCTCAGTCACGCCCAGTCCCGCCTCCTAGCCTTTACGTCCCGCCATTGGCCCGGTGTTGTGTCCATCACAGGAGCCAGGACAAGGGGCGGGACGGGGCGTTACTGCGAGCAGAGCCGTGTAGCTGAGTACCCTCGGCTCGGCTCGGTCTATGTCGGCGGCGGGAGGAGCCGAAGATCTCGGCGGCGGGAGGAGCCGAATATCTCGGCGGCGGGAGGAGCCAAAGATCTCGACGGTGGCGGCGGGAGGAGCCGAAGATCTGGGCGGCGGCGGCGGCGGGAGGAGCCGAAGATCTCGGCGGTGGCGGTAAATTTAAAACTAACCATGCTGCAATTGTGGGAAAGGATGCAGGGGGACAGTCGAAGGTTTCTAGGGGTACAGTAGAAGGCTGCAGGGGGACAGTGTAGGGCTGCAGGGGGACAGTGGAAGGCTACATTGATGGGCATTTAAAATGTAAGGTTTTTTTCCTTAAACTTGGCTCCTAAAAGTTTTTTTCCTTAAACTTCCCTCCTAAACTTGGGGGGTGTGTTATACGCCGGATGTTATATGCAAGATGTAACCAACACAGTTGACACGGTCATGTTCTTCAAAGTCTTAGGTACAAAATGCACATCTCATCTGAAGTATTCATTTATGGCCAAAGATCTTGTCCAAATATCCAAATAAGTATCCATTTAGTCCAGCTTGATAAAGCAAATGTCCTTTGCATATTGCCTGAAGCACTGGCGGCACATGTTCAGTCCATATTTACAGATCAGTCCATGCCTGTTTGAACACACGCAGCAGGAGTGAGATCCCTGGCCAAACTTCCTTGGGTGACTCCAGTACAGCTGTTGGTGGCCCATTGTGCTCACCATCGTGCTCACCTCTCTGCTCGGGAAAAGCGTGGCCCGCCAATTATAACATATGCATTTCAAGAAAAGATGGCTGCACACCACAGCTGGCCCAACCATCATTGGTTATGATTAAGCACAGCACTTGTGTGAAATGCATTAACCATTAGCAGCCTGTCAGTGTCCTGTCTATGTCATGTTTGGAGATATCTAATAAAATAACTCAGGACCAGCCATTGTGTGTAGCCATTTCTTTTTGAATTGCATATTTTATGGAGGCGAGCCCGGCTGGGCACCCATGTGTGGCATCTATTAGGCAAACCCATCTCACCTGGAGCGGCGTATCTTCCATTTTCTATATAAGATATGCATACGTACATCTAGCCAAGCTGGCCCAATATAAGTGTTCAAAAAAATGAACATTCCTGGAATTTAAGCTTTAAAAGGTCAATTCATCCTTTTGAGTAAACTCTAGTCTAGTAGACTACTCCCACACTGCAAGAGCTAATTGCTCAATTAGGTCTAGGAGGCATAGAAAATAAAATCTACTTACCCAAACTTCTGTGCCGCTAGACCGGTCCCAGCAGTGTCCTCTCCCCCATGGTCCAAAAGTCTAAGGTCTTCACATCATCAAGAAAGGTGCAGGGTCCATAACCCTAAATTGGGGAAGATGGCTCAGAGGGATGGTGCCGTGCCGGAGCACGGGTGCGCTATCTACTGGGGAAAGGGGGATCAAGTAAGTTATAACACTTTTAGGCTGGGTTCACACTTTTGTGAATTGGATGTGGGTTCTCTGCATCCAATTCGACATAGCAGGAGATTTTGACCGACTCTCTATGGAATTTGCACAGGAGCGCTGTGCACCTTTTGGTCCATTTCGGCAAATTTGGGTTGAAATTGGACCTGAAACAGTGTACAGGGACTCATCAGACCCCCGCTGTGAGCCGCATGCAAAGATAGTGTGAACCCCTCCTTACTCTACCCTAGATTAAACAAGCAATGAGTTTCTCAAATCTTCCAGATTTGGGCTTTAAATACATGCTAACACTATTGTGCGGGCAAAAAAAAAAAGATGGCAGAAATACTTGCTGTCCTGAAGAACCCAGTGCTGCTGGCTTCTCAATCAAATAGTGACAATTGGTCAAATGATTTCAGCTGATTGAACATGGTTGATAACATTCATCATGAAACAGCCAATCAAAATCATTCCCGGGCACCTTTCCAGGCATCATATTGGTGGTCTGTTTTTCTCTGCCCAACATAATTGATGACATGCACATGTAAAGAAACATTTGACTTTTGGCCCAATTTAATGTGAAGTCTCTGGTCATAATGGTTTACTGATTTTGCACACTAGTCTTTGTTTAATTCCAATGCCCAGAAGCATATTGTTTTGTATTTTACATCCACCATCCCCAGACCTTGCCCCACTGGTCCTCAGCACGTTGCCCTCCGGTCATAGAGCTACCTCCTTTGTAGGATTGCTTCATGTTTTTTTCTGCTTGAAGAATTTTATTTTTAAGTAAAATAGATGCAAAAGCCACTATAAAGAGAATAACTGGCACAGAAACTGAGTATAGCTATATTCTGCCCACAAGGGAAAATCTTCTGTGATATGTAGATCAAACACAAACTGCGCACCAGGTGGATGGACTAGATAACAGACTTGAGTAGAAAATAACAGATTTAATCATTGTCCACATTTGGCCAAAATCTGTAATCAGATTGAAGTTCAAGTTGATTGTCCACTGCAACGGCTTTCTGGCATCTTCCGGCGCCTCAGTCTACCAGGCACCAGTCACCTCTCAGCGCCAAGCCTCATTTGTAAAATTAAGAGGCCAGGGAGAGGAATTTGTTCCTTGGATAACACAGCCCTTTCAGGCTTTCTTGTATAAAACAGTTAAAGAGGACCTGTCATAACACACTGAAAAGACTGCCATTGACGCTGCTGTCAGAGTAAAGTCTAATTTAACAATGACAATATTTCTATTCTATAACAAAGGAGTGGTTAGAATTGACTAGAGGAATAGAGGGACAGTTGAATTGAAAATGATAGCAAGAAATTTTACAGGGGATTTTCAGGGCAGTGATGCTTCACCTGTAGCTTATGGGCTTATTTAAATACAACCCATAAGCTGCATCTACACGAAGCATGGATTTTAGCTTTGGTTTCACCTGTTTTTATATGGACTGTGCATTTGGGACTCTTCATTCCTTTTATTCTAAGCTTTTTTTTTCACTTGTGTATTTTCAACTTCATTCTGTTGAGTCGGTTTTTGACTTTGGGGTGCTAGCAGCTGTGTTTTAAATCCTATATCTGTATTTCTAGTGCAGCGTTAGCCTTTGGGCTTAATTTTTTTACAAAGCTAAACATCATGTGGTGCTATTTATTTTAAACGCAATGCATTTTTTTATTTAGACACTCTTTTGAATGGCCACCACTGCACCTAGCCTGCACATCACAATGCATGTGTGTTATACTGCACCCCTACACACAGGTCTTTGCATTGTGGTATGCTACACTGTAAACATGGTACATGTATATATAAAATAGTATCAATGTAAAAAGACTGTGCTATCCTGTATATGTATATATATATATATATATATATATATATATATATATATATATTACACATTTTGGCATGTTACAAACAAAAATGTAATTGGATTTTTTTTGAGATTTTATGTGATAGACCAATGCAAAGTGCCACATAATTGGTAAGTGATAGAAAAATGATAAACAAAATGGGGAATATTTCAAGGGGTATGAATACTTTTTCAAGGCACGACTTAGAGAAAGGTTCCTGCACTACTTTGAGGTGACTTCATCATGACTTGCATTGTCTTCTGTTAACTACTTAAAGACCACCCATCGCAGATATACTGCGGCAGCCCAGCTCTATTGTGCGAAATTATGTACCTGAACGTCATTACGTGCAATGGATAGCAGGGGTGCGCGCACTGATTGGCCAGAAGGGGAGCCAATCATCGGGTCCGATGGATGCAACGTCCGCTGAGATCCAACGAATAGTCCCCAGAGAGGCAGAACCGCAATCTGCCCATGTAAGGTAGATCGCCGTTCTGAGAAGGAAGAACACAGGGATCTTGTGTTCCTGCTAAGCAGGAACACGAATCTCTGTGTTCACCCAGTGAGTCTTTAACCTCCCACACAGTTAGAAAGCATCCCTAGGGACAAACTTAACCCTTTGATTGCCCCTGATGTAACCCCTTCCCAGCCAGTGTCATTAGTACAATAACAGTGCATATTTTTAGCACTGATAACTAATAATGTTCCTAGTTTCCAAAAAAAAGTGTAAAAAATGTCAGTTAGGTGTCTGATTTGTCCGCCGCAATGTCGCAATCCCACTAAAAATTGCTGATCACAGGCACGACTAGTAAAAATAAATAAATAAATAAAAATGCTATAATAATATCCCATAGTTTGCAGATGTGATAACTTTTACGCATACCAATCAATATATGCTTATTGGGGTTTCTTTTACCAAAAATGTGTAGCAGAATACATATTGGCCTAAATTGATAAAGAAATTCGATTTTTTTAAAGTTTTTTCATTGGATATATTTTATAGCAGAAAGTAAAAAAAAAATATGTTTTTTTCAAAATTGTCACACTGTTTGCGGGGAAAAAGAATATCAATTTAATTTGGGTACAGCATCGCACAACCGCACAATTGTCATTTAAAGTAACGCAATGCCGTATTGCAAAAAATGGCCTGGTCATGAAGGGGTTAAAACTTTTCCAAGGCTGAAATGGTTAAAGAAGTCATATGCAAGCCATGCAGGGATGTCGGCTTCAAAGCTGCATGACTTTAAAGCCACTCTGGTGTGAACTGGCACTAAATGTGTAAAAAATTGCTGCGCTAATTCATAAACTCTAAAATTCATACATTAAACTCCATTTTAAAAAACACCACAAATGATTATTATACAAATAAAGTCCCATAATTAACTGTGTACAAATAAATAAATAGAAATCTCACAATTAATCTTAACACATTCCCAAGATTAGTCCTGTTAGCATCCACAATATGTGAGAAAATCTACCCAAAACTCTTGACAAAAAGTGCCAGGATAAATTCAAAGCATCCACCAAATGGTAGCAAAATGCAGGCTTATCAGACATGTATGACCCTCTAGTTAAAGAAAAGTCCTGAACAGCACAAATAGTGGTATTCCACCTAGCCACGTCTCTGCCACCCCATATAGTATAAAATCCTCAAGACAAATATTTGTGTATCAGATTATTGAATTTACAATTAATATAAGGCAATTGCACATTATAAAAATCACTTCCAGGTGCTTGATGATGTCAGCAAATGGCTCCGACCTATGTGTTTCTTCATATATGATGTATTCTGGGGCATGATCCATGCCTCGGAAGACATCATATATGACGAAGGTGTAGTAACATAGCTTGGTAGAATAGCAGAGATGGGCCTAAAGACGTGGATAGGTGGAATACCACTATTTGTGCTGTGCATGACTTTTAACTACGGTATCCTATACTGGTATGTCTGCATTTTGCTACCATTTTTCAGAGGCCTTGGATCTATCCTGGCACCTTTTCTCAAAAAATTATGGGTGGATCTTCTCACATATTGTGGACGTTCACAGGACTACTTGGGACTTCGATAATATTAATTGTGGGATTTCTATTTATTTATTTATACACAATTAATTGTGGGACTTTATTTGTGTAACATCAATTGTGGATATTTTTTTTTTATTGAAGTTTGATGTATGAATTTCAGAGTTTATGAATTAGTGCAGCACATGTACTGTATATATACAAGTCAGTGCTAAGATCAAATACCTGAATCACTAGCAGCTGTAATAACATCACAAAGTAATGCAAAAAATGAATATGTATAGTGATGATATATATATATAGTATTTATAGAAAAATTATGCTAACATACAAACATATGTGCACTTACATATGTGCAAAAGTTTCAATTTCTTTTTTTTTTCAACAAACATTTTATTGAATATATGCCAGTAGTACACAATGAAACGGATTTGAGAAATCCTATGCATTTATAGGTATAACAATAACTTTATGGGCCAAACCTTAGCCCTTGTACACACAGTTGGACATTCCGACAACAACATTTGGCAGAATTTGTCCGAAACTTGTGTTGCATACACACGGTCGGACAAAGTTGACGGAAAATCCGATCGTTCAGAACGTGATGAAGTTATTTCGTTATGACGGGACTACGTTCAGGCTAGTAGCCAATAGCTTTGGTCTAGGAATTTGATCTGAGCATGCGTGGCACATTGTCCAATCGGAATTCTCTATTCACAATCGGACAAAGTCCGATCGGATCATGTTGTCGGAAAGTTTTATAGCCCAGCTATAAAACTTTGTCCGTCGGATATTCCAACGGAAACAGTCCGATGGAGCCCACACACAGTCGGATTATCCGACAACACGGTCCGATCAGACATTTTCCGTCGAATGTCCGAACGTGTGTACAAGGGCTTAGAGTAACAGGAAACAATAAGGAAAACAATAACAAAGACAGGTACAAATTATCTGTATTCAGATCAACCTCAGGTCAACACACACCTGTGCATAAACAGAATGTTCGATAAGGTTTAAATCTAAAGTATGCTAGGGTAGCTACTGTGTAGCCTATTTGGGAGGGCAGAGCGAAAATAAAAGAAAAGGAAAAGGAGAAAAAACAAACAAACTCTTAAATATAAAAGAGGGGGAGGGGAGGGGAAGAGGGGGAGGGGTGAGGGAGTAAAGTATGAGGGGGTAGAAATAGTTGGAGCGACAAGAGTGGTCCCTCAGGAGGTAAGTTGCAGGAGAAAAGGAGAGGGGGTGAGCTTGTCACCAGCTGCCCTCTCCATTGCCTATGTTAGGGACCATCTATGTGGATCACCAGTAGTGTGAGGTTTGGTTTAACCAGTAGGTTTTATCTTTGTGGAGTTACTGTTTTGCTACTGGTTATGCCCATGGTAATTTCCTGGTATGACTGAGAGGCCTTGAAGGATGTCCATGCGCCCCATGGAAGTTTCAATTTCATAGCACATTTTTCAGATTTAAAGGGGAGAGGTTGGAGGCAGTAAAAATACAACTTTACCATGGGGGTTATTTACTAAAGGAAAATCCACTTTGCACTGCAAGTGCACTTGGAAGTAAAGTCGCTGTAGATCCGAGGTGGGCATGCAAGAAAATTAAAAAAAACAGCATTTTAGCTTGCACATGATTGGATGATAAAATCAGCAGAGCTTCCACTCATTTCAGAGCTACCCCTTAGATTTAGATCGACTGCACTTCCAAGTGCACTTGCAGTGCAAAGTGGATTTGCCTTTCGTAAATAACCCCCCATATGTTTTTACTGCTCATCAACCACAAGTGTGACTGAGCCCTAAGGGTTCTGGGTCTCCTCCCAGACAGACAGAGGTCCTAACATAGACTACACAAAAACCACCCTGGGCTCAGTAAATGACTCAGAAACAGTCAGTACAATGTTATGAAGTGAAGTCACAGGAATAATGCAGAATAGGATATTTCATTTTATAACCTGCATTAGAAAAAAAGACATATGTAGTCGGATTGGTTGCTGTGGACAGCCCAGACACTTTTCTTTCCCCTAGCTTTAATATATCAGCTCAAATGAGTAACTTTTATTCTTCCAGCTGGAATGGAGAATTTCAAGATATGAAGCATATTTCATTTTATCTGCTATAAGGAATGCGTGTCCCCACTGCAGTGACATATATTCTGCCCGGTCTGCTCTCTGATAAATAGTCCATTCTGACATTTTTGCCTTGTGCAGAAAAGTTTTGCATCTGCAATGGGAAATATGGCAAGGCTGGTCCACAAGGAGCATTTGACATATTGCAGCGATAAAGGAGCACCTTATATATTATTTTTACAATTTCACAATTTACTGTGTAATACTAAGATTCCCAGAGCATCGTGTGTGATATTTAGAAAATTCTTGAAACCTTTAACCTGCATGGCTAAATGTTCGAGAAGCTGCATTTGTTTTGTTAAAACATGTAAACTCTAGATTCAAAGGTACCTGTCCGAGGAAGAATATGGGAGAAACCAGTACTAACTTGTTTATTGAAGGTGCAGATTCCGGGGTGTCATAAGTGTAGCTTCACCACTTAGTGGTTCACTGAATCACAACAAGAATAAAGGTGGTTACATTGGGGCTCCTAAATTTCATACTTGTCCTAGTTCAGTGACCCACTAAGTAATAAAGTGAGGATAAGGATGGCAGTGCAAGGACCTTTGTCATTTCTAGTGATGTTCTGAACTGTGGGGCTCAATCTCAACTTGGAGCAAAGTCAAGGCTGTGTGTACAGCCTGTTCCTAAGATCAAGGGTACTCAATAGACGCAATAGACGCATCAATAGAGCTGGCGCAGCTCTGCATAGAAATCAATCAGCTTCCATCAGTTTTTTTGTCAAAGCTTAATTAAACTAGCTGACGTTAGCAGCTGATTGGCTACTATGCAGAGCAGCACCAGATTTTGCACTCTCCAGTTTTAGTAAATCAACCCCAGTGGAACCAACTTAAAGAGGATGCTGGTGCTTTCAGACACCCCAAAGTGCCTACACACATTAGCATTGTCCCAAGAGCTAAGTACAGCACCTAACTCCCTTACAGTCCTCCTTCTCAGTTTTGAGTTTATTGCTAACACCGGACTTATGCCGCATACAGATGATCGGACAATCCGACAACACAATCCTGGATTTATTTCCAATGGATGTTGGCTCAAACTTGTCTTGCATACACATGGTTGCACAAATGTTGTCGGAAATGCCGAACATCAAGATTGTGGTGACGTACAACGCGTACAACGAGGTGAGAAAACTGAAGTTCAATAGCCAGTGGGGCTCTTCTGCTTGATTCTGAGCATGTGTGGAATTTTGTGGATATAGGAATTGTGTACACACAATCAGAATTTACGACAACTGATTATGTTGTCGGAAAATTTGAGAACCAGCTCTCAAATTTTATTAGTCGGAAAATCTGAATGGAAATGTCTGATGGAGCCTACACGCGGTCGGAATTTCCGACAACAAGCTCACATCGAACATTTGTTGCCAGAAATTCCAACCATGTGTGCGCAGCATCAGAGTGGCAGAATGTTACACTGAGAACAACAAACCTTGGAGATTACGCAATCTTTGCCTGTAGTGACATGGCACCAGGATCTTCCCTATGCAAAAGAATGTGGCACATGCATATCAAAACACTTTTTTCTTCATTAAAAAGGTTGCAGTCAGATCCTACTTGAATGGAAATTCTTCATTAGGTTGGCATATATGTGTTTTTTAAGTGCCTTTGATTGTATTTGTTATCATGTCCTAGAGCAGTGTTTTTCAACCTTTTTTCAGTCAAGGCACCCTCGAGAATAGTACACAATTCTGAGTCACACCACTCTGAGAATCACCCTCCTAGCAACACCCCCCTCAAAAATCCCCCGTCCTTGCACAACTCCTCCCGTCCCTCCTCCTAGCACAACCCTCCCTTCAAAATCCCCCCTCTTAGCACAAAACGTCATATTCCTCTCATCACTGCAAGAGTAGTAACAGCAGCAGAAAGGAAGAGAGAGCTGGGAGGAGGTGCAGGTTGTATTGGCCCCCTCCTCTCTATACTCTATGTATAGAGGAGTAAACAGAGGAATGCTTTCAGTTTGGACTGTACAAGGTTCTATGTTGATTTGCAGCGGCCCCCCTGAGGACTCTTTGTGGCACCCCAGCACCCCAGTTGAAAAACACTGTCCTAGGGGACACCAATATAAGCCAAATAGTTGTGATCTTAGGTTACAGGCATGTTTATAGTGACACTAAAAAAATAGTCTGCAGTAGTGCAAGCACCTGAAAGTGCCTACACATACTTGATGTAGCCTTAAGAATTCTGGAGTTATGAACCAATACTGGGCTGTTCTGTCAAGGAAAGCTCTGACACTTCCAGGTAGTTTTGGAGCTTGAAGCTTACTAAAGCCCCTTTTTGGCCAATCACAACGATAGGCTTCCTCACTAGCCAAAAGGATGGGTAGGAAAGCTTGGCACTATCAGGAAGTGTTGACGTTTGCCAGAAGAGCAGCACATATTTTGCCATAAGAGTAGGATTCTCAGGGCTGCTCTAGGTATGTGCAGTCACCTTCCACCATCCAAGTCTCCCTAGTGGCCCCTTAATAATATAGACAGCTTTACAGAGGCAAACAAGTCCAAGAGGGTCTTTTTATGGAAAAGTCAAGATTAGCATAGTATGTCAGCTGTTTCTATCTCGGAATCTACTGATGGTTTATGCATGTGTTTTCATTAACAGTAATATGCATGTAGGAATTACTCAGGTTTAAGGCAGTTTTGTTTTAATAACAGAATATGTTGGCAAATCACAGCTCCCTTTCTCTTTATGATTTTCTCTCCGCAGCTCACATCTTCAGTTAAGTTATCCTAACTCCCAGTTTATGCAGCTGTAAAATTAATAATAGACTAAAGCGTATTTGTGAGAATCTTAGAGTTCTGTGATGCAGCCTGCCGCCACTGTGATTTGTTTATTTCTAGAAATGTGCTCCTGACGAATTTTAATTTTCTTTAGAGCCCAGTGTATACTCCTGCGAAGCAAATGTAAATCCTTGCGGAGATGACGCCTTCTGCAATCAAACCAGCACACCACCTTTTTGTCACTGCAAGCCTGGCTTCCAAAGAAACTTCAGGAACAAACAGTGTGAAGGTAGGAACTTCAGATGGTATGGCTAAAAAAAAATAAAAACCCAAGTTAGTGGATGTGGAGCAACGTGATTAACATTCCAAAGCACAACTGGTTTTGTTACAAGAAAAGCTGCCTTCTATCTTCAGAGACAAGTTAATTCTCCATGCGTAGCAGAAGGAAGAATTGCATGGCATGATGAAAAACCTGCTGTAGCCAAAATGTACTAGAGCCGGAAGGGAATTCAAGCCTTTAATTCAGCTGCGTATTAGCAAAGCCAATTAATTAAATGAGCATCATAAGATATTGCTGAATTTAATGACAAAATGCACTGCTGTCAACATCACAGTGTCAGTATTAACTGGCGTTTGTGCTTTTTCTTAATGCATCTATCTAGACGCGTCTTAATCCCTGGCGCATTTTAGTCATGGCGCCATAGAACTTGATGGAAAAAAAAAGAAAAGCAAAAAAAAAAAAATGCAAGGTATTCGTAAGCATAGGTAAGGTAGAATAAGTAATATTATCTCAAAGCACCAGAAAATGAGGGATTTAATCCGTATTTTAGGATTTGTAAGGAAGAAGACAAGTAGCAAATGAGAATTTTCATTTTTTTAATTAATTACTGTAAATGGCTCTGAAAAAGTCAGAAAACATTGAAGTGTTAATTTTGGTTCCTATCCCGGTGGAGATTACCTTACCATAGACATGCAGATACAAATAAATTGAGGGAGAATGGGCTTGAGGCACTGGATCCAAAGTGGGTGGAGTGGGATATTTGAAGTAAAGTGCTATATCTTAGGTTAGGCTTCTCTAATCTAGGAAGAGACATCTGGAAGGTGCTTCAGATGAAAAAAACCTAAGATATTTTTAATTATAGATAAGGTAGAATACGTCATATTATCTCAAAGTACCAGAAAACAACATATTTGTTGGACCATTAACGGATATTTTTTAATAAATCTCTTCTAACAGGAGTTGTTCCACATGACTGGTAGACAGCTAATATTGTCCACCATCCACAAGAAGGGCAGCAAGGTAGAAGCTGGCAATTACAGACCAGTGAGTTTAACATATGTAAAATAGTAGAAAGATATAGATTAAAAAAATAGGTCTTGATAGATATCATCTAAACAATTCATGATTATACACAACATCATACACATAGTAATGGACCTTGGGTATGTAGAACAAAATTGTACCGGTAACATATAAACATGATAATGATTCATTATGATAAAACTATAATATATGATAATAAACTATAATAAAATACAAATAATGCGCATGGATACTGTGACATAGCCTCATAGGAAATCTCTACGCATTTCATGGTCATAACACCACTGATCAGGAGCAGATGCAGATTTGGGAGTATCTATAGTAGGATAGAAATGGCAAAATAGTATGATGGTAGAAAAAGAGTATGAAACAAGGAAAAAAGAGGGGGAACACAAAAGATCCCAAACACCCTCACCTATCTGTAGTATATGGGTAAAAATGTTGATGACATCGATAGTTGGAGGCACTATAGAAGATGTCAGCCCTGGGAACTGAGATGGTACCACCTGCGGCACGGCAGAACCAACAACCAATGAATAAGCATTGAGAAAAGATCTCCAGTTATCAGCTCTGGTGTATATAATTAGTGTTGTAAATAATTTGTGCTGTATGAAATTCCCAGGAATTTCTGTGAAAATGAATAAATTATCACTAAAGTGATTAAACTGATAAACTGAAAAACTGAAGAAAGGCACCCAAAACCGAAACAATAGTAGGTAAACCAAGTGAATGGAAAAGAAATAGTGTTTAATATCAAGAGACATAAAATTAGTTGAAGGTAGCAGTGTAGGGATAAGTGCGTAGGTAAGATAGACCACAAGGTACCTTAGAGGTGGATTTGAGGAATACTCCAAGATACTGCAACAGTGTCTCAAGAGTGAAGCAAAACAAGGTGTTAGTGCAGTACAAGTGTGGTATAAGTACCAGCCGTGAACCAACCGCGCTCGGTGGTTGATGCTCAAACCTTCCTCGTGGTATACGTGGATGGAAAAACATGTCGGTGTGCTGCATCATAAATTACGTCACCCGCTTGGCATGTGGGTGTTCCGTCAACCTGCATCGAGTGCCTGCCCGTCCCCCTACAATGGGAGGGGAGGGGAAGACCCCGGTGCGCGTTGCAGCTCCCGGTGATAACGAAAGCCAAGGCTACTCCCAAATTCCAGTTGGCCCCAATATCATAAAAAATATAATAAGAAATAAAAAACATAATGGCAAAGGTAGGTCACAGATTATAATAAAAGTCAGTATAATAAATTAGTTATGTGCTTCCATCCCTGGTTTGATGAGATTGGGACTTTATATGAGGCAATGACTATGGTAGTTCATATACCTCCATCCAGCACACTACTAAGTTGAATGAACCAATGAGTATAATAATTGTTTATTATTACAAAAGGGCATACATACACATGTAAAACAGTAAAAAATATATATTATTATTTTTTTTATATATGTATATTTTCTACTATTTTACATGTCTATGTATGTGCTTTGTAATAATAAACAATTATTATACTCATTAGTTTGTTCAACTTAGTAGTGTGCTTCATAAAAATAAAAAAAAAACACAACCCCTCTCTTCTTTTAGAATGTACCAGGGATGGAGGTATATGAACTACCATAGTCATTACCTCATATAAAGTCCTAATCTCTGTCTTTCTGTTAACATCAATTGTAGTCAAGTTAATGGAATCACTCCTGAAAAGAAGGATCATTGATCACCTAATAATAGCTTGCTGGACCCAAAACAGCATGGCTTTACTGAGGGCAGATCATGTCAGACTAATCTGATTACATTTTTTGACTATATCACCAATGTTTTGGACCAAGATGGTGCTGTGGACATAGCATATCTTGCTTTCAGCATGGAATTTGATACAGTTCCACATAATGATCTAATACAAAAGTTGTACAAGCTAGGATTTAACCCTTGGGTGGTTCAGTGGATATGCAGTTGGCTAAACGATAGATATCAGAATGTGGTTGTAAATGGGGTTCACTCAGAATTGAGACCAGCCACTAGTGGTTTACCACTTTGCTGATGATACAAAGGTTTGTAATAGAGTTGATATCCCTGGAAGAGTCTTTAACATGGAACATGATTTGGCATTGTTGGGAGATTGGTCAAAGCAGTGGAGACTGCAGTTTAATATTTCTAAATGTAAAATAATGCACCAGAAGAAAACAAATTAGGGGTACTTATTTCAGATGATTGCAAAATGAGCAAACGGTGTGACCAGGCCATGGGAAAAGAAATAGAATTCTAGGAGGCATCACTAGAGGGATCACCAGCAGGAGGAAGGAGGTTCTGATTCCACTATATATAGATCTTTAGCGAGACCTCATTTAGAATAGTGTGTCCAGTTCTGGAGACCTCACATACAAAAAGATATTGATAAGATAGAACGAGTCCAGAGACAGGTAACAAAAATGGTGAAAGGTTTGTGAGATAAAACATATCGAGAGCGACTGCAGGAACTTAATATGTACAGTGTGGAGAAAAGAACGGAAAATGGAGACATGATTGAAACCTTTAACCTCCTGCCAACCATCTGCCATCATTATACTGCGGCAGGTTGGCTCTCCCGCAAATTGCTGTAGCTGTACGTTGGCTCGGAAATGCGCTTATCTGGCGCATGCTCCGTCAGGGCGTGCACTCCCATTGCCCAGTGGGGGAGCCAATCAGCAGGTCTGGTGGACTCCATGGACTCGAGGCAATCATTCCCTGCAGTGACAGAATGGGGATCTGCCTGTGTAAACAAAGCAGATCTCCGTTCTGACAGGGGCGATCACACAGATCTTGTCTTTCTGCTAAGCAGGAAGACAGATCTGTGTGTTACCCCAGTCACACAGTCCCCCATACAGTCAGAAAACACAAACAGGGAACACATTTAACCCCTTGATCACCCCTGATGTTAACCCCTTCCCTGCCAGTGTCATTAGTTAATAACATTACCATTTAATACTCACATTTTTTGAGCAATTCGTCCCCCGATGTCATGTTTAATAGGAAAAAAAAAACGTATATAACTGCTTGCTGGCCATTGTGAAATCCACAAGCATTTATTTTCGGGATACGGTGCAGCTGAGAGACCAGCATGCACTACCCTGTTCTCATGCATGTGCAGTGATGCGTCGTAGCGGCGCTGTAAAGTATACAGGTTGCCATAACAATGGGCGGCATCATTGGAATTGCCCTCCCAGTTGTTATGGCAACCTAGCCATCGGCGCAGCCCACTGACTCTTGGGATGACACGCATCTCCCAGGAGCAGTAGCGAGCAGAGGCGCCGAGGGAAGTGGCGTAAGGAGCCGACATGAGGAAGATTTCAAGGGACCACATAAAAACAGGCGAGAAAAGGTAAGTTAAAAAAAAAGATTTTTTCCATATGTTTTTTGTTTTATGGGTGGAACTCCGTTTTAAATGCATAAAGTGGGTGAATAAGGTTCAGGATAGCAGTTTTGTCAATATGAAACCAAAATCAAGAACACAGGGACATGACCTTAACCCCCCTGGCGGTGTTCCCGAGTCTGATTTGGGGTGGAAGTTTTGTACCAAAAGCGGTAACCCCGAGCCAGACTCGGGACCGCATCGCTAAATGCAGGAGGAGATTACTTACCTTCTCCCCTGGATCCAGCGATGTCCCCGCACTGTACAAGCGGCTTGTCCTCCGCTCAATTCATCACGGAGCCGATCTCCATTCCCTGCGAGTGTTGCGACGCGCGGGGACGGTGATCGGCGCCAAATTCAAAAAGTAAAACACACACATTACATACAGTATAATGTAATCTTACAGTTTACATTGCTGTATGTAATAATTTCACATCCCCTTTGTCCCTAGTGGTCTGCCCAGTGTCCTGCATGCAGTTTTATATTATAAAAACTGTTCTTTATGCCTGGAAACTGGAGATTGTCCATAGCAACCAAAACTGTCACTTTACATCAAAAATGGTTTTAGACCAGCTAGAAAACAGCGATAATAAATTGTAATCACTCGCAGAATTGAGCGATATCGATTTGTGGGGAGATCCGTCATCAAATACTGAAAAGTAATGACAGTGACAATTCTGCAACTGAGCAAATTTCAGTGTTTTTGATTTGATTACATTATTGAATAACTTTTATTATTGTTATATAATTATTTGGTATAATTATTTATAGTTATTTATTATATTATAATTTATGATTTCATTTTTCAAACTTTATCATACCCGGGATGTCTGCTAGACTCTGGTTTGAACAGATTTAAGAGAGTTATTCCTAAAAATTGCAGGACTACAATATAAAACGCCAAATTTTGATGCAAAATAATTGTACCGCTTTTAGCACCTAAAATCCGAAATAATCGTACCGACAGGGAGGTTAAACTTACTGGAGAAAAGTTCAAAACTAATCTTAGAAAGTATTATTTTACTGAAAGGGTAATTTATGTTTGGAATAAACGACCTGCAGCTGTAGTGAGACAGTCAACAGTAAATGGCTTCAATCATGGAATCTTGGAATAAACATAGATCTATAGTCAGATAACAAAGTTAACCAAAAAAAACAACAACCCCCCCCCCCCCCAATAAAAAAATAAATAAATGGGCAGACTCGATGAACTACTCGGTCTTTTTCTGCCATTACTTTTATATGTTTTTATGTCTACAAGCCACCCAAAGACTTCAATATTTGCATAGGGCAGCTACAGAAAATAAAGGGATTATCTAATTAAAACATGAGACAAAATAGCTCAATGTAGAAGACATAAGTCATGGTATGACTTTTTTTTTTTTAATTGGCCTTGGAGAGTGGCCAGAAAAATGCCACACTCCAAGGAAAACCAGTAGTGATGCTTTGACTGATTGCATAGATAAATGCATTGTATGGCTCTTTCACTTCTTATATATACAGCTCCATAGTGGTAATGACAATTTGACCTGTCCCTGGCAAGGGTCAGACCTGTCATTGGCTAGGTAATTAGACATTTAACAAGCTGCTAATTCATTCCACCAGAAAAGAATCACCTGGAATTGCAATAGGCTGCTGAAAAGTATTGGATTTAGTTTTTTTGTTTAATTATTATTTTATCCACAGATCTACAGTACCATATAATTACACTTTTGCCTATTTATCAATGTCTTTCACAAGAGCAGCACTTAAGAGTAGATAAATCAGATTCAGCCCTGCACAGGGAAATAACATTTGATGAATGAATATTGGAATTTGGTTGTTTCTAAATAAAAAATAACAGATTTGACCCTCTTTTGGGCACAAATTCCCCTGTCTTCATCTCTCGCCAGCTGTCCTTCGCTTGGCTACCCGTTGCAGCACGGTCCTGCAATGTAATGCCCTGTACACACGATCGGACATTCCGACCACAAAATCCATCGGATTTTGGCCGAAACTTGTGTTGCATATACACGGTCGCACAAAGTTGTCGGAAAATCCGATCGTTCTGAACGAGGTGACGTCAAACACGTACGTCGGGGCTATAAATGGGCCAGTAGCCAAATAGCTTTCGTTTCTTCATTTATTCTGAGCATGCATGGCACTTTGTCCGTCGGAATTGTCTACACACGATCTGAATTTATGCGATCGGATTTTGTTGTCCGAAAATTTTAGATCCTGCTCTCAAACTGTGTCCATTGGAAAATCCGACGTAAAAAGTCCAATGGAGCCCACCCACGATCAGATTTTCCGACAACATGATCTGATCGCACATTTTCCATCGGAAAATCCGACCGTGTGTACAGGGTCGGCGAGTCAGGAGGCAGCAGTCGAGTGTTAAACGATACTGCTTGTCTAAAAAGTGTAAGTTTAGTTAAAATCTAAGTAGGGTCAAACCTACTCCCATCCCCATTCATAAAGCTTAGTGAATGTTGCAAAAATTCACTTTGTAAAGAATACCCAATAATGGGCAAAGAATATTAAAAAATAAACTGTATTTTTGCTTGCATACGATTGAATAATGGAAGTCAGTAGAGCTTCATCTCATTCACTAAGCTCTGGGGAAAAGTTCCTTGCAAAGTGCATAATCTATTCATTGTTAGTAAATCACCCCACAATGTTCTAAATGGTTATTTGGAGGCACTTACCCTTAAAGAGAAGCTCCAGTACCCCCCCCCCCCCCCAAATATTGTAGCTGCTGATTTTAATATATGGACACTGTCCAGGATTCCAGTGATGTCCTCAACTGAGCCGATTCTTCAATTGGATGCAGGCGCCAACATCATAGGTAAAAGAAACCGTAAGGGGAGCCTTGCGGCTTCACAGCCTGTTTCCTATTGTGCACGCGTGAGTCATGCTGCGCTTTGTTAATTGTCCCGTAGTCTTCTGGGACCTGTGGTGTTTCCCAGAAGGCTGAGGGCGAGGGGCGGCTGAACTTGCGGCGCAGATAGCCGAAGTGCATCTGACCAGAAGTGGGAGTGGGTGCCTGTAAAAACCAGATACCCGCTCCCCCAGCTCAATGTGTCAGTGGAGGGGGGGTGGCGGAGGATGCAAACAAGTGGAACTCCCCCTTTTCAGTGAGCTTCAACTTTAAGAACTATTAAAGCGGACCTTCAGTAAATTTTTCAACTTTCCATCTATTAAATCGTCTGCCCTTTCTGCCAGTAAATACCTTATACAGCCCATCTGTTCCTGTGTCTTGTCTGGTAAAAAGCCTAGGCTTATGACATGCACATCTCTCTCTCTCTCTCTCTCTCACTCTCATGAGAGTTTGCCAGGAAGGGAGGGGGGATGAGTCATAAGAGGGCCAATGAGAGCTGCAGAGCTGGAGGTGATCTTCTGTGTGTCTGTGTAAATCCAGGAAGAGAACAGGCAGCAGCTTCAGCTGCCCACAGTTAAAATGGCTGCAGACAGACTTAGTGGAGGGGGATTTCTGGAGCATATTTGTCAAGTACAGAATCACAGTATATATAAAACACCATATTTTTCGCTCCATAAGACGCACCTGACAATAGGACGCAGCTAGGTTTTAGAGGAGGAAAACAAGAAAAAAATGGTGTACTAAAATATTTACCAGTGCCCATGAAATGCAACCTGACCTGAGCCAAAGAAATGCAGCCTTACCAGTCCCATAAATGCAGCCTGACTTAACATCATCACATCCGCCTGATGGTAGACAGAGCAGCCTGAGCGGCTCCATTTGACCGATTGGGCTGCTTTGACTTTTGTCTGAGTGACAGGCCCAGCCAGGAGATCGCCCGGCGCTCGCAGGGGCTTGGGATGTCTGTCCTCTGCTCTCCTGCCTCTCTTCTGCCGGTACTAACATGGTGGCGGGGAGGGGGCGTGCCTGGTCATCATTCGCTCCATAAGACGCAAAGACATTTTCCCCTCATATTATTTTGGGGAAAAAGTGCGTCTTATGGAGCGAAAAATACAATAATATGCAAAGTGGTTGAAGTGAAGCTTCAGAATGGCAAATATGTTTTTATTACAAATTATGTGGGCAGACTGCATTTCCTCTTTAAAGCTGAGGTTCACACAAAAATTAAACCTCCACTTTTCGGAACCCTCCCCCCTCCGGTGTCACATTTGGCACCTTTCAGGGGGGAGGGGGGGTGCAGATACCTGTCTAAGACAGGTATTTGCACCCACTTCCGGGCATAGACTCCCGCAGGAGTCTGTGCCTCTTCCTGTCCCACTGCGCTGAGACACACACCGGGCCCAGAGACAGCAGGGACCATTCAGATTGTGCTGCACGACTCATTCATGTGCATTAGGGAACCGGGAAGTGAAGCCGCAAAAGGCTTAATTCCCTGATTCCCACACTGAATATGGCAGCATCTGAGGACCGAGGGACGGTTCAGACTCGGGTAACGACATCGCTGGACCCTGGGACAGGTGAGTATCCTTATTTTAAAAGTCAGCAGCTGCAGTATTTGTAGCTGCTGACTTTTAAAAAAAATATATATTTTTGTGGGACTCCTGCTTTAACTTAGAGATGCTTTAAGCCAGGCTGAGTTCACATTAACAGCAGCTAAGCAGATCTGGGGTTATCATAGACCAACTTAAAAAAAAATAAAAAAACTGCAGTGGAAAGCGCAACAGTGATATTCAAAGTGTAATAACTGACCATTTTAATCTCACTTTCTGGGATCGATAGGCTGCAGTGGGTTACTATACATTGCACATTTCTCTGTTGCTTCATCAAATAATCCCGTGTGTTATTGTTGTGCACAACAAAAATTGGGGTGAAGTACATGGTTTTTGTGATAAATACAATGTTCCTGTATTCATTCTAGGGATGAGTCGAACACCCTCCGGTTCTGTTCGCAGCAGAACAGGCAAACAATTTGTATGAACATGCGAACACCGCTAAAGTCTATGGGACACGAACATGAAAAATAAAAAGTGCTAATTTTAAAGGCTTATATGCAAGTTATTGCCATAAAAAAAGTGCACGGGGACCCAGGTCCTGCTTCAGGGGACATGTATCAATGCAAAAAAAAGTTTTAAAAACGGACGTTCTTTCAAGATCAGTGATTTTAATAATCCTTAAAGTGAAACAATAAAAATGAAATATTCCTTTAAATATCGTGTCTGGGGGGTGTCCTTAGTATGCCTGTAGCCTGTAGCATAGCACATTTTTCCCATGTTTAGAACAATAATACCACAGCAAAATTACATTTCTAAAGGAAAAAAAGTCATTTAAAACTACTCGCAGCTATAATGATTTGTCAGATCCCAGCAATATAGATAAAAATCATTGAAAAAAATGGCATGCCCCCCCCCCCCCCAAGTCCATTACCAGGCCCTTTGAGTCTGGTATGAATATTAAGGGGAGCCCCGCACTAAAATGTAAAAAAAATGTGTGGGGGTTACCCCAAAATCCATACCAGGCTATCAAGTCTGGTATGGTTATTAACCACTTTAAGACCGGCCTCTTTTTTAGATGTGGTGTTTACAAGTTAAAAACAGTTTTGAACCCCCAAACATTACACATTTTTTTCTAACATCCTAGAGAATAAAATGACGGTCGTTGCAAAACTTTCTGTCACACCGTATTTGCGTAGACGTCTTACAAGCGCACTTTTTTTTAAAAAATACACTTTTTTGAATAAAAAATAAGACAACAGTAAAGTTAGCCCATTTTTTTTATATTGTGAAAGATAATGTTACGCTGAGTAAATTGATACCCAATATGTCACGCTTCAAAATTGCGCCCGCTCGTGGAATGGCGACAAACTTTTACTCTTAAAAGTCTCCATAGGCAACATTTTAAAAATTCTATCGGTTGCATGTTTTGCGCTACAGAGGAGCTCTAGAGCTAGAATTATTGCTCTCACCGATTATGGCAATACCTCATATGTTTGGTTTGAACACTGTTTTCATATGCGGGCGCTACTCACATATGCGTTCGCTTTTGCACGCAAGCTTGGCGGGACGGGGCGCATTTTCATTTTTTTTTTATTAGTATTATTTATTTTTACAATGTTTAAAAAAAAAATTACTTTTTTCCTATTACAAGGAATGTAAACATCCCTTTTAATAGAAAAAAAGCTTGACGGGACCTCTTAAATATTAGATCTGGGTCACAAATACCTCAGATCTCATATTTACACTAAAATGCAATAAAAAAAATTGTAATTTAAAAAAATAAAATGCCCCTTTAAGAGCTATGGGTGGAAGTGACGTTATGCTGTCGCTTCCGCACTACAGTGTCATGGAGACAGGTGGGGACCATCTTCCCCTCACTCGTCAAAGCACCTTGTTCCATGTTGATGGGGACAAGGGCCTCATCCCCACAACCCTTGCCCGGTGGTTGTGGGGGTCTGAGGGCAGGGGGCTTATCAGAATCTGGAAGTCCCTTTAACAAGGGGACCCCCAGATCCTGGCCTGCCCCCCTATGTGAATGGGTATCAGGTACATTGTACCCCTACACATTCACCAAAAAAAGTGCCAAAGTGGTAAAAATTACCTTTATTAAAAAAAAAACTGTCCAGTGTGACGATTTGAGAAAAAGCAAAAAAAAAACAACGCAACAACTCATCCTCCATGGGAGGCTCCCTCTTCGCAATGATAGCCGTTATATAGTTGAGGGCGGGGTCACACAGTGATGTAAACGGATAACCCCGCCTTCCTCTCTCGTGCATAGGCTTCCGTTCCCATGGAGGTGGAGTTTTTTCCCTTTTTTTGCTCATGTCGCCAGACGCTGTGATTGAAGATGAATGGACATTGCGGGACAGTTTTTTTTTCTAATAAAGGACTTGTCCCAAATTGTCTACTAACATTTTGACAATATTTGTTGGTGAATGTGTAGGGGTACAATGTACCAGATACCCATTCACATGGGGGGATGGGATCTGGGGGTCCCCTTGTTAAAGGGGGCTTCCAGATTCTAATAAACACCCCCACCCGCAGACTCCCACAACCACCGGGCAAGGGTTGTGGGGATGAGGCCCTTGTCCCCATCACACTCCCCGTCTAGTCCCCCCCTTTTCCTGCAGCCTGCCAGGTTGTGTGCTCGGATAAGGGTCTGGTATGGACATTGGGGGGGCCCCTACACCATTTTCTTTATTTCAGCACAGGTTCCTCTTAAAATCCATACCAGACCTGAAGAGCCTGGTATTGGACTGGAGAGGAACCCATGCCATTTAATTCAATGATTTTTATCTATATTGCCGGGATCTGACAATTCATTACAGCCGCAATCAGTTTTGAATTCAATGTTTTCCTTTAGAAATGTCATTTTGCTGTGGTATTGCTATAAACACGGGAAAGATGTACTACTTTACAGGCATACTAAAGACACCCCCAGTCACAAATTTAAAGGAATATTTAATTTTTATTGTTTCACTTTAGGCATTTTTTTTGCATTGATACATGTTCTGGTTTTTAATCTTAGTGTCCCATGGACATTAACGGTGTTTTTCGAATTTGCCGTGAACACCGCATAACGTTTGATGCGAACATCGGGGTCATCCCTAATTAATTCCTATTATGAGACAATCAACTTCTTCTGCTCCAGAAAACATGATAGCAATGGTGAATTCATCTTGGATTAGTAAATCTCAAACTTAACAGCCATGTTCTCTCCAGGTATATTGCAGGGGGCTAGATAGTGTTTCTGGTGGGTCCTGTCAATGCCGATTTGTGAGAAAAAAAATACTTTTTTTTCTTTTTTGTAAGAGTGTTTTTTTTTCCCTTCTTTTTACAAACAGTTTGGATGTTGCAATATACTATAAGAGCTTAGGTCCAAATTATCAACAGTAATCTGGAAAAGAGGAACAAAAGATTGTGAATCACAGCTGAGCTTAGGATTCTTTCCAAAGAAAATGCACTTTTATAACTTTTTTTCAATTCCCGGGTTATATTATTAGTTGCTGTACCCAGCCAGACTTTGGCCTTGAGTAAACCGACTAATAATAAATGGGATTTTTAATAACATAAGTTTCATTTTATGCACAGATTGCTAAAATGTATAAATATATGCCTAGAGCTGTGGGTAGTATCGGTATATCTTGAAATAATGTTTACTTATGTTGGTACATTACAAATGTTAGAATAAAGGGAAAACACTGTTGGAATTAGCACTGAGATTCTATGATTCGATTTTCTAATGATATATCTGCATCACTGAACAAGCAGTAAACAAGATCTCTGGAGACTGGAGAATAAAGCTACGTATAGATACCCGATGTTGCTCCAGGAATGAAGAGGAGAAAACTGCCTATCCTTTGTAGTGCCGAGGCGCTGTATCAAATTCTCCCAATGGAGTAAAGTGGCAAGATGTTTATTAATTCTTTTCCTATTCTTGTAGAGTAGAAAATAAAATTAGGTCAGGTGTCAAAGAGATTTTCATGCAAGCTGGGCACTTTTGACAGTTTTATGGCTCATTAACATTTGTGCATGCTCGTTAACATGCGTTATGTTACTCATTGATGTGCATTGCACTAAGGCAGCCTATTCAGAACAATAGACTGGTAATGCACCAAAAAGCTGAAGCATCGGACATAGGGGCATACCTAGAGCATTTGGATCCTATGACTGGCACACCCCCCCCAACTTTAAAATATAAAAACACCCCACTGTGCCCCCTGCATACCTCTGCATCCCCAAATATCTCTTTGTCACTACTTTGTACCCCCTCTCCACAACAGGACCCCTTTACATTACACAGACCCCCCTGCAGCTCTGGACCCCTGCACATTACACAGAACCCTGCACCTTTGGACCCCTGCACATTACACAAGCCCCTTCATCTCTGGACCCCTTTACATTACACAACCCCCTGCACCTCTGGACCCCTTTACATTACACAACCCCTGCATCTCTGGACCCTTTTACGTTACACAGGCTGCCCCCCACCCCACAGCTCTGGACCCCTGTACATGACCCCCTGCATGTTATACAGCCACCCCCACCCTCCCAGCTTTGGAACCCTTCTATGTTACACAGCCAACTCCCATCTTTGGACCCCCTGAATGTTACACCGCTACCCCCTAAGCTTTGGACCTCCTGCATGTTACACAGCCAATCCCCACCCCCCAAATTTGGACCCCCTGTATGTTACACAGCCCCCCATCTTTGGACCCAGTGCATGTTACACAGCCACCCTCCAGCTTTGGACCCCCTGCATGTTACACAGCCACCGCCCAGCTTTGGACCCCCTGCATGTTACAGAGCCACCCGCCAGCTTTGGACCCCCTGCATGTTACACAGCCACCCCCCCAGCTTTGGACCCCCTGCATGTTACACAGACACCCCTCCAGCTTTGGACCCCCTGCATGTTACACAGCCACCACCCCGGCTTTGGACCCCCTGCATGTTACACAGCCACCCCCCAGCTTTGGACCCCCTGCATGTTACACAGCCACCCCCCCAGCTTTGGACCTCTTGTATGTTACACAGCCACCCGCCACCCCCCCAGCTCCGGACCCCTTGCATGTTACACAGCCACTCCCCCAGCTTTGGACCCCCTGCATGTTACACAGCCACCCCCCCCCCCCAGCTCTGGATCCCTGTGTGCATGTTTCACAGCTCTGCCTCTTCCTACCTTACTCATGCAGAGGGGGAGAGACACCAGTGCTGAACAGAGGGCGGAACTGCTGGAGTTAATTTTTCACATTACCATTGCTAATGATTGGGTGCTAGGACCACCTAGCAACCAATCACCTGCTAGTTAATGTAGCATTTTCCATCTCCTATTCAGTGCTGTCCCACTGTCTCTCTCTCCCTCCCATGTTGTACAGGAGAGAGAGACAGTGTTTTCTATATCTCCTGCTCCTTTGTCAATCCAGAGGCATATCACCCGGATAGTGGTACAGTTCACACCCAGCCCCGGCACCCCCACATCCTGTCACAGGTTGCCTCTCCCTGCACTCACATCCATCACTGTTGCACTGCCTGAGCCCGCTGTGCTGTCACTGCTTCACTTATGGGGGAGGATGGGGGGCCCCTGGCCTGACACCCCCCAGTGTGTGGCACACAGGGTGCACTGCTCCTCCTCCACCCCTCGTATGTGTGCCACTGATCAGAAATGCTTAAATTCTCGTATGCAAAAGCAATTATTAAAATCACCCTCATCACTGCTCCAAATGAACTGTCTTTATTTAATACAAGCCAGTACTCCTGTATGATTTGCGCATTTTGTAATGATATAGTGAGACTCTTTGCATGCAGCGCTATGAATCCTGTCACAGTGGATACCTATATACATACAACGTGCTATGGGCTTAATAAACCTGCTATAATATACTCTTTATTTACAAAATTATTATTATTATCATCCTGTTTCCCCAAAAATAAGACTAAGGCCGCGTACACACGCGGGGACTGTTCGGCCAACTTTGTCCGCTGAACAGTGTTTCGGCGGACAGTCCGCCCGTGTGTGGGCTTTCAGCGGACAGTTTCAGCGAACAGTCCGCTGAACAAGGTTTTTCGGAAATTCCGAAAAACTGTCCGCTGAAACTTTGTTTCAGCGAACAGTCCCCTCGTGTGTAGGCTTGTTCGTCAAACTAAGTTCCGCGCATGCTCAGAAAGGATTTACACGCCGAAAGTTATAATGCAGTGTATAGGACGTCGTATTTTTCGTCCCGTCGTACGTGCCGTTCACGTCATCGCGCACGGTTTCAGCAAACTGTTCGTTCGTCGTGTGTGGCCATGTCCGTCCATGCTAATTTTGAGCGGACTGTTTGCTGAAACTGTTTGACGGACAAAGTTGGGCGAACAGTCCCCGCGTGTGTACGCGGCCTGAGCGTTAGTTTCTGGGATGGCTGCAATATAAGCCCTACCCCGAAAATTAGCCCTAGTAAAGTCCTTGTAAAATCATGTAATCCATTCTGTAAAAAAGATTATATAATATGCAGTGTTTCTCCTTGTGTAACTTTATTGTGTAAAATACCTTATTTACAGCGCCCATGTGACCTGCCGGAGCTCTTCTTATCTCCTCCTGGCTGATGTCAGCAGCTCCTCCCTCTGCATCGCTTGGAGCGGGCTGACGTCAGCAGGGATCTTGGCCCTCCCTCTGCAGTACAAGCAGTCCCCTAGTTTCAAACATCTGACTTACAAACAACTCCTACTTACAAACGGAGGGAGACAATAGGAAATTAAAGGAAATCTACCCCTAGGAAGGGAAATTCACTCCTGTAAGCCCTTGTACACACGGTCGGAGATTCTGACAGAATGTGTCCTATCGGACCATTTTGTCAGATATTCAGACTGTGTGTGGTCTCCATCGGACTGTTTCTGTCGGAATATCCGACAGACCAACTTTTCCAACTTGCCGGTAAAATTTTCCGACAAAATGCTCCGAACGGACATACTTCCGATCATGTGTAGCCTACTCCGACGGACAAAGTGCCACGCATGCTCAGATCAAATTCCTAGACCAAAGCTATTGGCTACTAGCCTGAACGTAGTCCCGTCGTAACGAAATAACGTCATCACATTATGTAGAATCGGATTTTCCGACAACTTTGTCCGACCGTGTGTATGCAACATCACTTCCGGACCTCTTCCGGAATTAATCAGTCGGAATTACTCCAACGGATTTGGTTGTCGAAATCTCTGACCGTGTGTACAAGGGCTAAGAGTTATTATGGGAAAAAGGTCTACTGATGCTTTACCACCAAGGCTTGTTTCCACAACAACCCAAAATTTTCAAAATCCTCTGAACAAGGGGACAGACAGCAAAACAGACATTACATGGGTGTTAACCCTTCCTTATGCTATCCAAAAAGCTTAAAAAATATTTTCTTTGGCTGGAGCTGCACTTAAAAAATGTACCTGTTCCAACTTATAAACAGATTCAATTTAAGAACAAACTTACAGTCCCTATCTTGTTTGTAACCCGGGAACGCCTGTATTCAAAGCAGAGAAGAAGTTCTCGAGCAGGTCACATGAACACCCAGTGGCTCTCTAAATAAGGTATTTTCCACAATAAAGTTACACAAGGAGACTGCACATTATACAATCCTTTATTACACGATTTAACAAGGTTTTTAACTAAGGTTTATTTTTGGGATTACAGAATTTGACAATGTTGACTCCTCAGCTGACTGGAGAAACATTTTTGTACATACCGTAAATAAATAAGACACCCCCTTAAAATAAACCCTAGTGTGTTTTTTATAGCCAAAATTAATATAAGTCTTGCTTTCGGGGGAAACACGGTATACAGGATGTATACGGCGCCAACAGTTTGTGCAGCACTTTACAACATAATTCAATTATCTAGAATATATGATCACAAAACATCAAAATTCAGTAATGATCACAGTAAATCAACATATATAAAAGTGTTCTTCTGCACTTAATATGTAAAAGCACCCAATTACTTGCGCCTTGATTAGGTGGAGTGCATTTACACATTGCATGTTGCACTCATAGGGTCTCACTACGATGCTTTGCCATGCATTGCATTATGCTGCAATTCATCTGCACCGTCTTGGTGTTTTTGGGGTGCTATTTAAAATGAACATCACCACAATGCATGTAACATGCATTGTTGCACATTTTCTTGCTAATAAGGAGTGGTAAATGACCCTTAAAGATGCATTAATGGTGTGAACATTTTTGATGAGCTTGTTGGACATCCAATTCTATAATATTCATTTCTAGCCCCCCTATTCATCATTTGCAGCTGCAATTGCCTCCAATATTCTGGGAGACCTTACCATAATAATTTGATGAGTTTCTCTGGGGATTGGTGAGGTCAATTGTGAGATCAGGTACAGATGTTGGATAAGAAGAGATGTGAGGTCACAGTGGACAAACAGCTTGAGTTACTTCTCACCCAGATGCCATGTCTTTATGTAGGAATAAGAAACCACCACACACACTGATGACATCACTCCAGTCCAAGTTTATTTAACAAAACAGCAAGTTTAGGGAACTAGTCTAGTGCAGTGATGGCAAACCTTGGCACCCCAGATGTTTTGGAACTACATTTCCTATGAGGCTCATGCACTTTGTCGTGTAGCTGAGCATCATGAGAAATGTAGTTCCAAAACATCTGGGGTGCCAAGGTTTACCATCACTGTCCTAGAGGCTAGAGTATAAGCCTTAAACCCCATACACACTATCAAATTTTCTGATGATTTTTTCCTTCAGATTTACCAAAACCATGTAGTAGAAGGGTCTTCCTGATTGCATACAAATTGAAACTCCTAAGGTTTGACCTCATATTATATGCTTTTGGTAAATCTGAAGGAAAAAATCTGCAGAAAATCTGATAGTGTGTATCGGGCTTTTACACTGTTAAAGTTATAGGTTCTAATCCAAGTAGTTGGGTGAATTCTCAATTTAATAAAACAACCACAATCCATGCCCTAGGTCTGCCCCTCTGACACGTTTCACCCAATAGAAACATAAATCGGCCAACAGAACTTAGTCATAGTGTTTGTGCACTGTCATGTTAAAGCAGAGCTCCACCCTAAAGTGGAGCTTCCGCTCATTGGAACCCTCCCCCCCTCCGGCGCCACAATTGGCACCTTTCAGGGGGGAGGGGGGTGCAGGTACCTGTACAGTACAGGTATCTGCACCCACTTCCGGCATAGATATCCACAGAATCTACGCCCCTTTCCGCAGGTCCCCCGCTGTCTGCTGTGAAACACACGGATCCCAGAGACAGCGAGGACCATCCTTATTGCGCAGTAGGGAACCGGGAAATGAAGCCACAAGGCTCCACTTCCTGACTCCCATAGCCAAGATGGCGGCGGGAGCACCTGAGAGACGATCGAGGGCGCGCTGGGCGGGTAAGTGTCCTTATTTTAAAATTCAGCAGCTGCAGTATTTGTAGCTGCTGGCTTTAAAAAAAAACAAAAAAACGGCGGAACTCCCGCTTTAAGTCAGAAAAAGACCCTCCCCAAACTGTGGCTGGAAGATCAGAATTTTTAAAAATGTCTTTGTATGTTGTAGCATTACGAGTACTCTTCATTGGAAACACCTGAACTCAAACAGTTGGAGGGGTGTCCACATACATTTGGCTATATAATGTACTTCAGATGGGCAACCTGGGTATTGGGCAAAATTGAGACACTTATGTAGAAATTGTTTCTTACTTGTCTATTTTCACTTCTCCAGCTCCATATGTCATAAAAAAAACTTGGAAAAATTGCAGGAATTGGACTAAAAACAGATCTTGCCTTGGCTGACCAGGCTTTCTCTTTTTCTTTTGGAATTCTTTTGGAAAACTAAGGAATTTGATTGGACATGGTGGATAACTGCACCCTCATTCCACTTTTCTTTTGTACATCTTATAAGAGATGTTTGAAAAGTTTACTTGTTATATGTTATTTTTTTGTGCTATCTGTTTTAATGTAAATAAACCATTTAAAGTTTCAGCTTCAACTACCCTCGGGAATGATAATCAGCAATTCATTAGAAGTGCTCGTTATTGAGAAAAAAAAATATCTCCTTCCCATTTTAACTTCCAGGAGACAGGTGCTCTTTCTCCATTCATAGATCTTTCCTTCTTGTGAAGCACTGCCTTCCGTCTTTCAACTCTCATTCACTTTTCTCCCTACAGGGTTTTAACTCTCACAAGCAAGTCTGCTTTTTGGCCTCTAGCTGCTGCGCATATTTCACTTCATCCTGTCCCTGTCTTTCCTCTTCTATGATTTCAGGCACTGCAGCATCCCCAACCTCATTCATATGAACTTCTTCTCATACATAACGCATATTGGCTATTATAGACAAAAATGTCGGCAAACCATTAGTTATGATATAACATAACATAGTAAAAAATGGCAGTATATATATATATATATATATATATATATATATATATGAAAATATGTGTATATATATATATATATATATATATATATATATATATATATATATATATATATATATATATATATATATGAAAATATTTATACTGTAAAAAAAAAATTGTGATTTTTTTTCTTTTTTTACATTTTATAAACATTGTCTAATTTTATTTGTAAAAGGCGGAGGGAGGTTTTTTTTAAGATTGATATATTTATTACCTTAATATGGCTCTGCAATAGAGCAAATCTGTGATAAAAAAAAAAAAGTTTATTTGGATTGTATTGATTGGGAGTGGTTGGTGCATGCCATCTGGTTTCGATAGAAATAGCTACCGTTTGGATTGTGGTGTCTGTACCGCAGCTATATATTCTTTAAGCATAGGACATTATAACTAGTCATTTTCATCTGCTCTATATAAAGTAACTTCCAAACTGGCGTTGCTGTCAATACTCATTGCTATGCATTTTTAGAAAAAAATCTTTGCCTTTGCTTCTGCAACTTTGTCCTGACCCTTATCAAGCAATCGTTTTTTTTTTGTCTTTGTCATCTAATCCTAAACACCTCTTAAAATCTTTCAGTTCACTGCTCAGCCTTGAATTTCAGGCATTCTCTACTGACCTCACTGTCTAATAACTTGACTGCTGTTTCCGAGCCTAAACTGACACAAGGAGATTGGATGACAATTAATTTGCCATCCCAGCTTGCATTCAGCAACTGATTACTGATGTACCCTCTCAGCTTCTGAAGCGGGCTCAGAGGATGAAGCCTTGTCTCATCACCTTTTCTTATCCTTTCAGCCTTTCCCTAAGATCGTGTTCTGTCACAATCTGTTCATTTGCTGTCAGCTGTTGCTTGTTTCCCAATTAGCTAAAACATTCAACCTCTTCCTATTCTCTTGTATCTTCTTATTTGATTTCAACTATATCTCAATAAGGCCCATTATTAAGACATCCTTCTAGTCCAGCGCAACACTACCTGTTTTTCCTCTCTGACTTTTGATTTTACATTTATACACATCTAATTCCTTCCTTGCTTGATCCTTTTTTTTGTGTTTCATAGTTTTCATTGGGTTTAAAGAGGTACAGTTCAAAAATGTGACTTATTATGAACAAAATAAGTTACAGAGGACAATAAGACCCCTTTCACACAGGCTTTCAAATCAGGTCCACCTATCATTTTATTAGGTGGACCTAATCAAAAGCTCTATGCAAGTCTATGGACAGGCAGATGCAAATGGGCATGCATCAGGGGTCTCAAATTGGAGTTCCTCCAGCTGTTGGGAAACTACAAGTTCCATGAGGCATTGCAAGGCTGACACTTACAAACATGACTCCCAGAGACAGAGGCAGTTTTGCAACAGTTGGAGGGCTGCCAGTTTGAGACCTCTGCCAGTTTGAGACATCTACCTACCTCCAAGTCTGTCCAGGTCCAAAAAAAAAGAAATGGAAAAGGTCCCTTTCTATTTTTCTGGACCTCAAAATGACAAATCAGAGGTAACCTGTGTCTGTTTATATCCAACTGCCCATAGAGCCATCTTGGTTCTGCCAGCATCCACTGTCAAAATGTGGACAAAAAACTGAATGGGAACAGATGGCAAAAAAATGAGGATATGGCCCATGTGAACTTCTGTTGAACAGGAAGGTCCATCGTTACCCAGCCTAAGACTAACCTGTTTGCAGGGTGATTGACAACACTGCTGTGTCAAATGAAGAGTGTTGTCACCATGCTAAAAGAAGTAAAAAAATGAATCTATTGGCAAGATTGATAGGTAATAAAACTATGGTATGTGTTAATGCTTGTGGCAGACTGCATCATATCTGTAATTTTTTTTAGTCTGCCCATGGTTCAACATTAACCTAACCACTAAACCTCACTATTACCTTAAAGCTCAACTTCAGTAAAAAAAGGTTTTCCCATGCATTGGGGCTGTGCGTGCACTACACAGATCAAATGCTCATTTTGCCTATGGGGTGAGGTGAAAGCTTAGAGTCACCTGATCTTTTGTTCCATTGGAAAATGGCTCTTCCACTTGTAACCTGCTCTGGGCTTGATGGGGCCAGGAACAGTAAGCAACTCAATATCGCTGGAGCGCAGGGGTGCCAAACTGGTCTTGTGCTGGGAGAATCAGAAGATATATCTCCTTTCTCCTCTCTACTAGACAAAAATAAGTAGTGCAGCCACATTGCATGGCAAATTTTTTTTTTTCATTGAGATGGGCTTTGACTTTCTACTTAATCACTTTATACCTAGCCCTTACCTTTAACCACAACAACATAATGGCCATAATTACAGAGTTGTTATATATTTTTTACCTTCTGTACCAGACAAATTACAAAAAACCCAAATCAGATGTATGCTGCAATATGTCAAGACAAGAATTTCCGGGTAATATACATTACATTAAAATGTATGTAAAGCCAAACTTTTATTTTGTATAACGTAGGGAAAGGTACTACCAGTTTGCTTACGCGCAGCCAAGCATTTCCTCTTTTTCCTCACTATTGGAGCCTTCTCACATCTGGACCATTGGAAACCCCCACTCCCTCTATTGGGACTATTCAATAGTTATGCCCAGCAATACCAAGGACTCATTTTTGTTCTTCACCAACATTCCATTTTATGATTTAACTTTAGCCTTTCTTTCAGACTAGACTACTGTTACATTTGTTGAAGCTGTATTATTTTTGTTTTGTTGAGATGCCTTTAGTGCCGTGTTATATGTGCCTTCTTTTTGCATTACCCTTATCATATTACCTCTATATAATCTTCTATTTATGCAATAAAAAAATTGTACAAATAGACCCCTGTCAGTTTAGATTTTTCTATCTATGGCGCAATGGGGAGTATTCCCCTGCCTTGGAGATGAAAAAAAATGAGGCTTCAAAAAATATTGAAAATTGACTTCCCCTCTTAGGTATTTCTCAGTAGAACATATTTCCCCATTGAAATTTTTCCCACTCAGTAGTTGTGCCATTGACAACTATAACATTTTAGATTTCCCATCACTGATTTAGTTAGAATGGTCACCAAGATCAATACAGAGGGTAAATCTAATCAGTGGAGACACAAACAGCAAAGGGTTCTAGCATATCCCTACTTTATCCAAAACATTTTAAAAAAGAACCCCTCATTTGTTTTTTAGTCCCTCGTTCACATCAGACCCCCTTCTTCACATGAGTGCCCATTCTCATCAGATTCCCTCTTTTACATCAGATCTAACCTTCACTTCAGAGCCCCATTTTCCATCAGAGCCCATCTTCACATAAGGGTTCCCCCATTCACATGAGAGTCCCCCTTTAATGCGAGAGTCCTCCTTTCACACCAGAGTCCCTCCTTCGCAACACAGCCCCCTGAAATCAGGACTCTCCCTTCACATCAGAGTCCTATTTCAAATTGAATCCCCTCTTTACATCAGAGTCATCAGCCTTCCTACCTTACAATTTATGTCTGGAGGAAAAGAGAATTCATCTCCAAATATGAAAAGGCTTCTTTACAGTAAGCCCTTGTACACACGGTCGGAGATTCCGACAACCAAATCCGTCGGATTTTGTCCAACGGATTTTGTCCGAAACTGTTGTATACACACTGTCGGACAAAGTTGTCGGGAAATCCGACATGATGACGTTATTTCATTACGACGGGACTATGTTCACGCTAGTAGCCAATAGCCTTGGTGTAGGAATTTGATCTGAGCATGCGTGGCACTTTGTCCGATCGGAATTCTCTACACATGATCGGAGTATGTCCGATCGGAGCATTTTGTCAGAAAATATTTCCGGCAAGTTGTAAAAGTTGGTCCGACGGATATTCCGACGGAAACAGTCCGATGCAGACCACACACAGTCGGAATATCTGACAAAACGCTCCGATCGGACACATTCCAACGGAATCTCCGACCGTGTGTACAAGGGCTAAGAGTTGTGAACATGTGGAATATACTCCCTAAATAGCTGGTTCTGGCTAGCTCAGTAGATTTTTTTTTTTTTAAAGGCCTGAATTATTTCCTAGATACACATATTATACAGGCATACCCCACTTTTAAGTACACAATGGGGTTTATTTACTAAAGGTGGAAAGTGCAAAATCAGGATCACTTCTGCATAGAAACCAATGAGCTTCTAACCTCAGCTTGTTCAATTAAGTTTTGGTAATAAAACCTGGAAGCTCATTGGTTTCTATGC
Source organism: Lithobates pipiens (assembly GCF_037356315.1). Taxonomy (NCBI): domain Eukaryota; kingdom Metazoa; phylum Chordata; class Amphibia; order Anura; family Ranidae; genus Lithobates; species Lithobates pipiens. Next base: position 75,298,620 of record NW_027507784.1, read on the forward strand.
AGAAGTGATCCTGATTTTGCACTTCCCAGCTTTAGTAAATAAACCCCATTATTTATAGGTAAAGTCAATCAAGGGAATATCTAATTGCCTGTTGGGGGATCAAGAAGGAATTTGTTCCCCTGCTGGAGAAAAGTGTGTTATGTTTATTGTTTTTTTTTTGCCTTCCTCTGGTTCAACTGTGTATATAAGACTGTATACATTCTTCCCTTCTATTGATTGAACTGGATGAACTTTTTTCAAGCAGACTAACTATATAACTATGTAACAATCTTCACCACAGTGACAGCATGGCACAAGATGGGAGGCAGAAAAGGCCCTCTTCTAAATGCGGGGTGGTTCTGGATGCCACTGCTCTGGTGGATCTGGTTCTCGCCTTTCTATGGTGCAGTCTGGGCGACAATCTGCAATAGCTGTGTGTCCTGGCCACTCAGCATCATTGGTTGTTATGGTGCTGGCGGCTGACCCACCTGCACCATAGAAACACTTGTCATAAATACTGGATGAGTTGCTGCAGTCCAGGCAAAATCTTATAGTGGGGTGGATGTGGCCCACAGGGATTCATTTAGAAACTCCTGATTTAGATTATCTGTTTGCTGATCATCTGTTTGCTGAGAAACACAACAGTAATATTATAAAGGGTCCTGTGTTTTGTAATTCTGAAATCCCTTTTTAGTGAATTTGGAATGTCAGCTCTTGGCAAAGAATTCAAACAATGCTCTATGTACATTTTTTTTGTCAGTTACATGGTCTTATATTTCATTAACTCATTATTATTATTTTTTCTTAATAAAGAAAGCAGGGTACTGCAGCTTGAAAACACAGGCATCTCTACTGTGACAATAAAGCTGTAAATCAAATTCCTTTGATACTCACCATTCCGAGTTCCTTGTGTTTCAGATATCAATGAGTGCTTACTCCTGGGGAGCTGTTCCCACCACTGTACCAACATGAAAGGCTCCTACAAATGCACCTGTGACAGAAACTTCATAGAACAGGGCCACAGCTGCGTTATAAAAGGTAAATAAAAATAAAAATAAAAGAGAATATAAAATATATTACTGTTTTTTTTTCCTCATCCATAGTTTTCCAGATTTTTTTAAAAGTGATTTATCTTCAAAACAAATGTACTAATTCAGGAGTTATCTAGATTATGTAAAAATAGAGCCAATCAATCAGAGTAGTATCAATTTATGTGGTTGCCATGGACTGCACTTTGCCTCATTATGTCTAAAAATACATTTTTAGATATTTGCAGTGGATGGCAAACATGCCATCCACAATTATTATTTTTTGTATGTTTGCTTATCAGCTGGCTTTATAACCTCCATACCCCATGAAAAAAAAAAAAAAAAGTCAAGACTATGGGAGTTATTTACGAAAGGCAAATCCACTTTGCACTGCAAGTGCACTTGAAAGTGCATTTGGAAGTGCAGTCGCTCTAAATCTAAGGGGTAGATCTGAAATGAGTGGAAGCTCTGCTGATTTTATCATCCAATCATGTGCAAACTAAAATGCTGTTTTTTTTTTATTTTCCTTGCATGCCCCCCTCAGATTTACAGCGACTTTACTTCCAAGTGTACTTTCAGTGCAAAGTGGATTTTCCTTTAGTAAATAACCCCTGTTGAGTTTGTCTATAGACATCACAAGATGGTTGAACATCCAGGCATTACTCAACTAAAGATGTCTTTCCATCCATTGTCAGAAGTGCCAGGACACGTTTCTCTGATGCCCAAGACAAAGATTCCAGAGTGTGCCTCCCCCTTCCTCCCCCACGAGCTGAGGTTGATGGAACATGCACATAGCCATATGTAATAGCCAAGTTGGCACAGAGTACAGAAACAGACATTGTCCAATGGCATTAAGATTACCACTTTTGGCCCTAAGACAGCTGAACTGAATGGGGGATGGACAGGACAATTCAGAGGCAAGAGGCTCCCGACACAAATGTCTTCCCCCCAGCATAGCGTTCAAGGCAGGAGCTTTTTCTGTATAAAGATGAACAATTGAGCTGCTGAGTGATTAGAAATGTGTAACATTTCTGAAATTGGGATGGTGCCTTTAGAAACATGATTGTCTGAGACCAAAATTTTTGTACATTGGAAAAATATGTCTACAAAATAGATTTTTGTCTTACTTTTTATTACAGCTGAACTCCATTAATTATTTGTATTCCATACTTACATTAATCCAGCTTAGTACAACGCAAGTATGCATTACTCGTACCCGATGGATCACTGGGGAAGCTGGAAATCACTGTAGTTGGTGCTCAAGTTCTATGTGAGCAACTGTCTTACTGCACAGCTGGTTTTTAAAGAATTTGTAATGTTTTAAATGAATACAGGGTGATCTCTGATACGAAGAGGTAGAGATTGTGGAGCCTTTTCTCTCCTCCTTGATCAATCAGAGAATGCCCTGTATTCATCAAAAAATACAAGGTGGTCTATGAATGGTGGCATTACCGAGCGAGCACCTCCCAACCCAAGATAGACCAATGTAAATATGCAATACAAATAATTAATGGAGTTTGGTTTTAAACATATGAATGGTTAGAAGAAAGTAACTTTTAAGAAGTACTGTTTTGATGATTTATTCCCACCAAATGTGTGATTATTTGTGATTATTTAAAGTATATTTAAATTCTCAGAACATTAATATTGGATAACATTATTTTTTGGTTACATATATATGTATATTTCCCCTTTCTTTCTTTTTTTTTTTTTTTGTTTTCGTTCATCAAGTACATTCTGTAGCCATTTTGTATGAACTTGAACATGTTATAGTTTTAGGCCTCATGCACATTGCTGCTCCTTAACTCAAGTTTTTGGAGCTTTTGGTGTTTTTTTGCCATAGCCCCTCAACACAACTCAGTAAAAGCCAACGTGTCCATGCACACATAGGCTTTTAGCAGAGTTTACAAGCAGTAACATTTAGAGGCCATCAAAGCTACTTCTCCAGAACAAAGAAGAATCTAGTTCAGAAGAGTGAAGTTTTGGTAGAAAAATAATAGATGCAGCAAAAACACCTGTAAATGCGTGTTGGCATTAATTAATTTCAATGGTAAGAAGACATATTCTGGCCAATTCTGGCCAATGAAATTGATTAACACTCAAACGCTTGACACTGCTAAACGCTGGTAAACATAGCTAAAAGCAGTTCACGTGTTTATCAGCGTCCAGCGTTTTTCTACTGCCCGGGGAAAGACATCTGTTAGGTTGCTCGTCTTCTGTAAGTAACCCCTGGTAGCCTAGGCTAGGATTGAAGAGCGGAGGTCCCTTTCACCGGTGGACAAAACATTACACATACACGCTATTGTACGTGAATAATGAATGTGCCTATTGAAGCACACACAACAATTTTATTTAGTTTGAACAGAAGGACAGCCCTGTGGTTTAACCAATCAGGGACTGCCACATAAAATATGCAAGATAGTATATTTTACTACGTCATCATGGTTTTTTGTACAAACAATTTCTGCCTAGAAACAAAAAGCTAAATATATATATTCACAGTTTAGAATGTTTCTTAGATGTAATCCAAGATAGGCCTGTGGTCTAACGCCATAAAGTTACTTCTGCTCTTAAAAGGAAGTAGCTTAACCACATCCAACTGTTCTGAACAGATAACTAACCTTGTGATAAAATACATTGTACAAGTAAAAAACACATATGACCTTAAGCAATAGATTTCTATGTCATGCTAACAGTAATTTTCCAATACCCAAAATGGATGTCTTCTAACAAGATGGTTCCCTCATTTACCTTATAATCCTCCCTTTGATCATTCTGTGATTTACATAATGATCATTCCTTTTCTAATTTAAAAGCACAGGCTTCATACTCCGAACCCTTATGCTCTTGGTTTTTATACCATACCGTTGGATCCTTAACAATGGAAGTGAGTTTCAGATCCTTCGGAGCGACCGTGTTTCCCTTTTTACATAAACATTTGATTATCTTATAACAGGCATATAAAAATAGAATGAAGAGAATCACAGTGACAATTGTCATGGCAGCATTTCGGAGCCAAGATATTAATCCCCCAAAACTAAAACTGCTCGAGAAGGGATCCCAGTTTTTTCCTATGTTCCTTGCCTCTTTCTGTAGTTTATTTACCTCTTCCCTGTGTTGAGCAATAACGTCATAGTAGTCTGGGACTTCGATGCTGGTATTATGAATCCAGGTACAGCACTCATAATCCTCAGTAGTCTCACAGAGGCCAGTAAGGGCTGCACTCATACTTTCTATAGCCAACTCATGTAGTTCTAGTTGCTTCCTAATTGCCCTAGTTTCTAGATTTAGTTTGGTTATGTCATCAGAATTTTCCTCCAGAATCTCATCAATTATGCCAGTGTAATTATTTAATCTTTTCATTAGGTCAATTCCCCACCCTGTCCAGGAAGGGAACCATGCCCAGGCCATATCTTTTCCTAAAAACAATTCTCGTTTATTACGGTGTCTAAGGGGATATCTAGGATGCATGCTGGCTTCAAGGAGGTGACTTCCCTTGTTATCCCCTAATACCCCCATAATAGGAACCAGGGCTGCAAGGTAACACCACCCCTGGGGTTTGGTTGGGATCCAGGGGTGACAGAGTTTGCCGCAGCATATATATATGGTATTTCCTAGAGCTAGGGGTCGTTTATGGAACACGTTCCTAAGAGTATCAGAAAGGCCAGAGAGCACCAGAATTGACATTAATTGGTGTATTGTAGTCTTGGTACTGGAGCTAAGAAAGTCTAAAAAGGTGGCATTTAGGGTGGGATCTGAAGTATGGAAGAAAGAAGGACTGTTAAATGATGTCATTGAAATGTTAAGTTTTGCTTGTTTGCAAACCTCGGCTCCATCTGTGGTGTTTCCCAGTCGGAAACACCAGTCTGGGAAGTGGCTTCTACCTATAATTTGGAAAGTGAGGGTTTTATTTGGACGGGTCCTAGTAACATTCGTTAGGACGATAGGGGGTGTTCCATTAAGGAGGGGGGTAAAATTCAAGGGGACTGCCATGAGAGGGATTCTAGCTGTACTGGGATGTAGCTTGCTGCAAATCCAGCATTTCTCAAAACCAGATTTTTGAGCATAGCTATATTTGAATTTTAGTAGTAACATCTTGTTAGTCAGTCCCTTAGGTGACTCATTAACGGGTACAATACTTCTACTATGTCTTTGGCCGGGGGTATTATTCATCTTAGGTGGTCCACATATCCCTTTTAATAGACCTAAATCTTCTGGATGATATATACAGTTGGCTATAAACCATGTGGGCAGGAATACAAATAGTACCAGACTACCCCAAAGGCATACAGCCTTCCCTGACACTGATGGAGAAAGCATCTTTGTTTTTTTTTAAAGTTCTGATTATTTGTTATCTAAGAGTTCTGTTCTTCTTCTTCGTTTCTCATCCCGGCAGTTGTTGGCTCTGTTTTGTCCTTTTGAGGGGGTGTGGGATCTTCCAGGGAAATTTGTTCTATGCCTCTCTGAACTTCTTGTAGATCTTGTTCTTGGGAGTTGCTGCTCTGTCACTGCCAGGGGCTCTGGAGTCGAGGGAAGCTGGGGACACTTTTTAAGACGGCTGGCGTGGATCCAGGTGTTTCCTAGGTCTGTTAACACTGCGGTCCTGGATACCTTTTCCACCTTCCATGGTCCTGAGAAAGCCGGTCCGATACTCTTTCTTTGTGCTAATTGTTTGATCAGCACTTTATCCCCAGGGATGAAGGGATGCGTTGGTTCTGTGGGAAGAGGGAAAAAAGGTGACAGAAACTTGTTCGTTTATTTCGTGGAGCATACTTACCAGATTTTTCACGTACATTTCCTGTTGGGAATAAATGTCAATATCAGTGTCTTGGTCTAATGGGGGTAATTCTATGTTTGCGGGGATTCCCATGAGGACCTCAAAGGGTGATAATTTTGTTCTTGCATGTGGATCTTCCCCTCTTTTGACCAAAGACCTTCAGGGTCTTTGGTCAATCCTTCCTTTGTCCAAAAATGGACATCATCTTCTGTGGCCATTGATTGCATCTGTGCTATGACAGTTTTAAAGTTAGGTGCTGCGAAGTGTTCCTTGAAAAACATTGTTGTGGGGGCAGGTGGGTTAGGGGAAAAGGCAGCAGCTCTTTTAGCTTCTCTGTCAGCAAGAGCATTCCCTTTTGAAACACGACTGCTGTCAGAGGAGTGTGTCTTTACTTTAATTATGGCTACCTTTTTTGGAAGAAGAATGGCTTGGAGGAGAGCACTAATCTGTGTGGAGTTGCCAATTATTTTGTTGTCTGCGGTTTTAAAACCTCTATTGGCCCATATCACACCAAAATCATGCACCACTCCAAAAGCATATCTACTGTCTGTGTAGACGTTCACCTCTTTACCGGTGAATAGAATGCAGGCCCTAGTGAGGGCTTCTAACTCTGCTACCTGGGCTGAAGAAGGAGGTAATGATTTTGCCTCCAGTACGATGTCTGGTAGTTGAACAACTGCATAACCGGTTAAAAAGGTGGAGTCAGAGGGACGTGAGCAGCTACCGTCAACGAAAACATCCTCTGCACCTGAGATAGGGGTGTCAGTGAGATCCGGTCTGGGACTGGTAATAGCAGCAACCTTTTCCGAACAGTCATGTATAATGTCTGGGTCATGTGGTAAACGCAACATGGAATGCAAAAGGCGCACAGCGGGGTTGCTGGCAGGCACATATTTGAGTGTGAGGTTATCAGTGTTCATCAGTGTTATCTCATAACCACTAAGTCTTTGCGAGGTCATATGTTGGGTATTCATGTTCTGAATAAGATGCGTGACTGAATGAGTGGTATAGAGAGTCAATGGGTGACCTAGCACTAATTTGTTTGCATCTTGTACAGACATTGCACAGGCAGCAAGATTTTGGAGACAGAATGGCATTCCCTGTACTTGGATGGGGAGTTTTTTTTAGATAGGTAGGAGACAGGGCGGTAGCCTGTTCCATGCTGTTGTGTCAAAACCGCGGCAAAAGAGGTCCCCGAGACTACACAGTATAGTTGAAAAGCTTTACCATAGTCTACCAACCCTAGGGCGGGAGCATTTGACAGACTGTTTAATAGAGCTTGAAAAGCTTGTAGTCTGTCTTCAGTCCAATCTATTAATTTAGGGGCTGTCGAGCCAGTAGCCTCTCTTAGGATACTATCACAATGAGAACAGTCAGGGATCCATTGGCGGCAATATACAATTGCACCCAAAAATGAGAGTAGGGCGGCCTTGTCTTTTGGGGGACTGAGAGCTCGAAGGGCTGCGGCACGTTTGGGGGACACTAGCCTTGTCCCTTCCTTTAGAATGCACCCTAGGTATTCTACCTGTGGCTGGCACCATTGTATTTTCTTCCTTGAGGCTAGATGCCCGGCGTGAGCTAGGTGTTGTAACAGTGATGTTGAATCGACCGCACAATCTTCAGCAGTTCGACTGCACAGGAGCAGGTCATCCACATACTGTATCAGTACCGACCCTCGCTCAGATGTCCAAGACTTGACAGTCTCGTTGAGTACCATAGAGAAGGCGGCTGGACTGTCTACATACCCTTGCCAGGTTAGTTGGCCCCCGGCCCAGGAGAAAGCAAACATAGGTTGGGCTTCCTCTGCAATGGGAATGCTAAAGAAAGCATTCGCTAAATCAATTACTGTGTAGCATAGAGAGTCTGCCGGTATGCATGAAAAAATAAGTGATGTCTGAGACTAGGGGTGGGAGGGGAATCACTTGTTTGTTTACTGCTCTGAGGTCTTGTACAAGTCTCCACTCCCCACTGGCCTTTTTTACGGGGTAAATGGGCGTGTTCCAGGGACTGATGATCGGTCTCAGGATACCTTTTGATATGTAATCATTAATTTGAGGGGAGATGCCTTGGACTTTCTCTGGGGGTAGGGGATACTGTTTTTGATATTGTATCCCTGCATCTGATCGCATTTGGGGTGCATATGGTGTGCAATTAATAAAGCCCACACTACCTTTGTTTTCTGCCCAAATCGTGTGATGGTCAAGGGAGGAAGGTATCATCAGAAAGAAACTCCTGTGTGCATGTCTTTTTGGGAACCCTCTGTGTGCATGTCGCTTAGGGCCATGTAAGTCACATAATGGTGAACTAGCGGTAAGGGAACCTTCTTTATTAAACTTAATGGTAATACACAGTTGTGCCAAGAGGTCCCGTCCCATACGGGGCACAGGGCATGAGGACAAGACGGCAAAAGTTTGGGTACATAATTTCTGTCCTTCTGGAGTGGCTACAGTCAGTGGTGGAGTGATGGGATGGGTGACAGGTGTCCCATTAATACCAACAGAGTTTCCCTCGGTGCATTATTTGTGGCTGTGTAGGATATTGGGGTAGTGGTTGACGAGGGTTCTGGTATGGCAGATAACGGGGATACTGTGGGCGGGTCTGGGGGTTAAATCCCCTGCCTCTGCCTCTTGCTCTAATCTGTCCAGTCCTATAAGGGCACTGGGATTTCCAATGTCCTTGCTGTCCACAATTGCCTATATTTTCCAAGGCATTTGTTCCATGCACAGAAACAATCCTTCATGTATTGTGGGTCAGCCCCTTTGCAGGGAGGATAAGAATGCTTATGTACCTGACAAATTTTACTGACTTCTTGCCAGTCTTCCTCAGTACAAGGACCATATGGCCCTGGGTCATGTATCCCCAATTGCTGACACCTTTCTCGGACTTGTGTCCAAAATGGTTCTACCTGGGGGCCAGGGATCATATTACTGACAAATTCATAGGGTGATGGGGTGGCCATAGCTTGGGTTGCTGCAGTATTCCCCATCTAGTAGTCTGGGCAGTGTGTGTCTAGTGGCAGGACACAGGTGATAACACCCGGTTTGTCCAACAATCCGGTCTCTGGTCTGGGAGTAGGATCCCTGATCTTTTTTGGGGCAGATGGACTTATATAAAACTATGAAGATTTACCCTTAATATACGATGAAGGGTAAATTTTTCCTGGTGGCGGGATATACCCCTCTTACACCAAGTCTGCAAGAGAACCCCCCTGGTCTGGTGGTCAGTAAAATCCACTTGTCATCTATTCTTAGGAAGAGTAGACCTAACGTGCAATGGGGGCAGGCGGATACTATGTCACTACAAGAGGGCTCCTCATATTCTGCACTTATTTAAACAACAACAATTATTTTCCTTATACTCTATATTAAAACTTATACTCTATATACTTACACGTGTACCTAGAGAGAAACAGACATATTCTTAATATACTTTAAGACATGAAATAACCATATTGCAATACATTTATCAATTTATAGTGCACTTTTTTTTAAAAAAAAAATTTTTTCAAATGGGCGTCCACTCCACCAATCCCTTTGTCACGGGCGTAATCTACTACTTCCCGTGTTAAAAATACTATCACCAATAGTTTTAAGTCAGACCAACCTAGTCGGACTCCCCTAAACCTATAAATTCCTTGCGAGCCCTTTTAACCTCCCGAGGGACCAGCCTAGTTCCTCGCGAAGGCACAGTTACTTCTTTTAATTTTAAACTAAGTTCGTAGCGGCCGCCCGGACAGAGTAAGTGTTTACACCATTCACCAATCAGGTAAAAAAGAGTAAAGTGACTTACCTGTCGCAAGACGAGACGAACCCCACTTTGCTGGTACCAAAACTGTTAGGTTGCTCGTCTTCTGTAAGTAACCCCTGGTAGCCTAGGCTAGGATTGAAGAGCGGAGGTCCCTTTCACCGGTGGACAAAACATTACACATACACGCTATTGTACGTGAATAATGAATGTGCCTATTGAAGCACACACAACAATTTTATTTAGTTTGAACAGAAGGACAGCCCTGTGGTTTAACCAATCAGGGACTGCCACATAAAATATGCAAGATAGTATATTTTACTACGTCATCATGGTTTTTTGTACAAACAATTTCTGCCTAGAAACAAAAAGCTAAATATATATATTCACAGTTTAGAATGTTTCTTAGATGTAATCCAAGATAGGCCTGTGGTCTAACGCCATAAAGTTACTTCTGCTCTTAAAAGGAAGTAGCTTAACCACATCCAACTGTTCTGAACAGATAACTAACCTTGTGATAAAATACATTGTACAAGTAAAAAACACATATGACCTTAAGCAATAGATTTCTATGTCATGCTAACAGTAATTTTCCAATACCCAAAATGGATGTCTTCTAACAAGATGGTTCCCTCATTTACCTTATAACATCTATGGAGTATCCAGTGTGGATGAACCCTTACTGTGGTGACTACGGCAGAATGTACTAGCAGCAGTTAAAATATATAAGTGTTGTCATCCTATAAAAGGTTGCATGGTCTTATCTTACTGGTAGGATCACCAGATTTGATTGTGCTGAAAAATGGAGACGGATTGTTCTTTCAAACATTACATTAGTTTTGAATGGAGTGTTAGGTCCCTTGTTGGTTTGTTCCCATTGGAAGATTTTTTTGTCCCTGTAGTCAGTGTTCCAGACACATAAAGTCCTGGGAAATCAACATTTTACAGGAGCCACAAGAACAGGAGGTAAAAGCAAATATTCTAATGGAGACACTTGACTAAGAGATATCCTCTTGATTACTGTTGTGTCTTTATAGAGGAGCTCCAGGCTCCAGGTTCCCCCATAAATTAAAAGTCAGTTGCTACAAATACTGTAGCTGATAAATTTTAATATTAGGGCACTTACCTGTCCAGGAATCCAGCGGTGTCTTCACCCGAGCCGATTCTTCAATCGACTATAGGATGCTGGCACCGCCATCCTGACTTCACAGCCGGTTTCCTACTGCACATGCACAAAGTGCAGTGCACTTTGTGAATGGGCCTTAGTCTTCTGGGCATGTGAATTGTCCCAAAAGGCTGCTGGGGAATGAGGGAGGTATAACTTCTTGCTCAGTTTGCTGCAACTGGACTGAACCGTAACTGGGAACGTGTACCTGTCAAAACCAGGTACCTGCTCCCCCTCCAACCAAAAGGTGCCACATGTGGCAGTGGACGGGAGGAGGAGGCAGACCAACAGAGCTTCCTCTTTTGGGTGGAGCTTGTGGGAATATCAACAAAGAAAAAAAAAAGATTTGCCAATACAGACACTTTGATTTTTATATACACTCGAAATTTTCCTCTAATATTTTCCTTAAGACTTCCATATTTTCAGGTCCCTTTCTTATTGCTCTTATGAAAACTGAAATGAGTATCTTTTATGATTGCAGACTCAGAGGAACAAATTCTCTACGTGGCCAATGACACTGAGATCCTGGCTTTCAGACATCCATTTGGCTACAGCGTGGAATACCAGCAAATATCCCGCATTGCACACAATTCTAGGATTACTGGGATGGACACCTACCTCCAGGGCAACATGATCATTTGGAGCACTCAGTTCAACCCCGGAGGAATTTTCTATAACACCTTTCATGGAAGGGCAGGCAAAGAAACCAAGAGTGGATTGATTGTGAGTGTAAGAATCTGCTTTAGAATACTGCAGCATGTATTTTTCATCTTGAAATGTATTTTGGGGCCTGTGTCTATGATTATTGGGCTTATGTTAACGGTATCAGTTTGATATCAGACACTGATGATTCTGAGATCATTCAGAATTCATTGACAAATGCATTTGACCTGCGTTGACCTTCTTCTGATCTGTATTTGACATGCTCAAAGTTTTCTATTCAAAAAAACTTGCATGGGGATGATGCAGGTGCTAAATTAGTTGTTTAAATAATTTTTTAAAATATTAACATTTGTAGTTAGCAAAAGGAATTAGTAATTAGGTAGTTTACGGTATGCACCAGTGTCGGTTTCTAGCTTGCCATTAGAGGATCCCTTGGATCTGTGGAGGTAGGCCTAGAGGAGACAACGGACAGTGGTTTCCAGACAACTAGGCCTAAATAACACCTTCCACAACAGAAACGTGTGGCCTTCCATTGTGGATGGCCTGGAAATGCTGACTGCCTGACATCTGTATTTTTTTTTTAAATCAATGACCCTGAGCAAGCAAGAACTCCAGATCTGCACTACCAAATCAAACACTGCAAATGTAGTGATGCTCCAAGATCAGCACAGCATTTATGGAAGCAAGTCAGCAGTGGCAACCTAAATATTTATTTTATGACCATTTTCTTAAATACAAGAGCAGATGATGGAGAGCACTGCAGAATATGGCAATACAGCAAGGAATTGTTTGTAGGGCATCTGACCTAAGCTTCTATATGGGAGGAACAACTTATTCTAGCATAGTTAGGTTACAAAGCTCATGCTCTTCGCTGTTTGCACAGCTATAGCTCTGAAACAGCAGAGAGTGTTTTGGACCCAGGGCTGAAGTGGGTAATGTACTGAGTTCAAGTTTTTAGAAGTGGGTTACATACCAAGTGTCTGGGGTCAAGAGTATATAAAGTACAGAGTAAAGGGATCAGGAGGGGGTACTGTATATAGTTCAGGTCAACAACTACATAGGTCATGATTGGGTAAAGTATAGAGAACAGAAAAAAATTCCCTGTTTTTCTGATTTTTTTTCTATTACTTATCGGGGTGTGCAGCTCCCATAGATCCAATGTATATGTCCATTCCTTCTTTAAGGTATAGAGTGCATAGGTCAGGAATGGGTAACACTTGAGTGGAGAGGTCAGTAGTGAATACTATACACACTCGTCCATTGCACGGTTCTCGACAATTAAAGAGGAAGTAAACTCTCCCACGCTGAGGCTTCTTTTCATTTAGTCCATTATAATAAGTAATTATCAAACTATAGCCACTGTAATCCAGCCCAAATCGCATATTACTTACTGTTTAAAGAAACTTTAAAAAACTTGTTTCCAGGGGTTAGGCAGCACCATCTTAAGTATTGTTTTCTGAGTCCACAGTGGAGTGTATTTCCGCCCTTACATTGAGAACTTCCTGTACTGTTAACCAAGCCTCCTTCTCAATCCAACATTTCTATGACAACCCTGCTTCCCTGCTCATAGCTGACATGTTTTATTTCATAGTATTTACTTGTGCTGATTACCTAGTGTTTGCCTGTGTGAGTCCTATCAGCTTCAGCTGATAAGTCTGCAGTAATGCTGTCCCATGCCCTGCTTTATACTGCATGTGAGGTCACATGGTCACATGGTGTGTAGGAGGAAGCTCTGAGTGATTATGAAGTCTCCTGGGGTATCAGTGTTGTGTGTAGGAAGTCCTGATAACAGATAGATAAGCACACAGAGTGTGCTGTAAATCAGGGGAGTTCTGGGCATGCTCAGTGACGTCATTCTAAAGAACAAAAAGGATTAAAACAATACTAAGCAAGTAAGGAGATATCTACAATCAGTGTTCATTAGGGTTTTTTATGCTGATTTATATGGGACAAAGTTGTGGGGGAGGGTTTACAACCACTTTAAAATTCCAACCTGCCCTAGTGGATTGATAAAATAAAAAAGTAAGAGTCAAACTTTAATTATATTGTTGGAAACCATTGCACGGAGCATTATTCCTCTTATGGCAAAAAATCATTAAATAGCTACCTCTCTGTGCCCAGCCCCCCTGCTGCACTGATTAGGCCAGGGATGTTTTCTTAAATCCAAAATGTTGAAAACAGCAACAAAGAATATCTTTCATTCCCTCACTTTGGACAGAATGTGAAGCAAAATCTCCATAATGTAGCGCAAAAAAAACCCTTAAAAAAACATGGATTTTAACCATTGTTTTACAATAAATAAGAAAAAGGTTTGACTTTCGATATGCTTAAAACTATATGTTATTATGTTTTTCTTTTTTATCTTTGATGACTACAGTTACATAAAAGTATAACATTTTTGTGAAAATGTTATGAATAATAAAGACCCAACGGCTAGCCATATTCTTACCTGCTATGAAAGGGAAACTGTGTCCTGACATTGTCTCTCTCCTAGTGCCCCGAGTTCAAAAGACCCCGAGACGTAGCTGTGGATTGGGTGACGGGGAATATCTACTGGACGGATCACTCCCGAATGCACTGGTTTAGCTATTACACCACTCATTGGACAAGACTGAGATACTCCATAAATGTTGGGCAAATCAATGGACCCAACTGCACACGGCTCCTCACCAACATCGCAGGAGAACCCTATGCAATCACTGTGAATCCTAAAAAAGGGTATGTTTCTTCTTTTCCTCATGTTAATTGAGTCCTAATGGGTATTTTCAGGTACAGTGGAGGCTGGATTAGACCAGAAACACAGAAGTCAAAATATGACAATTCTATAACCTTTCCTCCTCTCTGTATCTAAATATAAAAAGATTTTGGTTTTCATTCTAAATAATTCTCTGCATTACTTAGTTCCTGTTGGGTTGATTTTTCTAAAACTGGGGAGTGCAAAATCCGGTGTAGCTGTGCATAGAAACCAATCGGGTTCTGTTTTTTTTTTTTTTGTCAAAGCTTAATTGAACAAGCTGAAGTTAGAAGTTATTAGTTACCATGCACAGCTGTACGAGATTTCGCCCTCTCCAGTTTTAGCAAATCAACCCCTGTGTCAGGTATACGCCTTTGTTTTACTGTATCTGCTGAGTGCTGGAGGCATGGTTGGCCCTTATATACTAATTAGATTCACATAACTATAGCAGAGGTGTCCTTTTCCCATTAGTGACTTACAATGCCTTGTTCTGCACTTTGGGGGTTATTTATGAAAGGCAAATCCACTTTGCACTGCAAGTGCACTTGGAAGTGCAGTCGCTCTAAATCTAAGGGGTAGATCTGAAATGAATGGAAGCTCTGCTGATTTTATCATCCAAGCATGTGCAAGCTAAAATGCTGTTTTTTATTTTCCTTGCATGTTCCCCTCGGATCTACAGAGACTTTACATCCAGGTGCACTTTCAGTGCAAAGTGGAATTTCCTTTAGTAAATAACCCCCTTTATCTCTGGGTGAAAGATGCCATCCTGGTAGAGGAAGGGCTTTGTTTTCTCATGTCAGTGCTGCCTGACTGGTGATATGATGACTGGTGGGGGAATATTCAGGAAGCAACAGGAGGTTCGTGCACTGCAGGCCTTCAGCTGTATCAAGTTTTAACATCTCCTATGCACTGAACATACTAAGGACTTTAACAAATTACATTATAACAGAAAACAACTCCATGCTCTGCTAGGGCTGTAAACCACACTAAAAACACAATATAAAAAGGAAAAACATATTTTGATTCTGAGCAATATAATTATTTTCTTTTCAGGTATCTGTTCATACCATATTATCCCTTTCCTGCTGAGCGTACGCAGATATGCGTACTCGGGTTCCGGGGGTTATACCGGGATGATGCCCGCACCTGCAGGCATCATCCCGGTACCGTTTTTTGCAGCGGGCGATTGGCTATCCAGGCATAACAACCGATGCGGCCTCTCGCCGCTGTTACCAGTGCTCCCGCTCGATCGGGAGCACCGATCAGTGATCCGACGCCTCCGGCTGCTGTAGAGGAACTGGAACGAAGCTGTAATCGGCTTCGTTCCAGTCTCCTCATCGTAAACACCGAAGCGACGTCATGACGTCACTTCCCGTTTACTCGGCTGCCAATGGCGCCGGTTTTAAAAAAATATCCGGTATTCAGAATCGCCGTTTTCGGCGATCTGAATACATTGAAGTGTTTAGACCCCCCATCCCTCCATAAAGAGGACCTGTCACCACCTATTACTGTCACAAGGGATGTTTACATTCCTTGTGACAGCAATAAAAGTGATACATTTTTTTTTTTTAAACAATTTAGTCATTTTAAAATAAATAAAATAAATAAAAAAATAAAAACATTTTTTTTAAAGCGCCCGCCGTCCCCGCGAGCTCGCGAAGCAAAGAAAACGCATACGGAAGTCGCGCCCGCGTATGTAAACGGTGTTCAAATCACACATGTGAGGTATCGCCGCGATCGTCAGAGCGAGAGCAATAATTCTAGCACTAGACCTCCTCTGTAACGCTAACACGGTAACCGTAATTTTTTTTTAAAGCGACGCCTATTGAGATTTTTAGGTACCGTTCTTTGTCGTCAATCTAGTGCGCGCAATTATAAAGTGTGACATGTTTGGTATCTATTTACTCTGCGTAACATTATCTTTCACATTACGCAAAAAAATTGGGCTAATTTTACAGTTTTTTTTTTTTTTTATTCATGAAAGTGTCCCTTTTCCCAAAAAGTTGCGTTTAAAACACCACTGCGCAAATACCGTGTGACATAAAATATTGCAACAATCGCTGTTTTATTCTCTAGAGTCTCTGCTAAAAAAATATATATAATGTTTGGGGGTTCCAAGTAATTTTCTAGCAAAAAATATGGATTTTAACTTGTAAACACCAAATTCCAAAAATAGGCTTAGTCATGAAAGGGTTATACACACTTTCATGTATATACTACCCATTGGCATATGAGGACAACACTATGTTGCTATAAAACTATCTCACAGCAATTAGAAGCATTTATTGGTCTGATTCTGCTGAATAGATCTCTAGTATTTTGTATTTTACATTTTTCTTTTACTTGTTTAAATCATTGTTTGCCTACATTTTCTCTTCTTCTTTTTTTCTCCTTGGCCAACATAAGGATGATGTACTGGACAGTCATTGGAGATCACTCACATATTGAAGAGGCAGCAATGGATGGGACTTTAAGAAGAATATTGGTGCAAAAAAACCTGGAGAGGCCAACAGGTATGTGATTTATTTGTAAAGTTTAGTATGAGTGTAATCCAATTAAAGCTGAACTCCAGGCAGATGTAAAAGGTACAAATTGATGCAGCTTTGTATTCATTAATGCATAATTTATTTACATAATCATTTATTCATTACTTGTTTCAATGCAAGCAGTGTATGTGTGTGACTTTGACTTCCTATCAGCTTCTTTCACTCTGTGTATAGCATATATATATATATATATATATATATATATATATATATATATATATATATATATATATATATATATATATATATATATATATATATAGTCTGTGTATAGCAGAGCTCAGATGTGGGGGGAGGGAGGAAAGGCAGCACACGGAGCCAACTGGTTGTGCTGCAGTGTAAGGAGCACACTGATGGGAGGAGGGAGCAGAGGGACAGAGGAATGATATCATCACCCTGCTGCTTCTCCTATGAATGACTGTCCTATATACAGGTTGGGAGAAAGACAAAACCTGTAAGTGTCACTAAACTACAGCAGAATCTAAATGATGTCTCTTCCCATTTGTACTAGTAGGGATGATTGGGGCGTATATATCCTAGGAAAGGAAATGTGGGGGTGGGTGGGGGGGTTGTGCTAGGAGGAGGATGGGGGGGTTGTGCTGGGAGGGGCTGGAGAGGATGTGTACTTAGAGGGGAAATGTTAAAGGGTAGAGTGATTGTGCTAGGAGGAGTATTTTATTTGGGGGGGATTTGACGAGAGAGAGGATTTGAGCTGGGAGGGGAGATTTCAGAGGGGGGTGCAGATATTTCCTGGGAGGAGGGGGAATTTATACTTAAGGGGTATGCATGCTGACACATAATTTTTTTACATCTTGGGCAGGGAAGCGCAGTTTGGACTCTAGGTGACCTTGTTTCGGTGCTGGAGGATTTGCTATATCTGAATTTGGGAGGACATCATGCCATTTATTTTGTTTGTTTGTTCGTTTGTTTTTGCATTGGGATATGCCTTAAAATTCATACCAGATCAAGGGTATCCCGGCCACTTTATTTACATAGCTGGGGTTTCTGACCAATAAACGAATAGGGCCTGTTATGCCATTAGTTAAAGGACAATGCAATGCAGGTGCTGGCACCCATCGCTTCCCTAATAACGATTGACTGTAGAAGAAGGAAAAAAACAGCTACAATATATAATATACAGCTCCTGCCAAATGGGCTCAAAGTCTACCCAATCAAGCAGAGTTTGGTGCAAACTAGGAGCTTTATTACTCGTGATGCCTTGAAATAGGACTTGGCTAAGGTTTGTTTGTATAGACTTGTAATGTTGTCAGCTTAGATGAGGTTTTAGAGAGATTTTTTTTTTTTTTATTAAGTGGCCCCATGTTGTTAAAGTGGTTGTACAGTCACAAGGTTTTTTACCTTTGTGCATTCTGTGCATGAAGGTAAAAAAAACCTTTCCGTGTACAGCAGACCCTCCAGTCCCCCCTAATACCTATCCAAGCCCCCTCTTGATTCAGCGATGTCCATGAGAGCCTTACCTCTCCCGGGACTAGCATTACTGATTGGCAGCAGTGGGAGCCAGTGAGCCAATCAGGAGATGGAAGGGGCAGGGACAAGCCATAGCTCCATGTGTAAATGGACACACAGAGCTGTTGCTCAGGAGCGCGCCTGCTTGGGTGCTCACACAGCAAGCTGCTTGCTGTGGGGGCACCCGGCAGGAAGGAGGGAAAAAGAGCACCGGCAAGAAACCTGTGAAGAGGAGGGTCTGGGCTGCTCTATGCAAAACCACTGCACAGAGCAGGTAAGTATAACATGTTTGTTATTTAATAAAAACTAAAGGCAAGGCTTTCATATCACTTGAACAGTCATAGGGCACAATTCACTAAAATCCTTGAGCTCAAGTGTGAATCCAGTCTGAGCTGGCAAACAAAAATGCTCTCTGAACCAATAGAATTACCCCATGGGCCATATGCCAGTCAAGCTGATGCAAAGGTGGAAGTAGGGAACAGACGCACAATATGTTCACCGCCAATGATTTTAAAGGCAAATTTGCCTAATAGCCATTCCACCTTCAGAAAGCTATTATCAGTTCATATTCATAAACAGCTCTGTCTTTAGATACCAGTACAAGCATACCCCACTTTTAAGTACACAATGGGGTTTATTTACTAAAGCTGGGAAGTGCAAAATCAGGCTCACTTCTGCATAGAAACCAATGAGCTTCTAAACCCAGCTTGTTCAATTAAGCTTTGGTAATAAAACCTTAAAGCTCATTGGTTTATTTGCAGAAGTGATTTTGCACTTTCCAACTTTAGTAAATAAACCCTATTGTGTACTTAAAAGTGGGGTATGACTGTATAATTTTGCATAGACCAGAATACAGCTTTGATGCTGTGTGCATGCCTAGTGTAAAAGGATGAAAATTGAGTTGAACCCTTCACCCAACATTCAGAATTTCTGAAAATGTCTGTTTTACTGACTGATCGGCATGTTGTTATTTAGAGAGATTCGGTGGATCTGGCACAAAAGGCCAATTTCTTCAACAGGTTGTCTGAACTTTGGACTTTGATAAATTGAAATATTTTTTCATAGCGTTGTGATAGTTGTTGAGTTTCGGACCCCTGTGGTGCAAACGAGTCCATCGCTGACAGCACGGATAATCACCTGTCTGTCGAAATCAAGTGAAGGTTATGGAGTTACAATTGTCTTTTCTAGCTGACATTGGTTTAAGGTTATTGGTGTCCTATGGTGACAGCTGATGGATGCCGAGCTCCGCAATTCACATATTGAAAATACTAGAGCTGTCACATCTGTCAAAGAATGAAAGACATATACTTTGGCAGGTTGATTTTTTAATAGGGAGTTTGTTCCCTTTTTAAAATAAGTTAAGGCAATCATTTACATGGATATATGTTATTGAACTTCCGCAATATTTTGAATAGTCAATCTTAAATTACTGCAAAACTGTGTAGGCTTACTTATGAAAGTTTTATAAATGCTTCTTTGGTTAGATTTACATATTTTGTCTGAGTATGACTCTTCAGCCTAAATGTCAGGGGTTAGAGGTCAACTGAGGTTTGACACCTTCTGCACTGTCAACTGATTGACCTCAGCCACAGCTAGTGTCAGAAGGTACCACCTTATAGTTAAGGAGAACCCAGACAACTACAAGGCAATGTCATGCACACTCAGAGATTAGAACAGTGTGTGAGTCCAAACAGCTGACATAGTAATTGGTGTCAAACTTCAGGTGAGCTCTGACTTCACACTTTGCAGCAAACAGTTGACATGATAATAAGTGTCAGATTTCAGGTGGCCTCTAACCCCAGACTTTGCAGTTGGCCAAAGAGTTAAGATAGTAATGATTGTAATACTCCAGGTGAACTCTGACCTCAGACTTTGCAGCCGGCCAAACAGTTGACATGGTAATGAGTGTCAGACTTCAGTGAGCTCTGAACTTAGACTTTGCAGCTGGTCAAACAGCTGACATGGTAATGAGTGTCAAACATCAGGCGAGCTCTACCCCAGACTTTGCAATTGGCAAAACAGTTGACATGGTGAAGACTGTCAGACTTTAGCTGAACTTTGACCCAAAACTTTGAAGCCAGGCAAACAAATGTTAAGAAGTGTCAGACTTCAGGTGAACTTTGACCCACGTTTTTTGCCCCCCCTTGCCAGTCTGCACATGGGTTGGCGGGAGCCGTCCTGCATCTTTGGATCAGAGAACACCTTTAGGCCTTTAATCAAGCTATGCAGGCATATAGATGATCTATTCATCGTCATGAAGGATGGGGTTACGCATCGTGATTCCTTCCTTGTGTTCCTGAACTCTAACAATAAAAAGCTGTCGTTTACAGGACAGGGGGATAAAAAAGGATCTGTTATCTAGATGTAGAATTGATTGGTAAGGAATCGGGTGCTACTAGTTCCCTTTACAGAAAGCCTTTATTGGGCAAAACCCTCCTTCTCGCCAGCCAAAACACACAATCAAAGGGATACCCATTGGGCAATTCTTGAGAGTCTGACAGGTTTGTAGTAGCGATACTACTTTCGAACAGGAGGCTTCTGCTTTATATCAACGCTTTGTAGAGAGAGGTTACCCGAGATGGATGCTCGAGCATTGTTTATTGCAAGGGGGAAGAGGAGAATAGACCTATTATCCAAAATGAACCCCAGCAAGGCTAGTAACCTAAATAAAACTAGGGAGTAGGGCCTTAGACTCACCATCGCTACCCCTTATAGTGGAGAATTTGACTCCATTAGGAATATTATTCTTAAACGTTTACCGATTTTATGTATGGAGGAGATCTCTGAGGAGATCTTAAAGGAGGGTGTAAATGTAAAAAGGAGATGAATAAACACAGTGTAGTTGTGTGAAAAACATCCACCTCTCTTCTGGCCATCGCACTTGTGGTGTGTGTCATGTACCTTTTATGGAATGTTCAATAAAAGGATTTCTGTTCCGTCGGTGTGAAGCCAATTTCTTTCATTCAACTTTGACCCAACACTTTGCAGCCTGGCAAACAGCTGACATAGTAATGAGTGTCAGACTTCAGGTGATCTCTGACCCCAGTCTTTGCAGCCAAAAAGTGGACGTAAACCTAAACAAAGGGATTAATATAAATATTAATATGCAGCAAATACTTCTTATGTAAGCCTGCACAATTATATTTAGAAAGAATTTTCAGATTATTGCATGAACCTATTAACCACTTACAATCAGGAGGATGTCCATTGGTGTCCTCAGGTTTTAGTGGTTATACTGGGATGATGCCTGCACCTACGGGCATCATCCAGGTATATATCTTTTCAGGCAGAAGTGATCTGGCTCTTCTGCTTCACTCCTGCTATGGTTATACACAGTGGAGCTGATCAGCGAGTACCGCAGCACCCTCCGATCATTCCTTACACAGGCAGAATGGCAGTCTTCCTTTCAGTAGGGAAGGCATGGATCCTGTTTTCCTGCTAAGCAGGGACATGTATCCATGTCTTTCCTTAGTAATAGCACCTCCCACAGTACACTGTTGTAACTAAGGGTGAACAGGAACCTTTTCCTCCGTACCTGGAATGTTCTCTGCCTCCTCAGTGGTACTGGAAAACATGAATTTGTCAATGTCCTTCCCAACTCAGTAACCAGGCACTTCTCAGGATGCCACTTTCCGGCCCTCCTCCGAAGAGTCCTTCCCCGGTCACTTCCACGAGCTGTGGTGCCTCTCCAAGCCGAGAGCACACCTGGGCACCTTGAATCCTACCTCAGTTACTGCGCCTCGGACCAGCAGGTTCCGAGACTTGGGGACAGACAGATCCCTACCCCAGACCAGGCAGGTCTATTAGGGGCATCTAACAGGAACATGTTGCGGGATGTCGAACACCCCGTGACCGGGACCCCTCACAGGGCTACCCCGGTCTTGGAACCAGAACAGGCCACACGAGTCTCACAAACTCCTCTCTCCCAAACACGTGACCCACACATCTTAATTGCCCCTTCCCAGACTCCCCAGCGGGACCCGGCACTCCCACTGATTGGTTCCGAGAAGGTTGATACCCAAAGCATCCAACCTGGCCTGGTTCTGGCCTGTCATGTGCACCTCACTGCTCACATGACCAGGCAGAACTTCCCACACAGCCCAACCTACGTAATTAACCCTCAGAACCCCTACTGTTCTGAGGCAAAAACTAAATTTACATGCGTATGACATTTTGTCCAAAATGTCATCCGCTACATTACCAAAGCTTAATTGAACAAGCTGAGGTTAGAAGCTGATTGGTTTCTATGCATAAGTGAGCCTGATTTTGCACTTCCCAGCTCTAGTAAATAAACCCCATTGTGTACTTAAAAGTGGGGTGTGCCTGGTATTTGATAAATTATCATAATACCAAGAACTGAAAACTTGTCTGGCAATGAAGGGGTATATCGAGGGTGGTACTGGACTGGCTAAGCTGCCCTCTCCATGTAGATGCATGAAATTGTTACAATACCTAGAGTTCACCTTTATGTTTCCCTGATGTTTTCAGTTCTCTACACATCAGAGCGTCTGGCTTTCAGCTCCGCATCAGCTCAGTTCTGCTTGAAGTTTTCTGCTTCATTTTTTGTAAACTTTCAAAAGAATGTTTTGTTTTCTGAAAAGAAAAAAAAATTGTGGTAGGCTATAAGTTGATCCACCAGAATTTATTTCAGATAAACCCATTATTAGGAAGGATGTCGGCTTTAACTTTCCCAACACATAGTTCCCCACTGCGGTGTGGTACAAATCTTACAGAATACAAACAGCTTGTGTTTTATTATTAAGAGCCGGAGTTCACTGGATTTTCACTAGATCAAAGGAAATATTCTTTCAGAACACAAAAGTATAACAAATGCAATTTGCTGCACCGCGGTCTTGGACAGAGTGGCTGAGTGCACAGAGCTGTGCATAACGTAGCAGCTGGCAAGTGACCCACTGTGACCTGGAATACATTTTTCTCTCGCCAATTTGCTTCAGTTTGAATAATTATTTTGATTTCCTGTAAAATATACATATATCCTGAAGTAACTCCTTTTATGTGTTTTTTTTCTCTAGGCCTTGTCGTTGACCATTTCGGACAGCGTTTGTACTGGGCAGATTTTGAACTGTCTGTTATTGGCACCGTGAAACTTGATGGTTCTGATTCAGTTATGGTGGTCACTAATAAACAAGGTATGCCGTGAACAGCAATTTTCAAGTCTTTCCACAGATTCTCAATTGGATTTAGGTCTGGACTTTGACTTTTTTTATATATATATATATATATATATATTCTTTATTTTGTTTTGAAAAATAGTCATACAAATATCTTTCTTTTGCACACACATCTAAGCCCTTGTACACATGGTCAGAAATTCCGACAACAAAATCTGTCGCATTTTGTCTGAAACTTGTGTTGCATACACACGGTCGGAGAAAGTTGTCAGAAAATCCAATCGTTCGTAACGTAATGACGTTATTTCGTTACGACTGGACTATGTTCAGGCTAGTAGCCAATAGCTTTGGTCTAGGAATTTGATCTGAGCATGCGTGGTACTTTGTCCAATCGGAATTCTCTACAAACGATCGGACTTTGTCCGATCGGATCATGTTGTCAGAAAATTTTATAGCCCAGCTATAAAACTTTGCCGGTCGGATATTCCGACGGAAACAGTCCAATGGAGCCCACACACGGTTGGATTATCCGACAACGCGGTCCGATCGGACATTTTGCGTCGGAATGTCCGACCATGTGTACAAGGGCTTAGACTGGGCAATTCTAACACATGAATATGCTTTGATCTAAACCATTCTATAGACTGTGCACTGTGCAAGTGCAGTTGCTCCAAAGCTTAGTAAATGAGGTAAAGGTTTGCTTTGCAAAAAATACCCAATCACATGCAAGAAAAAAAAACAGCATTTTTGCTGGCATCTGGTTGGATGATGGAAGTCAGCAGAGTCTCTGCTCATTTACTAAGCTCTGGAGCAACTGCTCTTGCATAGTGCAACTGCACATTGCAAAGTGCACAGTCTCTTTGCCTTTCGTAAATGAACCCCAATGACTCAGAGGGGAGGTCAGTTTTTTCATTCAACTCCCTGCTTGAACAAACAAAAACTGTCCCATGTATGGTCAGCTTAAAGTGATACTAAAGTCTTGTTTTTTTTTTTTTTTTTTTTTTTTTTACAAATGACAAACATGTTATACTGCTCTAGCTATCTGCTCTGTGTAATGGTTTTGCACAGAGCAGCCCAAATCCTGTTCTTCTCGGGTCCCTCTTCAGTGCTCCTTGACCCTGCCTCCTGTTGAGTGCCCACACAGCAAGAAGCTTGCCAAGCCACAGCTCCCTGTGCTCCCTTTGTCCATTCAGACATGGAGCCATGGCCCGCCCCCCCCCCCTCTCTTCATTGGCTCACTGACTTTGATTGACAGCAGAGGGAGCCAATAGCGCTTTGCTGCTGTCTCGGCCAATGAGGAGGGAGAGTCCTGGACAGCCTAGTATCTTGTGCAACATCACTGGATCTAGATGGGGCTCAGGTAAGTATTAGGGAGGCTGAGGGGAGCTGCTGCACACAAAAGGCTTTTTATCTTAATGCATAGCATGCATTAAGATGAGAAAAAAATCCTCCTGCCTTTACAACCACTCTATGCATTAAAATAAAAAAGTATTTTGTGCGCAGGAGCCCCCCTCACCCCCACTAATATTTACCTCAGGTTCCTCTCTGTCCAGCTTTGTCCACGAGTGTCATAGCCATCCAAGATTCTCCCTCCTGGTTGGCTGAGACACAGAAGTGGCACCATTGGCTGCTGTTGCTGTCAATCAAAGTCAGCTAGCAAATCAGGGGAGAAAGGGGGTGGGGCCAGGTCAGGACTCTGTGTCTGAATGGACACAGGGAGCTGTGACTCTGCTTGGGTGCCCTCATGGCAAGCTGCTTGCTGTGGGGACACCGTACAGTAGGGATGAGCCTGATGTTCGAGTTGAACATAAGTTTGACTCAAACATCCGGAGTTCTCCTGTTCGCCGAATAGCGAACAATTTGGAGTGTTCGTGGCAAATTTCGAAAGCCGCAGAACACCCTTTAAAGGTCTTTGGAAGAAATCAAAAGTGCTAATTTTAAAGGCTTACATGCTAGGTATTGTCATGAAAGTGTACCCGTTACCATTTCAAACAGGGGGAGAGCGGGATCTGGGTGTCCCCTTATTAAAGGGGGCTTCCAGATTCCGATAAGTCCTCCACCCACAGATCCCCACAACCACAGGCAAGGGTTGTGGGGATGAGGCCCTTGTCCCCTTCAACATGGTGACAAGGTGTTTTGGGGAGCTACCCCAAAGCACCCTCCCCATGTTGAGAGCATGTGGCCTGGTACAGTTCAGGAGGGGGGGCACTCTCTTGCTCCCCACTCTTTTCCTACAGCCTGCCAGGTTGCATGCTCGGATAAGGGTCAGGCATGGATTTGTGGGGGTACCCCCACGCCATTTAAAAAAAAATTGGCACAAGGTTCCCCTTAATATCCATACCTGACCTGAAGGGCCTGGTATGGATTTTTGGGGGGACCCCATGCTGTTTTTTTCAATGACTTTTATCTGTATTGCAGAGACCTGACAATTCATTATAGCCGTAGTTTTAATTAACTTTTTTTACTTTTTCACTTTTATTGTTTCACTTTAAGAATGATTAAAATCACTGCTCCCGAAAAAATGGCTGTTTTTAAAACATTTTTTTTTTGCATTGATACATGGCCCTGGGGCAGGACCCAGGTCCCCAAACACTTTTTATGACAATGCCATGCATATAAGCCTTTAAAATTAGCACTTTTGATTTCTCCCATAGACAATTCATTATAGCCGCGAGAAGTTTTAAATTACTTTTTTTTCCTTTAGAAATGTCATTTGTGCAGGGACTGTTCTAAACACAGGAAAAATGTGCCACTTTACAGGCATACTATAGATGCCCACCAGGCACAAAATGTAAAGGAATATTTCACTTTTATTGTTTCACTTAAAGCATTATTAACATAACTGCTCCCGAGGCCATATCCCCTGGGGCAAGTCCCCAAACACTTTTTATGAAAATAACTTGCATATTAACCCTTAAAATTAGCACTTTTGATTTTTCACATTCGTGTCCATTAGACTTTAATGGTGTTTGCGTGTTCAAACAAATTCTTTGCCTGTTTGCATGTTCTATTGCGAACCAAACTAGGGGGGGGGGGGTGTTTGGCTCATCCCTACTGAACAGGAGGGAGGGGCTAGGATCACAGAAGAAGGACCTGAAAAGAGGAGGATTCAGGCTGCTCAGTGCAAATACACCGCAACAGAGGAGGTAAGTATAACATATTTGTTATTTTTATAAGGAAAAACAAGAGACTTTACAATCACTTTAAAGTGGAGGGCCACCCTGAAAAAAAAATACATTAAAAATTTGAAAAAAATCAGAAAAAAAATGAAAAAAAAAAAATTTTTTTAACTTACCAGAAATGCCTGTTGCTAGGCACATCATGCTAATCTGCCTCTTCCTTCTCCGCTGAGATCTTCTGTCTTCTCTCCTCCATGCAGTGTCTTCTGGGTAATGGGTCGTGCTGTGTTCTGGGAACTGTGTGTCCCAGAACACAGTGCGCCCCATTCACAAAGCGATGCGCGACTCGCGCATGCGCATTAGAAAACGGGCAGTGAAGCCGCAAGGCTCCACTGCCTGTTTCCCTTAGCCAAAATGGCAGCGCCGGGACCCGAGAGCCGAGGGACGGGTCAGCCTCGGGCGGCCGACATCGCGGACACCCTGGACAGGTAAGTGTGCTTATTAAAAGTCAGCAGCTACAGTGTTTGCAGCTGCTGACTTTTAATTTTTTTTTTAAACCGGCCCTCCTCTTTAAGGATCATTTTTTCCCTCAAGTCACACTTGTATGTAAAGAACCATTGCAAACTAAAAATGAATGCCTTGTACAAACTTTTTCAATAAAGCTGATGCTGATATAACAAATATGTTGCTTTTTGAACCGGTGGGTATTTCCGCGCACTTGCTGTAATTAAAAGAACTTGCTATAACTTTTTGTTTTTGGTCCTTTAAAACGAAACTTGTAACACTTTGGGGTTGATTTACTAAAGGCAACTCCACTTTTCACTACAAGTGCACTTGGAAGTGCAGTTGCTTCAGGTCTGAGGGGAAGATCCGAATTAAAGGGAAGAGCTGCTGATTTTATCATCCAATCATGTGCAAGCAAAAATGCTGTTTTTTTAAATTTTCTTTGCATGTCCCCCCTCCGATCTACAGCAACAGCACTTCCAAGTGCACTTGTAGTGCAAAGTAGATTTCCCTTTAGTAAATAAATCCCAATGTTTTGGCTTTTTTTTTTTGCTGGACTAAGTTTTGAGCAGGGATGTAAAAAGTGTAAACCTTGGAGGTCTCGCCATGTGATGCCTGTGGTGGTTATGGGGGACATAAAACAAAATGGACTGACAGCTGAGTTGTAAAACATTTTAACAAACATCCTCATGCATCACCCACTGGTCAAAGCCCCGTCTGATTTTATGTTCTTAATAAACAGCCTAGTGGCTGACTTTATATGCCTTTCTCTCCCACAGGACTGATGTACCCTCACAGAATAGACATATTTGAGGATTACATTTATGGAGCTGGTCTTAAAAATGGTGCATTTAGAATACCGAAGTCTGGCAACGGCACCATGGAGTTTTTAAACTTGAGCGTGGAGAAAGCAAAAAGTGTCTTAATCGCACATCATTACAAACAGCCACACAGTAAGTATAGTTCCAATTAAATGGCTGTTGTAAGAAAATAAAGGGCAAACTGATAATAAATGTGTGTGTTTTGTCTATATTGTATAAAGGAAATATTGTCTCAGTTTGTCTTGTAACTTAATAGCCAATCAAATGTTCCCTTTCTTTTAGCCAAACTGCACTGAAAGAAGCTAATTGGCCATTGTGGGCAGCACACATAATTCTGAAAAATAATAACTCATGTCAGTGGGCATGTAGTTGCCATCATCCCTATCATAAAGTAAAAAATGAAAAAAAAATACTCTAATAGTGGGATTTTTCAGGCAACAAAAAAAAACAATTAATTTATTATACAAAACATATTTATATACATGTATTCACAATTCATAGAAATTCATAAGAAACTGCCACCACCAGCTGGTTTGGAGGTCTTTGGACGTTTAGCGGACAGCGGAGATGTGTGCAAACCTGGTGTCCAACTACAAGAAACGTCTGACCTCTGTGATTGCCAAGGGTTTTGCCACCAAGTACTAAGTCATGTTTCTGGAAGGGGTCAAATACTTATTTCACTCAATAAAATGCAAATCAATTTATATCTTTTTTTTAATGCATTTTCTGGATATTTCTGTTGTTATTCTGTCTCTCACTGTTAAAATAAACCTAGCATTAAAATTATAGACTGATCATTTTTCTTTGTCATGGGACAAATATACAAAATCAACAGGGGATCAAATACTTTTTTCCCTCACTGTACATCAGATGTCAAGAGCCCGCCACCCAGGACTGCCATCGGGGGGGGGGGTGATATAAAATGTAGCGGGC
This sequence comes from Lithobates pipiens, assembly GCF_037356315.1. Lineage (NCBI taxonomy): Eukaryota > Metazoa > Chordata > Amphibia > Anura > Ranidae > Lithobates > Lithobates pipiens. The sequence continues at coordinate 75,327,232 of NW_027507784.1, forward strand.
CCAGGTGTCCCAAGGGACCCGGGCGCCCAGCAGAGCCAGGCGAAGTCTTGAGCAGGTCATAGGGAGGCAGTGTTGTGCACTACACAAACAAACTCAGCAGCTTCTGCTGCTCTGTGTCATTGGGCTCACACATTAAACTCATTACTGCCACCTCTGGCTACTATCTGCATGGGCGTTCCTCGTGTGTGCTGCTTGTACTGTATTATGTACTGTGATCAGCTGCCACTCCTCTGTGTCTCAGCAACAGGTGTCGGCTTTTTGAAAACAAGAGCTGGGACTAGGTAGAAAGAGCTCCTTTACAAGTGAGGGCTGTATGGTAAATGGAGGGGTGCTGTTTGTGTACAGCGAGGGGCCAAAGCTGTGTGTGTGTGTGTGTGTGTTAACAGATGTGGGGGCTGACATATATACAGGTGTGAGGGCGCATGAGTTCATGCAGGAGTGAGGGGGGCTGAGTGCATACAGGAGAGAGGGGGCTGAGTGCTTACAGGTATAAGGGGGGCTGAATGCATACAGGTGGGAGGGGGCTGAGTGCATACAGGAGTGAGGGGGCTTAATGCATACAGGTGTAAGGGGGGGCTGAGTACATACAGGTGCAAGGGGGGCTGAGTGCATAAAAGTGTGAGGGGGCTGGGTTAATACAAGAGTGAGGGCGCTGAGTGTGCACAGGAGTGAGGGGGCTCAGTGCGTACAGGAGTTAAGAGGGCTGAGTGCGTACAGGTGTAGGGGGGCTTAGTACATACAGATGTGAGGGGAGCTGAGAGCATACAGATGTGAGGGGGCTGAGTATGTACAGGAATGAGAGGGGCTGAGTATGTACAGGAATGAGAGGGGCTGAGTACGTACGGGTGTGAGGGGGGCTGAGTGCTTACATGAGTGAGGGGGACTGAGTATGTACAGGTGTGAAGGGAACTAAGTATGTTCAGGACTGAGGGGGGCTGAATGCGTATAGGAGAGAGGGGGGCTGAGGGTATACAGGTGTGAGGGGGGATGAGTGCGTACAGGTTTGATCGGACTGAGTGCATACAGGTGTGCGGGGGGCTGAGTGCATACAGCTGTGAGGGGGTTGAGTGTGTACAGGTGTGAGGAGGGCTGAGTGCATATAGGAGTGAGGGGGGCTGAGGGTTGAGTGTGTATAGGAGTGAGAGGGTTGAGTGTGTACAGGTGTGAGTGGGGCTGAGTGCATAGAGGAGTGAGGGAGCTAAGTGCATACAGGTGTGGGGGAGGCTGAGTGCGTACAGGTGTGAGGGGACTGAGTACATACAGGTGTAGGGGGACTTAGTGCATACCGATGTGAGGGGGCTAAGTGCGTGCAGGTGTGAGGGGAGCTGAATGCATACAGAAGTGAGGGGGTGAGTGCGTACAGGTGTAATGGGGGGCTGAGTGCATTCAGGAGTGAGGGTGGCTGAGTGCATACAGGTGTGATGGGGGCTGAGTATGTACAGGTGTGAGGGGTCTTAGTGTGTACATGAGTGAGGGGGCTTAGAGCGTACAGCTGTGTGGGGGGCTGAGTGCATACAGATGTAAGGGCGGCTGAGTGAGTACAGGTGTGGGGGGACTGAGTGCATACAGGTGCTGGTGGTCAGGCCAGGGGGCCTGCATAAGGGGCCCAACAATTTCTGATGGCTGCCCTGCCCCCACCATCAGAAGTCAAGAGTCTCCTACCTTCCCTTACATCACAGTGCACCCCTGTTACCTTGAGCTGCTTCTGGGAATAAGCTGGGGCGGAGCTGGGAAGCAGAATGTGCAGGGTCTGCAGGAAGACTGGAGTCAATTGCCAGAGCTTGCTGAATGCAGAGACCAGGGTAGGCGGAGACAAGGGGGTCCTGTGGCTGCACAGAGGTGCACAAGATCTGTAGGAGGAGTTCTGTCCTTGACTGCTAAGATGGTGGGGGTTGTGAGGGTTAGTACCAGAATCAAGCCTCTAAGTGCAGGATCTGGTAGAGGAGTTCTGTTCTCCTCTCTGCTGCCGACTGCTAAATCAAGGTGGTGGCGGAGGTGAGGGGGGGGGGGGGGTGCCGCAGCCGCCTTGCGGGCTGGATTCGGCCCACAAAATGTTTGTTTCCTGACTTCCTGTTTGCTTCCTCCTGACAGTGCCCAACCCTTGTTTGGATATCAAATGTGAGTTCATCTGTCTGTTGAATCCCACCAGTGCATCCTGTGTGTGTCCAGAAGGAAAAGTTTTAGTGAACGGAACATGCACAGATCAGAACTATGCAGGTAAGCAATTATTAAATTTGATTCCAGCCATGGACTGTAAGCTTTGATAATTGTGTTTTGCTATTGCTAATGTTAGATTAAAAGCTAAATTCCAATACATGTTTGGAAGCTGTTGTCCTTGAGCTTCAGCTGTTTGGACATTCATCTGAACACCAGATTTTCTTGTTTAGTAGTTTACTACTAATGCTATTTCTACTGTTACTATACATGACAGCTTCCTTCTGTCAATGGTTGATGAATCGGCAGATGCTGGCATCCGCTACATCCTTAGCAACCCGTTTTATCACCAAACACCATTGTTATACTGGTCAGGAACTCTCAGCCATGTAAACAAAAGAGGATAGTGCTGACATCACTAACCAGTTTGGGGATGACCCTTTCTTGTTCCAACATGACTGCACACCAGTACACAAACAAAGTCCATAACAACATGGATGAGCAAGTTTGGGGTGGAGGAACTTGACTGGCTTGCACAGAGTCCTGACCTCAACCTGAAATAGCATATTTAAGGGTGAATTAGAGCGGAGACTGCGAGCCAGGCCTTCTCATTCAACATACGTGCCTGACCTCACAAATGGTCTTCTGGAAGAATGCTTAAACATTCCCATAGACAACTCCTAAACCTTGTGGACGGCCTTCCCAGAAGAGTTGAAGCTGTTATAGCTGCAAAGGGTGGGCCAACTCAATATTGAACCCTATGGACTAAGACTGGGATGCCATTAAAGTTCATGTGCGTGTAAAGGCAGGTGTCCCAATACTTTTAACAATGTAGTGTATATTTAATACAATGTATATAGAAAATATATATGTGGATGGGGATTTTACAGGCATCCAGTCTGGTAAATCTTAAGAATACAATATTTGTTGTCCCATATTATTACACATCTATTAAAAAAGACATAAATAAGTATCAAACTGATAAATGATGATAGCAACAGCTTGGGTATTCTCATATTCAAACAGGTTTCGAGACACTCTCTCCAACTGCACTGCATTAATCCTTGTAACAAATTTGCACAACTTTGGACTTATATATTTTCTCACAGCCTGCAACCTTTTTATGGTTGAACAGCTTCCACATCCGAGAAGAGTCACGCATGTGATCCTGTCAAACAAGATGCCCCTGGACCTGCTGCATGGTTGTGGATGGGCATTCCTTTAGTGCAATGTGTTTTGATCCGTTGGTTTCTTCTCTGTTCTCTTGAAGAGAGTGTCTTGAAATGTGTCGGAATATGAGAATACTGTTCCCCAAGCTGTAGCTATGATCACTTATCATTTTAACCACTTCAGCCCCAGAAGGATTTTCCCCCTGAATGACCTGGCCATTTTTTTGCGATAGGAACTGTGTCGCTTTAACTCACAATTGCGCGGTCATGCAATGCTGTACCCAAACAAAATTGACATAATTTTTTCCCACACATAGCTCTTTCTTTTGGTGGTATTTGATCACCTCTGTGCTTTTTCTCTTTTGCGCTATAAAAAAAAAGAGCGACAATTTTAAAAAGAAAATAATATTTTTTACTTTTTGCTATAATAAATATTGCAAAAAAAACAAAAAAAATTGTCAGTTTTGGTCGATATGTATCCTTCTACATATTTTTGGTTAAAACAAATTGCAATAAGCGTATATTGATTGGTTTGCGCAAAAGTTATAGTGTCTACAAAATAGGGGATAGATTTATGACATTTTTATTTATTTGTTTGATTTTTATCAGGATATTGCAGTGGACAGATCAGACAGTTTTGACACTTTTTTGGGACCATTGACATTTGTACAGTGATCAATGCTATAAAAATGCACCGATTACTGTGTAAATGTCACTGGTAGGGAAGGGGTTAACACTAGGGGGCAATCAAGGGGTTAACTGTGTTCCCTCGTGTGTTTCTAACTGTGGGAGGATGGGACTCACTGGAGGAGGAGACTGATCGCTGTTCCTAATTACTAGAAACAGATGATCTGTCTCTCCTCCCCTGACAGAACTAGGATTTGTGTGTTTACATACATAGATCCTCATTTTGGCTCTTGTGCCTGTGATCACAGGTGGCCGGCAGGCATCGTGACCACCAGCCACGTGCATCAGGCAATGGATGCACGCGTGCACCTGCTAAGGCTCTTAACCTCCCTGGCGGTAATCCCGAGTCTGGCTTGGGTTGGGATTTTACTAACACAAGCGGTAACCCCGAGCCAGACTCGGGATCGCACCGCTGGATGCAGGGAGGACACAGGTAGAGTTACTTACCTTGTCCCCTGGATCCAGCGATGTCCCCCGCGCTGTGTGATCGAGCTGTCCTCTGCTCAATTCACACAGTGCCAAATGCCGCCGAGCTCCGTTGCCTGCGACTTTACGGCGCACGGGAGCGAAGATCGGCGCCAAATTCAAAAAAGTAAAAAGACACAAAACACACACAGTACTGTAATCTTACAGATTACAGTACTGTATTAAAAAATGACACACTCCCTTTGTCCCTAGTGGTCTGTGCAGTGCCCTGCATGCACTTTTATATTATAAATACTGTTTTTTTTCTGCCTGGAATTTGGAGATTGTCCATAGCAACCAGAAAGTGTCCCTTTTTCAGTGTTTTAGGATTTGATTAAATTATTGAATACTTTTTATTATTCTTTATTATATTATAAACTTTATCATACCCGGGATGTCTGCTAGATTCTGGTTTGAACAGATTTAAGAGAGTTATTCCTAAGAATTACAGGACTACAATATAAAACACCAAATTTCCATGCAAAATAATTGTACCACTTTCAGCACCTAAAACCAGAACTAATCATACTGCCAGGGAGGTTAAAGGAGCTAATGTACCTTCATTGTGGTTCGCGCAGGGCTGCCAACCTGCCGCAGTATATGTATGTAAACCAGTCTGGAAGTGGTTAATATGTGTTCATGTCATTTTTTTAAATAAATGTGTTATAATATGGGAAAATAAAAATGTAATTATTATGAATTAACAGTCTGGGAGCCTGTAAAATCCCAGTCCACATATATTTTTTTATACATTGATTTGAAAGGATGATAGCATTCCCGGGGGTGTGAAAAACTCAACTTTTGTTGTATATATTTAAAACAAATTTTAACTGAACTGCGGTTTTCTCTTAGAATTTTTTTTAAAGCTTGACGCCATTCTTTCTTTGTCACGCCGCAGATGACTTATGCAAACTGACTTGTGAAAACGGCGGCAGATGTATAATAAATGAGAAGGGCGCTCTAAGATGCCACTGCTGGCCCAGTTTCTCCGGAGAAAGATGTGAGATGAACCACTGCACTAATTACTGCTTGAACGGAGGGACATGTACTGCTTCTGCTTTGGGTAAATATTTGTAATTAAACACGACAATCTCCATAAACCTTGCACTATCCTGTTTACTTGTTGTCTTCCAATGTGCGTCCTGATTTCCCTTCTAATTATTAATCCAAGTTTCCGCTAATCATTAATCCTAGTTAATAATAATTGCATTTTTCCCCTCGACCAACCATATGGAACAAACGTTTCAGATAAATTAAAAACTTGACATAATGTTAAAATACCCCCCCCCCCCCCATCCCCTTTTTTTTAACTGGGATGAAAATAGAAATGTTAAAAATAGATTTGTCTAATGCCTGCGAAGCTTTGTGCATAATCCAACAATCTGCGGTCGTATCCCAGCCTCCAGATGCAAGCAGAGTGGGAATTACTTTTGAGAGAGTTCGATAACAGGTGGTGCAGAGTTTTTCCAGAGTCGCGCAACAAGCCAGTGACAAATTATGACAGACGTATGAATCACAAACAGACATCGATGCCGCATCATGAATAATGCATTATTAATTCTACCAGCCGTGCTTCATGGTCCATGGGATTCAAGACTGTTTGGTGGAGCGAGTGATATGTCATGTGTTTTATTGTATGGGTGCTTGAGGACCCTGAAATTCCTTGTCAAGGCATGAAAGAATGACTTGACATCTGCGAGGAAGCATAAATAATCATTTTGTTGGGCGCTCTGGATTTGAAGCTGCCATTGTCTAAGAAGGTATAGATCTTAGAAAAAGGTGTCCGTTTGCAGGTAAATTATTGGAAACCATTCTGGGAAATGTGCCAGATTTAAGTAAAGCTCAACCTCTCAGCTGGTGAGACTTATCTTGTCATTCAGAGCAAAAGAATGTCACCAGCACACCAAAGATCTCCAGAGCGAGTCCTAAGCTTTATTCAGCGATCACATCATTACAGCAGATTGCAATGTTTTGGAGCCATGCACGACCCCTTCATCAGGCATGCCCTTCCTCCCCCACCACTCCATTAACCCAGTGTAGCCCCATTACATACCTGGTACTTTCATATATGGGGGAGCAATTGACTCCGTAAATTCAAGATGCAGTGATAGGAGCCTAAATAGAAAAATACCTAGGTTGAATGTTGACGGATGGTGATGGAAGAAAAGTCCTTACAAGGTGCGCACCGACAAAGTGCTATGTTAAGGTGTTTACTAAGCTCTCCCAGCTCTTCTCATGGACTATAAAACATCTCCCCTTATATAGATGAGGAGAGGATGAGTTTTTTTGGGTTTGTTCTGAAGGTGAGAAGAGGGTGAGGTGTTCTGCTGTCTAGATCAGAAGCAAGCAGCAGCAGGGTGATAACCCTGCTCCTCCATAAATACAGTACACTGAGTGAGGCAGCACATTGGTATAGTGGTTAGCACTCTCACCTAGCAGTAAGAAGGGTCACTGGTTCAAATCCCAACCATGACACTACCTGCCTGGAGTTTGCATGTTCTCCCTGTGCCTGCGTGGGTTTCCTCCGGGTACTACGGTTTCCTCCCACACCCCAAAGACATGCAGGTAGGTTAATTGGCTTCTGTCCAAAATTGGCCCTAGTATATGAATGGGGACCTTGGATTGTGGGCTCCTTGAGGGTAGGGATGTACAGGGATAGGAACAATTGTAGACACTCACTCAGGATGGACTGGTGTCTTTATTCAACCTTACTAACTATGTAACTATGAGCATTGTCACCCTAGGATGGGAAGTGTGTTACAGGCCGGTTAACAGGTGGAGATATGCACTGTTTAATTTCCTGTGTTTTAACATAAAAAAAGAATTAAGACTCTGTTTAGAAATATATCTACAAAATTCATCAAAACAACCTTCAGATCATGAAAACTAATTTCAGAAAAGTATACAAATACATGTATTTTCAAAAAGTGTCAACCCAAAGGCAGACATTTTGGAAATAAATTGTAATTTTCTCCTCTCTTATCCTTAAAAAAATTAAAAATTAAAAATGAAAAAAAATTCAAATAGAATGAAAATTTGGCACTTTCAGAAATAAAGTATACCCACCACTGTAACTGGAATACATTGTACATACACGCTTCCAATTGTGACAACTGTCACTAGATAATCTGTTTACCATCAAAATTATTTCTACATCTCTAAATTAAACATTTACACATCCTGCATCGTGATTGATAAAAAGGACAGGCTACTCAATGGCAGTAATGAAAATCAATTTGTGTTTGTGAAAGTGAATAATTATGTTTACAAATGCCTCTGGCACCGGAATTTAAAGAGCCTGAAGGTGAACAAGATTATAAACATGTCAGCCACAATTTGCAAGTGATTAATCAGTAATAGGAGAATATACATGTGGTCTAGGGAAATGCAGGCATTGCCGACTGCTGTCTTGCTGAGAACATGGATGTTGCATCTGGTGCTTGGATGTGGCTCATGTTGTAGTTCTATGGTAAACCTCATGTAGATGGCTATGTATACCAGCTGTATATTGTTAAAGCTGAAGCTAAATCTGTTTATAATTTGCCCACACACACACACACACACGCACACACACACACACACTGTCATCACTGAGCCTCTTGGCTTCTCTATGCAATCCAGTCAAATCATGACTGGTAGTAGGGGTGGTAGGGTGCAGTACAGACCTTCCTGAAAACATCACAGCTCCCTGCCTCAGCACTCCTCTCAAGAGCCCCCAACCATGATGCAAGCAGTAGGTTGGGTTTTGGAAGGGTTTATGCATTATCAAGATGCTTTGATGAGAAGATGTCATTGTGAAGGATTGGGAGTTCCTGGGCAGGCTTCATTTCCATGCATTGCAGACTACCCTAGATGCCTCTAATGCCGCGTACACACGATCAAACAATCCGGTGGAAAAGTCCGGCAAACTCAAGTCCGCCAAACAATCCCCCCGTGTGTAGCCTCCGGCATACTTTTTTGACCCGACAGTACGGCGGACTTAGAATTTCGGTTTGCACAACAAACTGCACGCCGTACTCGCATTTCGGCGGACAATCCAGCCGTGTGTATGCCAGTCCGCCGTACTTTTGAAATGAGCAGACTTTTCCCGCCCGGAGAAAAGTCCGCTCATTTTGAGCGGGTCTCCAGGTAGGCAGGGCCCGCGAAGGAGACGTCGCTGGCCCCGCCGCCTGGTATGGACTTAAAGGGGAACCCCAACACCGAAAAAAATCGGCGTGGGGATCCCCCCCAAGTCCACAACGGACCCTTGTCCGAGCACGCTACCCGGCCGGCCAGGAAAGGGGGGCGAGCGAGCGCCCCCCCCCCTTAGCTATACCAGGCCGCGTGCCCTCAACATGGGGGGTTCCTTGGGGAAGTGGGGGGCCGCGCGGCCCCCCACCCCAAAGCACCTTGTCCCCATGTTGATGAGGACAAGGGCCTCTTCCCGACAACCCTGGCCGTTGGTTGTCGGGGTCTGCGGGCGGGGGGCTTATCGGAATCTGGGAGCCCCCTTTAATAAGGGGGCCCCCGGATACCGGCCCCCCACCCTATGTGAATGAGTATGGGGTACAATGTACCCCTACCCATTCACCTGTAAAATAAAAGTACAAAAAAACCACAACACATGAGATAAAATACTTTATTGCACAGCTCCGGGGGTCTTCCGTCTTCGGGGGTCTTCTCGCCGGACTCCTCCACTATCTTCTTGTAGCTCTTTTGCTAGCGGAGGAGTCCGGCTTTCTTCCTCGCCGCCGGCCTCTTCTCCCGACTTCGGGGGTCTTGTCCCCCTCTTCGGTTCTTCTGCCGGGCCACCACGCCTTCTTATAGCTCTTTTACAGGTGGTGGCCCGGTCTTCTGTCGCCGCTGCCGCCTTCCGTTCTTCTTCTTCTTTTTGGGCAAATTCCGACGGACAGTTTGGCGGACGTCCGCCAGACTAAGTACGTCAGACAGACGGCTACGTGTGTACGCGGCTTTAGATGCTGAGCCTCTCATTATTAACATAATTTAAAGCCCATGAGATCAAAGTTGCTGGGCATGGACAATCAGCCTGGAGAGGAAAGAACTAGATGATGCTGGACCTCCTGCAGCTAATTCAATAAGCTAAATATTTTACTTGCATCTTCTTCTGGGTCATAGTTTCTTTTCAACCATGCATGGTCTTTCACAGGCAATTTTTCCCTGCTTGGATACTGTATACATTGTACAAAAATCATTATTTTTGACGACTGACAGAAATTTTTTCAAGCTTGTTTCTTCAGATTGTTTTCATCTGCAGTCGGAATTGGCTATCGAAAGTTCAGTAAACACTATAAGAAGACTGGACAATCCTTCGGAATACTGACTTTTTTGTCCAAACTTCTCACAGCATGTACTAGGCTTAAGAAATGAGGCAGATGCTATCTGGCCTTCTGCAGCTTCTAATACGCAATGGGGTTTATTTACTAAAACTGGAAAGTGCAAAATTGGGTGCAGCTCTGCATAGAAACCAATCAGCTTCTATTGTTTTTTATTTAATCAAAGCTTAATTGAACAAGCTTAGGTTAGAAGCTGATTGGCTACCATGTACAGCTGAACCAGATTTTGCACTCTCCAGGTTTGGTAAGTCAACCTCCATGTGTGAAGCTTGCAGTGTGCAGTGAACTCAGAGTAAGCATTTTAAGAACAGGAGAGGAGCCTGTACAACTGTGCAAAACTGAAGATACCGGTGGAGTTCAGGTTTAAACAGTCTTTATGACATTAAAATGCATACCTAGCCAAAGCATTTTCTTTATGTTTTGAGTAGAGTAGGGAATGGTCAAGGTGTGTGTTTTTTATTGTTATCTGTGTCCCAGTGTGGACATCCCCCTTCACTTCCTGTCCTATAGGCACACCAAGTGAGAGAAAACCTCTGCAAAGAGGAAAAACTCCTACTTAGGACTGTGTTACACTCTTGTCACCCAAGATATACCCACAAGATCTCCTCTTAACTTTAGTTCTGGTGACAACCATATATGACCTTCTTGGCAGGTGCCCAGGCAGGCAGGACTAGAGAGTTAGCACCAAGACCTAAAGAGGACTTTGCATTAAAATGTAAGTTCCACTTACATTCTTTGGGCCCTATCCATCTTCACAAATCATCTACAATTAGTAGAAGTAAAATGTACCTGTAAGAAAAAAAATTGAATTTGTACTCAGCCCATCCCCATCTTCTACCCATGGCTACAACGTAAGAATGACATTACACACCTGGCTAGATCCTGAGGAACCCGGAGCTGCTGAAATATATCAGAAGATGATCTTGCAATGGATTCAAATTTCTTCTCATGATCCCCTGTTTTACATTCACCGGGTGTCGGATTCCCTCCTGATTGGCTGAGACACAGCAGTGGATGCCATTGGCTTCCTCTGCTGTCAATCAAAGTCAGTGAGCCAATGAGGAGAGAGAGGGGGTGGGCCGAGCCGTAGCTCTGTGTCTGAATGGACACACAGTGCAATGGCTTGGTTTAGGTGTTCCCATAGCAAGATTTTTGCTGTGGGGGCACTTGGAAAGAGAGAGGTGCCAGGAGTGCCGGCAAGGGACCTGATAAAAGGAGGATCCAGATTGTTATGTGCAAAAATCCCTGCACAGAGCAGGCAAGTATAATATGTTTGTATGTTTTGTATTTTTAACCAAAACAAAATAAGACTTTAGTATCACTTGAAAGTTGCAACTGTAATTTAAGTAGACGCTGTGCAAGAGGTTCAATAAGTGCTTCATCCCGGCCTGGAATGGGGCTACCACAAGATTATTATACAGGATTTATATAGCATCAACATTTTGTGCAGGACTTTTTCTGAGCTCAGGAAAATGCCTACAACTGCAATCCCTAATGATGATTTTGAGAGAAAGCCGGCATTCTGATTGGACAAGTTGTTTTACTAGCAGCACAGTGGCTATGTGATTAGCACCTCTGTCTGACAGCACTAGGGACATTGATTCAAATCCCAACTATGGCCCAACCTGCCTAGAGTTTGTATGTTCTCCCTGTACCTGCATGGGTTTCCTCCCACAATCCAAAGACATGCTAGTAGGTTAATTGGCTCCTGTCTAAATTGGTCCTAGTATATGTATGAATGTGAGTTAGGGACCTTGAGAAATTGTAAGCATCTTGAGAGCAGGGACTGATGCGAATGTATAAAACATATGTAAAGCTCTGTGTAAATTGTCAGTGCTATATAAATGCCTGTAATAAATAAAATAGCACATGCTGTGGATTGAGCAGGCTGCAAGCAACGGTTTAGTGTGTCTCAGCTAACAGGTTGGAAAGTGATGCTCTAGGGTACTTTCAAAATCTCAAAGATTATAAAAATTGCATGAACGGCCTCCACCTAAACCTTAATAAAATGCTGTACAATCTAATAACTCATTATATCCACCCAAATGTTAAAATTCTCAACAAATCCCACCAGCGAGACACTCATTGTCAGTTTGCTCTCCATTAAGCCTTTTGGCAAATTCCTAGGCGGACATTGCGCTGCTAGACTTTGGGGCAGCTTTAATTAAAATTTATACGTTTATGACAGTTGTATTGAACTACAATAATTGAACCAGGAAAATGTCATCAGTTAATTAAAGGCACACATCTGAGAGACATAATTAAAACTTTAGATTTAGTTGGAAAGTTCTTGAGCAAACCAAATTAATAAGATTTCATCAGTAATGAACAGAAGCATTATTATGGTCGGTGGAATGAGTTTTATATTCATGGAATGCTAGAAAGGAGAGGGCGTGCTTTTTTGTACTAAATTATGTAGGTCCTTAATAACTTAATCATTTCTAGAATCATCAATATTACAAAAGAAAATTGTTAAATAATTGCTACAAAGAAAAGTTAGCTAGCAGCATGACGATGAAATTGCAACAAGAGGCTAAATAAAAACTGTTATTCCCGTTAAAAGTAATTTCCTGCTGCATCCAATGTTGGATGTTTCCATGGGTACAGTCATACTCATTCATTGGTAAAACAACCCTGTGATTATTTATGTCTCCATCAAATAATGTTATACTGAAGGTATCACTCTTAGCTGCATTTCCCAGTAACAATAAGCCCTTGTACACACGGTCGGAGATTCCGTCGGAATGTGTCCGATCGGAGCGCTTTGTCGGATATTCCGACTGTGTGTGGTCTGCATTGGACTGTTTCCGTCGGAATATCAGTCAGACCAAATTTTCCAACTTGCCGGAAATATTTTCCGACAAACTGCTCCGATCGGACACACTCCAATCATGTGTAGAGAATTCCGATCGGACAAAGTGCCACGCATGTTCAGATCAAATTCCTACATTAAAGCTATTGGCTACTAGCCTGAACGTAGTCCCATCGTAACGAAATTACGTCATCACGTTCTGAAAGATCGGATTTGCTCGACCGTGTGTATGCAACAGTTTCGGACAAGATCCGTCGGACAAAATCCGACGGATTTGGTTGTCGGAATCTCCGACTGTGTGTACAAGGGCTAATACACAATAGTTGAATGCCCCCCCCCCCCCCCAACACAAAATTTACAGTATGGCTGTACTTTTGTGGATACCTCTTACTTGTCCAAAAGACCATGGTGCTTCCATTGAATGGTATAAGGCATACAGTCCTAAGAAATTTTGGACAGATGTGCCCTTCCAACCTTGTTGGAAGTTTGGGAAGCGCCCCTTTCTATGCCACTATTATTGTGCACCTGTGTGCCCCTGTGTGCCCCTGTGTGCTCCTGTGTGCATAGCCAGGTCTATAAAGACAAGGCCAAATGAGTTTGGTTTGGAGGAACTCAAGTGGCCTGCAAGGAGCTCTGATCTCAACCCTATCCAAAGATCTTTGGAATGAGTTAGATACCCAATAGTGAGCCATGCCTTCTGCATTAGTACCCGACCTTACAATTGCTCTTTTGGCTGAAAGGGCACAAATTCCAACAGGCAAATTCCAAAATCTTGTGGGAAGGCCTTGTTTTCCAAAATAAATCCCTATATATCCACTACTTAATGGCACTGTAATCTGTTTACACTGAAATGTATCCTTTTATTGTGTTTTTTCTGCCTCCTTGTAATATCCTCACTGAGCTGTTGAACCTCTCCCTTTACCACTCTCTTCCATTTGTTTGGAACAGGCAGTGCATGTTAGTTGCGGTTGTGTACACTGCTCTATGCAAACTACACAGCCATAGTCCATCTCAGAGCAAGCAAAAGAGGATGGCTATGTTCCCACACACAGTGGGACCATGGAGAATGAACATAGCCAACCTCTAATAGAAAGTCAGATCACATCACCAATATCAATGGAATTTGGAGAAGGCTAAGCCCTTGTACACACGGTCGGAGATTCCGTAGGAATGTGTCCTATCGGACCGTTTTGTTGGATATTCCGACTGTGTGTGGTCTGCATCGGACTGTTTCCGTCGGAATATCCGTCGGACCAAATTTTCCAACTTGCTGGAAATATTTTCCGACAAACTGCTCCGATCGGACATACTCCAATCATGTGTAGCCTACTCCGACGGACAAAGTGCAACGCATGCTCAGATCAAATTACTAGACTAAAGCTATTGGCTACTAGCCTGAACGTAGTCCCGTTGTAACAAAATAACGTCATCACGTTATGTACAATCGGATTTTCCGACAACTTTGTCCGACCGTGTGTATGCAACAGTTTCGGATAAAATCCGTCGGACAAAATCCAACGGATTTGGTTGTCAGAATGTCCGACCGTGTGTACAAGGGCTAACAGCAATAGAAGGTACTATCTTCAGTTAAGAACACATACTTGAATATCATTTTATTCTTTTTAAACCAGAGTTTAGTACCACTGTAATGATCACAGTTTTGAATTGGGATGTCCAACAATCTCATATAACTGTGATGATTAGGTATCAGCATTATCTATCTATTTATCTGGCAGGATGGTACGTTTGAATTGTTTAGGCTGGACCATGTGCATTCATGCAACATGTACTGGCAGATGTAGCAGATTTTCTAAACATTTTCAATTTTTTATAAGATCACAAGCCAAACAGAACACTCAATGTATTCTGCACTTGTATCTAGCCGAAGAGTCTATGGTTTGAAACTGCCTGTCTTACCTAGTTCTACTAGAGAAATTGGTGTCTATTACATTTTACAGTTAGTTGAATGGCTGGTGACCCAGATAACTAAATATGCAGCAGCTAAAAGGCTTTCATTACATTTTAGACTTGGAATGTTTTTTTTTTCCTCTGTTAATACAATTGTGAAAAGGTCATGGAATATTATTCCCTGCTTAGAGAAGTTATACTTACTCTATTCAGTGCTGGTATTTCATAGAGAGGGATGTTTTGGTACAACAAGCACAGAGTAATTTGTACAAAAAGGTTGAATTAAGTGAATAGAAATCTTGTTTTAGGTTGTTACAGGGATATCCCAACAGAATAATGTGGATTGTCTTTGAAATGCTAAAAAAGCATTTGTGGCATACTACAGTCAATCTGAATTTTAAAAAGGGGAGTGAGTGGATTGCTTTGAATTAATCTATTTTCCTATCTAGAATGTCTTGAACAGACAAAAAGAGAAATGTAGTGGATGTGTAAACATTTATTAACCACTTCAATACCAGGCACTTGGACACCTTCCTGCCCAGGCCAATTTTCAGCTTTCAGCGCTGTCGCACGAAAATTTGGAAAAAAAATGTTTTTTTCTTTGTTTCTGTTAAATTTTTTTTGGAATAAGTATGTTTACTTCTTCAATGATGGGCACTGATATGGCTGCACTGATGGGTACTGATAAGGCAGCACTGATGGGCACCGATGAGGGGGCACTGATGGGCTCTGATAAAGGGCACTGATAGGCAGCACTGATGGGCACTGATAGGTGGCACTGGTAAGCGGCACTGATGGGCACTCGTAGGTGGCACTGATGGGTACTTATGGGTGGCACTGATAGGTGGCACATATGGGCACTGATAGGTGGGCACTGATGGGCACAGATGGGCCCTGATAGGTGGTATTGATGGACACTGATGGGTGGCATTGCTGGGCATCATTAATTTCTTACGCAGAGTGCTGCAGTACCATGGGGTGCTGTCTGAGTTTGTCAGGGGTGCCACAGCATCCTGGTTGAGGAAGGCTACTATACAAGGCCACAACTGGCAGAGTGGGAGCTGACAGTAATGTGCAAAGCCATGAATGGGGGAGGAAGTTCTAAACTGCCCCACCTCCCCCTACAATGCAGTAAACAGCAGAGGAAAAGCTGCAAAGCATGTACTGAATCCAGCAAGTTGTGAAAAAGGTGGCTAGTAAACAGCACTCATAACATGAAAGGAGATTTTTCAAGTAGGTTTATATTGTCTAAAATCTTTAGTTTACCTTTAAGAACATAACATTTCAAAAGGAGATATATAGCAATTATATGTATTGCTGTATTGATGTGAGTCTTCCTTTAAATTGAGCCAATAGTTAAGTGGGTGGGAAAAATAAAACAAATGTACAAGTCCAAGATCTCACAAACTCCCGGTGACATGATTGTGTTTATTTGATTTATGGTATATAATGACACATCACTTTCTTTACAGGTAAACCCACTTGCACCTGCACTTTAGGATTTACAGGACCTAACTGTGGCAAAAAAGTCTGCGAGAATGTGTGTCAGAATGGAGGCGCGTGTAGCGTATCACCTGGCAATCAAGCCCAATGTACCTGCTTTAATGAATATACAGGGGACAGATGCCAATATCGTAAGTCAAAAGAACTTTTCCTAAAGGGAATTTGTATTGTTTATTCTTATCAATGTATGTTGATGTATTATAGACCATGTTGGTTATAGTAAATACTATACATTACATGAATACCTAGAGACAGCCATAAATGTTCAAAGCATATACATGCTGTGGCTCCTGCTTAGTAGATCCACATCTGCCCCCTCTGGATACTGCTGCACACAGCGGCTGTAATACCCCTTGTTTCTGGTGTATGCCACAATACACAGCCCTGGAGTGAGTATCCATCATATGGCAAGTGATCATAGGTCAGGAAAGCCATGTGACTGCATTAACCAATAAGAAGCACATCTTCTTCTTCTGGCAGGTTCCAGAAGAATGTAGCACATGCAAACCACATTATCAGGACTTTTAGATGCATATGATGAAATCATTGTTTAATTAACATATAATTTTGTTCAAATATGAACATAACACCAATACCATAAAACCAAGCAAAGTATGGCTGATTATCAGGCTTTCATACTTACCACTTCAAGCATTAGCAACTTACCACCATGCAGGTCAGGTGACTGGGGGCGTTTGATGAAAATCGTGACACCTGACTAGCATACCTACAGTGTATAAGCTGTTGGACATCCCATTCCAAAACCATGGACATTATTGTGAAGTTGTAACCACGCTAAGTATAACTATAAATAGTATAGTAAAAAATAATATCTTAAATCAAGTAAATTCATCTAAACAAATTATCCTTTCATGTGCATACATAATAATTCAACAATCAAAATCATCATCCAAACAGTGATGTCCAATGCTTCCTAGACATCACCATTGGACATCACTGTTTGGGACACATTTTGTGAAAATTAATGTAATCACTTGGTTGGAAGACTGCACTTGTACTTTATTGGGATACATATATTTTCAACACAGACTGAATATATCAATTGGATGGTTAATTATTAATTATAATTTATGCACATGTTTTGATGAGGATTTTGTTTGTTGAATTATATGTTTATTTATTAAGGATCATTTTTTAGATTAATTTATTTAATTTGAGGTAATATTTATATATAGATAGTTACACTTGGCGCATTTACTATTTATATTTTTCACTAACACCTATGGGTCACTTAAATAAATAAAATAAAAACTTTGGGGTCACTAGTAACTGCAGCTTTTTTATTTTAGTTACATGTTTATATTTTTTCAAAGTTACCCATTGGCACAGAAATTTTTATCTCACATTATTGTGAAGTTGCCTCCACCCCCCATCCCCCCCCCCGGGAAGGCTTTCAACAAGATTGTGCCTGTGGGAATATGTGTCCATTTAGCCAAACAAGCATTTGTGAGGCCAGATGAGGATGTTGAATAAGAAGGCATGGCTCACAATACATTTATAACTCATACCAAAGGTGTACCGTAGGACTGATGTCCCTTGGGCCAACAACACACTTGTGTTGCTCCACACTTAACTCATCTTACTATGTCTATATGAAGCAGGCTTTGTGCTCAGGGTAAACTCTTCCATCCTTCCTCAAACTGTTTACACAATGCTGAAAGTGCGCAATGGTCCAAAAAAGTTTTCTAGTATTAACAGTAACCTTCACTGGAAACACCAATTTACGAGAAGTTAATGACACTAGAAAACTGCATTTTCAACAGGCATTTTCTGTACTTGCTGAAAATGGTCCTAGACTAAAAATGATATATATATATATATATATATATATATATATATATATATATATATATATATATATATATATATATGTGTGTGTGTGTGAAAGCAGCCACCATATCTAAGGAATGGTAGTTTATTTTATTGTATTTTATATATTTATTTTATTTAATTTTTTAGGAATGATAAGCTAAAATATATTAAATGTTTATTATTGGGTTTAGAAATCATTTAATTAAAGTACAAATGTTCTGCTTTAGAACTATTGTTTTCTACTGAATGGATTTAAGTTTAAAGGTGAAAGGTATTTGCAATCGCTTTATAGTGGCCTAAGGGCCTATCCATCTTACTACAGAGAAGGACCCAACATGAAATTGGGGATTTCAGCTTTATTTCCTTTAAATAAGAATTTTATCTTAACAAAACGTGTTTAGTTTTCCTCAGTCTTCTTTGCACTGATATTTAATTGCTCTTTGTCAGCTTTTCTTATTACCAACTTCACAGTTCTAATCATTCCACACTGAACTAATTCATGACTTTTTTTGTTGTCTTTTCTGAAATAAAAATCTCCAGAAACGATCAATGTTTCCATGGTAAACCCTCATAAAGTGCTCTGTACAAACTAGCCTCCAACAAAAAGCCTGTATTAGAATTCTATTGGAAGTGTTTTAATTACTGTTGTAGTGTCTGGTGGGATTCGAAACTTGTGGACACTCAAAGTAAGAATCCAGCAAATGGAACATTGTTGATAGAACCAAGGCTTTGAAATTAGATACCTTGATGTTTTCAGAAAGAAACAAAGAAATATTGTTAAATAACGAGTTATCGCGTAGCACTGTACATGATTTCAGGACCATGGACAGTGTTGACATAGAGAATAATAGACTCCTGCTTTTGCTGCTGTCCGTGGTGCTGAAATAGTTTACACACTAACCCAGTAACAACATATTAGCAGCTACAATTCATAGAAGGAATTTCTCATGATAGAAATATGAAAGTTGTGATTGTCAATTGGTTTTAAAGGTGCAAGCCCTTGGATCATCCTCCCCAGTTTTGTTCTTTACCTAGTGAATCACTGATCTAGAATAAGTGTGCACATCCAGTTACCATGTCAATGTTGCCTGCTGGTTCCAGATCAGTGATTAACTAGGTGGTGAAAAATAAGCAGTTATGTATACACTATGTTTTCATTACAGGTTCCCTTTAGGTATAGCAATGCAATCTCTTTAATGCTGAAATTTGAGGATTGGATGGACTTAAAGCGGGAGTCCGCCGGGAGTCCGTGTTTTTTTTTTTTTTTTTTTTTTTAAAGCCAGCAGCTACAAATACTGCAGCTGCTGACTTTTAAAATAGTGACACTTACCTGTCCAGCGCGCCCGCTATGTCGTCACCCCAAGCCGATCTCTCGATCGTCTATCGGGTGCTGCCGCCGCCATCTTGGGTATGGGAATCAGGAAGTGGAGCCTTTCGGCTTCATTTCCCGGGTTCCCTACTGCGCATGCGCGAGTCTCGCTGCGCAATAAGGATGGACCCGCTGCCTCTGGGATCTGTGTGTTTCCCAGCAGGCAGCGGGGGACTTTCGGAAAGGGGCGTAATCTACGCCCCTTTCCGCAGAGAGCTATCCCGGAAGTGGGTGCAGATACCTGTACTGTACAGGTACCTGCACCCCCCTCCCCCCTGAAAGGTGCCAATTGTGGTGCCGGAGGGGGGGGGAGGATTCCAATGAGCGGAAGGTCCACTTTAGGGTGGACCTCCGCTTTAATCCACTTTGCACTACAAGTGCACTTGGAAGTGCAGTCACTGTAAATCCGAGGGGGACATACAAGGAAAATAAAAAACAGCATTTTAGCTTGCACATGATTGGATGATAAAATCAGCAGAGCTTCCCCTCATTTCAGATCTACCCCTCAGATTTACATTGACTGCACTTCCAAGTGTACTTGCATTGTAAAGTGGATTTGCCTTTCGTAAATAACCCCCAATATGCTTTTTCATGCAGGGCAAACCCATCCGGTTCAATTTAATGTTCCTCTTTCCCCCTGTGGCTCTTTTCAGCCATTAGTACTGGATCAGAGCTTACACAGGGCTGTGGCTTCGTCCTGCCCCCATGTGAGAAGACTGGGTCAATCAACAAGCACCAGTGATGTTACATTGAGTGAGTCACATGCTCCCCCATACCTGAAGGTACTGGGTGTTGTCTTTACTCTTTGTGGCTAAACACAGCATTGGGAAAGAAAAGGAAAGGTCATAATATGTTGCTACATGGGTATTAAGGCAAATCTGTTGCTTTACCCCACATGGGAAAAGCACAGATTTTCTTAACCACTTTCAGACCGGACCATTTTGCTGGCTTAAGACCAGACCACTTTTTGCGATTCGGCACTGCGACACTTTAACTGACAATTGCGCGGTCGTGCGACGTGGCTCCCAAACAAAATGTACGTCCTTTTTTTCCCACAAATAGAGCTTTCTTTTGGTGGTATTTGATCACCCCTGCGGTTTTAATTTTTTGCACTATAAACAAAAAGAGCGACAATTTTGAAAAAAAAAATGCATTCTTTTTTACTTTTTGTTATAATAAATATCCCCCAAAAATCTCTGAAAAAAAAATCCCTCAGTTTAGGCCGATGCCTATTCTTCTACATATTTTTGGTAAAAAAAAATTGCAATAAGCGATTATTGATTGGTTTGCGCAAAAGTTATAGCGTTTACAAAATAGGGGATAGTTTTATGGCATTTTTATTAATAATTCTTTTTTTTACCAGTAATGGCGGCGATCAGCAATTTTTATTGTGACTGTGACATTATGGCGGACACATCGGACATTTTTGACACATTTTTGGGACCATTGTCATTTATACAGCAATCATTGCTATACAAATGCACTGATTCTTGTGTAAATGACACTGGCAGTGAAGGGGTTAACCAGTGGGTGGCAGTGTAGGGGTTAAGTGTTCCTAGGGGCATGTTACTAACTGTGCGGGGCTAGGCTTTGTTTTAGTGAACACAGATCTCTGCTCCAATCACATGGAGCAGAGATCAGCGTCAATTGTTTCTAGGCGGAACGGGGAGATGCTGTTTACAATGGCATCTCCTCGTTCAGCCGCACCGGGAGACAATTGCGGGTATGCCCGCGGCGATCGAGTCCGCGGGACCCGCGACTGGACTCAGGGGGGTCCTGACCGGCACACGCGCGATGACAGGGCGGCATTTAAAACTGGACGTACCTGTAAGCCAATATGCCTGCCCGTGCCATTCTGCCGACATACATGCTCCGGTCGGGAAGTGATTAAAAGAGCACATTCAGGTAACAAGTGAAATAGATAAAAGAACATACTAATGTAATCCAAGAAGCACTGTGACTGAGTTCAAGTCAGACCACTTAGTCCAGGTCTGAGTCAGTCCATTCAGTTTTATTTAATTTGAGTTCTATGTTATTAACTGCAGTTAGGTTGTAGAAAGCTCTTCACATTGTTTCTGGGTGAGTCTGCTTTCTAGGTCATATGGTTCTGTTCTGTCATATCTCTCTGACTAATGCTTTCATCTACAACATAGCACATAAGAGGCTTGTTTTAAATGTGAAAGCTCTGGAACCGTTTTTGTTCCACTGCTAAGATAATCAGTGATCTGGAATCACTCTGGACTTGCACGTTTATTTCAGGTCAATGGCTCACTAAGTAGAGAAACACTACTGGAAATGAAGGCCTTGGGGCTTAAACCTACAGTATTAAAAGTAATCAACAATTGAAACTTCCAAATTTTTACTATGGTAGAACCACGCCATGATTAAAGCTCTTTTCTTCTCCATATTTCTCTCAACAGAAGACCTCTACACATTTTAAAGTATACCTTAAAGTATAACTAAATGAAAAACATTTTTTTTTGTTAGCTTTGAATAGAGTGGAGATGAATTAGAACACCTATTATGTTTTTATTGCTATCTGTGTCCCCATTAGCCCCCCCCCCCCCGTTATTATCAGTGAAAGTTTAAAAGAAAAACCCAAATTTTAGGTTGTTCCCTGAAAAGCAATAGCGGGGAAAACTTCCAATAGGGACACTGATTCTGGTGATCTGGGGGTCCCCAAGGGATATCCTCTCACTTCCTGTTTTAGCTATGGGACAGGAAGTGAAGTTAAATCTCCCCAATGGGGCACAGATGGCAAAAAAAAGAAATCTGACAGGGGTTATAACCCTTTCTCCCAAAAAGAAAACAAGCATATCATTCTACTTTAAACCATTTTTAGTTTTTTTTTATAGCAGAGAGTTATTAGAACGCCAGGTTTTTATTACTCTTTGTTCCCCCATTACTGAGATTCACCCTCTCTATTTATCCTGTTTACTGGTATCATTGAAAATGAAAGTGAAAGAAAATCCCACATTTTGGGTTGTCACAAGAACAATAGAGGGGGAATCTTCCAATTAGGACACTAGTCCCAGTGACTATGGTGGCAACCAGTGAGTTTTCTCACACTTTGGAGGTATTTTCTATTACTTCTTGTTTTGGCTATGGGACAGGAATTGAAGGGAAGTCTCCCCAATGGGACACAACATACATATGTTTGATATGTGCTGGCTGTACCATGTACTTATATGAGAAAGTATCCAGTTCTCTATGTACAGCTTCCCTTATATTAAATCCCTGGTGTTCCTGCCAGTCCCTCTGCTTTCCTATTAAAAACTAAGCAGGGGAACACAGCATGGTCAGTTCTCTAGTTATGCTGGGAACTCAGCCTACTCTCCTCTAATGATCAAACTTGTCCTGACACCCCACCCCTGCAGAGCCTTTCACTGTGAAGATCAGTGTGCTGTTGCTGCTCCTCCTCCCAGATCTTATGTAGCTGAGAATAGAGGAAATGTGATTAAAAGGTATTTAAAATGTTTTTATATCTATAAACATTGGGGTTGATTTACTAAAGGCAAATCCACCTTGCACTACAAATGCACTTGGAAGTGCAGTCACAGTGGTATAGTGGATGGGCGGCACAGTGGTGTAGTGGGTAGCACTTTCGCCTAACAGTAAGAAGGGTCACTGGTTCAAATCCCAACCACGACACTACCTGCTTGGAGTTTGCATGTTCTCCCTGTGCCTGCATGGGTTTACTCCGGTTTCCTCTCACACTCCAAAGACATGCTGGTAGGTTAATTGGATCCTGTCTAAATTGTCCCTAGTATGTATGAATGTGAGTTAGGGACCTTAGATTGTAAGCTCCTTGAGGGTAGGGGCTTATGTGAATGTATAATGTATATGTAAAGCGCTGCGTAAATTGATGGCGCTATATAAGTGAATAAATAGATCTGAGGGGGACATGCAAGGAACATAAAAAACAGCATTTTTGCTTGTACATGATCAGATGAAAAAATCAGCAGAGCTCCCCCTCATTGCAGAGCTTCCCCTCAGATCTAAAGTGACTGCTCTTCCAAGTGCACTTGTAGTGCAAAGTGGATTTGCCTTTAGTAAATCAACCCCCAATGTTTTGGCTTTCATTTCTGTATTAACCTGAGTGGGATGTTTTACTGGAGTGGACCTTTAAGGTCTCAACATAGCTGTAGTAATATCAAAATTATTGCAGTTAGAGTTATTAACTTTTTGCTTACCAAAAAAATAAAAATAAAAATCTAATCAAATCTTCCCAAACAAAAGATGCTTGCACCCTGTGATTTCTCATCACTAAAATCATTCATACATTGTTTCATTCTAGATGTGTGCCACCATTACTGTGTGAACTCAGAGTCCTGCACAATCTCCGATGATGGCCGAGTAGAATGTGTCTGCCCGCTGAGATACGAAGGCTCCAAATGTGAAGTAGACAAATGTATGAGGTGTCGAGGTGGACTCTGCATCATAGACAAAAACAGCAATGATGTAATTTGCAAGTAAGAACTAAAACAAATGATCTAACAAAATGGATTGCTTTTAAATACAGACTAAACTTAACAATATATTCTATTTTACAGCATCTTTTTTTTTTCCCAGGAAAAGAAAATTACTGTCTATTTTTAGATGCATGATTTTAGCTTATCCTGTATTGTGATGGGTAAAGCCCCATACACACTATCAGTTTTTCTGCTGAGTTTTTCCTTCAGATTTACCAGAACCATATAATATGAGGTCAAACCTTAGGAGTTTAAATTTCTATGCAATCAGGCAGGTCCTACACTACATGGTTTTGGTAAACCTGAAGGAAAATATCTGCAGAAAATCTGATAGCGTGTATGGGGCATTATAGAAACAAATAATTACATTTACTGAATCAGGTAATATATGGTGGTTCATGCTCACAGTGTTCACTAAAATAGACCTAGGGGTTGATTCACTAAACTGTAGAGTGTAAAATCTGGTGCAGCTCTGCAGAGAAACCAATCAACTTCAATTTTTTTTTTTTTGTGAAAGTTTAATTGGACAAGCTGAAGTTAGAAGCTGATTATGTATGTACTGCTGCACCAGAGTTTGCACCCTCCAGTTTCAGTAAATCAACCCCAATGTGTCAAATATTTAAAGCGGAGGTTCACACAAAAATTGATCCTCCACTTTCCTGAACCCTCCCCCCCCCCCTCTGGTGTCACATTTGACACATTTCAAGGGGGAGGGGGGTGCAGATACCTAAGACAGGTATTTGCACCCACTTCCAGGCATAGACTCCCATGGGAGTTTATGCTTCTTCCTGTCCCGCTGCGCTGTCTGCTGGGACACACATGGGTTCCAGAGACAGAGTGGACCATTCTCATTGCTCTGCGTGACTCGCACATGCGCAGTAGGGCACCAGGAAGTGAAGCGGCAATGCTTCACTTCACTGAGAATGGCGCCAGCAGCAGCCAAGAGCCGAGCGATTGCTCAGCTTTGGCTGCCGACATCGCTGGACTCCAGGAAAGGTGAATGTCCATTTATTAAAAGTTAGTAGCTGCAGTATTTGTAGCTGCTGGCTTTTAATAGTTCTTTTTTAGGTGGACTCCCTCTCTAAATCTAAGCTTAAAACTGCTCCCATCCACCTTCTAACACTTATACTGTCTACCCTGTAGAAGAAAGATGCGTATACTTTTTTATTACAGTATATACTCATTCTCAGGCCGCTCTGGTCCTGTCACGTGGTCTGCTCCCAGTGGCTGACTTTAGTGGAGAGGAGAGACAGCCGACAACAGAAGCCCCATAGTAAGCCTATGGGTGATGTCACTGCCCAGACTTTCCATCCATTGTTAGCCTCTCCCCTGATGCTTACTGCTGGGGAGATCATGTGACTGGACTGGGGCATCCTAAGTATAGGTAAGTTTAAGCATCTTTCTTCTACAGAAGAAAAGCTTACATTTAGGTATATATATTAGTTTATTATAATAATGGCAATTAAACTGATAATAAAGTCTCATTTTTTTTATTTAAAAATATAACAAACATGTCACACTTACCTGCTCTAAGCAATGGTTTAGCACAGAGCAGCCTGGACCTTCCTCTTCTCGGGTCCCTTGCCGGTGCTCCTGGCCCTTCCCTCTTACTAAGTGCCCCCCCCCAGCAAGCAGCTTGCTATAGGGGCACCTGTGCCGAGCTGCTGCTCTGTGTGTCCACTCCGACACAGAGCCGTGGTTCGGCCCCATCCCCTCTCTCTCCTAATTGGTTCACTGACTTTGATTGAAAGCAGCAGGAGCCAATGTTGCCATGCTGCCATCTCAGCCAATGAGGAAGAGTCCCATGCAGCCAAGACGCTACTGCAACATCACTGGCTTGAGATGGGGCTCAGGTAAGTATTAGAGAGGCTGAGGGGGGCTGCTGTGCACAGAAGTTTTTTTTTTATTCTAACGCATAGAATGCATTAAGGTAAAAAAAAAACTTCTGACTTTACAATCATTGTGAAATAATTGGCACAAGGGATGATACCAAGCACCATGAGAAGTATTCTTTGTGCTGGTGGTTGCTCTTTTCAGTGAAATCATCACTGCCCTCACTCCTCATCCTCCCTGTTAGTTCTACATATTACCTGGTGTGGGTGAATATGTTGTACACCATATCCCAAATAAATAGCATTACAAAAACTAAAAAGAACAGAATAAGAGACTTTAAACATGCTACCCACTTTTTAGAAAAAAAAAAAATAACCAGCCAATATAATAAACAATCTGTTTATTATAAAAAAAAATGCACCAGTAGTGCAGTAAATAGAAAAGAAAGAAACTCATATAATGCATATAACCTGCCAACACTTGATATCTCTAAACATCATTCTTTATCACAGAGCAACACAAAGATATATTTTGTACCTAGCGATGTCTTCTGAGATACAGATTCGTTGCTAGTGGGTGGGAGGCTAAAATTCTCAACGGGTTTCGCACAGAGGAGCTTCTTTAGAAGAACAGGGAACTAACAACAGAGAAAACATTTAAGAGACCACAAATATCAAATATCTTATGCTAGACTAAGCATTATATTGCACATAAATTCCTTAGACTGAAAAAAATATATGCCATACCATAGATGTGTGGAATGAATCCTGTACTATACAGCCCCATTTAACACATTTATGAGTGCATTTTATTACATTTATGTATAATAAACAGATTTTTTTGTTTTTTTATATTGGCTATTTTTTTTTCCTCAAAAGTGTGTAGCACCTTCAGCCTAGGTTCACACTGTAGCGATGCGGGACCCAGCGCAATTATAGTGCCAGTTACCGCATTGCATCTCTCCCGCAGGCAGTTCACACTGCCCTCTGCGGACCGCTGTGGCTGTCAAAACAATGTTAGTGACACCTCCAAATCGGTTCACAGATCGCAGTGCGAACTGGGAACTCGCACAGGAATCAGATCGCATGGGTGTTTTCCAGTGTGGGAAAAAAAGTCCCTGCACTATTTTCTTGCCAATCCAATGCCAGTTCAGCCATACAACTGTATGACTGAACTCACATTGCACAGACATCTCATGCGTTCGGCATTGCAGTGCGAGTGCGAATTACATGTGATGTCTGTGTTTGCACAAGTGTGAACCCAGGCTTAAAGTCCCATACTCTGTTCTTTTTGATTTTTGTAATCAGTTCTGGTGACCATTATAACCAAGACAGAACATTGTTTCCAGACTATGGGGTATAATGTACATTTTCCAATGGGAACACTTGTGCATTTACTGTCCCTCACTTTAGAAACATTTCTTAATAACCTTCTTTTGTGTCTCTTGTACAGAAATTGAAGGCAAATCAAAAAACTTAAAGTGACTGTAAAGGAAAAAATGTATTAAAAAAACAAAACAAAAAAAAATAAACACAGATCAGCCCCAATCCTCCTCTTTTCGGGTCCCCCGTTGGCGATCTGGGCCCCTCCCCCTTGCCGAGTGCCCCCCTAGCAAGCTGCTTGCTGTGGGGGCACTCGTGCCTGCTCACTCCTGAGATCACTCCATAAGACACAGAGAGCGTGGCTCAACCCTGTCCCCCACTGACCGTGATTGGCAGGAAAGGGAGCCAATAGCTACTACTACTACATCTCAGCCAATCAGGAGGGAGAGACCTGAGAGAGCCTCGGGTCTCATGCATATGTCTGGATCGAAATCAGGCTCAGGTAAGTATTAGGGGTGGGCTGAGGGGGGAGCTGCACACTGAAGGTTTTTTACCTGCATGCATGAAGGTAAAAAAAACCTTAAGCCTTTACAGCCACTTTAAACTGACAGGGTTTGTAACCCTTCACTCATCTATCCAAAACCAAAAAGAGAAAAAAAGATATTTATGTTATTCATGTAGTTTAAAGCTCAATTCAATGCGGAACTCCAAATATTAATATACAATTTTGGGCATTCATACCATAGAGAAGCTGGAGGAATATGTAGGACAACTTGGGTGGGATGTGCAGGTCTACCTGCAGCCTGACCAATGACAACACACTGGTAATGATGGGAGCTGTGGGTATGAAATGTACAGTATGTATATGTGGGTTGCTGTGTGTACATGGTTGGCTGGTCTGAGTGTAAAGGGGTACATGGCTGGATCTGATATGTAGGGATCCAGAGCTTTATCAATGGAAAATCTGAATGGGCTGTAGTGTACACACAGTATCACTGATTACATACAGGATGGGTTAAGGAAAAAAAGAATTCCTGGATGGCTGTACATCAAAAAAGGCATCTTTATTGGCAAACGATTAAAATTCAACCACAGTCACCTCATAAAAATAGGTTAAAACAGGACAAATAGCTAACGCGTTTCACGCCCCATCATGGTGCTTATTCATAGCTGACATGAGGACATCAGATAAATTAATCTCATATAACATTTTTATTCTGGGCTTAATTGATTGGAAACGTTTGTTGACAAAATGAGGCCATTCAATATGTTAAGGAAAAAGAAGTGACAAAAAAAATGTAATTATTCCTTTCCCCAAGTATTTTTGATGGAACGTTTTTTATAGACAACAAAAAATGGGGTCAAAATAGCAATATTAAAATTTTAAAAAGACTGCAACACAAATATGCTCCCAGTGTTAAAAATGTATAGTCTGACCCTTGTTGCGTATCTTCAAGGAAAACCTTTAATATGAACATAATAAAAAACAAGATTAGGTAAAAGAAATGTACAATTTTTTTGTTTTTATGTTATTCTTTCAGTCACATGCTATGTGATCATGATTGCATGCTGTGATGAAAGAAATGACAAAAATTTGCCTTTTAATTGAGTCTTTTGCTTTCTTTCTTTTTTTAATGTAACGGTATTTTTTATTTTTTTTTCTATTTTTGTAGACAATAGGAAAAAATCCGTTCAGATAGAAGCTTTTCATTTTTTGGTGTGTATTGGTGTATGTTAAGAACCAGAACAGTAAAATACACACAAAATAAAAATAAAACAAATAAAACCATATCATTTCACACCTTTTTTATAGAACACAAAAAGAATATAACAAAAAGGCAACCAGGAACCATTCAAAACTCTTTAACCACTTTGCATTCTGGGGCTATTTTTTACATTTTTCACACATATGTTAAAATCAATTTTAATGAAAGCAGAGGCAGTTGCAATTTTTTTATGCTGCACAATAATTGATCAGCTGTTTATTAAAAGCATATTTTCAGGGAAAAATACTCTAAAATTAGTTTCAGTGCACAAAAATGCAATATAATACCATATATCATAATAATTTTATAATATAATACCATACCATGATAATGTTTTTTTTGGAAAATATAAAAGATGGAGTTGTGTTGTGTAAAAAGAAACCAAAAATGTAAATTGGCTAAAAACTATGTTACCCAAAATGATTAATAGATAATGCTTTAAAAGCCCTTACAGGTTATCAATTTTAGAGTATGAATTATGTCCCAAGAATTATTGCCCTCACTCTGATGTTTGTGGCGATACCTCACATATGTGGCGCAGTTGCTGTAGATGGGGGGGGGGGGGGGTGCGTTAAAAGCATTTTTTTTATCCTTATTTGCTTTACGTTAATTTAATTTAACACTTTTTACATTTATTTTATTGCTATTACAAAGTGGTTTGCAAATCTTTGACTG
Source organism: Lithobates pipiens (assembly GCF_037356315.1). Classification (NCBI taxonomy): domain Eukaryota; kingdom Metazoa; phylum Chordata; class Amphibia; order Anura; family Ranidae; genus Lithobates; species Lithobates pipiens. The sequence continues at coordinate 75,356,533 of NW_027507784.1, forward strand.
ACAGGTTATTTTTTTGGAGACATCAGGGGTCTATTAGACCAGAGGAATGGGAGAGCAGAAGTCAGGAAGCACCACAGCTGGGGGTGTTTCAGGGGATTTGGCAGCCCTTCTCATTATCTTAATAGTGCTGGCTGAAAAAAAAACAATATACAAAGCCTACATGAGCTTATTTTAACCACTTTAAGCCCAGGTTCCCACTGGCAGCGGGAATGAAATCAGGTGAGTTCAGCTGAACACAATTTCATTCCTGCATGTCGGTCCCGACTTTGGGACGATTTCAGAGACATCTGTGCAGGTTGCTGCACAGATGTCTATGGAAATGACACCACCAAAGTCGCCAAAAGTAGTACAGAAACTACTTTTGGGAATCGTTGCAGTGTTGCACCAATCCGGATGGTGCCATTGCCAGAAATTGCCGCCAATTTGGCATGCAATTTGACATGTTGATTCACATGCCAAATCACTTCAATGTGAACCGAGGCGAAGTCAAGGATGCTTTCAAATGGCCTAACTATGGCAAGTGGTTACAAATTTATAAATCAACTTTAAAGTGGTCTAAAGCAAAAATGTTTTTTACTTATATGCATTCTCTGCATTAAGTTAAAAAAAGGTTTTGTAGCTTTTTGACCTCCCCCTTACCTGTGTGAATGGGAAGAGAAAGAGAGGAGAGGAGATCCAGTGCTGTGCACGACTGCATCTCTTCACCCCCCCCCCCTCTTCCGCTTAACATAGGGACTTGGGTAGTAGCAAGAAACAATGGCTGCCAATCAAATGCAGGGAGAAGGAAGTAGGGGGTGTGGCTAAGCTCTGCTGTGTATGTCTATGGTGCACAACTACATAGAAACACGCAGCTTGGGAGTGAATACATACAAAGAAGAGGGGGAGTTAAGATCGCTCGTGGGGGACCACAGCAGAGGAGGTTTGGGGCTGCTCTGTGCAAGACCCAGAGCGGGTGAGTATATCATATTCATTATTTAAAGAGTAACTCCCCTTTTGTTGAGAAAAAAAAAAGCATCCCCCTCTGGGATCTATCTACATTGCAGAGATTTTAAAAAACAATGCTACCTTTTTGTTTTTCTGAAGGAATAGCTGTTTGTTTGTTTGTCTGTGTCCATGTGCACAGTGAATCTGTATTGGAGTGGTTTTATAATTATTGATCAGCTGCTGCATCTCTTTAGACCAGGGGTTTCAAACTGGTGACCCTCCAGCTGTTGCAGAACTACAAGTTCCATCATGCCAGTGCCTGTGGGAGTCATGCTTGTAACTGTCAGCATTGCAATGCCTCATGGGACTTGTAGTTCTGCAACAGCTGGAGTGCTGCCAGTTTGAGACCTCTGCTTTAGACATTATACTCTTTGGGAGTATCTCCCCAAATAGGACATTTTGTTCCAGGGGATGCCAAAAAACTGATTTGTATCTTGGTGTAGACTTCTGGGAAAATCAGTAAACCTATTACACAAGCAGGAAATTACATTTTCAGGGGGCATTCTGTACATAGTTTGTGTACAGAACACCTCCAAGTAGCCATATTGCATTGCATTTTATAGATAAATTACAGCGCTGCAGATTGGTAATTTGTCATTTGTAATAGCATTCAATTACAATATGACAAGAGTCACAATTGTATACACTATATTATTATTTTTTTATTTGCTTTTTTCCCCAAAAAAAGTAGATTTGGCCTTTGCATAAAACATTTTTTTTTAACGTAACCATTTGCCGACCACTGCACGCCAATATACATCAGCACAATGGCAGCGGTGGGCAAATGGGCCTACCTGTACATCCCCGTTAAGAGGTGGGGATAGCAGGTGCACACACGCACCCACCGCGTACAGTGTGACTGTGCCTGCGGGACCGATGAACTCGATGTCCGCCGGTCTCCCGGTGATCGTGTCACGGAGCCTGAGAGTGCCTATGTAAACAAGACATTTTTTGTTTGGGTGCAACATCGCACGACAGCGCAATTGTCAGTTAAAGCGACGCACTGCCGAATCGCAAAAAGCGCTCTGGTCAGGAAGGGGGTAAAAGCTTCCGGGGCTGAATCGGTTAAAGTGGATGTAAACCCTAACATATACTCAGTGAAGTGAACAGCCTCAGATGATACACAGAGATGAAACAAATCTCCTTACATAAGATGTATTTCCTACACCCTTTGAAACGTTCAGATCGCGTTAGAAATCTTTCTTCCTCTTTCAGCAGTGGGAGTGGCGTCTGGGCTTATGCTGCGTGAGAGCTGATTGGAGGAAAGGCACACACCCCCTTCCGCAGAGGAATGAATGAACATGCAGAGCTGAATAAACCAGCTCTCTGCTAATGTCCTTCTAAGCTCCCTCCCTGACACAAATTTTCAGCAGCTGTTATCTCATGTGTTGGAGAACTTGTCAGAAGTTATCATGCTGATAACATAGGAATGGAACACCAGAGAGAAATGGCACTCAGAGCTTTGGAGAGATATAAGTAAACACTACAGATATATGTGTTTCAGTCAAATTTCATGAATGAGGTTTACAACCACTTTAAGTAACACTTTAAGCACATCAACGCCCCTTGATCTATATCATACATCTTGATGTTGTCTTCATTCATACTAAGTCACTAATCTACAAAAAGCATAAAGTCAATAAAATAAAATAAATATCTGAACTCCTATTCTGCATGCTTGCTTCAGGTCGATGGCTCACTAGATAGTAATGCCCCATACACACGGTCGGAAAATCCGATCGTGTGTGGACTCTATCGGACTTTTTCTGTCAGAATTTCCGCCGGAAAAAGTTTGAGAGCTGGATCTAAAATTTTACAACAACAAAATTTGATCAGACTTTTTCCGATCATGTGTAGAGAATTCCGACGCACAAAGTGACAAAGGCTATTGGCTACTGGCCTCTACGTAGTCCCGTCGTACTTTTTGTATGTCACCTCATTCCAAACGATCGGATTTTCCGACAACTTTGTGTGACCGTATGTATGCAAGACAAGTTTTGTCCAAAAACGGATTTTGTGGTCGGCATGTCCGACCGTGTGTATGGGGCATTAGTCTTATGCCGCGTACACACGATCAGAATTTTGGCCTGCAAAAAACCGATGAGAGTTTTTCGTCATAAAATGCGACCGTGTGTATGCTCCATTGGTCTTTTGCTGGCCAAATTCCAGCCAGCAAAAGTCTGAGAGCATGCTCTCAATTTTTCGGTCGGGAAAAGTTCCTATCTGAAAATGCTATCGTCTGTGGCAATTTTGACGTGCAAAATTCCTACTTATGCTCAGAAACAATTTGACGCTTGCTCAGAAGCATTGAACTTAATTTTCTCGGCTCGCCATAGTGTTGTACGTCACCGCATTCTTGACGGTCATAATTTCAGCAAACTTTTGCGTGACCGTGTGTATGCAAGTCAAACTTGAGCAGAATCCCGATGTAAAAGCAGCCATGTCTTTTTCCAATGAGAAATCCAATCGTGTGCACGCGGCATTAGAATCATTAGATTTGCACCAGGTCATGCACCTTTGAAAAGACGTACAGTACTAGTAGTGGAATGGCACATTTGTGTGTCCTTGCAGGGTCACGTTAGGATATTCTAGCTTACACATCTCTCTGGAACCAGAAACTTCCTAAAAATGTGATTTCCTTCAAATGGGATTTCAGATACAATTCTGTATGTATTTGGAAGATAATAGCATATTCCCAATGTACCCATGAACTTCACTGGTTAGTGTTTTCACTGTTATTCATAAAAATGCTAATTAATATATTTAATATTCATAGCTCACGTGAAAGTTGCGTATTCCCAATTTGTAATGCGCAAGAAAATGAAAAATGTATTAAGCCGATTATATAATTTCTATGAATATTCATCAGTGAATAAAGGAATAGAAAGAACATGGGATTATTTTGTTTCTAGAGAGCTAAATCTGCATATAAGATATTAGAAAATACACTAGATTTCCATAGTTTATACTTGCATCCGTCTAGCCACAAATATGTGAGGATTTCTCTATTACTATACCAAATCACGTTTTAAAATGAATATAAACCACTAAAGCTAAATATTCTATTGCACAAACCATTTAATGAGATTTCTGATAAATGTCTAATTCCTTCTAATTCCTTGATTAGTCTAGCACTGCAAATATTATTCTAGAAAAAAAAAAGTTAACTCAAAGTAGAGATTTCCTTATTAGAAAATATTCTGCTATGATGCTAAAGTACACCAAATTACTTGGAGGCAAATTGGATATTATTTATTAAGAAAAATAGTTTGCTGTGATTGGATAAAAGATAAAGCAGAGGGATCAATTTAAAAGAATTAAAAAAAAATTAGTAAATTAGATAATTAGATAAATCTCTAACCAATAAGGGCTTGTCATATATCTGTGAGTAGAAATGCATGCTGTGGAAGGACAAGAACAGTTAGTCTGAACTCTTCCCCTACATTTAACACCATCCATCCAAAAGTCTAGACCCTTGCTCATGTGACTGGTAATAGGAGCAACATTTGCTTTTTGTTATTATGTATTTATATATCCCAGTATTTCCCATTCTGTATGTTTATAAGGTTTTAAATAATTTATATAGATTTATCTCTATGCATGTACAATCTTTGTTTTACAAATACACATTTACTGTAGTACTAGGTCCACCCATGACAGTGGTTTCACAGAGCTTTATTGGTTTGCAAATAAAGGGCACATTAGTAGCTGCTTGCCTTTAGACTCTCTCTCTCTCTGAGTAGAGCATAAAGGGAAGAAGAGGGAAGGAAAGGAATCACTGCTCGCATTTCTAGCCTATCCCTCTGCCTTTGCTTTTGGCTCCTCTCAGGCCTGATCATACCATTGAGGTGTATCAATGCACATATGGTAAGGAGCCATTATGCAGTGCTTTAGCATGCATAGTGTTAAAGCAGCCTATTTTTTTTTTTAATGAGCTGCCTAATGCAGCAAAAAAAAAGTATATGTACTGTTCCTGGTGATACACAGCAATGCACATTAGTGCTGCGCTGCAAAGAATGTTCATCAGCAAGGTACATGTGGGTGCGATTCAGCATGGCTGACAATGCACTATCGCCCAGATAGCAAGGATAACTTGCCACAAATGTGTGGCACTGTTGAATTGTAAGTTTGTTAAATTGCTGCACATTTTCACTGGCAAGTTGTACACTTGCAGAGCACTTGAAGCACAAGTTATGGTTGACACTTTTCCAATAAAAAAAAAAAAAAACAGCAGATCTGAGGCAGCTATGGACTTTCATAGTACAGTAAGGACTCACATATATGAATTATAAAAATGTATGAATTTATTTAGAACAAGATATAGTTAAAATAACCCTTATAGGGAAAGATACAGTACACGTAAACTAGAGTCTCTGAAAAAGAACTGAAAAAGTTAACGTTTATCCAACCGTGATGGGAATCAGATAGTCATCCTGGATCAGTTCAGCCTCTACATGTTTTGCGTTGAAACCGCTTCTTCAAGAGTATACTTCAGAATTTATTTGTATATGTGTAACTATCTCTATATATAATGAACATATATATATATATATGACTAAACCTCAAACAATACATTGAATTAAGTACATTTATAGTTGCATAAATTTGGATATATGTGGAACCCAGCTCTGTCTGCCATAGAGGCAAACCACTCCACAATTCCGCAACCCCAATCTATAATAAATGAAATACAATTCCACCCAGAAAATGTGTCCCCATAAACAATGGATATACTTTGCTTACCAACTTAGGACTGACACAAGCCAGTAGGGTCCATCAGGCCCCGAAGGGCAATTACCCGGGCGAGTGTGGAAGCCAGGTCACAGTATAAGAAATACAGAAAAAATTATATGTAACCGATGTTGCTAAAACAGTTTGACAAGTGTGCTTGCAAATTGTATAATTGATGTGCAAGATAAACCACCCTCAGATAGATGTAAGGAATAAGTAACTCAGATAATATACACCAACTGAAAGTTTATCAAAGATAAAGTAGATGGCGGTTGTGGCAAATTTGCATGGTAAGTCTCTAGCAAGAGCAAAGTTGTGAGTCTACAGCAAGAGCTCTGCAAGTCTACAGCATGAAAATTCAGCCACAGTGACCCCGTGGTGGGATGACTATTGCACAACATAGCTGAACGAGAACTTGCAGCAGACTTGCAGAATGACTGTAGTGCCCTTTCATGACCTATGACTGCCATAAGAACTTTCTTATTCAATACTAGGGATGAGCTTGATGTTCGGGCCGAATATACGTTCGATTTGAACATACATTAGACTCGAACATTGGGTGTTCACCCGTTTGCCAAAGAGCAAACATTTTGGGGCAATCACGGCAAATTTGAGCACTGCAGAATGTCCCATAATGCACTGCGAGAACACAGTGCATTTCTGTATGATGATTGGCCAAAGCATGCACCTGACCTGCATGCTTTGGCCAATCCCAGCGCCCTCTGCTAAGAGAGCCATAATTGGCCAAACGCAGGGTGCCTTTGGCCAATCATGGCTCAGGGGAACTAAGTCCACGCCCCACACTATATAAGGCTGCCTACACGGCTGCCCTATGTAGTGTTGTTGGTGTGAATGGAGAGATAGCTTGATTTAGATTAACCACCTCAATACAGTGTACTTAACCCCCTTCCTGCACAGACCAATTTTCAGCTTTCAGCACTCTCACACTTTGAATGACAATTACTCAGCCATGCAACACTGTACCAGTATGAAATTTGCGTCCTTTTTTCACACAAATAAAGCTTTCTTTTGGTGGTATTTAATTACTAGTGTTTTTTTTTTATTGTTTGTGCTATAAATAAAAAAAGCCGTGGAAAATAATGCCTTTTTTTTTGTTTCTGTCATAAAATTTTGTTAAAATAAACCAAATTAGTGTATGTTATTTGGTCTTTGTGAAAGTTATAGAATCTACAAACTATGGTGCCAATCACTGAATATTGATCACATCTGATCAGGCCTTCAGTACATCAGGTGTATCTCATTTCTTGAGACACTAACTAAGTCAGGAAAGTACAAATACCCCCCAAATGACCCTTTTTAGAAAGTAGACATTCCAAGGTATTAATTAAGTAGCATGGTGAGTTTTTTTTTAAGTTGTCATTTTTTTGCCACAATTCTTTGCAAATTTTTTTTTTTTTTTTTACAAAATTGTCATATTTTTAGGTTATTTCTCACACACAGCATATGCATACAACAAATTACACCCCAAATACATTTTGCTAATCTTCCTCAATATGGTGATACCACATGTGTGAGACTTTTACACAGCCTGGCCACATACAGAGGACCAACATTGAAGTAGTATCTTCAGGCGTTCTAGGAGCATAAATTATACGTCTCATTTCTCAAGCACCTATTACACTTTTGAAGGTCCTGGAGCACCAGGACAATGGAATTGCCCACAAAATGACCCAATTTTGGAAAGAAAACACCCCGATGTATAATCTATGAGGCATAGTGAGTCTTTTGAATGGTTCATTTTTTTTCCAGAAGTTTTTGGAAAATGTGGGAAAAAAATGAAAACGCATTTTATATATTTCTAACATATAGCATGCATATAGCAAAAATGACACCCCAAAATACATTCTGCTACTCTTCCCGAGTATGGCAGTACAACATGTGAGACTTTTACACAGCCTGGCCACACACAGAGGCCCAACATTGAAGTAGTATCTTCAGGCGTTCTAGGAGCATAAATTATACATCTCATTTCATTCCTACCTATCACACTTTTGAAAGTCCTCAAGCATCAGGACAATACAATTACCCACAAAATTACCCCATTTTGGAAAGGAAACACCCCAACATATATTCTATGAGGCATGGGTTGCAAAAAGGTTGCAAACAAAAAGGTTGCAAATAGGTACTCAGGTACTCTGATGGGCTGCAGATAGGTACTCGAGTACTCTGATGGGCTGGAGACAGGTACTCAGGTAACTTGATGAGCTGTAGACAGGTACTCGGGTACTCTGGTGAGCTGGTGACAGGTACTTATGAACTCTGATGAGCTGGTGACAGGTACTTGGGTACTCTGATGGGCTGGTGACAGGTACTTGGGTACTCTGATGGGCTGGTGACAGTTACTCGGGTACTCTGATGGGCTAGTGACAGGTACCTGGGTACTCTGATTGCCTGGGGACAAGCACTGGGGTACTCTAATGGGCTACAGATAGGTACTCGGGTACTCTGATGGGCTGACTGGTATTCGGGTACTCTGAAGGGCAGTGACAGATACTCAGGTACTCATATGAACTGTGACAGGTACTCATATGGACTGTGACAGGTACTCAGGTACTCTGGTACTCATATGGACTGTAACAGGTATTCAGGTACTCATATGTACTGTGACAGGTACTCAGGTACTCATATGTACTGTGAGAGGTACTCATGTACTCAGATGAACTGTGACAGGTACTTGCATACTCAGATGAACTGTGACAGGTACTCGGATACTCAGATGGACTGTGACAGGTACTCATATGGACTGTGACAGATACTCAGATGAACTGTGACAGGTACTTTAATGGGTGATGACAAGTCCTCTTTATTGGGGGGGGGGCAATCAGTGTGATTGGTGTACACTGTAAGTAGTAACGAGATGTTCCCGCAATCTCCTTCTCACATGATAACCCAGTCCATTAGTGATTTAGGGGCTGGTAGAAGGGATCAGATAAAGGGCAGCAGGGGACTGTGTCCAACACTATTAAAGTGCTGGATTCTGAAGACTCTTCAAGAAACAGTTACTCTGCCATGAAGATTGGCAGCACAAATGGAGAGGTGAGTATTTACTATTTTCTTTACAAAGAAATATTTTAATTTACTTTTTTGTTTTAGTGACAGAAGTTTAACTAGCATAAAAAAAATCCCTACAGCTTTAGTCACATCTCTTACCTGGAATGAAGGAAGTTCCACATTGTGCAGGCAGCTGGATCCTGGAGTAATCTTCACTGCATGGATGCTTGTCTTTTTCCTGTCTCTGAACTTTCAGCACTGCAGGTGTCAACAGCTTTAGGTCTTCAGTCAGAACAACAGTACAGATGGTCCATTGGGGATATGTTGCCTCCCTCCTCCTCCTTAAAGTGGTTCTGCACCTAAAAAAAAAAATATTAAAAGCCTGCAGCTACTAATATTGCAGCTGCTGACTTTTAATAAAATCACACTTACCTGTCCCAGGGTCCAGCGATGTCGGCGGCAGATGACGATCGATCGCTCGTCTTGCTGCTGCCCCGCCGCCATCCTCTGTCAGGGAATCGGGAAGTGAAGCATCGCGGCTTCACTGCCCGGTTCCCTACTGTGCATGCGCGAGTCACGCTGCGCTTCTCTTCTGGTCCCCCGCTGTGTCCTGGGAACTGTGTGTTTCCCAGAACACAACGGGTGCGTCTGCGGGAGTCTGCTGCGGTCTGCCCGGAAGTGGGTGCAGATACCTGGATTATCCAGGTAACTGCACCCCCTCCCCCCTGAAAGGTGCTGATTGTGGCACCGGAGGGGGGGAGGGATCAGATTAGCAGAACTTCCCCTTTAGGGTGAAGAACCGCTTTAATTGAGAAACATTCTTCATTGATTGGACTGCTTTTATCATGATCTGTGAATGGAGGAGAGTCTGACCAGTCACAGGATTCTGTGTTCCATTCACAGACTGTGTTACAGGCAATATAATCAATGAAATAACTTTTTTTAGTGGAGAAGGAGAAATGAGGACGTGTGTGCTTTTCAGACCATATGTACTGCTGTTCTGCCTGAAGATTCAAGACTCAACGATATTACCCATTGCAGTGCCAGAAGTCCAAAACAGTGCCAGAAAGCCAGAAGTCCAAGAGGACAGTCATCCCTGCAGTGGAGATTTCTCGAGAACCCAGCTGCCTGCACAATGAAGTACTACTCTTTTTACAGGTAGTCGATGTGACCAAGGCTGTAGGGAATGTTTTTTAGCTACACGTCAGCTTTAAAATGTTAATTTTTGGTTTGCTTTCACTTTTTGAGCTGACTATATCTTCATCAATAAAGATCCCCATGGGGATTGCTCTTTTGCTGTTTTACAGACATGGTGGAGAAAGCAGTCTTCTTAAGAAAACTAAAAGTACTGTTCTCAGGAATGGACAACTCTTTGCTGTCAAAAAGAGATAGCTATTTCTATTGAACTTGGATGAGCTGATGTAGTTTTTATTAGCTCGGCTTCAGGAAAACACGCTGTGTTTTTTTAATTAAAAAGTGTCAGCAGGCATACCTGCTTGTCTAATCATGGCCACAGAATGATTTATCCATAACTGATAATTCAGTATGTCTTAAATAAAATACAACGGTTAAACGCCTCACAAGCACTAATTCTGCCTGTCTGAAAATTGATATGATATGAATGTAACTAAAAGAAACAAATTGAATATTTCTACAGTTCTGGTACTTTTGCTATATTTTTTAAAATTAAAATTAGACAGTATTTTTTGCTTTTTGAATACATTCAACAAAAACAGAGTCCCCTTATCCATTGTCATCCTTTCTATCCTATCAACGTTAATTATAGCTTCAGCAGCCAAAGTATTTCAAGTGATTTTTATTATGCCGAGCGCAGAAAGATTTCACATGACGGTAAAAGTTTTCTTGTTTGCTTCCTGAAAAGAGTCATTCAGAAGAACGATTTTTTAAAATCGAAAAGCTCTAAAGTACAGTTTGTATTGCTTTAGTTGATTACATTTCCCTACAGGTCTATGTATACAAAAATTCTTGGCCAATGTCTTCGAATTCATTAGAAAAATCATAAATAATCCCTGTAATGTTTTTAATATGTGTGAAAGGTCATTGTTTATTTGTTTCCTTTCACAGGTCAAATATAACATTCCCTAACATTTGATCCTCTGACAAATTTGACTATTTGACCAGAAGAGTTAAATGAGAAGTATAGCCAAAGGTTGTTTGGCTGTACTTCTCCTATGGATCACAGGAATGAAATTCATTTTGCACTCCTGTGACCCATTTTCAGCATGGAGCAGGCTGAAGCCCGCTCTCTTCTGACATCACATAAGTCAGTTCAGTCACCGCGTCATCCTGACAACTGAGTAGGTTCTGGATCCGCCAGGTGCCAGGACCGATACCCGGCTCAGCCTCTCAGCAAACCACTGAGAGACTGAGCGGCAGCCCCCGCCCCCTCCACAGCTCAGTACTCCTGTGAGTGTGGAGGGAGCACAGCAGAGAGCTGTGACTGACAGTCACCAGCTCTATGCTTGGAGAGCTGTCAGATCTGAGCGATCAGCCGCGTTCGTTCTCTTGGTTCTCATTGTAGAGGCGCTGGGGGACAAATGCAGCATCGAACCCATGCTGCAGCCACCTAAGTAAGTATTAATATAAAAAAAAGACCAAAACCATACTTATCATTTAAGAACATTCAACCAATAAATAAAACAGCACAAAACTATAAACTGTATACATTACACTGCAAGAAGAAATAATATGAGGGAGACCTATGTCTGCATTGTGTATAAAGTATATGGATATTCCTGCGCTCACCACCTACTGTTTAATGAATCAACTACTGCAGAGAGATAACTGCTATACAGAATGAATACAATGTTGCAGAAATGGAACTCTGTTGTTTATCTTAGGTGATCTGCTGTTCATCTGTGAAGAGTTTCAGTCCAGTAAACTTGTCAAACAATAAAGTTCCATCTCTGCAACATTGTATCAGTCATGTGTAGCAGTAAAAATGCTACAGTGCAGTACAGTGCTACAGTGAAGTGCAGTGTCATGAGGCAGTGTGATCTATCTGCAGGTGCCATGGATGTTTACAAGTAGCTGCAGATAGACCACACACTCCTGCAGTGCTTACTGATCTGAGTGAACATTTGACTGGTGCTACAGTGAAGTATAATGCAACAGTGAAGTGTGATCTATCTGCCGATGTCCAGGACCTGGATGTTTTCAAGAAGTTGAAGCTAGATCACATGGTCCCAAAGTGCTGAGTGATCTTTCAATTTTTATGAATATGAATGAACAATCAGTGCTGTTGGGACTGGTACCCTGTAAGACACAGCCAAACAGATGATCGATCATTCTTAAAATGAAATATCACTTGGTGCTAAGTTAATAAAAGGGTTAATAAAAGTTTAAAATACTTAGATGTCTTCTTTAAAGGAAATCTATAAAGAAATAGGGAAACACAAAGGCTACCATTGCTGACCTTCTCCTAATGAGAATAGTTGCCTATCTGATATGCTGCTATAGCAACTGACTTCAGTACTTTCTGAGCCACTGACCTGAAGCCAGTAAGCAGGAAATAGGATAAAAGTCAAATAGCAGGGGGCTCTTTCCTCTTCTAATCACCAATTTCCAGAGCCTTCATAGTTTATGCTGGGCTTCCTAGGTATAGGCCTCAACGTATAAGAGTCCTGATGTATGCTGTGCCTACAGCAGCCTCAATAGTTCCTGCTGAGCACTACTCTACTGGGGTCATCATGAGTACAGCAAGCCATAAGAATCAGTGAGACGGGGGCATGCATGTGCAGTAGGCACAGGACCTGTCCAGGACTTTTTACTTCCAAACACTATACAGCACTTGGCAGCATTGTACAGTCAAGCAAGCTTAATATATGTATTTTATATTGAGGTGGGAGGTGGTTAGCTTAAAAAGACAACTTTAATAAAAGTAAAATTGTCCATTAAGCTGACTACAGATTTAGGACAGTAGTCAGCTGTGATCTAAACAAAGGTACAAGCCTGCAAATTCTAACCTGGTGAGCTTTGCATGTTTGCACTTAAGAGGGGAGGGGAAGTTCTAAACATAGGGGGTGTCTGGGGGAAAACAATTGGCCAATAAAAACTCCAAGCTGACAAATGAACTATCTTCTCAAGCCTGTGGTATCAGGGGGAAGCCTGCAGACACACAAATGCTCTCTTATATCAGTAGGCATCAGTAGGCTTCTTTATTCTGCAGCATTGCTTTGCATTGAATTGCAAGAAAGCCTTGTAAAGAATTCAAGGCGTTCTTTACATTTTTTATCCCCTGTAAACAAAGCAATGATGTGCATGACACTTTGACAAGAAACAATAGCATTACCATGGTACATTTGGGCAGAGAGAAAAGATGAAATCTCCAAATTAATTTTTCTTTCCTTATTTTAGCAGTGCGGTCGACTGCCGCATGTATACCAAGCAGCTTGCACTATAGAACGGTGAAGCTTTGCCTCTCGAGGATCACTGCTAGATGTTTGCACTGTTAAGTAAATGTTAGCTTTGCCTTGTTTTCCTGAACTAACAGTTTGCAAATATAATAGCCTTAGAGGGGTGGGAAAAAAATATATGCTAGCTGTCATACTGTTTAAAAAATATCGCCCAGGGCTGACCTGTCACTGAGATAGCGTTTTCACTTGCAGATGAATTTGTACAAGAGATTAGATTAAAATAATTTGCATTGGGAATCTTGGATCAGTTCTTGAAATGAAGGAAATAATTACATTGTTGTCTTTTTCTTCACAGCTGCAGCAACGGCAAGCTGGCCTCCAGCTGTCAGTTGTGTGATGGCTACTGCTATAATGGGGGCACTTGTCAGCTGGACTCAGAGACCAACATCCCAGTCTGCGTGTGAGTATGACTTGTGACAGTGTACCTCCTGACAATACACAGTCTGTGTGCGTCCGAAATAGAATAGGGCCAGGTTGTTATGATTTAGTCTTCACCTTCTGCGGTGTAACCTGTCACTGCTAACACCAAATACCATCATGGGGTTATGTTCTGATGTCTCCAGCTCACATAACTTTTAAATAAGTAAAACACTATGCCTTGTTTTGTTCAGGGGATTGTAAAAGCTTTATAGTAATGAGCAAATGCCCAAATGTAATACATTTTAAATTCTCAACAGTTAAAATTGGTTTTGAAGTGTCACTTTTATTTAAGTGGCAATAACAATGTAAAAAGGCCCTAAATAGAAAACATAAAAAGGTTATTAAAGCCTAGTTATAGTGTTCTTCAGAACCTAATATATCAAAGCCCAGGGCATAAAAACATTGTTTAAAAATCTTACATTTCGTTTTTTTTGCTTAAAGCTAAAGTTTAATCTAATTACATTTTATGTTTCTTGTTTTTTTCTTTGCTTCTTTCTCATGCACATTTGGATCTGGTATGGATTTTATGGGGGATTCCTATACAAAAAACAAGAAAAATTGATGTGTGGGGTCCTACTTAAAATCCATACCAGACCCTTTTCCGAACATGCCTGATGGGCCTGTGCGCCCATCCCTCCTGAAGCATACCAGGCCCTATGCCTTCAGCATGAGATGGGTACTTTGCCAGGTGGGACCTTGTAAGGATAAAGGCCTCTTCCCCACAATCCTGGTCTGGTGGTTGTGGAAGTCTAAGGGGGGGCTTATTAAAATATGGAAGCCTCCAAAAAAATGAGGGAGCCCCCCAGATAAGCCCCCCCCCCCCCCATGAATGAATAAGTGGTACATAATACCCCTAGTTATTCATACCAAATAGTTTGTAATCACACCACACTTTTTCACAAGTCCCCAATAAAAGAAACATACATTTAAAAAAGCATGCCCCACCAGAATTGCAGGTCCTTGTAAACTACCATGAATGATTTCTAGGCTGGTAGATGTCAAGTATCATCCAGCCTATTCCTGATCCTCACTGTCTCTGGCTATTTATTTTCTTTGCCTTCAAGCATTTAGTCACAGCATCATGTGTGCATGTTACCTTGGGCAATCTGCATGTAAATGCATTCTGCCTAAATGTGTACCTCTGAAGACTATGCAGCCACCCACATTCCGATCTTTCAAGGCAGCTGCCATGCTTATCCCTAGCACAGGTGGCCAGGCACTATAGCTGGCTTCTGTGTTCTTGAACTATAACAGCCCCCTTCCCCATAAGACAAGCAACCCTACCAGAACTTGGTTGCCCCCAGGTCTTATATACAATGCTATAGTCCCTTCATGGGCAGGTGTGAACTAAGCACAGCAAACGGGCACTTGTGGTTGGCAGACAGGCAGAGTGGTTCAATAACAGTCCAAGTACAAGGCAGGCGAGTTTCAAAATATTCAGAGACAAATCTGTAGTCTAAAGGCAGGGAGAGTTCAGAGAATAGTCCAAGTTCTAATCCAAACAGCAGAGCAGGGCAGACAAACAGGGAGCTTGAATCATGTATTACACATACTATCACAAAGATGGGACTGCAGGCCTTTCTGGCTAAAATCTGATTTGGTATCCACCCGGAGACTGGCTACATCAATCACCCTGCAGGTGGGAAGGCAGAGACGGAGAATGCATAACAGCCAAAACCAGGATTCTGGAATGAAATCAGCAGATATCATGGAACAGAAGCGTTTACAAACTCCTGACAGCAGCCTCAAATTTACATACCCCCCCAAGAGCCAGGGGGAGACATGAGGCGGTTGGTTTGATGTTTACAGGAGGACACAAAAGCACCCAGCCAGTCTCTCCCAGCAGCGATAATCTTACTGTATAACAAAGAACAGCACTCAGACCCAATAATGATGCAAAACAATTATATATTATAAAATAAAAATAAAATGATTTGAAAATGTTAGTTGAATGTGGGTGGGGGAACAAGGGAATATACAGTATAAAATGAAAACATTACACTTCTGCTTTAAGTTCTACTTTAAGAGCAATGGTCATAATACAAAATGGTTAAATTTAGCCATTGTATTCTATAATGAAAAGGCATACACATGCAGATTTTATCTAATTGGGTACTTTAAAAATGCAGCATGACACAGTTTAAAATGCATGGTGTACATGAATGCATTGATTTTCAAACACAACTATTGGAAAAGAACCCTAAATATGTTTTCCAGTTAATGTAAAAATAGAACTCACATTATGGTATCTCTGTGTAACAAGACACACGATTAAGCGCCAAGGGGTGGAGCAAAACACTTTGGGGGTGTGGCCTGGCTGGAGTCCGGGGCTGAGGCTCCCTTTCATCTCGCTTCATGCACATGGGTCTGCTTTATGATGTGCGGCTTATGGACCTTTTCCTTTGACAAAACAAGAGAGGCTCTACCTCCCATTTTTGTAGCACTTCTCATTTTACCTGCAAGGCCATCTGTAGGTAAAAACTGGTGTTACAGCATATGCAATTACATAAAATAGGACTTTGGGGTGATGATTTATAGACTCTTAAGCAAAGCAATGTGGAATGCAGTAAACAACCAACCAGGTTTATTTTATTTTTTTATCCAGTTACAAACTAAAACAAGCTTTTTGTGAGCAACAGTGCCATTTACACTCTATCAGCTGTGATTTTTCTTGATTGCATATGTCTGTTTGCTTAGATATAATGGCTCCTGGAAGCAAGGGTAGGATGAGAGTTCAACTGGTGGTCATAAATTGGATCCAGAGGTGAGAGCCTAAAAAAGGGTCCAGAGCATTTTTAATTTATAGTGGAAAACCTCTATAAATCATGGAAAGAAAAACTGCTGAGCTTGAAATTTTGAAGTGCTTCTACCACCTCTAAGGTGGTATAATGTGACCTCCAAGGAGAAGCTGCAAGCTTTTATCACCGGTCAATGTAGGCAGCACCTGCAGAATCTAGCTGGATAAGGTTAGTATATATGTAAAAGGAAAGTCCTCATTACCATTTGGGCTTCAGTAGAAGCATACAATGAATACGCTGTATTTTTGCCCATGGAATCAATAATTTGGTAATCATGAAAGTTACATTTTGAGTAAATCTCTTAGCCCCCGTACACACGGTCAGAGAATCTGTCGGAATGTGTCCTATCGGACCGTGTTGTCGGATAATACGACTGTGTGTGGTATGCATCGGACTGTTTCCGTCGGAATATCCGTCGGACCAAATTTTCCAACTTGTTGGAAATATTTTCCGACAAACTGGTCCGATAGGACATACTCCGATCATGTGTAGAGAATTCCGATCGGACAAAGTGCTACGCATGCTCAGATCAAATTCCTACATCAAGGCTATTGACTACTAACCTGAACGTAGTCCCATAATAACGAAAATTACGCCATCACGTTCTGAAAGATTGGATTTTTCGACAACTTTGTCCGACCGTGTCTATGCAACAGTTTCGGACACAATCCGATGGACAAAATCCGACGGATTTGGTTGGCAGAATGTCCGACCGTGTGTACGGGGGCTTAGAAACCCTTGTCAATTCAAACTGAGAATATGAGGAAAAAAAAGTATAAGAAGAGGTTAAACGTATCACCAGCAAAAAAAGCCTTGTTGCTGCCTTCTCATTGACATCATCATGCCAACACTATAAAGTATAAACCATGGAGACCATAGACCACCTCATCAAAAAGTTAGGTCATGGTTGGACTAGAGGTACTCGGCCACTTTCCAACACTGAAGATGAAACAGGTTGTAGTTTAACTTTAAACTGCTCAGATGTTTGAAAGGTTTATGTTAAAATTCTTGTTTTGCCCATAAATCATATATTACCCCAAGATCATAGGTAAGGCAAATTCTGTAAAAAAACAAAACATTTTTCAAGGGTGGCTGACATTTACCTTTAAAGGAAAGTAAAAAAGAACAGAGGTGAGGAGGCTAATTGCCTTTTTCCCATTTAGCTTCAATTCCAAGTAAGGCCAGCAAGGTGAAAGAATGTTAACCATGTTACAGCTACACTTATCTCATTAAATGTATCACCATCGACCAAGGACCTCTCAGTCATTCTTGTCAGAAAAGCAGCGGTGAAATAAAAGCCACACATATCAAAAGAAAAAAAAAAAAAAACTACAGTAAACAAAAGATTTTGCAAAGGCATTTGAAAGGTGTTTAGTAAATGTATTGCCATTACTAGCTGACACCTAGTCTTCTACTGCTGATTTTGTCAGACCCCTGTGAAATCTGACCTAGAAAACAGCCGCTGAACACTATAGATGGTGCTTTTACTGAATCAAGAAACAAAACTCTTGTATATATAGATGAACTGCAGAACAGGGCAAAAGTATATGTAACAAAGTATCTGCGCAGTCGAAAAAAAGGTCTGGGTTAGCACATCCAAATATTACTAAGTCATCACTTGCTTTACAGTAGAATTGAGCAATAGCTATTAAAAAAAAAAATGTAATGTATTTATAATGAAATATGGGGCTCTGTATTATCTAAAGTTAACATTTACCATAAAAGTAAAAAATAAATAAAAAATGAATAAAGGTATAAATGTGGAAATTTATATTTTTTAAGCCAAAAACAAAATTTAATGCCAAAACAAAGTTTGATTTTTTTTTTTTTAAGACTGAGTTGGGTGGGTAAGGGTTGTTCATCTGTGATGTTTGTATTAACACCTGTGTCCCTTTTTGAGGGGATTTTTTCGTTCTTGCCTGTCAAAACAGAAGGTGATCTCACCAAGAGGGTTACAGACTAAAAAAAAAAAATGCAACTGGAGAAAGGCTTTAACTTCTGACAATGTTTTTTTTAATTTTTATTATTATTATTATTATTATTTATTGCTGTCCATTCCAATGACAACCACTATTCCCATTTTTGGTACAGGGACTAGAAGATAGGGAAACTCTACCCACAAGTGTGTGAGTGTTTGTGTTGGAGGGGGGTAGGTAGTTACCTATATATGTTAACCGGAATGTTCTGCACAGTGCTAGCCTTTCTGTATACATTTTGTACAAGAAAAGCAAACATTTCTTCAAACCTATTACATGCTCACCCAATCAAGAATGGCAAAAATATTCAAATAAAGTGTCCATATATCCAAAACACAGTTTTTTGGGGTTGGCGAAACAGGATTAGAACCACTGTAAAGTTTTTTCTTAGGTTCGGCTAAATCACCTTGCCTATTTGTCCTGGTGACCATTATCACTGAGACAGAAAATGATGGGAAATCCAAAATGTTAGAGTTGCCAGAAGACCATGGTGAGGGTAATTCCTCCAATGGGAATCTCTGTTTCCGTGACAGAGATTCCCATTGGAGGAATTAACCTCACCATGGTCTTCTGGCAGCTCTAACATTTTGGATTTCCCATCATTCACTTTTTAGAAATTTCTTCCCACATTCTGTTGACTCTGTGGAACAGGAAGTAAAAAGAAATCTCACCAATCGGGGACAGATAACAAAAAGTCAACTGACAGCAGTTTTAACTCTTCCCTACTAAAACGAATGAAATGGTTTTGGCTATACATACTTGAAAAATGAATTAATATTTAAAGTGAAATGTTCCATTCTCCAAGCATGTACACATAGGGGATTATTTATGAAAGGTAAATCCACTTTGCACTGCAAGTACACTTGAAAATGCACTGAAAGTGCACTTGGAAGTGTAGTCGCTCTAAATCTAAGGGTAGATCTGAAATGAGTGGAAGCTCTGCTGATTTTATCATCCAATCATGTGCAAACTAAAATGCTGTTTTTTATTTTCCTTGCATGTCCCCCTTGGATCTACAGTGACTTTACTTCCAAGTGCACTTTCAGTGTAATTTCAAGTGCACGTGCAGTGCAAAGTAAATAACCCACATAGTGGTGCCCTTCATTATCTGTTTCAAATAATCTCTTCCTTTTCCCAAAACATACTGGAGCCTCTTTTGTCAAAAGTCATCATCTAATCATCTCTACCTTCAACTGCCTCCCCTGCTCTCTGACATGCATACTGCCGTGTAGAAACCAGGGGAAGATGACTGTCAAAGATAGGGCATGGTTGTCTTTAATGTGTAATCTGTAATTGACAGTCTGGTTTTATCTTGTCATGCCATGTAAAAGGAAAGATGGTAGCACCCAGCAGGAAAATAGCTGGGGACAGATTGGAGCAAAATGTTTGCTCACTAATTGTGTGTAGATTGGATCAATTGTTTATATTCCAAATAGTTCATATATGCCAATAGTTTCTGTGATCACTGGAAAAGGAAAGGAGAAGAAAGAAAGAAAGAAAGAACGAAAGAAAGAAAGAAAGAAAGAAAGAAAGAAAGAAAGAAAGAAAGAAAGAAAGAAAGAAAGAAAGATATTCACGAAAATAGAAAATTTGACATGATCAGTTTGTGTGGAATCCCCCATGGGTCGATTCCTATGGGAGCTTTTTGCTAGAGATTTTCACTTGCAACCCACTGGTATAGTTTAATAGTGTGGTATGATCTTTGAAGCTACTGTATCATTACATGTCATGCTCTGTTTCGCCAAGTAATGTAGGTGTCAATTGAAACTGTGCCCTACAAAGGGCTGTGAGAGTTTGGGAAGCAGGTATCTGAAATAGGATTGAAATGTAGGAGGAATTGATGAGGCTGGTAAGGGCAAATGAACATCTTTTACTTTAGACTGATGGCCAATGCATTTTAAGGGTAACAGAACCCCATATTTTTCATGGTATTGCATATTAACCTATATTAAAAGAAGATCATTTGCACCTAACCACATCCTCTGTGAGTCCTTTTTGATGCTCCTTTCCATCTAAACTTTTTCACCCTGGGTCCCTCATAGAAAATAAGTCAACACTGGTTTAGGAGCAGCCTAACTGCTATTACTGAAATTACTAAACTTACAGTACTCCACGTCATCAAAGTCCATTAGACACATCCATTAATCCTTTCTGTAAAAAATAGGTGTCCCAAACATTTATCCCATCCAAAAATGTATGTATCCAGTATTGGATGAAAGCTGATAGGTTAATTTGTTTTTTTAAATCTCAGCTATCCACCTTGGAAATTGGAATTCCCACCCACCAAAAAAATAGGCCAGCCATTACAGCCCCCATATATGTCTCATAATAGGTTAACTTTGACACAAAATAAAATATTATGGATTCAGTAAGAGGAGAGGAACCAGGGTCCCAATGGAGAATTTGGAATGGACTTACTCTTCTATAGAAAATGTAAATGACATGTTTAAGTTTAAAAATTTGGGTCCTGTACTTCGCCTTATATAGACAGCTTTATTAAATGATATCCATTTGTTTGTTTTTTTATGAGCTACATTGGAAAAGGCAGATTACTCACTCTAGTTGTGTCTTACTAAAATTCTGCAGATGCTCTATGGGGTTTAAAAGTCAGCGCTGTGACCAGAAAGTGAACCCTTGTGATTACTACTGTCAGAATGAGGGAATTTGCACTTTAACAGTGTTTAATGAACCCAAATGCAAGTAGGTTAACCTTCCACTTAACGCTGTTTGTTATATGACACCATCTACCATCATTCAGCACTTTGTTTTCAGACATCGGTGACCTGGCATCTCTCACTTTTATTTCAGAGCAACATGTGAATGTAATGCTCTTTTAAAGCAGACCCGTCAACCCAAAACTCAAAACATTTATTGCAATTGCTATAATCAAATTGAAATTGCAGTATAATAGTTACTTTTACATCCTCTTTTATGAGAAAAATAATTTGAGAAATTCTATTTCTCATTACGAAGAAGAGAAAAATGGAATTCCATGGCAAGAACTATTGCTCCAGACTGCATACGCTTTGGAGATTCCATGAAGCAATGGGAATGTTCTGTGTCAGCCTCATAGATATTTTTTAGCTAAAGGTAACATTGTGTAGACATGTTAACATTCTACGGAACTGCATAGCGGTAATGCATTGTATTAGGCTTATATAATAAAGAAGCATGCAAAAACGGCTGGCACAAAGTACACATTTTTTATTTTATTATTTATACAGTGGAGTATATTTGCCAAAACTTTTTGCACTTGCCATATGATTATTGCGCCTTGCAGTCACTCATGAAATAAACCTTAGACATGTTTTGCTAGCACCGTCTGTTCATACATTGGATAAACAAAAGGGTGACAGGTCTGCTTTAAAAAAATATTTTGGCATTTCAACATGATACATTCATCATTTGTGATGTTTACACATATGGTGTGCCACTTCATTTGCAAACAGAGCTTTCCAGATATATATAAAAAAAAATAATAGCAGTGACAAGGTTTGCTTTTCTGGTCTGTATTGAAATAAAAAGCTATCGGAGAAGCCTCAGATTCAAGCTTTGAAGTCACAGTCTGGTTCTGGGGCAGCAGCATAGGTCGCATTTTTCTAGTACCCACACCATACAAATACTTTTTATGATATATTCCATAAATAAAATAAAAAAAAACATATATATTTTGCCAGGTGTCAGCTATATTTTTAAGGCAGATTGGGCAATGGAAGCTACTTTGGTTGTTGTGGTGGAGCATTTTCACATTTCCTGTTTTCATGATTTTTTTGAAGTTTTCATCTATACTGAATATATAGGCAATGTTTAAATAAATAAATAATGTTGATAAATATGATAGTGTATATTCACATATCTTAGGTCCTTTGCAAGTGCCATTTCTGACCTCAATTATCTTTTATCCAATTGTATGAGAGCTCTATGCTAATGTCATAGAGATTGGGGTACACAGCTGGGGGTTTATAGCTATATGAAGCCTAACACAATGGGGGTTATTTACTAAAGGCAAATCCACTTTGCACTGAAAGTGCACTTGGAAGTAAAGTCGCTGTAGATCAGAGGGAGAAATGCAAGGAAAATAAAGAACAGCATTTGAGCTTGCACATGATTGGATGATAAAATCAGCAGAGCTTCCACTCATTTCAGATATACCCCATTTTTTTTTTACAGCGACTGCACTTCCAAGTGCACTTTCAGTGCAAAGTGGATTTGCCTTTCGTAAATAACCCCCATTATGTAATCAGGTACACTGAGATGATCAGTTATTCTTGTAGGATGTTCCATTGTGCCTACAGGGCTATGCTCATATTCAGTGCTTGTGGGGAGGAGCAGCATGGTGTGGCAGCAGTGAACAATCAGAGTCCAGTTGCAGGAAACAGAACTTGTATTAAAGTTAAAGCTCATAATCGATAGCAAGCCCAGAAGAAACTGAGAACCCAAGTTAGAACATTCAAAGGATATAACAGTGATGTGTAGCAGAGCAGGTCTTGGAAGTGCCGATAACATCTGTCTTGGGGATTGGAATGCAACCTGGTCAGTCTGTACTCAAATGAGGAGGCTAAGAGGAAGGATGGTCTGTCCCTATCCTTTCCCAACTCATCTGAAACCTCACCCTTCCACTGTTAACTGTCCCTGACATGTCTGTACATTACCCACAGGTTAAAAGCATGCCAAGCCCGGTATACAAGGGTCCCTGACTCAAGATGGCTTCCAAAGTCACATGTTGCAACAGTATCCAATTGGATAGTGTATAGTGTGGTACTCTTAGCCCCAGTAAACACGGTCGGAGATTCAGCCAACCAAATCCGTCGGATTTTGTCCGACGGATTGTGTCTGAAACTGTTGCATACACACGGCCGGACTAAGTTTTCGAAAAATCCGATCTTTCAGAACGTGATGACGTAATTTTGTTACGATGGGACTACATTCAGGCTAGTAGCCAATAGCTTTGATGTAGGAATTTGATCTGAGCATGCGTGGCACTTGGTCCGATCAAAATTCGCTACACATGATCGGAGTATGTCTGATCGAACCAGTTGGTCGGGAAATATTTCCAACATGTTGGAAAATTGGATCCAACGGATATTCGGACGGAATCAGTCCGATGCATACCACACACAGTCGAATTATCCGATGACATGGTCCGATAAGACACATTCCGACGGATTCTCCGACCGTGTGTACAAGGGCTTATGCTACCGCTGTGTGTGAATATATATACATATATATATATATATATATATATATATATATATATCAGACTGCTGCTTGCACTCTATAGCTTATCTGTGGCGAAGAGATAAACGGTAAATAGTGCTGCACTGTCAAAGAATCAATTGTGTCAACTCTATATGTACAAACAATAAATCGTGACAATAAATCCTGTGCAATTATGCAAATATATGTACCATGTGTCTCAAGGATGGACACCAATAAATCCACAAATATACTTAAATAAGGGGTATAAATAGACAAATGCCTTGGAGAGAAACATGAAAACTTCAGTACAACGCGTCCTTAGTAAAATCTTCACTGTTCTCTTTTTGAGTGTCCATAATAAATAATAAGTGACTTGTTCCCTTTCTTCATGTGTAACCTCTGTGCTCTCTAGCCTCTCACCTGAGATATGCTTGGTATACAGCATATAATATCTCTCTGGTGATGTTATGCTGTTGGGTAGCCTATGGGGGTCCTCTGTATCCACTCCCAGTTCTCTGCTCTCTGTAATGGAAGTGTGGGTTCTACGGTGTTTCAACAGGGTTCTTTCCTGTGTCCTCCAGGTACGGGTGTATAAAAACAAGTTTTATAGAAAAAAAAATCTACAATTAACATATAAAAGGCAAAAGAACAGCAGAAAACTTTTTTTAATTTTCGCCTTTTTTTCAGCTTTTAAAATGTGAGTTAGAACTGTTTTTTTTCTATTAAATTAGTTTAAATGGTTTCACACTACGAGAGTGTCTTTTGATACACCCGTACCTGGAGGACACAAGAAAGGACCCTGTAAGTACACTGTAGAACCCACACTTCCATTACAGAGAGCAGAGAACTGGGAGAGGATGCCGAGCACCCTCAGAGGTGACCCAACAGAATAACATCACCATCTGAGAGATATCATTATATGCTGTATACCAAGAATATCTCAGGTGAGAGGCTAGAGATCACAAAGGTGACACACGTAGAAAGGGAACAAGTCACGTATAGAGTTGACACAATTGTTTCTTTGACAGAGCAACACTATTTACCAATTAGATAGCTTCCTTAGTGACCAAGGAACCATAGAGGAACTATGCTCCTCTTGACATCCCCTCCAACTGCAATGGCACTGTAGTCGAGCGCCACCTACAGTGGAGAAAACAGACTGCACATGCCTACATGCTAGTAGCCATGTTTTGTGCTTAGAAAAGTCAACAGTTATTTTTAGATTTTAACGAGAAATCAGGTAAAGCTAGTCATACATGTAAAAAAAAGAAGTATGGCCAAATCTTTTTTGTCATACTTCTCTTGTGGATAACAGGAGTGCATGTGCTTTTGCTCTCCTGTGACTCAAAGTCAGCTAACAACTGGCTAATGCTCATTATCAGCTAATAAGGGAGAGCCACTCCGGGCTCTGGAAGGATCCCTATAATATTGTCAGGATCCACCCAGTGGCCCCACCTCTCAGCGTGCAGCTGAGAAAAGGAGCCAGCTGTGCCCCCCCCAGCACTCAAGTATGGAGCAAAGCAGAAAGTGTTGACTGACAGTCACCGCTCTCTACTCCAAGCAGCCCAAGAACAGAGGTCACATGATTGCTTAGTTCCCGGGCTAAGAGCTGATGTGAGGCAGCTGCAGCATAGAGGGGAGTACGGATGTTTGCTTTCTTTCATTCAGTCCTGCTGACTGAATAAGATTAAACCATTTGATTCCCCCATCCATACTAAACAGCTTGGGTGGACACATCTGAGTGCTAACCATTGCATGCATCTAACTGAATGCAGGAATTTTCCACCTGGCTCCTTCAACAAAAGTAAAAAAATGTACTTTTGTTGATGGTGGTGCCAGCAACGTCACCCACAGAATGTATTCTGACTAGGGATGAGCCGAACACCCCCCTGTTCGGTTCGCACCAGAACCTGCGAACAGACCTAAACTTCGTGTGAACTTTAGAACCCTATTAAAGTCTATGGGACTCGAACGTTCACAATCTAAAGTGCTCATTTTAAAGGGTAATATGCAGGTTACTGTCCTAAAAAGTGTTTGGGGACCTGGGTCCTGCCCCAGGGGACATGGATCAATGCAAAAAAAAGTTTAAAAAAGGCCGTTTTTTCAGGAGCAGTGATTTTAATAATGATTAAAGTGAAACAATAAAAGTGTAATATTCCTTTAAATTTCGTAGCTGGGGGGTATCTATAGTATGCCTGTGAAGGGGCGCATGTTTCTGGGGCTTAGAACTGTCCCTGCACAAAGTGTCATTTGTGCAGGAAAAAAAGTCTTTTAAAATCACTTGCGGCTAAATTGTCGGCTCCCCGTAATATAGAGAACACTCAATGAGTGTTCTCTGTATTAGCCGACAATTCATTCATTCGTTGATTAAAAAAATAAATAAATTAAAAAAAAAGCGTGGGGGTTGCCCTAAATTCAATTACCAGGCCCTTCAGGTCTGACATGGATATTAAGGGGAACCCCGTGTCAAATTTAAAAAAAAATTACGTGGGGGCCCCCCTAAATATCCATACCAGACCCTTCAGGTCTGATATGGATATTAAGGGGAACCCTGCATCAAATTAAAAAAAAAAATTGACGTGGGATCCCCCTAAAAATCCATATCAGACCCTTTATCCGAGCACGCAACCTGGCAGGCCGCAGGAAAAGAGGGGGGGACGAGAGAGTGCCCCCCCCTCCCTCCTGAACCGTACCAGGCCACATAATCTCAACATTGGGAGGATGCTTTGGGGGTCTGTGACCCCTCAAAGCACCTTGTCCCCATGTTGATGAGGACAAGGGCCTCATCCTCACAACCCTGGCCGTTGGTTGTGAGGGTCTGCGGGCGGGGGGCTTATCAGAATCTGGAAGCCCCCTTTAACAAGGGGACCCCCAGATCCCGCCCCCCCTGTTTGAAATGGTAAGGGGGTACAAAAGTACCCCTACCATTTCACAAAGAAAGTGTCAAAATAGTTAAATAAGACAAACACACTTTTGAAAAATTCCTTTATTAAAAATGAAAAAAATAAAAAAAAGATTCCAGCGGAGCTAATCCACTCTTGCTATCCAGCGACAGATCTCCGGGGTCCAGCGATGGATGATCATATCCAGCGACGGAGATCTCTCAGTCCAGCGCTGTCCATACATCCGTCTTCTGTCTCCACTCCGGAGACACTGCAGAGAGCCCAGCGCTGACGTTTCTTATATTAGGAGGGCGGGGCCACCCGTCACCTGACCCCGCCCCTCTGACGCTGGAGAGGGAAGCCAGGGGTTCCCCAGTGACGTGTGGGTGACCCCGCCCCCTCTGATGTAACGCAGGTTTTACACTTTTATTGTTTCACTTTAATCATTATTAAAATCACTGCTCCTGAAAAAACGGCCTTTTTTAAACTTTTTTTTGCATTGATCCATGTCCCCTGGGGCAGGACCCGGGTCCCCAAACACTTTTTAGGACAGTAACCTGCATATTACCCTTTAAAATGAGCACTTTAGATTTCTCCCATAGACTTGTATAGGGTGTTCCGGCTTTTCGAATTTGCTGCGAACAGCCCAAATTGTTCACTGTTCGCTGAACAGGCGAACAGGCAATGTTCGAGTCTAATTCTGACCAAGAATCAGTTTGCCACTTCTAATTACCCATCTTGCATTTAGGGGCCCATTCACACAGGTGTATTTTCTGCATGGAATGCAATTCTTTCTGGAAGGACTAGCAGAAGATTCTGCATAAAATATGCACTTGAAGTACTCATTGTTAGATGCTTTTAGATGCATTTGGACAAGTCTTCTAGTGACTTTATGGAGTGAATTTACAAAAAGGCAAATAGACTGTGCACCTTGCATGTGCAATTGAACTTATTTCCCCCATCCATAATCCAATCATGTGCAAGCAAAAAATGTCCTTGCACTTGATGGGGTGTTCTTTACAAAGTAAAGCTTTACCACATTTGCGAAGAAAAATTAATGCAACTGCACTTGCAAAGTACAGAATTTATGGGGTTGATTTACGGTACTAAAGGCAAATAGACTGTGTAGTTTGCAAAGTTCAGTTGCACCAGAGTTTAGTAAATGAGCAGAAGCTCTGCTGACTTCCATCATCCAATCATGTGCAAGCAAAACATGTTTTTTTTGTTCATACATGTGATTGGGTATTATTTGCAAAGTGAAGCTTTACCTCAACAGTCTTTTTGCCTTTAGTGCATCAACCCCTATATGTGTGTGTGTGTGCATAGACATTTACATGTATGTATGGCCTCGGATGCAGCCGTGCCCTACTTTTTTTGTACACCACCAAACACAGTGCACATTTTTGTTTGTAGATGCAAATGTGTGTTTAGCCCTATTGATTCCTACAGTGCTGTGTTTAGATGCGAACTAAACTATATACTGTATGTACACTATATTGCCAAAAGTATTGGGACACCTGCCCTTACACACACATGAACTTTAATGTCAACCCAGTCTTAGTCTGTATGGTTCTTGTTCAAGTATTTTATTGGAGAAAAGAAACAGAATACAATAAACAAGTCACAGTAACATTTTGCGATATATAAGGATCAATACTGTTGAGATTCAAGAATCATGTTTCGGAGAGATATATGGTATTAACAATGAAACAATCATCATTCTTTGAAATGAAGTGAAACCGACCATAATGGTTGTGTGGCATGGAAAGCAAATGCTTTCAGAGAAAGAGTGAAAAAGGTTTGTTGAGTCCATATCCAGGTTTGGGGGTGTGCCCCATAGAACTGCTTCATTCAATTGCTATAATTCATTATTTAAGTAAGCCGGGGAGGCTGGGTTTGTGTAGGTTGTCTCCTGCCCCGAGTGTCATGGCTTTTGTTGTGTAATAGATGACAGGACAGGGGATAGTTGAGTGTATGGCATATGATTGTGGTGAACCATCAGATTAGAGCGAGAGGCATTAGTGAGGAATATTAGAACAGAGGTTGGGAGTAGAGATAAATGGGCAAGAGAGGGTAGAAGAAAGGACAGGGATGTAGCAGTGCCCGGGGGCGACCAGGTCATCTAGGGGACGTTGTGGTCATTGTTTCTTGCATATGCGCAAGGAAGTAAGAGTGTATGATCAAAGTTGGAGGGTAAGTAATGTTCAACCCAAGGGCTCCAGAGTTTTCATATTTAGGGATCCTGTCTAGCAGTACAGCATCTATTTTAGCATGAATCATAGCTTGTGTAATTCTATTTGGGGCTGCTAGGACACAGAGGGTAGGGGTTTTCCATACTCTTGCTATTGTTTGCTTGGCAGCTGTAATAACCTGGAGGCATAGTTTAAACTGTCGGTGGGTGATGATTGGTGGTTTCAGGTTTAGGTGCGCCATTTTGGGGTCTGGACCAATGTGTACATTACACAGTTTTGACAGGATACGGAAGATGTCAGACCATAATACTTGTACCACTGGGCATTCCCACCATATATGTAAGTGTGTGCCTCATGAGTTGCAGCCATGGAAACATTGGGAGGGGTATTGTGGAAGAAATATAGATATCCTGGCGGGGACCAAGTACCACCTAGTGAGGATTTTATAGTTGGTTTCTAGGGTGACAATATTTTGTGAGGCCGATTTAGTGGGTTCCCAAATAAGGGACCAGTCTGCGGGGTCTAAAGAGGTGCTGAGATCTCTCTCCGACTTAGCAACATAGGATGGAGGGATAGTAGTGGCTGGTAGCAATAGTCATTTGTATAGGTCCAATATAAGTCCTCTCCTATGTGAGTCAGATTTGTGGTGGGTAAGCTGTTGGGCAGCGAAGTCAGAAGGGATTAGAGGGGTCAGGAAGGGTTTGAGCTCAATAAAACGGAAGAGTTACCGATGGGGGATGTCATGTGTTTTGCAGAGAGAAAGAAACGGGATTATTTTCCCTGCTTGTATGAAATTGTGGGCTCAGATAAAGACTGATGTGGACCATGCCGAGAAGGAGGATGGGGACATCCATCCGGGTAAAACCTCAGGTTTCGGAAGAAGGAGAGCATGGGTTTATGGTTAGATTGTAGACCATAATGCATTTTGAGTCTGTCCCAGATATGGAGAGAGTGGCGCATTATAGGGTTAGTTAGGGTGCAACGATGAGGTGGGGCTAGCCACAGAAGGTTAGCCACAGATAAAGGGTCACAATCAATAGATTCTAAGGCCACCCACAGAGGAACTTCCTTGGTAGCGGGGTACTTAGGGTGTTGGGCCAGCTGGGCTGCGTAGTAGTATGCCCTTAGTTTGGACAACCCTAGTCCACCTTGCAGTTTAAGAGCATAAAGTGTCGGCTTTGGGATATGGATTTCGATTGTCTCCAGACAAATGACAAGATTTGGCATTGTAGAATGCACAGAAAATGAGCTGGGACTTGTATAGGGAGGGTGCGAAATAGCAATTGGTGCTGAAGGGAGGTTGGGAGGGGTTGACAGTGAGGGCTGGTTATTTGTGGGGATTGACTTGCAGGCCTGAGATACTGCCAAACTAGGACCTAGGAGTAGATCTGGAGCAGAGATGAGCGGGGATGTCATGATAGCAGCACGTCATCTGCAAAGAGTCGTATGCTTGGTGTTCTCCAGTTCAACACCTTTGATGTTGGGGTCAGAACAGATCAGGAACAATAAAAGTTCTATGGCTAGGGCAAAGAGTAAGGATGAAAGTGGACAACCCTGGCGAGTGCCTCTAGTAATAGGGAAGAGATCACATTTATATCCGGCGTATTGAACATAGGCTTTGGGATTGGTGTAGAGGGAGGAGACCCAGGAAAAAAGTGTGCTCCAAAGCCCCATCTGTGTAGGACAAATTGAAGGTAAGGCCATGAGACTGTATAAAAGGCTTTGTGGATTTTGAGGGATCAGCAAGGGCTAGGAGTATCGCTCTGCAATGTTATTGCCTGCTTGCCGGGGGGGAATTAAGCCTATCTAGTCTCTATGGATCAGAGTGCCTATGCTTAGGTTCAGACGGCTAGGGGGATTTTTTTGCCAATATTTTTATGTCTAAGTTAAGGACATTAATAGTTCTATAGTTGGACCATGCTGTATCGTTGGAGTGTGGTTTGTGGATCATAGAAATACTTACTGTCAGTGTCTCTGCCCGTAACAAATGTCCATCCAAGATTAATTTCAGCGCCTTCTCAAACATAGGTGCAAGTAGGTTGGCAAATTTTTTATAGTATGTGGCTGATAAGCCATCAGGGCCCGAGTGTTTATTAGGTTTGAGGGCTTTGATAGCCATCAGGATTTCCAAGGTTGTGATGGGTTTATCTAGGTTCTCGGCATTGGGGGCTGAGATTGTGGGGAGGTTGATTCAAGAGAAAAGGTTCTCGACTGTAGTCTGGTCGAACGTGCCTGGGGCTGTATATAAGTCAGTTAGTCTACGACTGAATTTGTGTAGTATTTTTAGGGGATTGTTTGAATATGTATAGCGTGAGAGTTTTAGGAATACAGGTTTGTGAGTATGGTCTGCCTTATGGAGGGCGAGAAACGTATCTGGTTTATTCGCCTTAGTTTAAATTTGTGTCGAGATTAGCGTAGGGTTTTCTCACCCAATTCTGTGAGTAATAGGTCGAGATCGAGTCGGGCCTAATCCAGGTCCTGTCTAGTGGCTGGAGAGGGGTGATTTTGAAATGTGGTCGATGTAGTGTAGAACGTGTCTTCAAGGTGTTTTTGGAATAAACATTTCTCCTTACGTATGTGGGATGCCTGACTGGTACAGGTGCCTCTAATGGCTGGCTTATGGGCTTCCCATAGCGTCAATGGAGAGATATCATCTGTAGAATTGTGGGTAAGGTAATCTTGGAGACCTGATTCTAATTCAAAGTGGTGTTCTGGGTGTGCTAAAATGGTGTTATATGGTGTTTATGCACCAAGATCTGCTGTTAGGGGTAGGTACTGTATAAGAGATGACAGGGTGGTAAGAACCACGTTGAGTCTAGGGGGGAGTGGCGGCTTAGAAGTTGCTGGAGAGTCAGTCTTGTGGGTTGGGATGTGTACGAGATGGGGGATTTGTCTAAAAATGGGTATATAACTTTATTAGAATCACCACATATTATGAGGGTTCCCTTTTTGTGAGCATCTATGGCCATTAGCAGATGGGAGAGGAAGGGAGTTGGGTTCTTGTTGAGTGCGTAGTAAGATACAGTGGTTATTTCACTGTCTAGGAGGGAGGAGGTAGCGTCCTTCGGGGTCCTTGATCTCCACCTGGAGAGTGAAAGGGGATGAGCCGTGGAAAGTTATGTGGGCCCTTCTTTGCTTGGAAGATGCAGATGCTGTATAAACTTGGGGGTAGGAGTTGCTAAAGAATTTAGGAGTAGATTGAGTTGTGAAGTGTGTTTCCTGCAGGCAGGCAATATGTGCCTCAATCGAGGTGAGGGTACTAAAAGCTTTGGTTCTTTTTGTTGGGAAGTTGAGCCCTTGGGTGTTAAAGAGGAATTAAACCCTGATGGGTTTACTTCTTCTTTGTCTCCCTGCAAAGGTAAAGCATAATGGGCTACTTTGCATCACATAGTAGCCCATTATGTGTCACTTACCTGACACAGGAGCCAGCGATGTCACCGCTGTCCCCTGTAGTACGGAGCATCCATCTGCTTCCGGCCATCACTGCTCCGGCCACTCACAGCGCCGGAGCAGCGATGACGTCACTCGTGCGCATGTGTACGCGAGCATGTGCTGCTAACGGCGATAGTGTGCCTGCGCGCCACTGTCTACGGTGCATGCGCCATAGACAGCAGTGACTGTCTTTTGGTAAATATTTCCTAAACCGTGTAGGTTTATTAGATATTTCTTGGACCTTCAGGTAAGCCTTAATCTAGGCTTACCTGTAGGTCAAAGTGATTTGTAAGGGTTTACAACCACTTTAAGGGAGAGAACATTCAAGGGGGCCATTGGTAAGGGTTGTGTGTGCTTCCTCAACTATGTAATGCATAGGTTAGATGACCACAGGTGCCCCCCCCCCCGGGGGTGTGATGAAAAGAGAGATGAGGAGAAGAAGGAGTGTTAAGCAGAGAGAGGAACAAGGAAAGTAAAGGGAAGTAGAGATGCTTAGGTGTAAACAAAATATGAGTGGCAAGGTGGGTGTCCTTGGGGAGAGAAAAAGGATTTCTCTTCCAGAGGAACGAGTGTAGTCCAGAGTGTGGCATTCGCGGACAAAGTGGGGGGATCAGTGACATCCCTCAGTGGTCACCACAGTCAACTGGGGTAACATCAATGTGGATGTAAAGGTCAGTGTAGGTGAGACCCAGCAATATGAAAAGCAGGGAGGAGAAATTTTCAAGAGAAACCCTTAGCATGGTATTTCACCTGGGTAGGTAATTTGTTCAGTTGAGGTGAGTACTCGTGCGTTGTGGGTGTCTATGTAAAACAATGAAGGCGAGCTGGAGTGAGGGAGAGCATCAGCTTATCAACCATGGAAATACAGGTTATTATAAACATAAGAGGAACTAGATTCTGGAGGGGGGAGGGGGGTCTAGTTGATTAGTAAGTCCATAATAAACGTATTGAACAAGTGTCCCAGTTGGGACAAACGTGAAGGGGTGCGCAACATAGCTCAACTATAGCAATTAAGCCTGTAAAAGAACATGAAAACAGAATGTCATTTATATATATTAGGCCTGCATGGAGACTGGTAGCATAAAATGTCACAAATAGTGGGGGAATTGTGGGTGAAGGGGGGGACCCAGAGGTTTTTTCTCCATATGTGGATTGAGCCAGAGGGTCTAACAGATGATGTTTGAGGTGTGGGTGTTGAATAGAAGAAATGCTCCTGGGGTCCATATGGGCCTTTTTCAAGAACAAAGTTTCAACTAGCGGTCAGGGGTGGGAGGATTGTTGGGGTAGATAAGGGAGGAAAGGGACGATGTAAAGAAGATTGAAGAGATCAGGGTAGTTAAAAGTGGGTGGGGTGGTTTAGAATAGAATAGGGGTCAGGTTGATCAGCTGGTGACATGCTGCTGTGGTCGGGGGAGTAGTAAAAGGTCCAACTGGACTTCGACCGTGGAGGCTGAGCGTCCAGAGCATGGAAGATGAGGTGGAACCTCTTCAGTGAAAAGTCTGGAGGGTTATATTTTCATTGCGAAGGACCTCAAGATCTTCCATATGATTTGCCAGCCCTATCTCCAGATCATCCATCTGCTGTTCTAGTACTGCTACATGGTTGCCCAATTTGGTTGGATGTTTGTTTTAATGCTTTATTGAGCATCCGCTCAAATTGATGTAAGATATCATTTTGGGAGGCTTCTGAGTGGAGGGCAAGATGAGTGAGACCAAATTCTGTGTCAGACTCACACTCTGCAGCTGCCATCTGTGGTATGTGTTTCTGCAGGTTGGCCAGGCCGGGCCTGTCAGTTTAGAAGGAGCTGCGGCCATCTTGGAGGAGGCCAGCGCTAGAGCGCCCCGGATGGATTTCGGCTTCTTTTTAGATTTATAACTGCTGTATACCATCATGGCTGGTCCTGATGGCTGTCAGTGGTGGCGAGATGAGGCGGGTGAGAGAGGGATTGCCGGGTGTCAGGTACGAGCAGCTGTGGGAGTCCATGAGAAAGCGGAGCTCTAGTCAGGCATGTCCTGCTAGGTCAGCTCTGCACATGGATGGATGCTTTGGAATGAATTGGAGTGGAGACTGCAAGCCAGGCCCTCAAGTCCAATATCAGTGCCTGACCTCACAAATGCACTTTAGGAAGAATGGTCAAACATTCCCATAGACACACGCCCAAATCTTGGGGACAGTCTTCCCAGAAGAGTTGAAGCTGTTATAGTTACAAAGTGTGGGCCAACTCAATATTGAACCCCACAGACAAACACTGGGATACCATTAATGTGCATGTGCATGTAAAGGCAGGTGGCCCAATACTTTTTGACAATAGAGTGTATCTAAATGTAGCATTTTATATACCCATACGAATGAGCCCTAAAAGAAACAAATGGTTTCCTAAATCTTTGTCTTTTCCATTAGCACTGTTATATATTTATATATTTTTTTATATGTGACCAATGTTTTTTTAAAATTAGAACACAGCCTTGAACATAACTGGCCTAGTTACACGCTCTTCCTCCCCTATGACTAATACGGTCATACATGCCATGCATTGTAAGCATTTTATAAGCTTCTGTTTTAAGTGTCGTTTCCTGCATTGTACAAAACTGCTGACAAAAGAAGAGTTAAGGCCAGGCTGTGATAGAGTTTCAGGTGCTTTAATTTGAACATAGATGAGCAGAGACAGCATTACAGAGCCATGCAGCAACTATAAGCTGACCCTCCTATCATTCAGCTGTCATTCTATCTTGGATGACAGCAATGCTGGGAGCCACAAGGAATATTTTGTCAGCGGCATACTCTATTTTATTTAATAACATGTTCAATTTTCTCAACACTCGGATAATTGAAACTTTGAGTGTAGAAAAAAATAAATCTAGCAGATTCCTTGCTGTATATTCTTAAAGGAGCAGTAGACCAAGAATACAAAATATGTATACAAGATCTAATAAGTAATAACATTTACAAAAATGTAACTGAAAATGTCAGTGCTGCAGAACTAGCGATAGCCAACACGTGTATCATTGCTGTACTGTGTTACAGCCATATTAAAGAGCATGCAAGCCCACTCTGCAGGCTTGTACCTACAGGTAAGCCTATAGTAAGGCTTACCTATAGGTACTATAAATATCATGGTTTTGGAGATAATCACACTTCATGCAGCTGGTGATGTCACCGGCGCATGGGTCTGAAGAGACAGTATACCCGTGCGGTCCCTTCAAAGCTCAGTGGCGCAGTCCATGACACCCGTGCACATGCGCAGGAGTGATGTCATCGCAGCGCCGACAATCAGATGGACGGAGGACGCGAACGCGGAAGGAAGAACAGGCAAAGATGGAAGCGTTTGTCAGAGCTGACAGTGTGGCAGTGCACGGCTTCATTCTAAGGTAAGTATTTCATAATGTGCTATTATGCAATTCATACTAACATATAATACCTTTGCTTTGCAGGGGGTTTTAAAAAAAAAAAGAAGAAAATTGGGCAGGGTTTACTTCCTCTTTAAGCTTAAAGTGGAATTAAACCCAAAACCAAAAATGTATTACTGTATATTGCAGCTTACCAATCCTAATGCTGCGAACACACGGCCGGACTTTCTGGCAGACTAGGTCCAACGGTCTTCCCGACGGACTTTTCTGTGGAGTTCCGACAGACTTTCTGAACGAACGGACTTGGCCACACACAAACGGACTAAGTCCGTTTGAAAGTCCATTTGTTTTGATCATGATGTCGTACGACTGGACTATAAAATAAGTTCAATAGCCAGTAGCCAATAGCTTCCCTTGCGTCGTATTTGGTCCGTCGGACCAGCATACAGACAAACAATTTTCCCAATAGAAATTGAGTCTGTCGGATAGATTTGAAACGTTCTATTTCTAGGTTCGTCAGATTTTTATAACGAAAAACGATGGGACTGATTCCGTCGGACCTAGTCTGCCGGAAAGTCCGGTCATGTGTACATGGCATGAGATGTGGTGGCTGCATTCGTCTTCTTTTTTTAGGCTTTCTTCCTTCTGTTTTCATCTGGTGATCTGGCCAGAAACACTCTTCCTGTACAAGGCTCAGTTCACACTGGTGCGACATGCGCTCTGACTTTGAGGGTTGCCACCTCATCCCTTTAAACCTGAACACATGTTAACCACTTCAGCCCCGGAAGTTTACCCCCCTTCATGACCAAGCCATTTTTTTCCGATTTTCTGTGTCTCTTTAATGGACAATTGTGTGGTTGAGCGACACTGTACTCAAACAAAATTAATGTCCCTTTTTTCCAACAAATAGAGCTTTCTTTTGGAGGTATTTGATCACCTGTGCATTCTTTTTTTTTGCGCTATAAACAAAAAAAGACGGACAATTTTGAAAAAAAAAACATATTTTTTACTTTCTGCTATAATACATACATGTATCCAAAAAAAAAAAAATGTATTCATCAGTTTAGGCTAATATATATTATTCTACATATTTTTGGTAAAAAAAAAAATGCAATAAGCGATATTGATTGTTTTACTCAAAAGTTATAGCATCCACAAAATACGGGATAGATTTATGGGCTTCTATTTATTCTTTATTGTTTTTACTGGTAATGGTGGCTATTTTTAGCAGGACTGCGACATTGCGGCGGACAAATCTGACCCCAAGTGACACTTTTTGGGGACCATTGAAATTATTACAGTGATCAGTGCTAAAAAAATGCACTGATCAATGTATAAGTGACACTGGTAGGGAAGGGGTTAACACTAAGGGTTGATCAAAGGGTTAACTGTATTCCCTGGGTGTGTTCTAACTGTGTGGGGGATGGGCTCACTGGGACAACACAGAAATTGCTGTTCCTAATCACTAGCAACATAAGATCTCTGAGTTGTCCCCTATCAGAAAGGGGATCCGCCTTGTTTACATCTCCGTTCTGCTTTGCTGTACCATGATTGCGGGTGGCTGGTGGACATCGAGTCCCCTGGAGTTATGGCTGCGCTTGAGCGCCGTGCGCCCATACTACCACATGCATGGAACAACGTACAGGTGTGTCAGTTTGTGCAGCCGAGCCAACTTGCCGCAGTATATATGCGGAAGGCAGTTGGCAAGTGGTTAATTACACAGGTTCTGAGGCTAATTTAATGCAGATAAGACACCAAGTGAGCAACCATAATTAATAGGAGCGACTACTTTTGGTGCAACTTCAGCACGACTTGCATTGACTTCTGCTAAAGGAGTCATATGCAAGTTGTGCCGAAGTCGCACTGGGATGTCGGCTTCAAAGTCATGCGAAAGTCGCGGTTGCTACAGTGCCTTGAAAAAGTATTCATACCCCTTGACATTTTCCACATTTTGTCATGTTACAACCAAAAATGTAAATGTATTTTATTGGGATTTTATTTAAAAGATCAACACAAATTGGCACATGAAGGAGAAGTGGAAGGATCCATGGTGCTACACACCCACAGTGTCCTGTGAGGGTTATGGGAGAGACAACCTCAGCCTGGGCTCCCATCAGGCCACGCCACCCCAACATGTTTCCCTCCATCCCTCGGAGCTTAGTCATGGGGATCTTTTTATGGGTTTTTTTTTTTCAACAGTGGCTTTCTTCTTGCCACTCTTCCATAAAGGCCAGATTTGTGGAGAGCACGACTAATAGTTGTCCTGTGAACAGATTCTCTCACCTGAGCTGTGGATCTCTGCAGCTCCTCCAGAGTTACCCTGGGCCTTTTGGCTTCTTCTTTGATTAATGCTCTCCTTGCCTGTCAATTTAGGTGGTCGGTCATGTCAGGGTAGGTTTGCTGTTGTGCCATACTCTTTCCATTTTCAGATGATGGATTGAACAGTGCTCCTTGAGATGTTCAAAGCTTGGGAGATTTTTTTATAACCTACCCCTAGTATAAACTTCTCTACAACTTTATCCCTGACCTGTCTGGTGTGTTCCTTGGGCTTCATGATGCTGTTTGTTCACAAAGATTATCTTACAAACCTCTGAGGGCTTCATAGAAAAGCTATATTTATACTGAGATTAAATTACACACAGAAGGACTCTATTTACTAATTAGGTGACTTCTGAATTGGTTCCACAAGATTGTAGTTAGAGGTATCAGAGCAAAGGGGACTGAATGCAAATGCATGCTGCACTTTTCACATTTTTATTTGTAAATAAAAATTGAAAACCATTTATCATTTTACTTCCACTTCACAATTATGTGTCGCTTGGTGTTGCTCTATCACATAAAATCCCAATAAAATACATTTACATTTTTGGTTGTAACATGACAAAATGTGGAAAATTTCAAGGGGTATGAATACTTTTTCACGACACTGTATCTGGAGGTGCTTTTTTTAAAAATGGCCTGGCAGTTTACATTAACATAAAGCAATAATAGAGGACTGATAGCCAGGTGGCATGCAAACCATTTGTGCAGACTGTACAGCTGCAAAAAAGACCCCTTTCACACTGCGGCTGTTTTTCCAGGCGCTACAAAGCTAAAAATAGTGCCTGCATAGCGCCTGAAAAAAGCA
Organism: Lithobates pipiens; assembly: GCF_037356315.1. Classification (NCBI taxonomy): domain Eukaryota; kingdom Metazoa; phylum Chordata; class Amphibia; order Anura; family Ranidae; genus Lithobates; species Lithobates pipiens. The sequence goes on from NW_027507784.1 coordinate 75,395,070, forward strand.
GCTCCATTCACTCCATTCACTCCAGTGTGAAAGCCTGGGGTGTGGAGCAGTGCATGGTGGCAGGGCGTCACAAAAAGTCCTGCTGCGCGGCTTCTTTGGAGCGGTGAAGGAGCGGTGAACTCACCGCTCCTCCACCGCCGCTCCCGTTTGAAATCAATGGGGCAGCGCTGCTCCAGCTGCATTTTGTGGGTGAATTTAACCCCTTTTCGGCCACTGGGGGGTAAAACTACTCTAATGTGGCGCTAAAAATAGTGCCGCTTTACCGCTGATGCCCTAGGTGGCTTGGTGTGAAAGGGGTCTTAGAGGCCCATTTATACTAGATGTGGGTCTGATATGTGCGTACAGTATATCTTTCCCACTGTCACATAGTTCTGGACATTGCTCACTACTATTTAGCTATTCTTTGATAGACATAAATTAAATGATTTAATTAGCCAGCAGTTGCATGGGGACCAAAAAACTGGTCTTGAGCAGGGGCTCTTTAGTGACTCTTTTGCCATTGGTTTTTGCAGGTATAGGCAGGCACCGCTAAGTGAAAAGGTCACTTTAAATTTAGAAGCCTTGTAGCAGTCATCCTATTAAAGTGCATCCATCGTCTGTGTTAGAAATCCCGGCATTGACTTGCACTGGAGCCTGTAATCAGTGCTTCTCTATCTGCCTTGGGAAACAATACAAATGAACAGGACTGCAGAATCAATGGAGCTAGAAGGTGCAGTGTGTGTCTCATTTTAATGAAGAGCAATGTGTACATTTCACTGAGTACTTATTTATAATGAACCATTTGCCTTAAGGTACCCTTGAAGACACAGGCATCTGAGAGTACATGGCTTGCTCCAGGAAAACCTGTTAAATGACCTGTTTGATGCATGTGTGTAGTGCGCCTGATGCCTGGGCAGATCTGTCCCTTCCTCAGTGAGGCGCTGTCACGTTTCCCAATAAGAGAATATAATAACTATGTTTGCGTGTTGGCTACCACCTCCAGGCACATATTACCTACCCAACCATGCTGCCTTGCAGCCTCCCAGCTGCGACATCCATACCTGCCTAAGTTCCGATGCTGACTACAGGAACATTAAGCCAGATTAAACCTCCACCACATTTTTTTCTTGGGTCCCAGGAGCTTTTAGTTATAATGTGCAATTATGCTTAACTGCTTCAGCCCCAAGAATATTTGGCTGCTGAATGATCAGGCCATTTTTTGGGATTCGGCACTGCGTCGCTTTAACTGACAAGTTATGCGACATTGCACCCGAACAAAATTTACGTTCTTTTTTCCCCACACATAGAGCTTTCTTTTAGTGGTATTTGATCATCTCTGCATTTTTTTCTTTTTTGTGCTATAAACAAAAAAATGAAAAAAGCACAATATTTTGTACTTTTTGCTATAATACATATCCCCATTTTAAAAAAAAAAAAAGCAAATTCTCCTCAGTTTAGGCTGATATGTATTCTTCTACATATTTTTGGTAATACAAATCACAATAAATGTATATTGATTGGTTTGCGCAAAAGTTATTGCGTCTACAAAATAGGGGATAGATTTATAGCATTTTTATTATTATTTTTTTTATTAGTCATTTTTTTTTTACTAGTAAAGGCGGCGATCTGTGATTTTTATCAGGACTGCGACATTATAGCAGACACATCAGACACTTTTGACACATTTTTGGGACCATTGTCATTTACGCAGTGATCAGTGCTATAAAATGCCACTGGGAGGGAAGGGGGCAATCAAGGGGTTAATTGTGTTCCCTCTCTGTGTTCTAACTGAAGGGGGGAAGGGGACTGTCTAGGGGAGATGACAGATTGCTGTTCATACTTTGTATGAACACACGATCAGTCTCTTCTCCCCTCAGAGAACCGGGATCTGTGTGTTTACACACACAGATCCCTGGTTCTCGGTGTGTCACGAGTGATCGCCTGAGCCCGGCAGCCATCGAGAACGCCGGGCACTCGCATCGGCTCCGGGGGTGAGCAGTGGGCATGGCCACATGGCGAAGCGCCGTAACATAACATTGTCTCGCCCAGCTGTGCCATTCTATTTACTAAAATATTTTCCATACATTTCCATGCTCTGTGTACTGTGAGAGACCAAATTTAGTGAATACAGGGTCCTGGGTTTAGTAACACTTTAATTCTATTTTTATAACTCAATGGCTTTCTGGCAGATGGAAGGTATTTACTGTATGGGTACATACAAGAGATGTTTTAAAAGATACAAAACACGGAGTCATGCATATATGCACTGAATACTGTATGTGTTGTCTTTTTCTTTACATTTTAAAGGAAACCTGTCACCATTTATTTCAACAACAATCTACCTATAAGATTATATGAGCATCTGATATATTTAAGGCATGTTATTTACCTGTAAAAGCCTCCCATGTGAAGACAACCAAAAGCTCAGAGACTGCTGCTGGGTGCCGCCATCTTGGATGTAATGTCAGCAGTTTCAACAGACTTAGCCCTTGTACACACGGTCGGAGAATCCGTCGGAATGTGTCCTATCGGACCTTGTTATCGGATAATCCGACTGTGTGTGGTATGCATCGGATTGATTCCGTCTGAATATCCGTCGGACCCAATTTTCCAACATGTTGCAAATATTTCCCGACCAACTGGGCCGGTCGGACATATTCCGATCATGTGTAGCGAATTTTGATCGGACCAAGTGCCACGCATGCTCAGATCAAATTCCTACATCAAAGCTATTGGCTACTAGCCTGAATTTAGTCCCATCATAACGAAATTACATCATCATGTTCTGAAAGATCGGATTTTTCGCCAACTTGGCCCGACCGTGTGTGTGCAACAGTTTCGGACACAATCCATCAAACTAAATCCGACGGACAAAATCCGACGAATTTGGTTGGCAAAATCTCCAACCGTGTGTACAGGGGCTAAGAGCTCTCACACTCTATAGTATTTTTTTCACTACTTCTAGGCTGAGGGGTTAGGTCAGCACAGACAGTAATTAGACACTCCCAGAAAAGGAGTCGGGTCTGACTTGCAAAGAGGGAAAGGACTGTGCTAGGGAATTGACTCATTCTGAAGCAGTCACATTTTCTAACCAGTTCAAAGTACTGTAGAGATGAGCTGAACCCTTCCATGTTCGGTTTGCAGCAGAATTCCTGAACAGGGGAAAAGTTCTGAACCTGCCCCAAAGCACTCCCCCATGTTGAGGGCATGTGGCCAGGTAGAAACATAAATGATCCAAGGCCTGGTGTTACACCAACATCACCTCCATCCCTAATTCAATATATATATACAAGGGGTTTGCCTGGGACTTTGAGTGAGGTGAATATGGTTAGTCAAGAAACATGTCATGGAAGTAAAATAATGAGTAGTACCAGATGACGTTTTACGAGACCATGACATGGCCTTGGCAGATACAAATATAAGTGTCTCTAGAAGTTTCCCTTTGTCCATGATCATGAACTGGGTGTGATGTGAGACCATCCCATCATGGAAGTACAGCTGGTGTGTGTAAACTTATGATGTGAGTGAGGAATCAGCGACTGATAGCCTGGTCCAGCCCTTTGATTTAGCAAAGCATTTACCCCTGAAGAGCGAGCATGGTCTTGCAAAACATCGTCTGGTACTACTCGTGCTTGCAAATTTCTCTCATGTTTGTATATTGGTATATGTTGTTTTACCATGTATGTGGATTGTCTCATGTTCACATTATACGCATATTTTATCGGCCTGTAGTTATTGCTGTTGTGTTTCAGGTGCACAACAATTGTAATAACTCTACATTATTTTACTTCCATGACATGTTTCTTGACTAACCAATTCCACCTCACTCAAAGTTCCAGGGCGAACCCCTTGTATATATGTTACCTGTTAGGGTTCAGGAGGAGCCTGCTCGGATAAAGGTTTGGTATAGATTGGGGGGAGGGGGTGGAGAGGGACCTCCCCTTAAAATCCATTGGATAAGCCTATTGAAAGCTGATGACTCATCAGTTTTTAAAGAAGCCGCAGCTGGCTTCCTGGTGCCACTCCTTAGCAACCAGCTTTTACTGTACTCTGATTGGGCAACGCTTTGCCCAATCAGAGAGCAGAAAGCACTGTGCAGCGCACAGTGCATTACAGGGCGTTTAGCAGGGCGAACACCCGCTGAACACCTGGCAAACTCTGGTTTTTAAGCGGGCCAAACGGCCAATGCTCAGCCCGAACTCATGCTTGGGCCAAATTGTTCGCCCAACACTAGTTCAAAGACACATCACAAGTTAATAAAAATGTTTATGTACATGAAAAAAAACTCTCTCATTAAGCGTTTGACTTTTTTTTTTTTTAAGTTGATTGCATAGTCTCTGAAATTATTTGTACAATACATTATTTGCATCAAGTGTACATTGTATAGCAAGTGTAGTGAAACACACAATCTGCCTACGCCCTAAGTCATTACTATTTTTATTTCCCTTATTATTTTTTTTCTTGAAAGACATTTCCCACTTTCGACTCCAGATTATCTCCCCCCCAGAAGCAGATTAATCATTTGATAACACTGTATAGATTTATCTATTAGTCCACAGTACGCTACCACATTCTGACATCCTCACACAGAGCCACTGAATTTCATTATCTTGTATTTATAAACCAACAGATTATTTGTATAGTACTATACCAGAGGGAATATTCAAGATACTTGTACATTTTTACAGACATGCATGACCATTACATACAGAACTTTTGGACATGACTACCTGTAAAATAAGTTATGAAATAAGTCATAGAGTTGAAGGTTGTATGTAGACAACCATCAACACAGCCCAAAGTCTGCAGGCTTTATAAAATATACAGGAATTAATAATCTCTAATTTAATTCAGAGGTTTATGTTTCAATGATGTAAACCCATCAAAATAAACTTTGTGGATGCATATTAGGGTGGAAAGCCTTCATGTTCTGTTTTTTTTTTTTTTATCATGGTATTAATTTTTTTACTGCAGAACCCGCCATTGGCTATTGTCAATAATCTAGTGATCCTTGAACACACTTGTTGGTGACCCCGGAAAACACCTGCTGATGATGCTGGAACACACCTGCTGATGATGTTAGAGCATGCCTGTTGGTGATTCTAGAACAAACCTGCTGGTGATCCTGGAACACACCTGTTGGTGATTCTGGAACACACCTGCTGGTGTTAATAAATCGTACCTGGGGATTCTGCAACAAACTTGTTGGTGATTCTGGAACACACCTGCTGGTGATCCTAGAAAATACCTGCAGGTGATGTTGGAATACACCTGTTGGTGATTCTGAACGCACCTGCTGTTGACCTTAGAACATACCTACAGACGATGTTGGTACACACCTGTTGGTAATTTTGAACACAGCTGCCCGGTGTTAATAGAGCATACATGCTGGTGATGTTAGAACACACCTGTTGGGGTTTCTGGAAAAAACCTGCTAGGGATTCTGGAACAAACCTACTGGTGATTCTGGAACATACCTGTTGGTGTTCATAGAACATACCTGCTGGTGATGTTCGAAAAAAAACTGTTGGTAATTCTGGAACAAACCTGCTGGTGATTCTGGAACACGCAAGATGCAGAAAGCAGAGAAGACATTACATACCTCAGGGTTCAGAAAGTACACTTCTACTAATGTAGCACAGGGGTTAGGGATGAGCTTCCAATTTGAGTCAAACTCATGTTCGAACGCATGCCCCCTTGGGCAAAAAAATTAGCACTTTATATTTTTTTCATGTTCGAGTCCCATAGACTTTAATGGTGTTTGGATGTTCGAACAAATGTATTGCCTGTTCGCATGTTCTGATGCGAACCAAACTGGGGGGGGGGGGGTGTTTGGCTCATCCCTAATAGGGGTGTGTGCTTTTCCTGCAGTAGAGAACAAACAAGTCAGATACATTTAATTAAATAAACATTCTGACTTTAGCACAACTGCAGTAATTACTGGATAACTTTAGTAGTTAACCAAAAGCGTATCTGTAACTGTTCATTAAATACTAATACATTTACAAAGCATTTGGTAAGCATTGCAATTTTAGCTATATGAATTTTAAGGCAGCCATAGGTAGGGGGTGCGTTCATGATTTTTCCTGTAGTTATACAATGTCGATTGATGGTCAGGTTACAGAGTGTGACCATAGCCTTAAAGATGAACTTCAAACAAACAGAAAAATACAATGATAAAATAGAAAGATATCTGGGAGCTATTTTGCCTACCAACACCTTTGATCTCCTGTTCATCCAGTTTTGAGATTTACAAAGCTCTGCCACGCAGCACAGCCCTGTCATTTGAAGGTTTTGTCCCTTCACATGTCAGTGGCAAAGCAACCCAGAGTGGCAAAACAGCCACCTCTGGTGGTGACAGCAACACATTCTCATGTGTAGTAAATGGTCCCATACTGCCAACATAGTTTGTTCATTTTTATTGGTGGAATATTACATCATGCAATATTGTATATTCACATGAGTCCCTGCCTTCAAGGAGCTTACAATCTAAGGTCCCTAACTCCCCCGCATACATACACATATTAGGGCCAATTTAGACAGGAACCAATTAACCTTCCAGCATTTATTTGGGAAGTAGGAGGAAACCAGAGTACCCAGAGTAAACTCACTCAAACACAGGGAGAATATGCAAACTCTAGGTAGTGTCATTTGTGGAATTCCAGCAGATGACCCTAGTGCTGCAAGGCAGAAAGTGATAACCACTAAGTAACTGCCCTGACATGCACTTTAGGTTATTCAAAGTCGGCTGTCCAACTTCAGTCTTCGAGGGTCGCATACCAGTCATGGTGTATCTGCAGGCAAATTTTAGTGAATTAATTAATTGTTTCAGGCAAATTCTAAAATATTTATTAAGTCCCTGGAGGACTTAGTTGGACAGTAACAAGCTAAATATAATCACTTTATATTCAAAGGTCAATTCAACATTTCACAAAACTTTGAAAAAAGTTTGCTTTACTTAAGAAAAAGAAAGTAGCAAGAGACAAGATCATCCTGAGTTTTTTGTTGAAATGTCTATGCTTTTTTTGTGTTTTTATGACATATTCTTTAGCAGGTTGGCTTTCTAGCAGCTGGCGTCCATTAATTTTGCTGTTTAATTGGATCTTTGTAGATGTTCAGCCAACTGGTCAGGAAAGCAGTGTGAGAGGCCGGCTCCCAAGAGCAGCAAGTCTGACAATGCTGGTTCAAGTGAGTATCTCAAATTAGCATCCACAATTACTGGCAACTTATTTTGAAGTTTAAAACATAATCGGAACAAGTTTCTCACCCAGTAGTAATGATTACACTGGGCTGTGTAGGCAGAGTGCATAAATCTGTTCTTGTAAATTAAACACTGATGTCGAAATATTTTATATTATGAAGGTAGAGGTGTTTTTCTTATAGTTTATTAAAGCAGATTCCATCATGTACCAATTTGAAATAATACCAAGATGGCAAAATTGTAATTCATAGTGGGATACATAATGGTAGTATAGGTTATATTACCAAGGACTCCTGACAATCACATCTATATAAGCGTGTTAAACATCCTATTTCAAAACCATGGCCATTCACATGAAATTGCCACTCTGTTTGTGGGTAAAACAGCCTTCACTACGGGAAGGTTTTTTCAAGATTCAGCCACAAAGATATTGGCTGAAGAAGACGTGGTTTGTAATTGCCATTCCAATTCATCCCAAAGGTTTTCAGTAGTAGTTTCAAGGTCAAGGTTTGTAGGCCACTTGACTTCTTTCATACCAAAGTCATAAAATTATGTTTTTATGAAGCTTTCTTAATGCATAGGACTCATGCATAAACCTTTCTGGAGGAATGTCCATCTACTTTTGATCCTGTAGTGTATTTGTCATTGTCAACTGTTCAGAAATGTTTGGTGTAGTGTATCATGAGAAAATGATGCTGTAAGGTGAAATAAGATTATTAATACACCAGGGACCCATTTGCTATTGCTCATGGCTTGAAGGCTTTGGTTTCTACCATGTACAAGGAAAGGTTCTTCTACGTGCATTAAGCCAGTGATTTTTTTGAGAACACGACGGTTAAAAACACTTGCATGATGTCAAAGTAAAACAGTCTCATCAATCTAGTAGGTGTTCCTAAGTTGCTATTTCCTGTCTCTATGCTGTTTAGCAGCTTCAGGAATGAAGAGTCCGCGGTGAAGCGTTTTAGACCATGCTGAGGAGCTCCTTCCTCAAGGGTTTTAAAGAAGGAGCTTCTGAGCATGTCCTGAAATGTGTCACCACCCCCTTTCTGATGTCACTTCCAGCCCTTGTGTTCCACTGTGGTTTCGAAAGTGCGGCAAACATCTTTCTCCCAGGACCCTTTGTTCCTGCAGCTGCTAGTCAACACAGAGACAGGGAATACCATCTCAGGAGCACCCACAAGACCGATGAGCCTGTTTAAATTTGACAACCTGTAAGCCCTTGTACACACGGTCGGAGATTTCGACAACCAAATCCATCGGATTTTGTCCGTCGGATTGTGTCCGAAACTGTTGCATACACATGGTCAGACTAAGTTGTCGAAAAATCAGATTATTCAGAACGTGATGACGTAATTTCGTTACGATGGGACTACGTTCAGGCTAGTAGCCAATAGCTTTGATGTAGGAAATTGATCTGAGCATGCGTGGCACTTGGTCCGATCAAAATTCTCTACACATGATCGGAGTATGTCCGATCGAACCAGTTGTTCGGGAAATATTTCCAACAAGTTGGAAAATTGGGTCCGACGGATATTCGGACGATGCATACTAGACATGTGCAGAGTAAAATATTTCGTTTCGGAATTTCGTTTTCGTCCGAAAACTTAATTTATTTAGTTACTCCCGAAATTCGTTTTTATTTATTTCGTTTTTCGTTCAAAAATTGCATTCGTCCGAAAATCCACATGAATTACGGTCGAATCTGTCTTGGAAGGCTTATGGTGTCTGTCGAATGTATAAAGAAGATTCGACGGAGCTAACTATATAGAATACTTTAGAACCCTATTAAAGTCTATGGGACTCCAACGTTCAAAATCTAAAGTGCTAATTTTAAAGGCTAATTTGCAAGTTACTGTCCTAAAAAGTGTTTGGGGACCTGGGTCCTGCCCCAGGGGACATGTATCAATGCAAAAAAAAGTTTTAAAAACGGCCGTTTTTTCGGGAGCAGTGATTTTAATAATGATTAAAGTGAAACAATAAAAGTGTAATATTCCTTTAAATTTCGTAGGGGGGGTTGTCTATAGTATGCCTGTGAAGGGGCGCATGTTTCCCGTGCTTAGAATTGTCCCTGCACAAAGTGTCATTTATGCAGGAAAAAAAGTCCTTTAAAATCACTCGCAGCTATTATGAATTGTCGGCTCCGTAATACAGAGAACACTCATTGAAAGTCATTGATAAAAAAATAAATAAATAAATAAATAAAAAAGCGTGGGGGTCCCCCAAATTCAATTACCAGGCCCTTCAGGTCTGGTATGGATATTAAGGGGAACCCGGCCTCAAATTTAAGAAAAAATTTGACGTGGGGTTCCCCCTAAATATCCATAACCAGACCCTTCAGGTCTGGTATGGATATTAAGGGGAACCCCGCGTCAAATTTAAAAAAAAATTGACGTGGGGTTCCCCCTAAAAATCCATACCAGACCCTTTATCCGAGCACGCAACCTGGCAGGCCGCAGGAAAAGAGGGGGGGACGAGAGAGCGGCCCCCCCTCCCTCCTGAACCGTACCAGGCCACATGCCCTCAACATTGGGAGGATGCTTTGGGGGTCCGTGACCCCTCAAAGCACCTTGTCCCCATGTTGATGAGGACAAGGGCCTCATCCCCACAACCCTGGCCGGTGGTTGTGGAGGTCTGCGGGCGGGGGGCTTATCAGAATCTGGAAGCCCCCTTTAACAAGGGGACCCCCAGATCCCGCCCCCCCCCTGTTTGAAATGGTAAGGGGGTACAGAAGTACCCCTACCATTTCACAAAGAAAGTGTAAAAAATGGTTAAATAAAACAAACACACTTTTGAAAAATTCCTTTATTAAAAATAAAAAAATAAAAAAAAGATTCCAGCGGCGGTAATCCACTCTTGCTATCCAGCGACGGACGATCATCTCTCCAGCGATGTCTCATGTCATCCAGCGCAGCGTATCCATCCTTCTTCTGTCTCCTCCACGGAGACACTGCAGGCATTCCGGCGGCTGACGTTTCTTATATACGGAGGGCGGGGCCACCCGTCACCTGACCCCGCCCCCCTCTGACGCAAGGGGAAACCCGGGGTTCCCCGTGACGTATGGGTGACCCCGCCCCCCTCTGATGTAACGGAAACCTGCCTGTGTTACATCAGAGGGGTGCGGGTCACCCCTACGTCACAGGGAACCCGGGGTTTCCCCTTGCGTCAGAGGGGGGCGGGGTCAGGTGACGGGTGGCCCCGCCCTCCGTATATAAGAAACGTCAGCCGCCGGAATCCTTGCAGTGTCTCCTCCACGGAGACAGAAGAAGGATGGATCGCTGCGCTGGATGACATGAGACATCGCTGGAGAGATGATCATCTGTCGCTGGATAGCAAGAGTGGATTACCACCGCTGGAATCTTTTTTTTTTTTTTTTTTTTTTTAATAAAGGAATTTTTCAAAAGTGTGTTTGTTTTATTTAACCATTTTTTACACTTTCTTTGTGAAATGGTAGGGGTACTTTTGTACCCCCTTACCATTTCAAACGGGGGGGGGGCGGGATCTGGGGGTCCCCTTGTTAAAGGGGGCTTCCAGATTCTGATAAGCCCCCCGCCCGCAGACCTCCACAACCACCGGCCAGGGTTGTGGGGATGAGGCCCTTTGGGGGTCACAGACCCCCAAAGCATCCTCCCAATGTTGAGGGCATGTGGCCTGGTACGGATTCAGGAGGGAGGGGGGGCCGCTCTCTCGTCCCCCCCTCTTTTCCTGCGGCCTGCCAGGTTGCGTGCTCGGATAAAGGGTCTGGTATGGATTTTTAGGGGGAACCCCACGTCAATTTTTTTTTAAATTTGATGTGGGGTTCCCCTTAATATCCATACCAGACCTGAAGGGCCTGGTAATTGAATTTGGGGGACCCCCACGCTTTTTTATTTATTTATTTATTTATTTATTTTTTTATCAATGACTTTCAATGAGTGTTCTCTGTATTACGGAGCCGACAATTCATTATAGCTGCGAGTGATTTTAAAGGACTTTTTTTCCTGCATAAATGACACTTTGTGCAGGGACAATTCTAAGCACGGGAAACATGCGCCCCTTCACAGGCATACTATAGACAACCCCCCCTACGAAATTTAAAGGAATATTACACTTTTATTGTTTCACTTTAATCATTATTAAAATCCCTGCTCCCGAAAAAACGTCAGTTTTTAAAACTTTTTTTTGCATTGATACATGTCCCCTGGGGCAGGACCCGGGTCCCCAAACACTTTTTAGGACAGTAACTTGCAGAATCTTTTCTCTCTGTCAAATCTTTTTTCTCTGTCGAATATTTTCTCTATATAATCTTGGACTAATAGAGGTAAGGTTAAGCACATTCGACCACAGGTTCTATAGACAGATTGTTGTCAGAGTCATGTCGAATCTCCTATTCTATATCGAACTGTTGTAACAATGAAAACGAAAATAAAGCATTTATTTATGTCGGATCTTTGGTTTTTCGGATTTTGTGCTTTCGTTATCGTTTGTCAAAACGAAAACGAAAATAGCTGAAATTCGGACGAAAATGCATTCGGACGAAAACGAATGCACATGTCTAATGCATACCACACACAGTCGGATTATCCGACAACACAGTCCGATAGGACACATTCTGATGGATTTTGCGACCGTGTGTACAAGTGCTAAGTATTTTTAACTGTCATGTACCAACAAAACCGCTGGCTTACTGCATTTAGAAGCACCTTTCTTTGTACATGTTTGTTCACCCAGAGCCTGCTTCTCTCCTATAAGTGCTGCTCAAGTGCCCTACCAACTTTTACCTTGGATGCTACCAATTGATTACAAGCATCTTGAGAACCCTTCTAGCAGAAGTGCTCCTATCCATTCTTTGGTTTCCACCAGCACCATCCACTCTGTGATAAATCTATATGTACTAAAACCCATTTGGTTCTTGCTAATTTATTATAGTCCTCTGAGTGATCACAGATCAGTAATTGGTGTAACTTAAGATCTGCCATAAAGTGAAATACCTGCAGGATTGGGCTGTCATGGAAGCAGATGTTCCTTGATTAGTTTTGTTGCAGTAAAGCTAAAACTTTTACTGGTATTGTTGCCATGGGGCTATTACTCTGCAGACTCTTTAGGGAAGTGTATTTTTACTCGCTTTTTGGTAGAGTCTCTTTAAGTGTCATTATCTATTCAAGCTCAAGCTACCTGGATGTCACTATACAGGAGATAAGTAGACAAAAACTAGGGGTGGTTAGTTTTAAACTTTTAGATTCAAAGTGGGAGAACTGTCCTTTACCAATTTACCTTCAAGGCTTATTTTGAATAACAAGCTAAATACAAAGTTCTTTTTCATAAATGTGTACTGTCCTCCCTGCCAAAAGATTGATAATACTGTTCTGCTGATTTTGTGATCCAGCTACCCTTTCTAGACAGTATAGGGATCACTGATGTCACTCTTTTTTAGTAAGTAATACTGCTTTAAAACTGATCTGCCCCCCTGCCAGATGGGGACAATGAAGGAGCATTATTGCACTGCTCAAATCGTCCATCTACTGATACCTCCTGTAAGCAAGCTACCCATGTTAGGCCGCGTACACAAGGGCGGACTATATGGCCTACTTAGTCCGTCGAAACACATTTCAGCGGACAGTCCGCTCGTGTGTGGGCTTCAGCGGACTTTTTCAGCGTGCAGTCTGGCGTACTAAGTATTTCGGATTTTTCGAAATACTGTCCGTCCTACTTTTGTTTCAGCGGACAATCCGCTCGTCAGTAGGCTAGTTCGACGGACTAAGAATGGCGCATGCTCAGAAAGGATTTACACGGCGAAAGGTTGCATTGCTGTGTATTGGACTTCCTATTTCTAGTCCCGTCGTACGTGCTGTACACGTCATCGCGCAAGCTTTCGACAAACTGTTTGTGCATCCGTGTGTGGTCAAGTCCGTTCATTCGAAAGTATGACGGACTGTCCGTCGGATTGTATGACGGACTAAGTAGGCCATACAATCCGCCCATGTGTACGCGGCTTTAGATTGACAGCACTGTGAAATATTTTACAACCTAATTAGCTAGTCTGAGTCCTGATGGGTAGAGGATTTCAGAAGACTAATAAAAACACAGATTCGGTCATTTGCAATCAATACCTAAAATGTATTTTATAATTTTCTTAAGGAATCCATTTCTGGATTATATAACAGTCTATACAACTGATTAGACTAAATTACTTAGTAAGGTATCATGCAGTATTGTATACATGTTTGTACAGTGTGAAACTATTTTCACACTATACAAGATAACCCTGCCCCAGTGGCGCTCACAATTTCAGTCCCATCCACAGGCACTCTATGCCACATTTGGGTAGATGCCAAAATACCTAACCAGTTTGTGGAAGGAAACTCAGATTCCCAGAGAAAAGGCAATAGTCCTGGAGAAGAGGTCTGCACTGGTAATTAAACTCAGAACCACAGTGCTTCATGGAATCATTGCTTGTCCCTGTGCTGCCATGATGCAAAGATGTATTTTTTTTCATTCTAGAACAAATATACTAATGTTTAACACTTTTAATTTCTGTGACAGGCAGCATTGCAATAATCGTGCCCTTGGTTCTACTTGTGACCCTCATAACAACCTTGGTAATTGGTCTTCTGCTGTGCAAAAGACGGAGAAGGTAAATTGGATCTTTTCTAAGCGTTATTGACATAGAACTTACTCTGAAGAAAAACAATCCACTTATTACGTGTCTGCTTTCCCAGGAAACAGAAAAACATGTATAACTCCAAACTAAAACTTTTTTTTTTTTTTTGCTATGGGATAAAGAGGGAAAAGGGTTAGAACCTATGTTAAGCTTTTTATTGTTCCCATTGGGAAGAAGCCCCTATACTCCTTATCTCATTGGCAACATTTTTTTTTTTTCCATTCAAAAAAGATTTATTGGCAAATGAAGACACAAATTACATGGGTATGCAATAGACACTGTACAAACGAAACAATGCATAACAAGATCAAAACTGTGTCAATAACATTTCTTAGTCGGCTATTGGGGTATCATCTAATACAACCAAGTCCCTCCATTGCGGGCCCTACCGGACCTAGGAGGGCAGATCATTATCCAACCCCGGGTTCCATAAGGAATCATTCATTCCCAATGAACAGCCAAAAGACATATCAAGGAAAACTAGTTGCTTATCGAAGAAACCAAGTATAGGGATAGACAAGGAGTGGGATGGAGAGTGGAGAAAAAGGAAAGAAGAGGAAGAAGAGCGCCTTGTTCCAGAAACTCTAGTAAGTTAACAGGAGCAATGTTAGTGTGGTATTAAAGTAATAGAGAACGTATTGTCAGGATACCGCCTCACATCAGGCTGTCAGGCTTCGGCCCGTGTATTCCCCGAAAGACTGAGAGTATTTGAAAGCAAACCACGGAGACCAGGTCCTATGGTAACCATCTACTCGCTCATCAGATTGGGCCGCCGTATCCTCCATCTCACAGATAAGAGCAATTTTAAGCAGCCATTCTCTTATAGTAGGGGTAGTTTTGGATTTCCAATATAGTGGAATTAGAGAATTGGCTGCATTTATCATATGTCTGGAAAGCGACTTCTTGTATTTCTTAAAGGAGGTATTGGTGATGTGGAGCAAACAGCATGCCGCATCCAACCCTAGACTAGTCTCCGTGATCCGCCCGATCAGCTCCCTCACCCCTGACCAATATGTCTGTAGTCGGTCACATTGCCACCAAATGTGTAGCAAAGTGCCCTCCTCTTGATCACATCTCCAACACCTATCAGATGAATGCGGAGAACCATTTGTGAATTCTCTCCGGAGTGGCATACCACTGGGTCAACAATTTGTAGGACGCCTCCTGCATTTTCGTGCTCAATGAGCATTTGTGTGCTAAAATACAGGCCTTGTCCCATTGGTCGTCCGAAATCGGCGTACCTAGAGCCCGAGCCCACTTCTCCCTGAGCCCGTGGTCCTCTCGTGGACCCAACGATCTTAACCAGGCATATGCAAGCGTAGTGGTTTTTTTGGGTGGGTTCACCCTTCAAGCAAACTGATTCTAGGTCTGTCACTGCTCTCGTGAAGTGTGGTCTACGTGTGGCATCATTGCAGTAGCTCCTAAGTTGGAAGTATGTCCAGAGTGGTAGTCGTGGCAATTCACTGTCAACTTTGAGATCTGAGAAATCTTTTATCAAGTTGCCGGTGAAACAGTCCAACGCTAAGAGCGGTCTTTTCGGTCTCTGTAGTCTGAGTAATGGGTTCTGTAAACCCGGCGTAAAATCCGGATTATCTCGGATAGGGGTTAAGGGGCTCAGAGGGGTGGAGAATTCAGGTTGTTTAGCTAATGTATGAAAAATATTGAGAGTAGTGCCTATAGTGGGGTGGGATAGCATAGATCTGGGATGGCAACATTTTTACTTCCCAAACCCTACCTCCCACTTTGTCCAAACCTAAAAAATAGTATACAGTACAATACAAAATTTACAAGCACTTAGCACCATTAGCATCTTAAAGTACAACTAAATGCTCCTGTATGACGGTCATAACAAGTACCAAAACCAGTTACTTTGTAATGCAAAGTCTTTAAGGACTGAGCCAAATCATCCTCCATTTGTGTCTCACACACTCCTCTTTCCAGACACTGCAACTCACAGTAGGAGGTTTTCAACAACAGAGGCTATGCTTCCAATCTAGAAAGCAGTAGGCAGGACTGGGTATGGTCAAAATTTGACTGATCCTTGTTGAACCCACTGAGTTTCAATCAGTGTATTACGAGAAAATAGTGCAGATATGCTTAGAATCATGTGCTGCAGCCCCTTTTTATTTAATAGGAAGCAATAGTTCTGCTTTAAAGTACACTAGATGATAGCGCCTACCCTATTCTGCAACTGGGAATCACGTTTAAGAGTAAGGAACTCATAATTTCTGTAGTCATCCTTTATACTAACGTATGTTCTTCTATAAACAGGGCAAAAACAATAAGAAGACAACCTATAATCAACGGCGGAATGAATGTAGAAATTGGAAATCCATCTTATAATATGTATGAGGTGGACCATAGTCACAATGATGGAACGCTATTAGACCCTAATTTCATCATAGAACTAGATAAGGTAATATACTGTCTCACACAATTTATTAAGAGTCATTTTTTGTTTTATGAATGACTGTTCTTAGGTTTTCTGTTTGTGGTTTGGAAGTTTGTGCTTTGATAGCTTTTGGAATATGCAGGATATGTTTTATTGTGTTTAGGTCTTTACAAGACCATCTGTAGATATATACAAGATACATTTCTACCAAGTTCAGTCTTTAACAAAGTGTTTATCAGTGTTAATTTAGCCATGAGAAAGACAAAAAAAACAACTGTTACTGATATCAGAGCAAAAAATATTTCCTGATCCTGAAAATGCTGGATTAATTCCAATGTGCTAATTGTTCCCACACTGTCCATTAGTACCTGTGGTTGTAGAGAAAATATCAATTTAAGTTGTATATTTATATAAATGGATGGGTTGTAGAGATAAGGAAGGGCTATGTATATGAGGAGAGGGGGTTAGGAAGGTTATGGTGATGGGGGGGGGGGAGATGAAGAGATTATTGAGCTGAGGAGGATGGGGCAGAGGAGGACTTATGGAGATAAGTAAGGAGAGGATGGTGGAGATGTTATGGAGACGTAGAAGGAGGTGATAGGAGAGGTTAAGGAGATGAGGAAAGGTTATGAAGGTAAGGAAGGAGGAATTGAGGAGAGATTATGGAAATGAGATGGAGTTGATGAGGAGAGGTCATGGAGATGAGGAAGAAGGAGATGAGGATGGGTTAAAGAGGTGAAAAGAAGTTGATGAGGTAGGGTTATGGAGATAATGAAGGAGAAGTTGTAGAAAGGTTATTGAGATAAGGGGGGGAGAGGGAAAGCAGAGCAGTTATGAAGATGAAGCAGGGTTATGGAGATGAGGAGGATGAAACAGGGGAGGAAGGTTTGTGGAGGGAGAAGATGAAGAGGGGTTTTGGAGATGAAGAGAGGTTTTGGAGATGAGAAAGGGGTGGAGATGAAAAAAGGTTATGGAGATGAGAAGGTGGCAGAAAATGAGGAGTGGTCTGTGTTTTTTGCAATCCATTCGAGTTGAAACAGGCTAACAACACATGCTTTGGAATTTAGTGCCAAAAATATATTGTGTTGTCATGTCAAAGAGCAAGGTGCACTATCATTTAGGTATATCAAGTTATTTTTCAGTGTTTTTTTTTTTCACCTTTATCTAGTGGTTTCAAAACTGTGGCCCAAAATGGCTATGAATGAGGTGCAACACAAAATCATAAACTTACCTAAAAATTTGGATTTTTGAGGGAATTTTTTGGAAAAATTTGTTTATACTTAGCAAACACATGCACCTGAAGAAAAAAATTACACTGGGGTTTATTTACTAAAGCTAGAGAGGGCAAAAGTAGTCACAATTCTGCAGAAAAAACAATCAGCTTCCAGGTTTTATTGCTAAAGCTTAATTAAACAATCTCAGGTTAGAAGCTGATTGGTTTCTCTGTAGAATTGTGACAACTTTTGCCCTCTCTAGCTTTAGTAAATAAACCTCACAGTCTTTTTATTAGACTTTTATAAGTTTTATCTTCCCAAAGAAAATACCCCACTCTTCACAATCAAACCTTATTCATGTCATCAGTTTTTGGCAGCACCTACAGTATATTTGTGAGCAATGATATTCAAGGATAAAGAACACAAAGGGCAAAATTGGAATCAAAATATCTGATGAGCACCTTAAGAGTTCATTTGGAATTACTACTACATCCATCGAACCAAATATTGATGCGTGCATTTATGAAAAACAGTGTCAAATATTGCACTAGTTTTATGGTGCCCTCTTTTATTTTTATAATAAAAATTATTACAAAAAATTAAGTTTTATTACTCAGATGGGTACATTATCTATATCAGTGATTGCGATCTGCCCAAATTTTTCTGCTCATCGGGTGTCCTTGTTATTGTTTTTTTTATGTGTGGTCCAAGACAATTCCTCTTGTAAACATTCTGTTGTAAAAGTAACAGTGATATCATCATTGTGCTGTACACAGCCTGTGTAGAGAGCAGAGCTGTGGGAGGTACTTAGCAGGCTCCAACCACTACTGACTGCCTGTAGAAAACTACAGGAGGGGGTGGAGACAAGACCATCCCTGCACCCTGCACAAGGAGAGAGAGCAGCAGTAACTGCAAAATCTACAAAATAAAGCAAACCAGTTCAGCCCACTGCAATTCCCAGCTTTCATAAGTATCTACATAGTTAAATAGCTTTGCTAGTGAGTCTGATTGAAAATAGACACAAGTGCATCTATTTCAACCAATAAAAGTATCTTCTAGGAATGTAGATAGAATTTAATAGAACAGTGGAGGCTGGTGCTCCATTAGTTGGGGGGAACGGCAAACAAACCAACCGACCCCCCATGTTCAGTCGGTCAATTGATCGATCCCCCCCAAACCCCACCCCATCACTCCCCCATACACCCACCAGCCCCACACTTACCCCGTCCAGGTTGTGGGCAGATTTTGTGGCTTCCCCCTGCATCTCCTCCTGAGTGGCTTCCCCCCTGCTTTTGTTCCCGGATAGCCAATATGATTGCATCTACTCTCAGTCAGTCAGGTCTTATAGGGACATGGCCTGACCGTGACGGTGTAAAGGAGCACATTGACTGAGCTCTGTGTGGCCGGAGTGGATTCCACAGCATTATACCTCACCTGCGGGCTTAATCGCCTCATGTCTAACAAGGGGAAAGGCTCTAAATCCCTGGGCACCCCCAGCCACCTGTATATCACCTGGTTCTTGTCAGTCCGGGCCCAGCATCGCTGGCAGTGGATTCCAATATGGCGCCCACGCAGCAGGGACAGTGGGACAAGGGACCTGAGCACATTTCCAGCCTGGCAACAAGTAAGGCATCAGTGATCTCGGCAGTAGTGGATCGCCCACTTTCTCTCATCCTTACCTCAGCTGTCCTGCAGAGGAGTCCAGCAGAGACATCCAGGGATCCACACAGTCCTGTCAGCTCTGTCCCCTTGGCAGATACAGACTTGAGACAACTGCTCCAAGCACTACCCACAAAGGCTGACATCCAGAAAATGCTAGGACAGTGGAAGGGCACTCTGAAGGAAGATATTGAGAAGCTGCAGTCTACTGCCCAGGCTACTGAAATACGTGTGCAGGCTCTGGAGGAACAGCATACCACTGTAGATTCTCAGATGGATGTGATGGAGAAGCAGCTTATTTCCCATTAACAATGATTTACTACCATGCATCTATGGGTGGAGGATGCAGATAATCGCAGCCGGAACAATAATATCAGGCTAAGGGGTATCCCTGAAGCCACTGCAGAGTCAGACCTCTGTGTGTCAGTTACCGCAATTTTTACTCAATTGTTAGGGGACACACCATCTACTGTGATCGAGATTGACAGGGTTCACAGAGTACCGGCTTCCAGAGATATGTCTCAGCAGACTCTCCAAGATGTGCTATGACGAGTCCACTTTTTCACTGTGAAAGAAAACATCATGCAGGCAGCTTGGCAGAGAGGCCCACTAATGGTGCTCAAATACAGCTTTTTCCTGATCTGTAGACATAACCTTTACCGCTGGAATCTGATGAAACCACTTCTAGAACTCATTCGCTCATCTGGGGCTACTTATATTTGGAGGTACCCGCTCTCCCTGTTGGTTAAAAAGGATAACCGTTCATTTGCCTTATACAATGCCTCTTAGCTACAACTCTTCTTGTTCTTGGACTGTGAGGCCATAGAAGTTCCAGGCTGGAGGGCTCTGAGAGCCTGGGATGCCCAGACAGCTCAACAGCTGAGACTTCAGCAGGACCACAGATCCAGATCACGCCGGCCTGGCATGCCAAGAGCCCATTCTAGCCCTGATGCTCCCAAATATTAAGTGAACTTCTCTATGCATATTCAATTTTGTGTAACGTATCAACAAACGAGTCCTGTTTCAGTTAAGTTTCAGACATGTCCCAGAAAGGTGACTGCTTGCCTTCACAACTATCACTTACTGATTGGGGGATGGGTAAGCACTCACGCTGTTTTGGGACACTTTTTGTCTTTATTTCTTGTCCGCTTCACCCCCTTATCGGCAATACCAGACCAATGGTAAACCCCTGAGTGCTACAGGAGGCTAAGGTAGAGGAGGATTTGCCCACTTCAGGGGTCAGTGGGAAGTTGGAGCAATGGCTGTCATTTAGTTCACCTCTCTGGGGGTGTAGGGGGAATACCCTCTCCAATTTTCATGAAGATGGTTCTAACAGGGCGCGAGACTCAGGTTTTTGCTGTTCTTATTTTTAATTATGTTCACTTAAGTTACGTGTCTAGAATTTGCACTACCTTGGATGGCCACCCTCGACACGTTTGATTATGTGGGGCTGGGTACAGATGTTAAATATTGCTAATATTCTGCTACAGTCCTGGATATGGGACACTGGTCTGTGGGCTTGGGGGTGACTTCTCAGAGAGTCCTATATACACTGTGCCCCCCGGGGCCAAAGTGGTCATGGGGGGTCTCCAAGGTTGTCCTCCTGTCCTCCTTAGGGGGCAAGAGAACGGCATGGACCTCATTGGAGAGGCCTGCTCCTCTGGACAGAGATCCAGGATTGTGTTGGATAGGGCTCTGTGGCAGGCGCCCTGCAGCTCACAGGAAATATGCCTATTTGAGAAACTAAACCCAAGCTCATGTTTTTCTATTTTTGGTTGGGGGTAATATCATATATTATAATCTCAGCTGGGTAAACGCCAGACAAATCTACTATGTTTTTTGATTTTCTATACTATACTGTGCTTTCTGGGAATCATACATACATAGATATATATAAAAGTCTTTTCAGGGAATTGGTTATTTGCTAGGTAAGAACATCCTATTTTTTGGTAAAATTGGGAACACCTGGACTGTTGAGTTTTACAGCTCCATTAGATGAGCTATGCATGTTTTTTTCAGGTTGACTGTGTTCGGATGTTACTTAGTGGTACTCTGTAATGCTGTACCAATTTCCTTGATAGCTAAATAAAGAATAAAACAAAAAAATGGGTCTTAAGACCTGCTTCCTGATTGGCCAGGAAGAGAAGCAGGAAGACAATAGTGAATATTAATTCGCTATTGTCACACAAGTGAGCGGGCTCGGGGTGTAGTGCTCTGCACCCCAAGCCCACCCTTTTTGTTGAAGCCAATTAGAGCCTCAGGCTCTAATCATGTGCTAAAAAAAAAAACCATTGAAATCCATGCGTCAGGCGCCCTGCATGTAGATTAGGGGCCGGGTGCATGGATTAGGGGGGCAGCGCCCCTGCGCCCCTAATGCAGCAGTCACCACTGCAAATGAAGTTCACTGGCCATGCAACAAGGATCCTGCAGTTTCCAGTTTAGAATCGGGAAGATCAAGAGAGCTCAAAAGACAAAAGAACCTCAGCACGGGATGCCCATCAGCCTAGTAAAATCCATTTATTAAAGACAAAAAATAGCACACTTACGTATAAGATTCTTGACATCAGCACAAGGATTACATGTAGGCATCATAAAGTTTTTTGCATGCATCAACAGCTCATGTTCCTCAAGCGGTATGAGAGGAATCTGTTTTGACAGCTGTCAAAAAGCACCCAGTGTCCTGCAATGCTATGCACTGCCTTGTGGTAATCCCTACGTGAGACTGGAAAGGGTGGGCGATGAAAGGGGATGGTAACACGTTTCAGAGGGACAATCCCCTTTGTCATAACTCAATCATAATATGACAAAGGAGGATTGTCCCTTTAAAATGCGTTACCGCCCCTTTCGCTACCCACCCTTTCCAGTATCACGTATGTATTACCACAAGACCGTGTATGGTGTTGCAGGATGCCAAGCTTCGGTGGCTTTTTGACAGCTGTCATAACAGATTCTTCTCATGCCAGCTTGAGGAACACAAGCTGCTGATGCATGCAAAAACTTGATGGTGCCCACGTGTAATCCCTGTGCTGATGTCAAGAATCCTATATGTAAGTGTGCAATTTTTGTCTTTAACTCATGGATTTTTACTATGCTGATGGGGTCTTTTTACAGGAAGCTCCTGCACAGAGGCAGTGTTTCACACTGGATTACTGCCCGGATCTGGAATAACTACACTAAGTACACTAAGTAGTGTATTTTGATAATATTTTCCTGTCCCGGAGTATAGCTTTAATTGTATCAGGAAGCAAAAAATGTGAAACATTTGGCAGACACTTTTTTTTTTTTATGAATGCCAAGGCAAAATGTAATTTTTATACAGAATGCTAAACCTTTATTTCTCATCTGCTTCAGATGCAGATGCTTTTTAAACAGATGCTATTGAAATTCTCATTATGTTCAGGTATTTTTTGTATGCCTTAAGAAGGTTAAGCAAGTGGAAATAAATTGTAGATTTGCACTAAGAGCAATGAAAATAACAACATTTTGTACTTTAATGCCATTTAACAATTTTACATTGGGTCTCAAAACATAAAAGTGTTTGTCACGGCTATAGCTTGCAGTTTTTTGATAGATGAAGAATAAATCATGAACACTTAAAAGGAATACATACCTTGACCAAAAATAAAATATGTATTGAATTAGTAAACATAAACTTTTATTCTGTACAACTTCAGCTGTTTGTCAAAATTTGAAAACCCCAGATGTTCTAAATGCTTCATACTAATATATTTTTTGTATGTTTTTTATTGTTTAAGAAATAGTGGAACTATGGGAAAGATATATATTAAAAAAATACATATACAGTATGACACAGTCAGACACTAGATTGAACAAAGCAGTTTTTTTTCCAAGTATCCCCTGTTACATAGAATAATTGCTTGTTGAGTCCATCCAGTTCAGCCTAAGTGAGTGTCTACAATTGTCCTTATCCCTGTACATTGTGTCTCATTAAGATGCTCATCTATTATATTATTTTATTTAAGGTACCCATATAGTGCCGTCAATTTACGCAGTGCTCCACATCATACATCTCACAGTCACATCAGTCCCTACCCTCAAGAAGCCCACAATCCAAGGTCCCCAGCTCACATTCATATACTAGAGCCATTTTTTTGGACAGAAGCCAATTATCCTACCGGCATGTCTTTGGAGTGTGGGAGGAAACCAGAGTATCCGGAGGAAATCCACGCAGGCACAGGGAGAACATGCAAACTCCAGGCATGTAGTGTCATGGTTGAAATTTGAACCAGTGACCTTTTTTATTGCTAGGTGAGAGTGTTACACACTACACCTCTGTGCTGCCCAAATATGTAGTTTAAGGTTAAACCTCTTTTCTTCTAATTTTAATGAGTGGCCACGTGTCTTGTTAAACTCCCTTCTGTGAAAAAGTTTTATCCCTATTGTGGGGTCATCAGTACAGTATTTGTAAATTGAAATCATATCCCCTCTCAAGCGTCTCTTCTCCAGAGAGAATATGTTCAGTGCTCGCAACCTTTCCTCATAACTAATATCCTCCAGACCCTTTATTCGCTTTGTTGCCGTTCTTTGTACTCGCTCCATTTCCAGTACATCCTTCCTGAGGACTGGTGCCCAGAACTGGACAGCATACTCTAGGTGCGGCCGGACCAGAGTCTTGTAGAGTGGGAGAATTAGTGTTTTATCTCTGAAATTGATCCCTCTTTTAATGCATGCCAATATTCTGTTTGCTTTGTTAGCAGCAGCTTGGCATTGCATGCCATTGCTGAGCCTATCATCTACTAGGACTCTTGGGTCCTTTTTCATCCTAGATTCCCCCAGAGGTTCTCCCCCCAGTGCATTCATATTTTTGCCACCCAAATGCATTATTTTAAATTTTTCTACATTAAACCTCATTGGCTATGTAGCTGCCCACCCCGTTAATTTGTTCATATCTTTTTGCAAGGTTTACACATCCTGCGGAGAAGTTATTGTCCTACTTAGCTTAGTATTGTATGCAAATACAGAAATTGAACTGTTTATCCCATCCTTCTGGTCGTTTATGAATAAATTAAATAGGATTGGTCCCAGCGCAGCACTACCCACCCCTGTCCATTTGAGTACTCCCCATTCATCGCAACCCTCTGAACTCACCCTTGTAGCCAGTTTTCAATCCATGTACTCACCGTATGGGGAACTGTGTCAAATGCTTTTGCAAAATCCAGATACACCATTTCTACGAGCCTTCCTTTATCTAGATGGCAACTCACCTCCTCATAGAAGGTTAATAGATTGGTTTGATAAGAACGATTCTTCATAAAACCATGATGATTACTGCTAATGATACCGTTTTCATCACTAAAATCTTGTATATAGTCCCTCATCACCCCCTCCAAGAGCTTGCATACTATTGATGTTAGGCTAACTGATCTGTAATTTCCAGGGATGTATTTTGGGCCCTTTTTAAATATTGATGCTACATTGGCTTTTCTCCAATCAGCTGGTACCATTCCAGTCATTGGGCTGTCAGTAAAAATTAGGAACAATGGTCCGGCAATTACTTGACTGAGTTCCTTAAGTACCCTTGGATGCAAGCTATCTGGTCCCAGTGATTTATTAATTAAGTTTTATTAGTTAAGTTTCCCAAGTCTAATTTTAATTCTGTCCTCTGTTAACCATGGAGGTGCTTCCTGTGATGTGTGATAAGGATGAACACTGCAGTTTTGGTTACTGAAGCCCCCGATTCCCTTGTGAAGACTGAGGCAAAGAATACATTCAATACCTTCACCATCTCCCCATTCTTTGTAACCAGATGACCTTCCTCATTCTTTATGGGGCCAATATTGTCTGTCCTCCCTTATTTACTGGTTACATACTTAAAGAATTTCTTGGGATTTCTTTTGCTTTCCTCCGCTATGTATCTTTTGTGTTCTATCTTAGCCCTAATTGTACTTTTACATTTCTTGTTGCACTCCATATAAAATCTGAATGCTGATGATGATCCCTCAACCATGTATTTTTCTGAAGGTCTTCTCCTTTGCTTTTATATGCATTTTTACTTTGGATCTAAGCCATCCAGGACTTTTGTTCGTTCTTTTACATTTATTACCCAATGGGATGCATTAGCTAATGCCCTTGTATTAATGCATTAATGGTATTAATGTAGAAAAATGTAAAATATAGCATTTAAGTGGCACAAATATGAATGCAATCTATACACTGGGCGGGGGGCCTCTGGGGATATCTAGAATGGAAGGGGACCTGGGGGTCCTAGCAGATGATAGGCTCAGCGATGGCATGCAATGCCAAGCTGCTGCTAACAAAGAAAACAGAATATTGGCATTCATTAAAAAGGGTATCAACTCCAGTGATAAAATTATAATTCCCTCGCTCTACAAGACTCTGGTCCGGCCACACCTAGAGTACGCTGTCTAGTTCTGGGCACCAGTCCCCAGGAAGGATGTACTGGAAATGGAGTGAGTACAAAGAAGGGTAACAAAGCTAATAAAGGGTCTGGAGGATGTTAGTTATGAGGAAAGGTTGCGAGCACTGAACTTATTCTCTCTGGAGAAGAGATGCTTGAGAGGGGATATGATTTAAATTTATAAATACTGTACTGGTGACCCCACAATAGGGATAAAACTTTTTTACAGGAGGGAGTTTAACAAGACACGTGGCCACTCATTAAAATTATAAGAAAAGAGGTTTAACTTTAAACAACGAGGCTAAGTGTACTGTAAGAGCAGCAAGGATGGAGAATTCCCTTCCACAGGTGTTGGTGTCAGTGGGGAGCATCAGTAGTTTAAAAAAAATGATTAGATAAGCTCATGAATGACCACAACATACAGGGATATACAATGTAATACTGACATACAGTATAATCACACACATAGGTTGGACTTGATGGACTTTCTTTTTTAAACCTCACCTACTATGTAACTGTAGAAGTGATTGGGTGGCAGTACAGCCACCCAATCACTTCTACAATATAGCAGGCAACCTGCTCTTAAAAAGTAATCAAACTCATGGCTCCAATTGCTCATTTTTTCTAGTAGATGAGGAATAAGGTGTAATACATACCATACTTCTTGCCTCCATCTGTACAACTGGTCCTCCAAATCCCCTTCTATAATGTGTCCTGGACTGTGTTTGCACAATGACATCATCAAGTACAATGTAGGTCCAGTAGCTCTGATTGTACACAAGGATGGCAAGGACTCTCCATAAGCTGAAGCAGAAAAGAATGTTGGAACCCACCATGCTGAGCAGTGAGATAAGTATTACACCTTATTCATCATCCCCTTCGGTTAACAATTATTTAACCTTACAAAGGTTTTTTTGATTTTTTTTTTTTGTAATTTCTGAAGTTGAGCTTTAAATTGATGTAAAGCAATAACTTTCATAAAATGTTTATTTCTCAAAGAAACCAACAAAACCACCATGAGGCATGCCTGAGGCTGCAATCCTGACTCATGGTGGTTTTGTTTGTTTCTTTGCAAAATAACAATTCTTGATGAAACTTATTGCTTTAGATTACATCCAAAGAACCCTATCACAGGCTATTGCCACTGTGACAAGAAGGCTTGGACAGCAATAAAATATTGTGAGTTCTATGCCTTACAAATGTACGAAATTGTGTTTTTTAAAGCTTTTGCTGCCTTTGTGCCTGTTGGAGAGATTCTCAATTCCTCATTGCTTCCTGTCCTGACATAGAAGAAATAGTAGTAGAAAAAGTTTTTCTTTCAAACAAAAAATACTCATCAATAGGATTATTTGCATTAAACTGATCACATTTACATTTATCCAAAATTCTGAAAGAATATTTTTTTAGTATCCTTTAAAATGGAGAAATTATTTATATGAAGCTATTGCTTAATACATTAATTTGCCTGTATTTCCTCTTTGTGGTCCCCATGGTGAGCAGGTGAAGGGTGCCTTTGTGTGGTGGTTGGAAGCTTGCAGCTGTGTTCTTGCGTTAGCGTAGAATTAAATTTGACTAATATTTAACATCATTTACAGCAAGGTCTTTGTAAATTAGTAATTATGGAAAAATGTGACAAGTAGTTAGACAGCGAAGAGACATGATGTCCTGTATAAATAGCGCAGTTGGGTAGTTTCTTTATTGGATTTTACATTACACCTTTTTGTCTTGCTGCGCAATTAAAGTAGATCGTGTTGGATGGCTGCACTTCTCTATTGTTATTCCACTAGTGCCGCTTGTTATGGAAGAGCCTAGAGGCCAATTAAAACCAAACAATACAAATACAGTACTGACATTTGAAAGGCTGATTCCATCCAACACTGATATTTCAGATTTAAGAGACCATCTTAATCACAGACCAGTCTCTTATCTCAATGAGACTCTATAGGGTAGATTTCTGCTGTAAGGAAAAGGTGTATTTTTCTCAGAGCTGGACTTAAAAGGTATGAAAAGCTTAAAAATTTTAGTTTTGGAATATGTCTACTGTCTCTATGTGTCTCAACGGAGAGACTCCCCTTCACTTTCTCACTTTCTGTCCCAGCAACACAAAAGGAAATAGGAGGAGATCTTTTAAAAGAAAGGGAAGTTGTCTCCAGAACCAGTTTACCCATTGAAAGATTTCCCCTCACCTCCCGTTATTGTGACATCTCAAAATTTATGGATTTCTTATCACATTGCGCTCCAGTGACATTCACCTTGAGAAATAGAGATTGTGTATCTTTTCAGCAGGGTCAAAGACAGCAATAAGGCCCCTTTCCCACCAGGGCATTTTGCAGGCGCTATAGCGTTAGAAATAGCGCCTGCAAACCGCCCTAAAGAAGCTGCACCATTCTCACCACCCTCAGGGCTTTCACACTACAGCGGTGCGCTGGTAGGATGTCAGGGAAAAGTCCTGCCAGCAGCTTCTTTGGAGCGATGAAGGAGCGGTGTGTTTACCGCTTCTCCACCGCTGCTCCCCATTGAAATCAATGGGGCAGCGCTATAATACCACCGGCAAAACGCCGCTATTGCGGCATATTGCCGGCGGTGTTAACTCTTTCTCGGCCACTAGCGGGGGTAAAAGCGCCCCGCTAGCGGCCGAAATGCCCCGAATCCCAAATCTGGCGGTAAAATGCCGCTAAAAATTGTGCGTTTTACTGCCCACGCTATGGGCGGTATGGTGTGAAAGGGGTCTAAAAAAAGTCCCGTCGGCTATTACTGTTTTTGTGCATGCACTAATTGTTACTTGGACAAACACCTTTCTTTACCCATCTCATACCAGCTCTTCTTTTGCAGCAATAAAAAAAAAAGTTTCCCCACATTTTATCCAAATCTTGTTGACATTACATACCCCTTATATTTTAACTTTATTTTTGAGTATGAGAATGCAGTTGACAGTGAAAGTGACTGGAATACTTGGCTGACCGGGCAAAAGATAGGTAACTTTAGTCAATTTAATAGCATAGCATGCAGTTAAAGTGGTTGTAAAGACAGAATGTTTTTTATCTTAATGCATTCTATACATTAAGATAAAAAACCC
The DNA here is from genome assembly GCF_037356315.1 of Lithobates pipiens. Taxonomy (NCBI): domain Eukaryota; kingdom Metazoa; phylum Chordata; class Amphibia; order Anura; family Ranidae; genus Lithobates; species Lithobates pipiens. The sequence goes on from NW_027507784.1 coordinate 75,423,607, forward strand.
TCAGTGTGCGGCAGCCCCACTAATACTTACGCTCCAGCGATGTTGCATGAGAGACTTGGCTGTCCGGGACTCTCCCTCTTCATTGGCTCAGACAGCAGCCAAGCACCATTGGCTCCCACTGCTGTCAATCAAAGTCAATGAGCCAATGAGGAGAGAGGGGGCAAGGCTGGTCCGCAGTTCAGTGTCTGAATGGACACATGGAGCTACGGCTCGGTTTGGGTGCCCCCATAGCAAACTCAAAGGGAGTGATCTTTGAAAAACCACTTTACAGAGCAGGTAAGTATAGCATGTTTGTTGTTTAAAAAAAAATCAAGACTTTAGTATCACATTAAGTTAGTGATACCAGTTCTCTAAAACAAATAATAAACATGTCGTTTTTACCTGCTCTGTGTAATGGTTTTGCACAGAGCAGTCTCGATCTTCTTCTTCTAGGGTCCCCCAACTCATGCTCCTGACTCCTCCTCTTTTCAGTGTGTCACCATTGGAAGCTGCTTCCTATTGTGAGATACTTATGGGCTTAATCCTGAGCCATGCTGCTTGCATCCATAGACACAGACAGCATGGCTTGGCCCAATGGCTCCCACTGCTGCCCCTCTGTCCTGTGAGGAGGGAGAGACACTACTCTCATGCACAGTTCTGGGTTGAGATCAGGCTAAGGTAAATATAGAGGGAGCTGGAGGATTCTGTTCATAAAAGTTTTTCTACCTTACTACAGAGATTGTAGTAAGGTAAAAAACCTTCTGCCTTTAGAACCAATTTAAAGGGTAAGTTCACTTTTACAGAAAAATCTGTAAGGTAAACTTACACAGGACCCCCTCCTCGCCTCCGGTCCTGCTGACATGGACCATGAAAATCTGTCATTCTAAGTCCCAGTCCGGTATATCTGCGTGTGGAGTCCGGTGCTTAGAAATCCCCTGAGATGAATGTCCAAAACGTACCTCATCAGGAGGGATGTTTCGGAGCATTCTAATTGGTCAACACCGTCACATAGGCGACGCCAACCAACCAGCAGCTGCATACTCCATCCTGTCAGCTATGAAGAAGATGCGTGAATGCCAAGGGGATGTCTCAGGCCCTGGACGCCGATATACCGGGGCTTAGAACGGGAGATTGCTGCGGTCCAAGTCAGCGAGACCTGGCAATCTGTAAAGGTGAACTTACACTTTAAACCTGAATTTAAATTTACATGAACTCCTTGATTAACCACTTGCTTACTGGGCACTTAAACCCCCCTCAGTCCCAGACCAATTTTCAGCTTTCAGCGCTGATGCACTTTGAGTGACAATTGCGCGGGCATACAACACTGTACCCAAATGAAATTTTTATCATTTTTTTCCCACAAATAGAGCTTTCTTTTGGTGGTATTTAGTTACAGCTCGGAGTTTTATTTTTTGCTAAACAAACAAAAAAAGATGCAAAAAAAAAAAAAAAAAAAATCATGTTTTAATAGTTTGTTATAAAATTTTGCAAACGGGTCATTTTTCTCCTTCATTGAAGTGCGCTGATTAGGCGGCACTGATAGGCTGCATTGGTGGGCACTGATGGGCTGCATTGGTGGGCACTGATGGGCTGCATTGGTGGGCACTGATGGGCTGCACTGGTGGGCACTGATAGGCATAGTTAAGGCGGCACTAATAGGCACAGATAAGGCGGCACCGATGGGCACAGATAAGGCGGCACTGATGGGCAAAGATGGGCACAGATAAGATGGCACGGATGGGTGGCACGGATAAGTGGCACGGATGGGTGGCACGGATGGGCACTGATAGGTACCACAGATAGATGGGACTGATGGGCACTGATAGGTGGCACTGATAGGTGGCTCTGATAGGTGGCACTGCTGGGCACTGATGGGCGGCACTGCTGGGCACTGATGGGCGGCACTGCTGGGCACTGATGGGCGGCACTGCTGGGCACTGATGGGCGGCACTGGGGTGCAGCACCTTTGAGGCAGATTGGGTGGCACTGTGGGTGGCACTGTGGGGTGGCACTGTGGGTGGCACTGTGGGTGGCACTGTGGGTGGCACTGTGGGCACTATGGGCACTGACAGGGGGCACTGACGGGGGGCACTTACTTTTTCTTTTATTTTACTTCAGGATGGCACTGCGGGAGGCAGGTGGGCACAGGCAGGTGGCAGGTGGTCCCTTGTATTGATGGCCGTGATCGGGACTGATGTCCCGATCACGGCCGCCGGTGATCGGCTTTTTTTTTCTCTCCTCGCGCTGTCAGCGCGAGGAGGAATAATAGCCGATTACCGGCTCCGTTCTATCACATGATCAGCTGTCATTGGCTGACAGCTGATCACGTGATAAGGGGTCGGGATCGACCCCTTACACGGATCGGTGATCAGGCGAGTCTCACGGACTCGCCGATCACAGAGCACGCCGCGCGCGCCCCTCAGGGGGCGCGCAGGCCGCTCGTAACCAGGACGACGTCAATAGACGTAGTCCTGGAAATGTAGGTCCGCGCTAATGCCGTCATTTGCCAATAGCGCGGATCTGAAGTGGTTAAGAAGGAATCTGTGAGATGCATTTGTGAAATTATGTGAATTATGGGATCACATGCGTGTCATGCACCAGCATGGCATCCTGTAGGTGTGATTGCAAGATGAAAGGATGTGGATCTACTTACATGGTTATTGGTTAGCACTTCAACAAAAATACAGGAACCCATAACTGGCAAGATCACCAGATATTTAAATGTATTCTATAAAGTAAATGAAGTATTATGTGGATTATGAGGAACACATGGATGAAGTTTAAAAGTTTAATAATTAGGGTTTACATAAACTTTAAAGCCTAGCTCAATTGTTTTCAGCCTCAAATAGAGTAGCATTCAGATTAAGATTCAGAAACTTTTTCAACTTTTTTATTTTTGAATATTACTCCGGAGTGGGTGAGTATTCCAATCTAATTTGACAGCATTTGGCAACTCCTATAAGCATGATGGGCCCAGATTTTGACCTCAACATAACATCTTAAGATTTGTTGATTAAAATATGATTGACATTATAAATACACTTTATTTGTTGCTATAATTGTGTAAAAACTGGCAATGCAATTTTTTGGGTTACAAGAGGCCCCCTTTAATCAAGGTTATTGGTGCTTAACTGAAAAGTAGGTCTGGTAAAAGAAATATTTTGAAAGTTCTGGGGGTTTAAATTGAATAACAGCTGAAGGGCTGGTTGATAGTTTAACAGCCTTGATGAATGCAGGACCCTTGCAACTTCTAAATGTAATTGTCTGTTTTACACAATTATGCCTCATGCACACTGGACTTAAAAAAAAAAAATTCTATTTTTACAGGCATTTGGCTTATTTTTCAGCTTGTAAAAGCTCCTCAATCTTAGACTATGTGTCCATTCACATATGCTGTAGATGTTTACAGTTATATTAAAAGGGGAGTACTTGCAAGCAGAAAAAAACATAAAACATGCATTCAGGAGAGGAGGCCTTGAGCGGAACAAATGCTTGGTTTGTCTAAACACTAAATGTGTTTAGGCGCATTTGAGCGTTAATGCATTCAGAGTCAGACAGAAAAACATCTCTCACAACCTTTTCTTGTTTTAATAAAGAATTTTTTATTTTATTTTTTATTATGCTTTGATGGTTTGTTTACAATTTATGGAGAATCCATGGATTTTGATATCTTTGTAAGATTCACATCATTTGGACTATACTGCAAAGTCAGTGAGTCAGGATTCTGCACTGCTGGAAAAAATAGTTTAGCATAATTCTGCACTAAAATAAAATGTGAATTGTTTAGAATTGTTTTCCTCAGCAAAGTCCTAATTTTACAGACTTGTGCTTGAGAATAATCAACTGCTTTGTAGGTGTGTTCTAATTGTCACATTTATATTTGTGATTTTTTTCTGTGTGGGTATTTTTGAAGCTCTGCATCTTGTAATTTTTTTTTCAATATGGCAACTTGTGGAAGCTTACTGCAACCAGTCAGTATACACCAATTCTGAATTGTTTAGGCTGAAGAGGATTGCTATGTATATCTGCACCCAGAGACGGTGCAAGGATTTTTGCTTACACAGGCGAAGATTCATTTTGCTAGCACTTTTAGAGGATCAACAATGGTATCTTTCATATTCTTTTTAACAATGGCATCGTCCATATTTTTCTTAGTATTGGTTGCCATGGATTGCCTTATTCACGAGAAAATAAAGAAAATTCTTATTTCTGACCCTTCTGACACTGTGATGATATTTATTTGGTAAATTTGACATACAGTATCTCACAAAAGTGAGTACACCCCTCACATTGGTGTAAATATTTTTTTTATATCTTTTCATGTGACAACACTGAAGAAATTACACTTTGCTACAATGTAAAGTAGTGAGTGTACAGTTTGTATAACAGCGTACAATTTCTATTCCCTCAAAATAACAACACAGCCATTAATGTCTAAACCGATGACAACAAAAGTAAGTACATCCCTAATTGAAAATGTCCAAATTGGGTCCAATTAACCATTTTCCCTCCCAGTGTCATGTGACACGTTAGTGTTACAAGGTCTTAGATGTGGATGGGGAGCAGGTGTGTTAAATTTGGTGTTATCACTCTCACTCTCTCATACTGGACACTGGAAGTTCAACATGGCACCTCATGGCAAAAAAACTCTCTGAGGATCTGAAAAAAATAATTGTTGCTCTACATAAAGATGGCCTAGGCTATAAGAAGATTGGCAAGACCCTGAAACTTAGCTGAAGCACGGTGGCTAAGACCATACAGCTGTTTAACAGGACAGGTTCCACTCAGAACAGGCCTCGCCATGGTCAACCAATGTAGTTGAGTAGTTTATTAGTTCAGTGCACATGCTCAGCGTCATATCCAGAGGTTGTCTTTGGGAAATAGACATATGAGTGCTACCAGGATTGCTGCAGAGGTTGAAGGGGCGGGGGTCAGCCTGTTCATGCTCATACCCCAGTGGCAACCTGTGAAACACTGAAACTCCATGCCTAAGAGGGTTAAGGCAATGCTGGAAAATAATGGTGGCCACATTTTCACTTAGGGGTGTACTCACTTGTGTTGCCAGCGGTTTAGACATTAATGGCTGTGTGTTGAGTTATTTTGAGGGGACAGCAAATTTACACTGTTATACAAGCTGTACACTCACTACTTTACATTGTAGCAAAGTGTGATTTCTTCAGTGTTGTCACATGAAAAGATATAATAAAATATTTACAAAAATGTCTGGGGTGTACTCACTTTTGTGAGATATTGTATATTGAAAAACATATCAACGGACATTGGTTCTGATCTAAAAAAACTGTATTTAAAGAGACCCTGCCATCAACTTAAAAAAGCAAGTAAAAGCACAGAAAAATCAAGGATCTAAAATGCTTATTATCTGTGTTTTTCCTTTCCAATGTGCTTTTGAACTTGCCGAAAAATTTGACTACTCCAGGAAGTGTTAGCCCACTCTCTCCTTGCATGTCATACCACTCTCCTCTTCTGGTGGTGTCTTATCATTGTCTGTGCTGTCTCAGCTGCACCTCCCCTCCCTTTATCTCTACATCATTTTGTATGTAGCTGCTGAGGGAAGTGCAAAGACTATAGAGGGTCACTTGAGTGACAGATTTGAGTCTGCTGGGACTGCTAACATCACATTGAAGATGGCGGCATCCAGCAGCAGTCTCAGGGCTTTTGGGTGTCTACACAAGGGAAGCTTTTACAGGTAAATAGCATGCATAAAATGTGTTAAATACAGATATAACCTTGCTGGAAATTTTTGGCTTAAATGAATGGTCTAGTGGTTCTCAACTCCACCCTCAAGTATCCCCAACTGGCCATGTTTTCAGGTTTTCCTTTATCTTGCACAGATGCTTTAAATCAGAGTCAACGGCTTGGTATTTTGGGCAGCTATTTTATCTAGGAGAAATTCCAAAACATGGTCTGTTGGGGGTACTTGAGGACTGAGGTTGGGAACCACATAGGATTTCAGGAGTTTGTAAACAGACTTTTGTAACTGTTTATTGGTTTGGTAAGAGCTGTGTTGGAAGGTGATCTGGTTGACTATTGGTGTGTCTGAATTTAAATGTCACTATGGGGATAACAATCCCTTTTAATGATCTAGGACATCCTCAAGCATTCTTTTGAGTCATGAAGATTCCTGTATTGTTTGAAAAAGTCTTTATGTATCTTGCAAAAGAAGAATTCTACAGGAACCCCCATACTAATATATTTATTATTTGCATACAGTCCAGGTTCATAGCGGGTGGGCCTACTGCTTTCAAAATAGCCCACACTGCACCTCCTAGCTACCTAAATTCAGATCTGAAAGGACCGCTAGCACCAGGGGTGAGACTCTCTTCACCTGACATTGCCATTGCATGATTATTGCGTGTTTGTATTTTTGTTCTGTATGTACAACTCCATCATGAAATCATGAGATTGTTTTGTTTGATGTGGCAAGGTTTAATGAATGTTGCTCATCATGTGTAATTTTGTGTTCTTGTGAAATTGCTTTAACTGTGTTTTGTTCTAAAAAAAAAAAATGAAAACACATTATATTATTATATTTACAACACTAATTCAAAACAGGATGACTAGAAGAAGGTTGCAGGGACAATGTAAGCATTTTCCAAAGACCAACCATATGGACAAAACATGCACTATTGGCTACTCACACCACTAAAGTTTTTAGCAGCTCTTTCCTCCTCTCCTTGGCATTAGTCACCCAGTAATGACCCAAAGAATAAAGACCTGAATAAACTAATCCATCACACTTAGAGCACTATGACTTAGAAGAGGTACACATGGACATTTAAAATAGCTTGCAAATCATGGGAACAAAGTGGTTTGGGGTGGGGGGGCGCAGAGCCCCAAAGAACCTTGTTATCATGTTGAAGGCATACAGCTTGGTATGGTTCAGGAGGGGGGAGCGCTCGCTCCACTGGCCCCCCCCTCCTGACCTCCAGGCTGCATGCTTGGATGCATGCTTGAATATGGGTCTGGTATGGATTTTGGGGGGACCCCCCAGGGTAGTATCCAGTCCCCATACACTTTTAATGGCAATAACTTGCTTATAAGCCTTTAAAATTAGGACTTTTGATTTTTCATGTTCATGTCCCAAAGACTTTAACAGGGCTTGCAAGTTTGCTAGAACTTTTCACCTGTTCGAGGTGTTCTGGTGCCAACTGAACCAGGGGGTGTTTGGTCCATCCCTACTCTTTATATTTACCCCAAATTAATTAAAGTTGTAGTTAGGCTCAATTCAAGGAAAAGGTGACTACTAGTGCCAGGATCGTTATATACTTAGATGCGGAACTCTAGAATTCCAGAACACACATATAGTGGAAAGTGATAAAAGGAGATACGAACATTGACTGCATGCCTTCTATCACAGTTCAACAGAGAGAGCAAAGGGAGTAAAAGAAAGCTGTGTTCATTTCAATCATCCAATCATATACAAGGAAAAACATTTTACAGTCCTTTACTAAATCAGACCCATGTACAGAAGTTGGCTACTCCTTCACTGCCTTTCAAGTATTTTTAGCACTAAACTATCCTCATGACTAGGGATGAACAGCAAAATGTAGTTAGTGTTTTATTTCACCAAACATTTGTCTTCCCATTCAACCCCAATTTTATTTTAAAAGGAAAAATATAAATATTTTGAGAAAATGACTTCACCTTTGGCAAATTTGTGTTGACATTTAGTCTAAAATACATTGAAGTCAATGAGAGAGTGGATTCCACCAAATGCTGCCAGTCTTCCATGGTCATGAGAATACAGTTGTGCTAGAGATATTTGGATTGGTGTGGCTGGAGGATAATAGTTATCAGAAAAAGTATCTGGCCATTGCCAACCATAGGAAGAAACTTCATGAGATGGTTGGCATCCCATGGCATCCCATGGTGATGATAACACTAACTTGAAAAAGTCATCTAAACTTGTAAGCATTTTGTTTTCCTTAAAATGACTAGATGAAAAAACTTTAATAAAGGCCAACCTGTAAACAAAAGTGTTAACGTGTCCCACTGTCTGCACCACCGATCTTCATTCTGTTGCAGAACTCTCTTTTTCAAAGATCAGCAGTTTATGCGGTGGGACCAGTAAGTATGTTATATTTTCTTTACAGGCAGGGTTTTTTCTTAACTTTTTTCATCTAGTTAATAATTATCTTTAAATGAAAAAGACCCAACAGTTTGAGACTACAAAATTAAAATCTTAAAAAAAATAGCTTTTTTTTCTGTGCATAATAAAGTTTATCTAATGTTTCCTATCCCAACAGCCAACAAATTACTCCAATCCAGTGTATGCAAAACTTTTTGTGGATGGGCACAACTGTCGGAATTCCTTAATCAGCGTAGAAGAAAGACGTGAACTTCTTCCAAAGAAAATAGAAAATGCTATCCGGGAGACTGTGGCTTAAGCTCCGCTGTTCCGTTACCTTTTCTACTCTGTATAAATGTATAAAATATGATTACTTTTCTATGTACCAACAGTATTCTAATTGTTTTGTCATCAGCATTACCTCTTTTTTCATTTTCGGTTTGTTTTGCTGATGACTAGACTGACCATTTGTATGGTATTTTTATGAAAAATAAACTGCACTACAGTACAATTTAAAAGAAAAAAAAAATATGCTGCTGTAATAGGAGACCGTTTTATTTGCTAAATCGAAGGACACACTTCCTTTGTAGGGTAAGAAAATGAAATATTCATTTTATATGAACTTTTTTAGGTTCACTATTGTCTTTTCATTAAATAATCCAAAAAAACAAACAAAAAAAGACGACAGTCACTTTGTTAGCTATTGGTTTGAATTGCGATCTTTAGAATATTTTAATTATATATGCAGATTTATGCTTGTATTTGGGTGATAATTTACAACAATTAATACAGACACACAATCTATGTGGCAGCCGTCAAAGGATTGAAGACTATTCGTGAATGGACGTCAAACATGCCTTTTTTTTATTTAATTAAAGGGTCGCTTAACAAAAATGATTAGCTGTTTTCTATAAAAGTGGTTTAAATAATGTTGATGGATTGATGGATTGTCAATATTTCAAATGTTTATCAGAACAGTGGATGGTCTACTTAGTTTCCTGTAAATCAGGCATGTCACGCCCAAGTGAAACAATGGGTCAAATTGAGAGGGCTCAATCTTAAAAGAGGCTGCATTATGTCTACTGGGGGCTGCACCTACTTAATTATAGGAAAAGACAATGGCACCTTGGAACTTTACATTGTAGTAAAAATTGCAACTTACAAAATGTATTTTAATTGAGGAAGTATAATTTGTGGAGAATAGTTGAGGATATATTTATTGGTTTTAAATCTTAAACCACTGAGGGGTGCAAGAAGGCAGCATGCAGTTCTTATACTCCAATATGATATGTCTGTTGTAAAGTAATAGATGAAATCTACCAACTTTCATTTTGTCCCCTATTTTGCATCAAATGGCCACGAATGAACAACAGGTTTTTTACATCATATTGAATTTTTTCTTCAAGTTTACTGGTTATTTAAAGCAGAAGTAAAGTTTATTTTTTTATTATGGAAGCACTCTGAAATTGAAAGTTACAAATAGTGCATTCATGCATAATTGCAAATCTGTGTTTTTTTATGGCTTTCGTAATATATTAACCAGCTACTGCACAGGCATAGCAGCAGGATCTAAGTTTCTCTTTGACCTCATGGCTTAATCACTACTGGCTGCACAGCTTAGAGGTGATAGAATTCCACACCTCCCTCCCCCTTAAAGTGGAAGTAAACCCTTCTATTGTTTTCAGTCAAGGAAGCTGCCATCTTGGCCTCTAATGATCTTCAACTGCCATAATGCTACACATGTGATCAGCTATGAAACCAGCCATTGGATGGTTTGAAAGTTTGGTTGAGAGCAAAACCAATGGGAAAGTTAGCATTTCCGGCATGCTGGGAATGAAAGTGTTTTTTGAAACTGGGTTAACTCCCGCTTTAAGTATGTAATTTGCTATATAATACTTGCATAAGGCCTCATGAACACTGGGCATTGAGCCCTGGTACAAGACATCCCTGTGTTTAGGTGTGGGGAGAGAGCACAGGTGAACCAGCAGAGAGAAAACTCACATGCTGCCATCTCTAAAACAAACAAATACAAAAAGAAAAGCTGCCGCAGACACCCCAATAGGGATCCCACACCTTAGGTTAGGCTCACCCTAGTGTGAATTGGATGCAGGTTTCCCCGCATCCAATTATCATGACAGGGTAGTGTGTCTGACCCTCAATAAAGTTGGTATATATATCTCCCTGACGGCTGCGGAGCAGACTACACAGGGATCATGTCCATCTTTGGCTCCATTTCAGGTCCAAATTCAGGCAAAATTCAGGCCTAAAATGAAGGTGAAAATGTTCTAACATAATAAGTAATGATTGAAGAAGGGATAATCAAGCAGCTGGCAAAAAACAGTCAGATAAACTGTGCAAAAATATAAAAAACGAAATATTACAGTGCTAAAAGTCCATGAATAGTGAACAAATAATAATAATACAATGTGCAAATGAAATCCAAAAAAGATCCAAGAAAGAAACAACAACAAATAAAAGTTCATAGAGTGGTGCAAAAGGAATGGTGCGTGATCCAGCAATCACTTAACTTGCTCCAACACCCAGTGTGTAAGATGGACTCTTACCAGAAATGAAGGACTCTATCATGGCGTCAATAAAGCTCAGCTATATAAATGGACATCGATCGGCTAAGACAGATCCTTCTAAGGGCAGATGCTAGTCAGATGGTCCCATAAGGTGAAATGGACATGGGGCACACGGAGTGTCTCATAAATAAAGCAGAGCATTCAATAGTGTGATAACATAACCACTGGTTTATTGCACATATACAATGTAAAAGGTACTCACATTTAAGAAGATAAAAGCATGCATGTATGCAGTTAATTGTGCGTGAAGATCAAACAATAATTATACACAGCGACACAGCAGGAAAACTCGTGTTGACAGCACATATACATAGACTTCACCCTATATGTTTCATCACAACTGACGTCATCGGGGGCATGTATGTATGACAAAAATTGAGGCCTGATTCATCCCTGAAATGGAGAACAGGGACGCACTGGACCCCCTGCTGCACTACTTACTATGATAAATAATAATTATGATCCTAGCAATAAACACCCTACAGATGTGGTAACCCCTGAGGGAATCAGCAGTCTGTGATCATAAAATGTACTTGAATGAGTGAAAACTGTGACTAAATAGTTCATAAAGAACAATCATCAGTGCAAAGCTAATAAATACAAATAATATGTAAAAAGGTAGTGCAAACCTTTAGAGAGGTGTAACCCCACCAAAAAATGCATCTAAAAATGGAGTAATCTAAAGTGCATATGAATATATAGCAAACAAAATAAAGGACAATATACTTTTAACACTATACTATTATACAGAAAGTCCAAATGTTGGAATGGTGTTACTTCAATTCCAACACCCGTGCTCCATACACAGCGTGACTGTGATCCTCCACCGGCCAGCATGCGCGCTTACCTCCAGAAAACAACCCCAAGCATCAGTGAGCATTTTGTTAATCTGTTAATCAAACTCCAATTCTCCCCACTCAGCTTGGCCATAGATGAGATAAATCCACTCAGTCTCCTGATAGTCCCAGGGTGTTCAGCTCAAAGGAACAAAAGAGGCGCTTCCATAGTGCAGTATATTTTGAAATGTTTAAAACTTAGAAAAAAGGCACTCACATGGGTTTATATAACATCAGACTCAGTGAAATATCACAAGTAGTACCAATATGGCCTAGTTCTGGTCTGGTCAGGAAGTAACGTCACCTGCTAGAGCGCTGACACGTTGCGTCACATGATACGTGACTTCATCGGGAATCCCTAAGTGGCCGATAAAACAGCTGGAGAGAAGGCAGATTATGGTGGAGATGGAACCAATCTATTATATTATATAAAGAAAAAAAAGTAATTCCGACAGAGAACTTCCTGTTAAGTAATAATTTCATCACTCCCTTCAGACAGTAATATGCTTCCATAACTTCCCACTAATGCCGAGGAAATGTAATTGAATATAATGAGCAAGATGGCATATTTATAACATAAGCATAAAGAAAAAGATAACATTGATTTGCTCTAATGCATGCACGCACAATTTAACTTTCAGAGTTTGCATAAAAAAAGATACTTTAGTATCTTCATGCTTTAAGAGATTATTCCACCAATTTCTCTAAAGCTTTTGAACAGAATCTGGAATGCTAATCAACTTCTACAACTATCATTTATCTCTAGAGGTTTAGTGCTAAGATCCAACACTCTGGGTTCAATTTACTGAAGACAAATAGGCTGTTCACTTGGCAAGGGGATTTCCCCCTTTGCTTAGTGAATGTGGTAAATACTGTATATTCCCTATCATGTGTAAAAAACAAAACAAAAAACGAACCAGTATTTTGGTTTGCACATGTTTGGAAGATGAAAATGACCAGGCTTCACCTTAATACCTAAGCTAAAGGAATTTTCCTTGCAAAGTGAACAGCCTGTTTGCCTTTAGTAAATCAAACTTTCTCTTTAATGGTTTGGTTTAGGCAGATTAATGTTGGGTGAGGGCCAACTCATTCTGGAAGAATCGTAAATTGTTAGAAAAAGTGTCCCAATCACTTTTGACAAACTTTTGGACAAAATTCTAGTCCTCATTCAGCAGAACTAATATAAATACTTAAAGCGGAACTGCACTGCACCTGAGCAGCACAAGCCAAAAAATGCTATTTAATTAATTTAAATATTCAAAGCAATCTCCCCCATCCACCCATTTCTCTGTGCTTTATTTTTCTGGGAAATTGCTTTGAAAAACATCCCCTAGCATTTATGGTTGCGGCCATATTGAGTAAGGGCAGATGAATTAAGTAGCATTTACTTCCTAGAATCCATTTGCCCTTAACTCATGAATGCAGGCAAGAGGGTGTGCTTAGCTTAGTAAAAACCCTTTCTCACCTCTGCCTAGGCATGGAAACCAGGAAGCAACTGAAGAAATGTAGAAAAAAATTCTAAAGCAAGTAAATATGATATATGTTCCTATCTATTTACTAATGCTAGCAGCATACGGATAACAAATAGTCAATGTTGATTGAGAGAGTGAAGTTCCCTTTTAAGCTGGCCAGCCTTACATTACAGTGCTGTTAATGAAGATGCAATTGATTTATATACCGTTAAGAGTAACTATGACTTCAATCTTTCAGTCTAGTGTCTATGGTGTATCTCCATATCTATAATTTTGGGTGACAATTATATACATATCTAAGTTTATTTCCACCTTTTGTTCTCTCCAAACGAAAAAGTCAGATCGGATTTTTTTCTCTGAAAATTTTAGATCCTGCTCTCAAATTTTTTCCGTCAGCATTTCCGACCGAAAAAGTCCGATAGAGCCCTCACACGATCGGATTTTCCGACAACATAATCCTATCGGACCATTTCCATCAGAATTTCCGACTGTGTGTACAGGGCATAAGAGTAAAGTGCTATGTAAGAAATGGCTTACTGGCCCTCAATGAAAATAAATGGATTACACCTGGTCCCAAATTCTGAAAAAGATCTTTCACAAAAACAATTCCTTTAAGCTGTTAAAAATAGACCAATATTAATTACAGAGTGGTGGTAATTAATATTGGTAAATATGGTAAATGGTAAAAACAATATATCATTTTGACTTTTTAGAGAAAAGTTCTATGCCTTATGAATGTCTCAGTAGGTATTTCAAAAAATAGATCTGAATCATATTGTATTTTACATTGCTAGTTAAATATTTTTTTAAAACTGTCAGAGCTATATCTAAAGGTTATATTTACGTTCATAAAAATGTGCACTTTGACTTAATGGATTCTTAAGTTCAGACTGTAGCTAAGGGGGAAAGAGAAGAACTCAGGAATAATGTGTTTAAACAGTTCTAAAAGAACGATGTGTTATTGACTTAAGTAATGTAGGAAAATGAACCTGCATTCAATTTGAACATCCAATCATTTGCAGAGTAATTTTAAAAAGTGGTAACATTCTTTGCACAGCATTGGATGACTGAAGTGAATGTAACCTAAATGAGGGATGTGAAAATTATACTTATTTAGTCTTCAATAACCTGAGATACATTTTAGAAGGAATACTGGCCCTTAGGCTACCACTACCTTGGAATTAGTACGCAGTAGGAATTGGCAACTGCCTCCTCCACAGCCTTTTCACACGGAAGTTCTTTGCTCCAGAATTCCTTCAACATGCAAAAGTGGCACCAACCTTCTGGTAACATTAAAGGAACAACGATAAAAGTTTAAAGCTGAACTCTAGGCAGGTGTGTTTTATACCTGGCACAAATTGACATAGTTCTGTATTCTTTATTACATCATTACATTTATTTTTTTAAATGCAAGCAGTGTAAATATTTGAAATTTGACTTGGCATTAGCCTCTTGCAGTCTCTGTACAGTACAGCTCAGACTGAGAGGGAGGAAAGCAGTTCAAGGAGCTAATCCAGTAGAAGAGAGATGAGCTCATCAGTCTTCTGCCTCTCTTTTCATTTCTCAAACACAGGCTGGGGGAGGAACAAAACCTGTACGCTTTGTACGCTCTGTTGTCAGCAGCTTCTCCCTCTGCAGTGCTTGGAGCAGGGAAGGAGACTCCGGTGGGTCACGTAAACGCCCAGCGGTACTGTAATTAAGGAATTTTCCACAATAATGTTACATAAAGACACATATTGGACATGATATAATCCTTCTACATTGTGGATTACATGATTTTACAAGGACTTTAAGTGGGGTTTATTTATGCGATTACAGGATTTTTATAATGCTGACTCCTGAGCTGACAGGGAGAGAGGGGTGAGAAAACAGGGGACACAGGAACTTTTTTACATACTATTATATATATGGTATTATGTACATACAGAAGATAAATAAGGCATCCCGTGAAAATAGGCACTACTGTGTTTTTTGTAACCAAAATTTATATAATACCGGTCTTATTTTTGGGGAAACACAGTATCTGTGTATTTAGCGGTTTGTCTTGGAGCAAAAACCTTAGTTTTGTAAAGCCCACCTGCCTCATTATGGCACATCTACAGTCTTGTGAAGACCACACTTGGAATTAATTATGACCTAAATAGAAGAGAGACAATAGAAAGTAGTATATATATATATATATATATATATATATATATATATATTTATATATATAATTTAGCACCCCCTGGCCCACAAAGCATGTGAGGTAGCTCAAAGACAGGGTAGCCATTTTGTCCCAGGGTCTAGTCCTTGCCAATAGTGGAGCTATGTGAGCAGATGGGTGTTAGTCACCTTTTGATGCAAGAAATTGAGTTTATTCACTCTCGATCAACACTCCAAGGAGAATAGATTAGGTCACAGAACACCCATGGATTTGGCAGACTCCAATTCAAATACAATAAGTACTTGCATTCTTCACAGATTGAAAACTTTTAAGCCAACCCGGTAATCTGTGAAATCATCTCATGACTGTAAGACACTAGTTGGTTCATTACAGACTTCCTGATGAGAGAAACTACCACATATCAGTCAGGGACCAAGCTTCACCCAGCTTTTCAGGTTACGCAGTTGGACAGAAGTTCCTCTATGGTGTTTCAATCACATTGTTCAGCATACTAGGCCTAAGACCTAAGCCGCTATCCTGGCACATGGCCACCCTTCTCAAGCAGCAGGCCTGAGAGGATCAGAGACTGACTTCCCAAGGTTACTCCTAAATATTTATACCATCTTCCAGCCTGTGCCACTGGCAATAAACCTCCAAGTCAATGGACAGGGAGATATAAATATTCATAACAATGATTATGGCAGCCTCCAAGACACTTCCGAGAAGCAGACAAAAGCAAAAAGTAACCAGAGCTCAAGAGAGACCCAAGAAGATGAATTATAAATCCAGCTCAGGCTAACTACAACCTAGAAAATACTAAATTTGAGGCAGAGTGGCTACACTTGTATGAGTACTATCTTTGTAGAACAAATTGTATTTTTTTTCTTTTAATTTGGAATAGCTTGTTAATAAATATTTAAGGATGAACTCCAGACAATTATAAAATTAATGCAGTTCTGTATTTATGAATATGTTAAATTCAATGCAACCAGTATAAGTACTCAAATTGGATTTGCCATCAGCCTTTTGCACAAGGGACAGTACTTACATTCAACGAGAAGTGTCCCTTGTGCTGGTGGCTGCTCTCTTAGTTGGAATATTCTGTCCCCTGGCCCTACCCCCATCCCATACCTCCATCAACAGTAATCTTCCAGTGCTGCTGAGGTTAATATGAACCACTGGACCTATCATAGGCACTTGTAAAGAGCACTGATTATTCCAGACCTTTCCACCCACCTCCTGCATTCACAGACGTGGTACTGTAGCTTCCAACAATAATAAAAAAAAAAACACTCTATGAATGGAGAAGGAGGACCTTTCATCCATCTTATCATCCTCTATTTATACAACTGGAAGATAGGGTATGTCTTCTATAAATGGAGGAGTGGGGCAGAAAGTAAAAGACAATAGTAGACAATTTTGAGGAGTGTCTATGACCAGTCCAGTGGCTTGTATTAACCCAGCAGTATCGGAAGATTACTTCTGAGGGGGTTGGGGGGGGGGGGGGGGGCAGAGGATGAAAGATTTCAACTGAAAGAATAACCATCAGCACAAAGACACCTCTCATTCAATGTAAGCACTGTCAATTGTGCTGTTTTATTATTATTATTATTTTTTATGTAACTAAGGGGTAAATAGCTGTAAGTGTTATTGAACTGCAGCAGAGAAAAAATAGACCTCCTCACATATCAAAGAGGGTAGTGCTGAGTGACAGGACTGTGTAAATATCAGAACTAGATGAACAGAAATACAAATTATTTGGCAGATAACACAGCTCCTTTATATGTATTTTATCTGTACATTTAGCTGATTACCTGGAGCTCAGCTTTCACCCTACATTATTATTTTTTGGGAAGAAGTTAACTGTCCATTTTTTTTTTTACTTGTATAATGTTATAAAAGTCAGAAAGTGTATTATTTGGTCATCAGAGTGAACAGCTGTACATATTTCTTAAAAAAAAAATATTTATACTATAGATCTTTAAAAGGCACAAAATATGCAGTTACTATTGAATCATACAAAACAGGGCTTCTGAATATTCATTATATACAGTATATATTTTTTATCATAACCAAATAGACTAATTGTGTATATGTTCTTTTATTTTCCTTTGTACAAGGAAAAAAAAAAACGAAAAAAAAAAAAATAACTTTTATACTTCTTTTGTTGTACAATGTGCATGCAGACTACCTATTTCTAAAATCTGCCATCTTGGGGCCTTTATAAAAAATTTCATTGATGTAATATTTGTGCAATTTTGCTCGATAAAAAAAAGGAAAAAGGTTCTGCGTATAAAAGATACCCAAATTCTTGATATATTCTATTTAACTTACATTTTTTTTCATCTCAAAGAATTATTCATTTCTGTTTCTATAAAACAGGTTTTATAAATTATACACAGAATAGCTGATGGAGTGATATAACAGAAATTATGCATATAAACCTAACTGCAGTGTGTATAGCTTATCACTAACATGTTGGTAACTTAATAAAGTTAAATTATTTTGTCCACTGAAAGAACGATAAAAATGACAATCAAATCCATCACTGTTTTATGACAAAGACAACCAACAGAAAAGTTTTTGAGAATTTTTGTGCTCATGGTATTTTCAATAGTGAAAGGATGTCCTTGTACTATGCTCATTAAAAGAAACATTGTTTTTTATATTCAAATGTTGCTATGGGTGACTTTATACTAATTTTTCAAAAAACACATTTTGTGCCATTAAAATGGTTTTACAATTTGAAACTGTTCTTGTAGATAACATGTGAATGAGTGTATCATGCCGGTAACCTTTGTTTTTGTTAGGGTGAAAGAGCATTTCTCAAAAAAAAAAAAAAAAACTCTCTCTGAGCCTAGTATTGGCAGGAGTATACATTTTTTGGAATTGCAGTTTCTGTCTTTTCTTCACTCATTGTGCAGCACAGTAGTCGTCCCAAGAGCCATTGGCAGCAGATTATATGATGGATATTTATGAATAGGAGCTGAACGTTGCTTGGCTCAGGGAATATCTTACTACTGCAAGATCCAACTAACAAAATAACAAAAAACATTGTCATAAAAAAAGGAAGGCAAAAAAGATTTGATAAAGAGACAACTGTTAACTTGCATACTTAGGGCAAAGTGAGAAAGATGTCGCTGTCCCAACCCCCTTATAATCACCTTCTCGGCTCTCCCTCCCCTATGTTACATCTGATTACACTACCTGGCACTTCTAGGTATAAGGGAGAAAGTGATCTGCTCTGCTGCGACAATAGCAGTCGATTTCTAGGCCTGAGAATTGTCACATGACTGAGGAAGTAATGTCACCACTACTCCTGACACCAGCTGTGCAAGAGGGAGAGGTGTCAAGGGAAAACAAAAGGCACAAAGGATGGGGGCCTTTTTAGAGACATTTTCATTTTGCTCTGCATGTGACAATGGGGTTGATTTACTAAAACTGCTGAGTGCAAAATCTGGGGCAGCTTTGCATAGAAACCAATCAACTTCCAGATATTTTGTCAAAGCTTAATTGAACAAGCTGAAGTTGGAAGCTGATTGGCTACCATGCAGAGCTGCACTAGATTTTGCACTCTCCAGTTTTAGTAAATCAACCCAACTGTCTCTTCAAGCCCCAAGGCCAAGATGAGTATCCTAAGAAAGTGACTCACAATTAATCCAATACTCTTAAAATGAACCTGTGTTCCCTTTATAATAAAGTTGATAAAATGAAAGCAAACACGTGAAGCACACTTCAACATGCCTGCACATACTATATTTTTTCAGATTTTTTGGAGTGTCCATAGATGCCTAAAGTGAAGAATGCAATAAGCAACCTATGGCTTACTGATGGCCATTGAGCATGTCCATCATAATGGTGGTACAGTAGTGAGGCACAAACATTGGGAATGAAGAGGGGCCAAGTGCAACTTTTGTTCCTGAAGGCACTCTAGGGATGTTAAAGCTTCCAGGGCTTTGGGGTTCCTGGATCTCTAGAAGTTTTGCAGCCTTACGTGCACGTCTGAAGTGTCTGCTTCACATATCTGTTTTTAGTTTACTTGCTTTCATTTGAAGATGTGTTAGTTTTGGTCAGAGGAATCAACTACCAGATCCCAGCATTGAATATCTGAGCATACGTGTTTATGTGTTATTTAGATGTGACCAGTTCCAAACGTATCTAATGAAAACAAAGATGATATGAAGGAGAAAGTCCAATTCTGTTTCAGAGGTTAGTTGGTTGGAGAGGTAGTTTACATGATTATTACTTACTTCGTTCAATGACTACCAAAGCCTCATTGCTGGTGGTCAAAGTGGCAGATGCCAACAACTGAAAGAGAGCATAATGACCAAAGACATGATCTTAGGATCCAACCTTGTACCAATATGGAGAGGGCCACAGTGTCACATCCAAGCTATATCTGTGTTGACAAAAGAAACGAACATTAAAATAGACAGGAAAAGTAAACTATAGTAAGCAATAAATATTCCTACCAAACAGAAATGTGAGAAATTTGCATTATGTGAACATGATTTGCTTTCATATAAGGATATCTAGAAACATAAATTGCGCCTAAGCAGTACCCTGAAAACATACCTTCTGATGTAAATTCCTATTGAAAATAGCAATGCACATCCTGTGCCTTGAGCCTCATAATTTTATATCTGCAATGCAAGATCCTCTGACCAGGCTTGGTGAAGTAAGATTTGGTGATATCACTATTGTGTTGCTTGCTGGAGAAGAATCTGTACTTGAGCACCTGAAGTACAAGGACCTCCTTGATTCTGCTTTATTATGTGGATCTATGCTTTTGAACTTGTCCTGCTGCTTTCCTCACCAGTCATCAGATTACAAGTCATTTGGCGGTCACCTCTGACATGAGAAAGCAAAGCCCTGCTGCTTTACCAAGGTGGCCTCCTCCACGCACAGACAGTGCAGAATAAAGCCCCATGCACACTAGCAGATTTTCTGCAGTTTTTTTTCCTTCAGATTTACCAAAACCATATAATATGAGGTTAAACCTTAGGAGTTTCAATTTGTATGCAATCAGGCAGGCCCTTCTACTACATGGTTTTGGTAAATCTGAAGGAAAAAATCAGCAGAAAATCTGATAGTGTGTATGGGGCTTAAGACATAGTAAGTCAGTAATGGAAAAAAAGATCAGCAGCAGGTGGTGACCAGTGATTTTTCCTCTTCTTAAATTTTTTTGGGATCAGCTTGCAATATTCAGGTCTTCTTGAAGGATACATTTCAGGTGTAAACATGCCCACACGTGATCATAAATATCTGTAGACAATAACAGTAAGCAATTCTCATTATTGCTCGCTAGTAAGCAATGCTATGCACATTACGTTTATGTCAAGAGTGGTCATCCTGACTCTTTGCTTTACGAATTAACCTCTTCTACCCATCCTCATCAAGAAATTCTAATTCATGTTAAGGCCTCATTAACATGGGCGTACCTATGCAGGCAGCTATGTGAAGGGCTCTCCTTGCCTGTACAGTGCTCCATGCATCTACATGTAGACACTCTCATTCATGTCTACTGGGATGCAGTGGATGCACTGATACAGCCGCTCCTCCCAGTTTGATATTTGTGTGGGTGTTTGTCTCTGTACACAGACAGTGTAAGTTCTGGGACATGCACATGTGCAGAGGTAAAATTGGGTCCATGCAGCCGCTGCTTCCCAATAGACATGAATGAGACCTCCTGCACGTGGATGCTCATAACGCCTGGACATCTTGTGTGTGCAAAGAGAGTCCTTTGCACAGGTGTGCACATAGTTATGCCCATGTGAATGAGGCCTTATACTGCATTAATTGAATCAAAATCCACTACCTCAATGCCCCTATGTGAAGACAGCTTAGTAGAACTCCTTGTTCCTTGCCGTGAAGTGCATACAGATAACCCTTGTGCCTAAAATGAACAGAATGGGTGGAATCCCCCTTGCAGCTTCTCAGGAACACTCTGAGCACACAAATAGTTGACAATCCTAGGGGTAGAAACAGCAAATTCTCAAAAAAGGGATATCAATGTCCAGCCATATGATCCTTAGGACAGCTCCTTATCAGATAGAAGGGATATCTGCAACATACCAAGAGAACACAAGAGGGTACTTATAAGTGCATGAATTAAAAAATTTATTTTTTTATTAAATGCATTTTCTAATTGCTGCACTTAGAGGTGCCCTCTTGTATTTCCTTCTCAGTAACAGTCTGGCAAGGAAACAATCACACAACTTTACTCCACATTCCCTATTATGTAGCCAAATACTTTGCTTGCTTCCTTCTCAAACTCTTTCACCAACCTAAAAATTGCAGGTAAAGGAGCAAAAAAAATGTGAACATTTATTTTCATAAACAATGTTTCACATAGTTTATTTTCAGTTCTTTAGCACAGCCCCTCCCCCCTTGCATATTATAGCCCTTTCCTCTTCTGGGAGTGTCTAATAACTCTCTGTGCTGCTGCAGCTCCACCCCCTATCCTAATCTACCTACATAATCTTTACAGTAACTGAGCAGCACTGAGATGTAAAAAAGGATAAAAAAATAAATATCATAATTGTTTATGATATATAGTGCTTTAGCAAATTAAATGCCACCAGTTATGTTTTAGATCTATTTTTAGAGGGGTGTTGCTAGCAGATATGACAGATCGAATGCTCCAAATGCAGGGGCTCTCTGCGTATTTTTTTAGAAGCTGGCATATACTTCTAGCAGAGAGCCCCAAAATGTCCTGAATTTAGAACTCCCAATATGCTATATCTGCCTACGGCTCCAACCCCAACTCCAACTTGTATCATCCTCTCCTCATCCTATCGTGTAATTCTCAGAGCTTCTACAACCAGCTAAAAGGATGCACTGTATAATATGAACTTCTGTTTTCAGAGCCTAAAGTCCACTTTGGTGTTTTGAAGACCAGGCATCTGGGTTCTCTGGAAGACTAAATAATACAATCTACTACTCGTTTTTGTAACACACTTAACCTCAACATATAGCTGTTTTCTGCTGTGCAGCCTCAGAGCAGCTTGGACAGCAGAACCAAGTACATTAAAGTACAACACTGGCCAACACGTTGTTTTTTTTTTCTTTTTTGTTTTGGATAGTGTGGAACCCCTTTCAGGTTTTCTTTATTGTCTGTGTCCCTGTAGGGGAGATCTAACCTCACAATTTGCCCTTTTGCGTGCTGACTATTGCCACTGGAAGAAAAAGTGAGGGCAAATTGAAAATGTTACAGTTGTCACCAAAGCAGGAGGGGAAGCCTTCCAGAAGGTTACTTGTTTTGATGACAGCTGTTATGCCCCATACACACACGAGCGGATTTTCCGTTGGGAAAAGCTTGGATGGTTTTTCCGATGGAATTCCCCTCAAGCTTGGCTTGCATACACAGTCACACAAAAGTTCTCTGAACTTTCAACCGTCAAGAACGCGGTGACGTACAACACTATGATGAGCCAAGAAAATTAAGTTTAATGCTTCCGAGCATGCGTCGATTGCTTCCAAGCATGCATAGGAATTTTGCACGTCGGAATTTCGGAAAATTTGTAAACCTGCTCTCAATCTTTTGCTGGCGGGAATTTGGCCAGAAAAAGTCAGATGGAGCATACACATGGTCGGAATATCCAACCAAAAGCTCTCATCAGACTTTTGTTGGTGGGATTTCTGATCATGTGTACGGGGCTTTAGAGTTGGGATTTTGGGGAGACTTCCACTTGATTCTTATTGTGTTTTTAAAGACACAATGTACTCTAACAATGTAAAAAAAGACAACACACAGAGAGAAAATTCAAGCACCCAAAACATCCAAAAAATATCAGATACTGAAGCAGACCTGGTATTTAGGCCTCATCCTCAAACACATAGAACGCTAAACAAGAATATGTAATTACATACATTAGAGAAAAGGGTGGGACTTTAAATGAGCTGTAAAGGCAGAAGGTTTTTTTTATCTAAACCACTTTAATACTGGACACTTCTCCCCTTCCTGCCCAGGAAAATTTTCATCTTTCAGCACTGTCGCATTTTGAACGATAATTGTGTGGTCATGCAACACTGTACCCAAACTACATTTATAATTTTCTTTCCACAGATAGAGCCTTCTTTTGGTGGTATTTGATCACCACTGGGGTTTTTATTTTTTGCTAAAGAAACTGAAAACGAATGGCACCTTCGTGTCTTAATGGACACAGGGAGCTGCAGCTCAGCTCGGGTGTCCCCATAGCAAGCTGCTTGCTGTGGGGGCACTCAACAGGAGGGAGGGGCCAGGAGCAGAAAAGAGGGACCCGAGAAGAGGAGGAACCAGATCTCCCTGTTGAAAACCACTGCACAGAGCAGGTAAGTATAACATGTTTATTTTATTTTTTTAAATAGACTTTACAATCACTTTACAGGTGTAGAAACCTCCTCTCAGAATGATTGTCTGAACACAGATACAGGTTAAAACTGTTTTTTTTTATTATTATTACAAAGTTCATTAAAAATATATTGGGGATAAAACCCTTTAAAACCAAAGAAGTCTCAACTCATTATTGAATGAATGAATGAATGAAATAATTTGTATAACGCACAACGCGACCTGAATCGCCTCAAGGCTCTGCAAAGAGCTTTTGTTGTCCAGCTTCTAGAATAGAAAGGTCTTGAGTTTTTTTCTGAAGGCCAGGTGGTTTTCTTCCAAGAGGATGTTGATGGGTAGAGCGTTCCATAGCCGAGGTCCTTGGACAGCAAATCTCCCCCTTTGATTTGTACTGGGATTTGGGAAAGAGGAGGAGGTTTTTGTTAGATGATCGAAGACTGTGGTTGGGTGTGTAGCGTTTTATTTAATAACGTAAGTATTGAGGAGCGTCTCCATGCAAACCCCAACACCTCTCAGGGTGGTGATTCCTCCCTCTGTGTATATATATATATATATATATATATATATATATATATATATATATATATAATGTTGTCAAAGTATTGTAATCCAACCAAAATGACAAAAAATATTAATGAACATAGAAATATTACATTGGGGAGGATTATTACAATACAGATGCGTGCTTGCTTGAGTTGCCCTTTCTCCCACAAGACATGTTGTAAGGTTAATTGGCTCTTATCTAAACTGGCCCTAGTATGTAAGATAGAGACCTTAAAGAGGAGGGCCGGTTATACAAAAAAAAAAAAAAAAAGTCAGCAGCTGCAAACACTGCAGCTGCTGACTTAATCAACACACTCACCTGTCCAGGGTGCCCGCGATGTCGGCCGCCCGAGGCCGACCCGTCCCTCGGCTCTCGGGTCCCGGTGCTGCCATTCCTTGTAAGGGAAACAGGCAGTGGAGTCTTACGGCTTCACTGCCCGTTTCCTACTGCGCATGCGCGAGTCCCGCAGCTACTGCGCATGCGCGAGTCCCGCAGCGCTTTCTGAATGGGACGCGCTGTGTTCTGGAACACACAGTTCCCAGAACACAGCGCGACTCATTACCCAGAAGACGCCGCAACGAAGACAGAAGACAGAAGATCTCCGCGGAGGAGGAAGAGGAAGATTAGGAGAAAGTGCCTAGCAACAGGCATTTCTGGTAAGTAAAAAAAAATTTTTTTTCATTTTTTTTCTTTTATATTTTTTTGTAATTTTTAATATTTTTTTTGTTTTCAGGGTGGCCCTCCACTTTAAATTGTAAGCTCCTTAAGGGTGGGAACTGATGTGAATGTACTCTATGTAAAGCACTGTGTAGACTGGTAGCATTATATAAATGACTGCAAAAAAAAAAAATTACAATTTTATGTTATGCTTTACTTTCAGTCCTCGTGGTGATGTTCACCAAAACATATAGAGCAAAATGATCCATCCACTAATTTCTCCATGCTTTATTTTGTTGAGGAATAACTTTGAAAAACACCCCCTGGAGAGTCTAGCTGCTACCATATTGAGTAAGGGCAAATGATTCATGTAGCATTTACTTTAATGGAATTCATCTGCCCTTAGCACATGCATGCAAGTAGGAAGGTATTCTTAGCTAAGAACGCTCCTCCTCCCCTCCTGAAGACTCCTGTAATGTATGACATCATTTTGGCCAGAAACCCGGAAGCAACTAAATAAATGTAAATAAAAAAACAAGTAGAAAGCATAAATCCACCTCACGTGGACAAAGATGGCGATAAATCCCTGTACTAATTCTAATCTGTCACCACTTCACTGAAAACTATAGATAAAATGTATTGTTGCCAGTCGCATTTGCCCATTTTCACTGATGACATCTAAATAATAATTAATCACAGCGCATTTTCACTCCATGATCCCAAACCATAAGTGATTAAAGTGTCCTTTATAGCCCAAGCTTCCAAAAGTGGTGTTACCACATGTGGGGAGTCACATGGATAATCTGTCTGCTAATTTCATTACAATCATTACTATAAAAAATGTATGTTCATTGAACTTTTTATTTAAAATGTCAGCGCCAGACATTTGTTAAGATATAGCAAGAGTGGCTGTAATTTGAATTGCAAAACATAACTGGCACCACGGTGGTAATGACACTACTGTAGTAGATCCAATTAA
Source organism: Lithobates pipiens (assembly GCF_037356315.1). Classification (NCBI taxonomy): domain Eukaryota; kingdom Metazoa; phylum Chordata; class Amphibia; order Anura; family Ranidae; genus Lithobates; species Lithobates pipiens. Next base: position 75,449,226 of record NW_027507784.1, read on the forward strand.
GTGTTAATCAATGCAATCTCCCCAATGTAGCGGAGTGACATACAAGAGGGTGACAAGACACTAACCACATAAGGCTCGTTGAGAGCAAATTAAAGTAGCTTAGTTCTCCAGTCGTGCTTGAAAACACATACACAATGTTCTCTCATTAGCAATTCTTTACTCTTAACTTTGTGGAAACTATCACTTTGAATAAGTTAGTTGCTGATGTGAGAATAAGGAGCCATTTTTAGAACTCATTCAGGCACATGATAGCCCCCTGCTGCCCCTATTGGTTGACACATCTCTAGGAGCCAGCCTCCTCACTGCCTGTTTGAACCCTGAAAAGGTTGAACTACCATGTGGCAACTGCATGTATTGGATGCTGTTGCAGGGTGACTGCAGTGTAGCCCCATTCACTTAAATAGGTTGAATTTGGCAGAGGTACTGCCTGCCAAATGTTATCGGGATGCTTAAAGTGGAGTTCCAGCCAGGAAGAAAAAAATAAAAAATCAGCACCTACAAATACTGTACCTGCTGACTTTTAATATAAGGGCACTTACCTGTCCAGGGAGCCTCTGATGTCGGCACCTCAAGCCGATCCATCCATTGGCTCCGGGTGCTGGTGCTGGCGCTTGAATTGCTAGTAAGGGAAACCGGCAATGAAACCTTCAGTTGTCTTTTTGCCTGGATCCCTGCTATCATTTTTGCTATGGCGTGTTTATAGTCCTAAGCAGTTGCATGCCCGTGTCTAGATGGACGGTCAACAAAACCGTGGCTCCACCAACTACTGTTACTGGCTCCTGGCTGCCCATGTGAGTGAGCCTTTAACCACTTAAGGACCAGAAGGATTTACCCCCTTAATGACCAGGCCATTTTTTGCAATACGGCACTGAGGTGCTTTAACTGACAATTGTATGGTTGTGTAATGCTGTACCAAAGTTGACGTCCTTTTTTTTACCACAAATAGAGTTTTCTTTTGATCACCTCTGCAAATTTTATTTTTTTTGCGCTATAAACAAAAAAAAACAAAAAAAACCATGTTGCTATAATAAATATCACAAAAAATATATACCGTATATACTCGAGTATAAGCCGAGATTTTCAGCCTCTTTTTTGAGGCTGAAAGTGCCCCCCTCGGCTTATACTCGAGTCATCGCTGTCTGCCCGCTCGATCAGCGTGTCGAGCAGACAGACAGCGGCCATTCTATTCAAAAGCCGCGCCTCCGGCTCCGCCTTCGCCTGTGATAGGCGGAACACTGAATTTCCCAGCAGCCTGTGTTCCGCCTATCACGGACATCGTATCATCCTCGTACTACGGACGAGGATGATACGACGTCTGTGATAGGCGGAACACAGGCTGCTGGGAAATTCAGTGTTCCGCCTATCACAGGCGAAGGCGGCGGCGCAGCTTTTGAACTTTACAATGGCCGCCGACGAAGAGGGCACGGGACGGAGGCAAGGGAAGGCACGGCACGGGACGGGACGGGACGGCGGCGGCAAGGCACGGCACGACACGGGACGGATGCAAGGAGGCAAGTCACGGCACGGGACGGAGGCAAGGAGGCAAGGCACGGGACGGAGGCTCGGGACAAAGGTAGGCTGGACACACACACACACACACACACACACACACACACACACACACACACACACACACACACGGATGGAGACACACACAGGGATGGATGGATGGATGGATGGAGACACACACACACACAGGGATGGATGGATGGATGGATGGAGACACACACACACAGGGATGGATGGATGGATGGATGGAGACACACACACACAGGGATGGATGGATGGATGGACACACACACACACAGGGATGGATGGACGGACACACAGGGATGGACGGACACACAGGGATGGACGGACACACAGGGATGGACGGACACACAGGGATGGACGGACACACACACAGGGATGGACAGGCATGTCTCACCCTCGGCTTATACACGAGTCAATAAGTTTGCCAGTTTTTTTGGGGGTAAATTGGGGGCCTCGGCTTATATTCGGGTCGGCCTATACTCGAGTATATACGGTACTGTATATATAAAAAACAAATTCCTCTTCAGTTTAGGCCAATGTGTTTTCTTCCACATATTTTTGGTAAAAAAAAAATCGCAATAAGCGTATATTGATTGGTTTGCACAAAAGTTATAGTGTCTACAAAATAAGGGATAGAATTATGGCATTTTTATTATTATTATTTTTTTTTACTAGTAATGGCAGTGATTTGTAGTGGGAATGCAACATTGTGGCAGACAAATCGGGCACATTTGACACTTTTTTAGGACTAGTGACATTTATACAGCGATCAGTGCTAAATGCTAGCTATGAGGAAGTGGGTGCCCCCCCCCGAAAAGTATTAGCTGTACCCCGTGTTCTGTGCATGTCCATGAACTGTGTTTATGGCCTTTAGTCAGTTGCATTTTGTGAGTACCCACCTTTATACAAAAATGTCTTATCATTAAATTATCTCTGGTAATGCACTAGGTATGTGCGCCTTCCATTTCTGTTTTTCTTGTAGTTCCTTTTGGATTACTGCATCTGAGGAAGGTAGCATCCACCTAGTTTTGGGATACCTTATATACCTTTCACACCACCATTTTATCTGACATCTGTAAGCCCTTGTACACACGGTCGGAGATTCCGACAACCAAATCCGTCGGATTTTGTACGAAACTGTTGCATGCACACGGTCGGACAAAGTGGTCGGAAAATCTGACGTGATGATGTTATTTCGTTATGACGGGACTACGTTCACGCTAGTAGCCAATAGCTTTGGTGTAGGAATTTGATCTGAGCATGCGTGGCACTTTGTCCGATCGGAATTCTCTACACATGATCGGAGTATGTCTGATCGGAATATTTTGTCAGAAAATGTTACCAACAAGTTGGAAAACTTGGTCTGTCGGATACTCCGACGGAAAAAGTCCGATGTAGACCACACACAGTAGGAATATCCGACAAAACGGTCCGATCGGACACATTCTGTAGGAATCTCCGACCGTGTGTACAAGGGCTTACTCCTCACCTTGGAAGCAGTAGTGCTGGGAGTGACTGGGTTTTTAGTATAAGGGCAAGCCTGATTTGATCCAATGTAAAGGATTGTTTAGTTATGCCCTCCTGGAGCGAGGAATAAGGAAAGCATTTCATAGAATTTCAGTCTCCCTAGACAAAATGAGCATTTGACCCTTGCAGTGCAGAGGAGGCCCCACTGCAAGGGTAAGTTCTTCTTCAGCTTTGAGTTCAATTTTAATGAATGTGGGCATATTTATTATTGATATGTGTTATGAATCATTTTTTTTTTTTAAACAGAATTTGAAGGAAGCATGTTCAACCTTGTTGATAAATTTCAGTACTGACTGAAAGAGGCTTAGGGTTGGTGTGCCCAAAGTTAGTAGAATTTCTATGTCGGTGCCAGCCCTTCTGGCTGCACTGGTCAGTACTGAACCACTGTACTATTTTACATTATTTTATTTTTATTTTTTTAATTAAAGATTGTGAAATAAAATTTTTGGATTACTAGCACAAACCAGTCTGAGCAAGCCAGGTGAAGTTGCTGCAGATCATATTTTTAGGGGTAGCTATAGGTAAAATAAAAAACAAAAAAACTACATACAGGATGCAGTTTTTTACTATCATTACCACTACAGCTTTTTTTTTGTGCCCCTAAAAAAGTGCTACAACCAAATTATAAATATCAGTGAAAGGTGACAAAATTAATATATTAAACATATAATAAAAATTAACTCTAGATAAATCTAATGCAGTCCACAAAAAGTCCAAATAATTAGTTCCAATAAGATCATGGTAAAGTGCTCCATACACTCCACACCAAAAGTATCACCAGCAGCCACCATCACCAAGAGTGCGATAAGGTTACCAGATTTTCATGTCCCTCTTTTTTCTCAAAAGAAGTCATGTAATGCATATGGAATCACGTCAAAACTGCCCCTCTACTTCCCCCAGCGCTCTCTCATCATCCGGAATTTAGCCACTAGGCAAATCAGCCAAAACTTCAAACATATTTATACAATAGGTAAATACACTCACATCAGTATAAAAACACATGCGCATGTAAAAAAAAAAATCACATACCTCTAGTTCCAGGAATGTGATGACCTCAGCATGAGGTGGAACTGATGCGTTTTGTCATCAAAAGACATCTTCCAGGTCTTATTAGCATAGTTTTATTACCTGTTAATCTTGTCAGTAGATATGTTATTTTCCCACTTCCCAGGCAACCCAGCAAAAGTGACAAATATGGGGTGTTGGAACAAACCATTTAACACTGTCGGGGATGCTTAAAATAGTTTGAATTGGTGTTTCCAAAAAACAAAAAAAGATGTGTTTGTCACCCAAAAGAAGCACCTGTTTCTTTTTTGGCAACAATATTCACATGATTTTTAAAGCCGCGTTTTTCCATGCGATTCTGTCATGTGACAATCGCAGCAAAATTGCGCATCGTTTGGGGTGCCATATAGAATGACTGGCACCCAAACATACATGCTGTGTGAATGCTGAGTAATTCATAAAACAGAACATTTCCTATCAAATACTTACTGTCATTTTTTTTCCTGATGGACTCCATGGCAGCCTATGTATGGGTTAATCCCGCCCCCCTCACACCTCATAGGACCCTTCTTCCATAAATCTTTGTTCCGGGCCAGAGGCCGTGTTCCATAACTTAGCCTACTCCAGCCAATGGGAAGGAACTCCTGCTGCCAGGAAAGGAAAATTACGGTAAGTATTTGATAGGAAATTTTCAGTTTTCCTGACAGACTCCATGGCAGCCTACATATGGGAAATAACTAGCCATACACACCCGGGTGGGCAAATTCTGGACAAAAGAAAAAGGTTTAATTGGCACCATCAGACAGACAGAATATGTAAACCAAATTTAACAGAAGACAAAGAGGCCGATTCTACACAGTAGTGCGGCATGAACATGTTAATTGAAGACCACAGGGCCGCCTTGCAGATCATTTCTGGGGCAACGTGTCGGGAAGCTGCCCATGATGTAGAAACGCTCCTGGTCGAATATGCGGTTTCCGTCTCTGGAGGCATCAAGCCCTTAGCTTTATAGGCCCACTGAATGGCCTGAACAATCCACAGTGCAATAGATCTGGAAGAGGCACGCAACCCCTTGTTTTTCCCATGGAAGAGAATGAACAGATGATTAAACTGATGAAAAGGAGCTGTGCCTACTACATACCGTCTCAAAGCTTCCCCAACATCTAGAGGATGAACACTGGAGTCTTCAGCTGACCTAAACGCGGCCTCTGGCCCGGGAAAAAAGCATTTATGGGAGAAGGGTCCTATGAGGTATGAGGGGGTGGGATTAACCCATACATATGCTACCATAGAGTCAGGAAAGATATTGTTTTCCTATAAATAGTAGACATGTGCATTCGTTTTCGTCCGAATGCATTTTCGTCCGAATTTCAGCTATTTTCGTCTTCGTTTTCACGATAACGAAAGCACAAAATCCGAAAAACGAAAGATCCGACATAAATAAATGCTTTATTTTCGTTTTCATTGTTACAACAGTTCGATATAGAATAGGAGATTCGACATGACTCTGACAATAACAATCTGTCTATAGAACCTGTGGTCGAATGTGCCTAACCTTAAGATTATATAGAGAAAATATTCGACAGAGAAAAAAGATTTAACAGAGAGAAAAGATTCTGCAAGTTACTGTCCTAAAAAGTGTTTGGGGACCCGGGTCCTGCCCCAGGGGACATGGATCAATGCAAAAAAAAGTTTTAAAAACGGCCGTTTTTTCGGGAGCAGTGATTTTAATAATGATTAAAGTGAAACAATAAAAGTGTAATATTCCTTTATATTTCGTAGGGGGGAGTTGCCTATAGTATGCCTGTGAAGGGGCGCATGTTTCTGGTGCTTAGAACTGTCCCTGCACAAAGTGTCATTTATGCAGGAAAAAAAGTCCTTTAAAATCACTCGCAGCTATTATGAATTGTCGGCTCCCGTAATACAGAGAACACTCATTGAAAGTCATTGATAACAAAATAAATAAATAAATAAATAAAAAAAGCGTGGGGGTTCCCCAAATTCAATTACCAGGCCCTTCAGGTCTGGTATGGATATTAAGGGGAACCCTGCCTCAAATTTAAGAAAAAAATTGACGTGGGGTTCCCCCTAAATATCCATAACCAGACCCTTCAGGTCTGGTATGGATATTAAGGGGAACCCCGCGTCAAATTTAAAAAAAAATCCATACCAGACCCTTTATCTGAGCAGGCAACCTGGCAGGCCGCAGGAAAAGAGGGGGGGACGAGAGAGCAGCCCCCCCTCCCTCCTGAACCGTACCAGGCCACATGCCCTCAACATTGGGAGGATGCTTTGGGGGTCTGTGACCCCTCAAAGCACCTTGTCCCCATGTTGATGAGGACAAGGGCCTCATCCCCACAACCTTGGCCGGTGGTTGTGGAGGTCTGCGGGCGGGGGGCTTATCAGAATCTGGAAGCCCCCTTTAACAAGGGGACCCCCAGATCCCGCCCCCCCCCTGTTTGAAATGGTAAGGGGGTACAAAAGTACCCCTACCATTTCACAAAGAAAGTGTAAAAAATAGTTTAATAAGACAAACACACTTTTGAAAAATTCCTTTATTAAAAATAAAAAAATAAAAAAAAAGATTCCAGCGGTGGTAATCCACTCTTGCTATCCAGCGAGGGACGGTCATCTCTCCAGCGATGTCTCATCTCATCCAGCGCAGCGTATCCATCCTTCTTCTGTCTCCGCGGAGGAGACACTGCAAGGATTCCGGCGGCCTGACGTTTCTTATATACGGAGGGCGGGGCCACCCGTCACCTGACCCCCCCCCTCTGACGCAAGGGGAAACCCGGGGTTCCCTGTGACGTATGGGTGACCCCGCACCCCTCTGATGTAACACAGGCAGGTTTCCGTTACATCAGAGGGGGGCGGGGTCACCCATACGTCACAGTGAACCCCCGGGTTTCCCCTTGCGTCAGAGGGGGGCGGGGTCAGGTGACGGGTGGCCCCGCCCTCCGTATATAAGAAACGTCAGGACGCCGGAATCCTTGCAGTGTCTACTCTGCGGAGACAGAAGAAGGATGTATTCGCTGCGCTGGATGAGATGAGCCATCGCTGGAGAGATGATCGTCCGTCGCTGGATAGCAAGAGTGGATTACCGCCGCTGGAATATTTTTTTTATTTTTTTTATTTTTAATAAAGGAATTTTTCAAAAGTGTGTTTGTCTTATTTAACTATTTTTTACACTTTCTTTGTGAAATGGTAGGGGTACTTTTGTACCCCCTTACCATTTCAAACAGGGGGGGCCGGGATCTGGGGGTCCCCTTGTTAAAGGGGGCTTCCAGATTCTGATAAGCCCCCCGCCTGCAGACCTCCACAACCACCGGCCACGGTTGTGGGGATGAGGCCCTTGTCCTCATCAACATGGGGACAAGGTGCTTTGAGGGGTCACAGACCCCCAAAGCATCCTCCCAATGTTGAGGGCATGTGGCCTGGTACGGTTCAGGAGGGAGGGGGGCCGCTCTCTCGTCCCCCCCTCTTTTCCTGCGGCCTGCCAGGTTGCGTGCTCGGATAAAGGGTCTGGTATGGATTTTTAGGGGGACCCCATGTCAATTTTTTTTTACATTTGACGCGGGGTTCCCCTTAATATCCATACCAGACCTGAAGGGTCTGGTTATGGATATTTAGGGGGGAACCCCACGTCAAATTTTTTCTTAAATTTGAGGCAGGGTTCCCCTTAATATCCATACCAGACCTGAAGGGCCTGGTAATTGAATTTGGGGGACCCCCACGCTTTTTTTATTTATTTATTTATTTTTTAATTTTTTTATCAATGACTTTCAATGAGTGTTCTCTGTATTACGGGAGCCGACAATTCATAATAGCTGCGAGTGATTTTAAAGGACTTTTTTTCCTGCATAAATGACACTTTGTGCAGGGACAGTTCTAAGCACCAGAAACATGAGCCCCTTCACAGGCATACTATAGACAACCCCCCCCCCCCCCCCCCCCTACGAAATTTAAAGGAATATTACACTTTTATTGTTTCACTTTAATCATTATTAAAATCACTGCTCCTGAAAAAAATGGCCATTTTTAAAACTTTTTTTTGCATTGATACATGTCCCCTGGGGCAGGACCCGGGTCCTCAAACACTTTTTAGGACAGTAACTTGCAAATTAGTCTTTAAAATTAGCACTTTAGATTTTGAATGTTGGAGTCCCATAGACTTTAACAGGGATTCTAAAGTATGCTATATACTAGCTCTGTCGAATCTTCTTTATACATTCGACAGACACCATAAGCCTTCAAAGACAGATTCGACCGTAATTCATGTGGATTTTCGGACGAATGCAATTTTTGAACGAAAAACAAAATAAATAAAAACGAATTTCGGGAGTAACTAAATAAATTAAGTTTTCGGACGAAAACGAAATTCCGAAACGAAATATTTTACTCTGCACATGTCTAATAAATAGACCCCAATGTTATGCTCAGCCCTCTCATTCTATCTATCCAGTCAGGCTTAGCAATCACAACATAGAGATAGCATGAGTGACACCATGAGTTGCATGGTGTCCCTTGTAAATGGCTGTCAGTTTCCATAGCTGATTTTTGAAGCACAGAGAGAAGTCAAACATGGTGATATGACTTTATCAAAGTACATGTCTATTGTGAACTTTCACTTTAAGTATTTTCTCACCTGTTGGCATCTCTGTAAAGTAAAACCATGAAGTGCTTTTAGACATGAACTGTCAGGCTGTAATACCCCATTTTCTGTCTATAAAATTGCAGCTATAGTTCTGCAAGACAGCAAAAAATCCACTTTTGATTTAGAGTTTCAAAATCCTTTTAAATTACTGCTGTGGTTGTGTTAGAAAATAATTAGCTGTCATGTATAGCAGCCTTAACTCAACTGCCTGGTATTATATTCAACATATGTGTCTGGTGTGACCCATAAAGTGCTAAAGGTTATATTTTTCGGAGACCTCCTCTGCTTGTTTGATTGTCTTCATCGCGCATTATGCAAATGTATGCTTGGCGGCTGGGTCATGAACAACAATGTGTGAACCTTGAAACAGTCATGGCGCAGTCATTATAATTAACGAGATACGCAAATGTGAGCTTATATAGTAATTGTGGATTCATATTACTTGTTTTGAACCAATGTCAATGCAAGGTTTATTTATTCTTCCATTAGACGCCGATTTTCTTTTAGGATTATAAAAAAAACAGCAACATAATTTGACCTGATAAGAAAAAAACGACACCTTTTATAAGTGTGACCTTCATAGGAAAATAATAGTATGCAATATGTAATGATATTTACTTTGATATCTATTTGAGGTGGAGATTTGTGACATACTTGACAAGTTTAATATGTACTGCCCTTGCTAATGTCACAGACAAAGAACCAATGAGATCAAAGCCATTTGAGAGCCAATGGCATCAAAGAACCAACAGGTGGATAGACTTTTATTGGCTGAACAGGAAAGGTTCCAACAATAAATGTTTCTAGTTGTGTTTTTTTTTACCCCAATGGAAACTTTGGTGCAAATACTAAAAATTATATTAGGGTGCATAAAAAAAAAATTCAAAGAGAAAAATGTGGATACAATGTATATAATCCCCCAATCGATTTTTCAGTATGTTTAGCATTATAATTCAATGTATACATTTTTACTCATAACAACGTGATAAAAAATAATGCTCTTAAGCAAGGAACATACATTCCACAATAATAATTATGCTACCAAAGTTAGTGTTGAAATTTTCCTCCAGCATTGTTCATAGGGTTGCACCGATATCAATTTTTTACTGGCGAGTATAAGTACCAATACTTTTGGTCAAGTACTCACCAATACCAAGTACCAATTCCTTTGTGGTGCGATTTGAGCCAATAAAAATTTATGTAAACCCATGCGGAAATCAGGATGGCAAGCCTGGGTTCACACGGGAGTGCTGGGGGAAACCAAGTGATCCAGACAGGAGTTGCCTGCATTCCTGTTCAAATCACATGCCATTCTTTGCAGTGTGATTAGATCCCTTTTAATTTTGTATGAGCTCAAATCACACTGCAAAGATATTGGTTTCAGGTGTTGGAGCATTTGCATGAGTGCCAAGTACTTGTGAAAAAGTACCAGTACTTGTGCAAATGCTTAGTACCAGCACCGATACCGATACCGGAATCGCGTGGGTGCCACCCTAATTGTTCATGTTTCTTCTTGCTGAAGGTTGCCATTTTGCTGAAGCCCTGAGCAGCAGTAAATCTATAAGCCGTCAGCAGATCGGCCTCTACCTTTTTGGCACAGTGCTGAAAAATAGAGAGCAACTGAGCATGTGCAGAGCAGGGTGAGACAGCATATTACTGGATCTTAAACAGTATAGGCAATTTTTTAAATTGTTTTATACCTGCAAAATGGGCTAGCCTGAAGAGATCTAGCAGGACCTGAGTTTTGGACTAAAGTTCCACTTTAAGCAAATCATTTGTTTGTGAATCTAATGCAAAGTTTCCTATATTTGAAAAATATATATACTAAATATACAAACTTGCACTGATGGTGTGGCAAAAAAGATTAAATCAGTAAAGTGAAAAAGTTGCAGCTGCTATACACAAAGTGCTAATCACTTGGAAATAGGGATGAGCCGAACACCCCCCGGTTCGGTTCGCACCAGAACTTTCGAACGGACCCCAAATTCGTACGAACGTTAGAACCCCATTGAAGTCTATGGGACTCGAACGTTCGAAATTAAAAGTGCTAATTTTAACGGCTAATATGCAAGATACTGTCCTAAAAAGGGTTTGGGGACCTGGCTCCTGCCCCAGGGGACATGGGTCAATGCCTAAAATGTTTTTAAAAATGGCCGTTTTGGCGGGAGCACTGATTTTAATGACGATTAAAGTGAAGAAAAAAAAAAGTGAAATATTCCTTTAAATATGGTGCCTGGGGGGTGTCTGTAGGATGCCTGTGAAGTGCCACGTGTTTCCCTTGTTTAGAACAGTCCCTGCACAAAATGACATTAAACGGAAATAACACCATTTAAAACTGCTTGCGGTTTTAATGTTATATCTGGTTCCTGCAATATGGTTGAAAATCATTGAGAAAAATGGCATGGGTAGCCATCCCTGCCCATTACCAGCCTATTTGGGTCTTGTACGCATATTAAGGGGAACCCTGTACCCATATTTAAAAAAGGAAATGCGTGTGGCCCCCAGGCACTATATACTCAGAACAGCAGTATACAGGCGGTGCAAACAAGACAGGGACTGTGTAGGTTTGTTGTGTTAAGTTGAATCTGTTTGTAATTTTCAACTGGTACATTTGTAAAGTGTAGCTCCAGTCCAAAAAACTATTTTTAAGCTTTTTGGAAAACATAGGGAAGGGTTATCACCCCTGTATAATTTGTTTTGTCGTCCATCTTTTTTCATCTCACTTGCTGTTGTCTCCTTCCGTTTGCAAGTAGGAGATGTTTGTAAGTTGGATGTTTGAAAGTAGGGGCCTGCCCTATATGCTCTGCAGAAATGGCGGAACAAGGTGTTGGTTTTGCCACAACATTGTAAGCCCTCAAAGTGACTCTTGGTGGACGCTGGAGCGCCCTGCTGTGAACGATTATATCAAGAATTGTAATTACATGCCATTGTTGAACAGTGGTAGAAAAATTGACCTTTGGTGGTTGTGGTGCTGGTGCCACAACACTATAAGTCCTCACCGTTACTCTGGGTGGGCACAGGAAGGGGTCCTCCTGTGAAATATTATATCAAGAATTGTAATTACATGTCCCTGTTAAACAGGGGCAGAAAAAGTTGGCCTTAGGCACTGGTGCTGGTGCCACGACACTGCAACCTCTCCCATATACTCTAGTTTTATTGCAGGAATTAGCCCTGCTGCAAAGCATTGCATCAAAAATTGTACTTAAACGCCCTTGTTAAACAGAGCAGAAAAATTGGGCCTTAGGCACTGGTGCTGGTGCCACCACACTGCAACCTCTGCCATATACTCTAGTTTTATTGCAGGAATTAGCCCTGCTGCAAAGCATTGCATCAAAAATTGTAATTAAACGCCCCTGTTAAACAGGGGCAGAAAAATTGGGCCTTAGGCACTGGTGCTGGTGCCACCACACTGCAACCTCTTCCATATACTCTAGTTTTATTGCAGGAATTAGCCTTGCTTCAAAGCATTGCATCAAAAATTGTAATTAAACGCCCCTGTTAAACAGGGGCAGAAAAATTGGGCCATAGGCACTGGTGCCACCACACTGCAACCTCTGCCATATACTCTTGTTTTATTGCAGGAATTAGCCCTGCTGCAAAGCATTGCATCAAAAATTGTACTTAAACGCCCCTGTCAAACAGGGGCAGAAAAATTGGGCCTTAGGCACTGGTGCTGGTGCCACAACACTGCAACCTCTCCCATATACTCTTGTTTGATTGCAGGAATTAGCCCTGCTGCAAAGCATTGCATCAAAAATTGTACTTAAACGCCCCTGTTAAACAGGGGCAGAAAAATTGGGCTGATGGCATCACCCAGAACCAGAAATGTTCATCCAACATATCAGCGGAGGAGGAAGAGGATAGACAATCAACATAACAGGACAGTCACTCAGCATCAGCATAGGCAGTCTTGAAGGGATGTGATATTTCAAAACAAATTATTCTGTTACATCAGCTTCAGGTGCTTGGTAGGTGTGGGTGATCCAAGACTGATTCATCTTGATGAAGGTCAGTCGATCAACTTATTCGGTGGACAGGCGCACCCTGTGATCGGTAACAAAGCCAACAGCAGCACTGAAGGTGCGTTCCGAAAGAACGCTGGATGCAGGACAGGCCAGTAGCTCAATTGCATACTGTGCAAGCTCTGGCCAGTGATCCATCCTCAAGACCCAGTAAGCCAGAGGATTTTCGGTGGGAAAGGTGTCCAAGTCTGACCTTGCCCCTAGGTATTCCTGCACCATGTAAATCAGACGCTGGCGATGGGTGCTGGAACCGATCATACCTTGGGGCTGCGGACTAAAAAAATGTCTGAAAGCATCAGTCAGACGGCCACCTTCTCCACCGCTCCTTCTGACCGATGCCTCATCAACACGTTGTCCAGGACCAGGAGTTTGTAACCTCCCAGTCTCTGGGAACGCGTTGCACAGACCTTTCTGCAAGGCCTCCCGGAGATGTCTCATCCTCTGCTCCCTCTGCGATGGCAAGATAAGGTCGGCAACCTTACCCTTGTACCGTGGATCAAGGAGAGTGGCCAGCCAGTAATGGTCCCTCTCCTTGATCCGAAGAATACGAGGATCCTTCTGCAGGCTTTGCAGGATCAGGGAGGCCATGCAACGTAGGTTAGCTGAGGCATTCGGTCCGGAGTCCTCTGGGTCACTAAGGACAACATGATCTGCAGCTACCTCCTCCCAGCCACGTACAAGTCCACGTGTTTCTTGGGACTGTAAATCATCCCTACAAGACTGCTGCTGCTGATGCTGAGTGCCAGCCTCCACCTCAATGCTGACACAATCATCCTCCTCCTCCTCTTCCTCCTCCTCATCCTCTTCCTGTGGGATGGGTGGCACAGCAGGAACACTGTCTGGATAAAGGGGGCATTGAGAGGCAAGGAAGTCCTCCTCTTCCTGCCTCTATTCTGCCTCAAGTGCCCTGTCCATTATTTCACGCAGCGTATGCTCCAAGAGGTGGACAAGAGGTACAGTGTCACTGATGCATGCATTGTCACTGCTCACCATCCTTGTGGCCTCCTCAAACGGTGATAGGACAGTACATGCATCCCTGATCATGCCCCACTGGCGTGGTGAGAAAAAACTGAGCTCCCCTGACCCTGTCCTGGTGCCGTAGTCGCACAGATACTCATTGATGGCCCTCTGCTGCGTGTGCAGCCGCTGCAGCATGGCCAACGTTGAGTTCCATCTGTTGGGCATGTCACATATAAGGCGGTTCTTGGGCAGGTTCAACTCCTTTTGGAGCTCAGCCAGCCGAGCACAGGCATTAAATGATCGGCGGAAATGCACACAGACTTTCCTGGCCTGCTTCAGGACATCCTGTAAGCCGGGGTACCTGCCCAAGAACCGCTGCACCACCAGGTTAAGGACGTGAGCTACACAGGGCACATGGGTCAGTTGTCCCTGTCAGAGGGCGGAGAGGAGGTTGGTGCCATTGTCACAAACCACCATTCCTGGTTTAAGCTGGCGTGGCGTCAACCACCTCTCGGCCTGCCCCTGCAGAGCTGACAAAACATCCGCCCCAGTGTGGCTCCTGTCCCCCAAACAAACCAGCGCAAGCACGGCATGGCATCGTTTTGCCTGTGTACTTGCGTAGCCCCTGGAACGCCTACGAAGCACCGCTGGTTCTGAGGACAGAGCACTGGAAGAGGCCATGGAGGAAGAAGAAGAGGAGGGGGTGGAGGAGAGAGGTGTGTCACAACCAATAGTAGCATTTTCGAGGCGTGGTGGCGGAACAACCTCCAACACTACTGCACCTTGTCCTACATCCTTCCCAGCTGCCAGAAGAGTGACCCAATGGGCCATGAAAGACAGGTAACGTCCCTGTCCATGCCTGCTGGACCATGAGTCAGCGGTAATATGCACCTTACCGCTGACCGCCCTGTCCAGCGAGGCAAGGACATTGCCTTCCACATGCCGGTAGAGAGCCGGAATCGCCTTCCATGAGAAAAAGTGGCGTTTGGGGACCTGCCACTGAGGAACCGCACATTGTACAAACTCACGGAAGGGGGCCGAGTCTACCAACTGAAAAGGCAGCAGTTGAAGTGCTAGCAATTTAGCCAAGCTAGCATTCAACCGCTGGGCATGTGGATGGCTGGGAGTGAACTTCTTTCGCCGGTCCAGCAGCTGGGGCAGGGACATTTGCCTGCTATAATCGGACGTGGGTGTACTGCTAGCAGAGTTCCCGGAAGCACTTGGCTGTGACACACCTAATTCTACACCTTCATTCCTCTCAGAGCAGGTTTCAGAGAGGACTGAAGGTCTAGTGGGGTTGGAGATGCCAGCTGATGAGGAGCAAGGAGAGGTCCGCTTTGTTCTTTGGTGTGGGTCTTTGAGGTACGCTTGCCAACGAGCTGCATGGCAGGTCAACATATGTCTGGTCAAGCATGTGGTGCCCAAGCGGCTGATGTTTTGGCCACGCGAGATACGCTTGGGACATATGTTGCAAATAGCAGCGGTGCGATCTGATGCACTCGACTCAAAAAAGGCCCACACCAAAGAACTTTTAGAATAACGCGCAGAGGCAGCGCCCTGCACAGGCGGAGCTCTGCGGTGTGATTCAGTCGGTGTGCTGCTCCTAAGCTGGCCCCCGGAGGGCATCCTGCCTCGTTGGACATGTGCCTCCTCCTCCTCTCTCCTTCCAGGCACCCACGTGGAGTCAGTGCCCTCATCATCCCCTCCCTCTTCATCGCTGTAGCAAACCTGGCAGTATGCTGCAGCTTGTGGAACATGACTGCCAGATTGCTGTCCTTCTTGAGCATCCCCTCTCTCTGCGCTCACGCTACTGTCTTCCTCTAGCTGAGTGTCATCATCAGAGCCCACAAAACACTGGGCATCCTCCTGGAGCATTTACCCAACACTGTGCTCAAAGAGTTCAGGAGACTCCTCAGGAGGACGTGGTGGGTCTAGGGAAGGAGTCACTGATGATGACATTGAGAGGAGGGAAGACGATGCGTTGGCAGCTGCTTTGCTAGTACCCTGAGACTGGGTGAGAGAGGATGAGGAGGATGAAGAGGGCTTGGTCATCCACTCTACCAAGTCGTTGGCATGTTGCGGCTCAACATGTCCAGCTGCCGAAAAGAAGGACAAGCGTGTCCCATGGCCACGTGCTGATGACAATGCACCGCGTCCACGACCAGCACTGTTGTCTCTAGACACAGAGCCTGCTTGCCCTCTTTTATCGGCTCGCGCCTGTCTGCCTCTCCTTGCTGGCCTTCCAGACATGGTAATGGCCTGAAGGGAGTTGGGTAAAAAAGCAGTTGGGTAGTGTATATTGTGCTAGAGGCACACAACACCCACTAACTCCTGCAGATGCCTTTATTATAGAACACCAGAGATAAAGGGGTATATACAGATGTATACTGTGCTGTGCTGGAGGCACACACAACTTCCAATAACTCCTGCAGATGGCAAGTGGGCTCAAATAGAGCACGCAGACAGCACGCACAAGCTCCTAACACTACTGACTGCAAGCTTTATTATAAAAGATAGATCACTAGCTATATAGGTGAGGTGAATATAGCGGTGTATACTGCGGTCAGGGCACGCAGACAACAACTACTGCACAACAGCAAGATCGAAAATCGGCCGAAAACGATCGGTGTGTACTGTGTTGAAGGTACACAGAACACCCACTGTTTCAGACGCCAACACACTACACAAGGCCGCCGCGCTGGTGGCCTTATATAGTGTGGGGCGTGCACTACACAGCCTGAGCTATGATTGGCCACAGGCATCCTGCCTGTGGCCAATCATGGCTCTCCTCGCTGCTGGCGCTGCGATTGGCCAAGCATGCGGGGTCACAGTGCATGCTTGGCCAATCATGAGCCAGCAATGCACTGCGCCATCGCAGTGCATTGTGGGCCGTGAGCGCCACACGAATTTGGCACGAACGGAGCAAAATGTTCAGACTTCGCCGAACGGACGAACAGCCGATGTTCGAGTCGAACGTATGTTCGACTCGAACACGAAGCTCATCCTTACTTGGAAACCATAAACCATATAAATACAGCGCTCGCAAACATACTGAATAAAAGTGAAAAAATATATGATAAACCAACACAAAGTCCAAAACAAGTAACTCAAGGTGCTCCAATCCAAAGTGAACAAAAGAAAGATGCTTGAAAAACTTCAGGTGCACAACACCCCCTTATGTGTCCCCACTCACCAGATCCACGTGACCCCCAGCTTTTCAGTCTGGTGGGTCAGTTTAGGCTTGGTATGGATATCTTTAGGATGGTGTGTGGAAAGCCAGGTCAGCAGATTCAGGGTTCCTCAATTTATTTATCCTATAGGCATCTCAATGGCCAACTGAAGAAGCTTGCTTGGCAGGTTGACAACTTTGCAGATAATTGAGAGGCAATGGATTAGTGTTGTCAGCATGCAACAGAAGAAACTGTTACTGGCATGATCTCCAGGTAATAAACTTTGCAAGAGATTAACAAAAAAAAAAATAGATTTTTATTAAGCAAACGGTCCACTTTGAGGGGTCATGCCAAACATGTATACTTAAATAGATATAGAGTTTAACCACTTGAGATCCGCGCTATAGTCAAATGATGACTACAGCGCGGATCTCGAATGCCGGGACTACGTCTATTGATACGTCTTTAATGGCTCCCTGCGCGCTCCCGGGAGCGCGCATCGGGAAAAATTTGTGTTGGCCGTGTCCCCTGGACACAGCCAATCACAGATCGCTGTAAACGGCCAATCACAGCGGTCGTTTACAGCGCGATCGCCGCCTCCAATGGGTGATGATCTCAAATGTAAACAAATCAGATCATCACCCATTGCCGAATCTGTCTCCTCACACAGAGATAGCGTGTGAGGAGAGAGATTCCGTGAGTTAAAAAAAGTGTTTTTGTGCAATCTGTGCCCGCCAGTGCCCATCTCTACCCTGCCAGTGCCCATCTCTACCCCGCCAGTGCCCGCCAGTGCCCACCTGTGCCAACCTGTGGCCACCTGTGCCCACATGTGCCCACCTGTGCCATCTGTGCACCATCTGTGCACCATCTGTGCACCATCTGTGCAACATCAGTGCCCATCTGTGCACCGCCAGTGCCCGCCAGTGCCCATCTGTGCACCGACAGTGCCCGCCAGTGCCAATTGGTGCCCATCTGTACCAATCGGTGCCCATCTGTGCCACCTCAGCAGTGCCCATCTGTGCCGCCTCAGCAGTGCCCATCTGTGCCGCCTCAGTGCCCATCTGTGCCGCCTCAGCAGTGCCCATCTGTGCCGCCTCAGCAGTGCCCATCTGTGCCCACCTGCTGCCTCATCAGTGCACATCTGTGCAATAAATCTGCACATCTGTGCAATAAATCAGTGCACATCTGTGCCGACTCAGCAGTGCCCATCTGTGCCGACTCAGCAGTGCCCATCTGTGCCGCCTCAGCGGTGCCCATCTGTGCCCATCTGCTGCCTCATCAGTGCACATCTGTGCAATAAATCTGCACATCTGTGCAATAAATCGGTGCACATCTGTGCCGACCCATCAGTGCCCATTTGTGCCGCCTCAACAGCGCCCATCTGTGCCACCTCAAAAGCACCCATCTGTGCCACCTCAAAAGCGCCCATCTCTGCCACCTCAAAAGCGCCCATCTGTGCCACCTAAACAGTGCACATCTGTACAATCAGTGCACATCTGTGCCGACTCATCAGTGCACATCTGTGCCGACTCATCAGTGCCCATCTGTGCCACCTCTGTGCTGCTTCAACAGTACACATCTGTGCCACCTCATCAGTGTACATCTGTGCCATCAATCAGTGCACATCAGTGCCACCTCATCAGTGCCCACCAGTGCAGGCTTAACCAGCAACCATGGCTAAACGAGTCTTTTCCGCCGAGGAGGCGTACCAAATTCTTTCCACGGCCAACGGGGAGCTCTCCTCTTCAGATTCCTTTTCAGATTTGGATTCTGAAGCCGACATAAATTATGAGCCAGTCCTCAGCAGTGAAACACTGACTGAATCCAAGGAGGAAGATATCCGGCCCATCAAACTAAGGTGTTCTAGTGAGGCAGTGCCGTCCACCAGCACCGAAGTGCCCTCCACCAGCACCGCAGTGCCGTCCACCAGCACCGCAGTGCCGTCCACCAGCACCGCAGTGCCCCGGCAAGAAAGGCCAAGTACCAGTGGGGTGTCATCTCAGCCCCAAAGGGTTGGGAGCCATGCCGGCCTTCCCTATGCCCTTCAGAACCCCTTGTGGCTTCCTCCTAATTCAGGAGAGGCCAATGTTCCCCCTTTCACTGCCCAGCCAGGAGTCCAGGTGGACACGGAGAATTTTACCCTAATAGATTTTTTTTATTTAATTTTTACGGAGGATATGTTGTCGTCAATTGTGGCCCAGTGCAACCTGTATGCACAACAATTTATTTTGAAAAATCCGACATCTTATTATGCCCGTCCCTACGAATGGAGAGACCTAACAGTGGAGGAGTTCAAGGTTTTTTTAAGCCTCACATTTAACATGGGACTCAACAAAAAAAATCAATTGCGTACCTATTGGTCAACACACCCCCCCCCCCCCCACCACACACCGCTCTTCTCCGCCGTAATGCCCAGAACCAGGTATCAGATGATCCTGAGGTTCTTACATTTCAGCGACAATTCCCAGTGCCTTCCACGAAATGATCCAAATTACGACAGGCTTTACAAAATTCGACCAATACTTAATTATTTTTCAGAAACATTCCCCAAATTGTTTACCCCGGACCAACACATATGTGTGGATGAGTCCCTTATTAAATTTAGCAGCAGGCTTAAAATGAAGCAATTTATGCCCAGCAAAAGGGCCCGCTATGGGGTGAAGGTCTAAAAATTATGCGACCGAGCCACAGGGTACACATATTCATTCATAGTGTACGAAGGGAAAGACACCCAGCTGCAGCCCCCTAATTGTCTGGACTACTTGGGATCCAGCGGAAAAGTTGTTTGGGACCTCATATACCCCCTATTGGATAAAGGCTACTGTATGTAGATAACTTCTACACATCTCTGCCCCTGTTCCACAACCTTCACCGGAAGAAGACGCCAGCATGTGGCACTGTAAAAAGGAATCGGAAGGGCTTTCCTCAAAGTCTTGTGAATAAGAAGCTGCGAAAAGGAGAAACCGCAAGTCTGAGAAACAAGGAGGTTCTGGCAGTGAAGTGGAGGGACAGAAGGGATGTGTATATGTTGTCTTCTATCCACAATGATACCTTCGTGGAAATCCCCAGAAGGAATGGCCCCGTAAAAAACCCAAAATGCATTTATGAATACAATTTGTTCATGGGGGGAGTCGTCTTCAATGACAAAATGATGGAACCATATCTTGTCACAAGACGGACATACCATTGGTATAAAAAAGTAGCAATTTATTTTTTTCAATTGGCCATTTACAATTCCTATGTCATTTACCGCAACTCCACCCAAAACCCCAAACGTTTCTTTGGCTACCAGGAGGAAGTTTTCACTGCCCTTATTTTCCCAAACGGCCCACCAGAAAATATCCGATCAGATGTTATTAGTCGACTATCCGAGCGCCACTTTCCCGATAAAATCCCTCCCAAACCAACAGGCCAAAGACGTCAAAAAAGATGTAAGGTGTGTACCAGAGCAGGAGTCAGAAGAGACACATCTAATTATTGTGCACAATGTCCTTCCCAACCAGGCCTCTGCATAGGCGACTGTTTTCGGAGTTACCATACTTCAATACATTTTTAGTGAAGTATGGTAAACATAATCCTCAGTTCCTGCCTTCATACACCTTCACACCCCGTATGCCACTGCCTGCTCTGTAACTGACCCTGGACTGTTATTCGACCATGCTTCTGCCTAACGATTCTGTACATACCTCTGCCTGATCTGGAAATGACCCTGGACTGTTATTCGACCATGCTTCTGCCTAACGATTCTGTACATACCTCTGCCTAATCTGGAACTGACCTTGGACTGTTTGACCACGATATTTGCCTGCCTCTTGGACTGATCTTGTATTCTGCAACTGGACTAGTGGGATTCAACATGGGGTCTCACATATGTGAGGGGCTCCAGTATAGTTTTTCTGGAAGAAGAAAACAAATTTCTTTGTTTTCTTATTCCTAGATTAGGGTCTGGAGACTCGGAGGCTTCAAAGAGATTTGGGAGGGAGAAGCCTCTACCCCTATCCCCATTCTGTCCTGAATGAGGCTCTACTTCTGTCTGCTGCCTGTAGGACTTACTGCCGTCATGCCACACTGACCACACCACAAGGACCTGCCTACTACCAGGACCAATATTTTTGGCACTGCTGACATCTCTGCACTGACCCTGGACTGTAATATGGACAGTATCCCTGCCTGCTGCCTGAAAAACTGTGTTCGCTGTTGCTGACCAAGTCCCTGCCTGCTGCCTGGACCAGTGATATCCTCCTGTGGACAACTGCACTTCTAAAACCACAGGTAATCTTTTCTTTACCCTTTGCTCAGCATAATGTATTTGTGGGTGTAATTCTTGGTATGTGCAGGCTATGTGTCCCTGGAACGCCGACGGTGTTCCTTGCATGTTGCGCCTCTGTATGTGACTAGGCTGTGTAAACGTCTCACACATGTGGTATTGCCATACTCAGGAGGAGTAGTAGAATGTATTTTGGGGTGTTATTTTTGCTATGTAAATGCTATGCGTTGGAAATATCTTATAAACAGACAACTTTGTGTAAAAAAAAATGCGTTTTCATTTTTTTCCACATTTTCCAAAAACTTCTGGAAAAAAATGAACCATTGAAAAGACTCATTATGCCTCATAGATTATACGTTGTGGTGTTAGCTTTCCAAAATGGGGTCATTTTCTGGACGTTTCCATTGCCCTGGTGTTCCAGGGCCTTCAAAACTGTAATAGGTGGTTAAGAAATGAAATGTGTAATTTATGCTCCTAGAATGCCTGGAGGTGCTAGTTCAAAATTAGGCCTCTGTATGTGGTCAGGCTGTGTAAAAGTCTCACACATGTGGTATCGTTATACTCAGGAGGAGTAGGAGAATGTATTTTGGGGTGCCATTTTTGCTATGTAAATGCTATGCATTGGAAATATCTTATAAACGGACAACTTTGTGTAAAAAAAATGTGTTTTCATTTTTTTCCACATTTTCCAAAAACTTCTGGAAAAAAATGAACCATTGAAAAGACTCATTATGCCTCATAGATTATACGTTGGGGTGTTAGCTTTCCAAAATGGGGTCATTTTCTGGACGTTTCCATTGCCCTGGTGTTCCAGGGCCTTCAAAACTGTAATAGGTGGTTGAGAAATGAAATGTGTAATTTATGCTCCCAGAATGCCTGAAGGTGCTGCTTCAAAATTAGACCTCTGTATGTGGTCAGGCTGTGTAAAAGTCTCACACATGTGGTATCGTTATACTCAGGAGTAGGGATGAGCCGAACACCCCCCGGTTCGGTTCGCACCAGAACTTTCGAACGGACCCCAAATTCGAACGAACGTTAGAACCCCATTGAAGTCTATGGGACTCGAACGTTCGAAATGAAAAGTGCTAATTTTAACGGCTAATATGCAAGATACTGTCCTAAAAAGGGTTTGGGGACCTGACTCCTGCCCCAGGGGACATGGGTCAATGCAAAAAAAAGTTTTAAAAACGGCTGTTTTGGCGGGAGCACTGATTTTAATGACCATTAAAGTGAAAAAAAAAAGTGAAATATTCTTTTAAATATAGTGCCTGGGGGGTGTCTGTAGTGTGCCTGTGAAGTGCCACGTCTTTCCCGTGTTTAGAACAGTCCCTGCACAAAATGACATTAAACGGAAATAACACCATTTAAAACTGCTTGCGGTTTTAATGTTATATCTGGTTTCTGCAATATGGTTGAAAATCATTGAGAAAAATGGCATGGGTAGCCATCCCTGCCCATTACCAGCCTATGTGGGTCTTGTACGCATATTAAGGGGAACCCTGTACCCATATTAAAAAAAGGAAATGCATGTGGCCCCCAGGCCCTATATACTCAGAACAGCAGTATACAGGCGGTGCAAACAAGACAGGGACTGTGTAGGTTTGTTGTGTTAAGTTGAATCTGTTTGTAATTTTCAACTGGTACATTTTTAAAGTGTAGCTCCAGTCCAAAAAACTATTTTTAAGCTTTTTGGAAAACATAGGGAAGGGTTATCACCCCTGTATAATTTGTTTTGTCGTCCATCTTTTTTCATCTCACTTGCTGTTGTCTCCTTCCGTTTGCAAGTAGGAGATGTTTGTAAGTTGGATGTTTGAAAGTAGGGGCCTGCCCTATATGCTCTGCAGAAATGGCGGAACAAGGTGTTGGTTTTGCCACAACATTGTAAGCCCTCAAAGTGACTCTTGGTGGGCGCTGGAGCGCCCTGCTGTGAACGATTATATCAAGAATTGTAATTACATGTCATTGTTGAACAGTGGTAGAAAAATTTACCTTTGGTGGTTGTGGTCCTCACCGTTACTCTGGGTGGGCACAGGAAGGGGCCCTCCTGTGAAATATTATATCAAGAATTGTAATCACATGTCCCTGTTAAACAGGGGCAGAAAAATTTGGCCTTAGGCACTGCTGCTGGTTCCACCACACTGCAACCTCTTCCATATACTCTAGTTTTATTGCAGGAATTAGCCCTGCTGCAAAGCATTGCATCAAAAATTGTACTTAAACGCCCCTGTTAAACAGGGGCAGAAAAATTGGGCCTTAGGCACTGGTGCTGGTGCCACCACACTGCAACCTCTGCCATATAATTACAAATGACATTTGTTCTGCCTATGAAGCAATAAAATATTAATTTAAGTGGGAGTTTAATGTAGTAAATAATTAGAACACCTTAACTGGAAAAATCCCCTCACCCCGCGAACTCAGCTGAAGAAATGGGGGATATAAATTTCCAAGGGGGAGGGTGTAGGAAAGAAGTGCCCTATGTGTCTGCCTTCGCGTTATCACTGAATCGTTCCCTCAGCGGAAGGAGAAAACGCGGTGGCGCTTAGCCTGATTAGGGTCACATTGGTCCACCCTGTATCACAGGGCAGTCTCTCCTGGGCATCGTGCACGAATGGTGTCGTCAAGAAGTCGTTGGTACTTTTCTTCAATAAAGGTCTCGTCTACAACGGTCTTCGATGTAAGGGCGTTGGGGGTATGTGTCTGGTGTCAGGTCTTCAGATATGTGGGTAACAGTCGGGGGGCAATGTGAGGGATGGGGGAGGGGGGGACAGGGGGAAGGGAGAGGAGGGGTACCTAAGAAGGGAAGGAGAGGAAGACAGGGGGAGGGGTGAGGACCTTCACGGTCCGCCCCCCGACTCCCGCCGAGACAAACCGTTAATAGGGGCTAGGTATGGTAGCCCCGTCTACAAATGTGGGCACCCCTTCCATTTTCGGGGTTGGTATGAGAGGACCCGTCTGGTCCCGGACATGTCACCCTCGGAGGGGTGAATATGATCAATTTTGCTCAGAGGTATGAGTATTCCTGGAGTTATGTGTGACCGGGTTTGCGAGGGCCCCGAATTCTGCAGAAGAACGAAATTGGGTCCAACGGTCCCAGGTGCGGGCGTATTTTTGGGGCGAGTCTCGAGCAATATGAATAAGCTCTTCCATTTCCGCTATCTTTCCCACTCTATTTAGCCATTCTGAAATAGACGGGATCTCTGTAGATCCCCAGTGTACCGGTATGCACAACTTGGCTGCGTTAAGCATATGTAGGCACAAAGACTTTCTGTATGAGGAGTTAGATGTGGAAGAGAGGTGAAGAAGGAGCGTGGCTGGCGTAAAATCGATTTGCTGGTTCGTGACACGGGAGATCAGTGCGTGGATCTGAGTCCAAAAGGTCTGGATTTTGGGGCATGACCACCAGATGTGAATGAAAGATCCCAGTTCCGACTGGCATCTCCAACAGGTCTCTGATATTGCTGCGTTAAATTTGTGTAGGCGTGTCGGTGTACGATACCACCTGGATATAATTTTGTAGTTATTTTCTTGTGTGTGTACATTTAGGGATCCCTTGTGTGTGGTGATCAGAATGCTTTCCCATTCAGCTTCTGAAAAGACCGTTTGCAACTCTCTCTCCCAAGCAGGGCAGGCCCAGCCGTCTTTCGGAGAACTCTGCCAGAAAAGCATAGTGTGTATAGTCAATATCAGGTGTTGTTGTGGAGCAGCTTGGGAGCAGAGAGTCTCGAACGGGGTCAAGTTTCATGACAAAGCACCCTCCCGGTTAGACGCTCTAAGAAAGTGACGGATCTGAAAATATGACCAAAACGGAAGGGACTCTCTGTCGGGTCTGACAGGGAGGCCCTCATAATCTAAAAGCTGACCAGCCTGGTAGAAGTGATGAGCTTGTATGTCTGCATGAGGCCAGTCCAGCTTCAAGAAACAATCATTCATGCGAACCGGCATAAGCGGTCCTGGGTTGGACGATAGCTTAAATTGTTTGCAGGCTGTCTTGAAGTTGTTTAGGGTGGCTGCTATGAGGGGATGTTCTTTAGCTCCCTTAGGTATGTGGGGGGGGAGAATCCACGGCAAGGTTTTAAGGGGTAGGTTTGAGGCTATGCTTTCAAGGTGGACCCAACTCTTGGACTTTTCATGGGTAGTCCAATCTACGATTCTACCCAAATGACAAGCAAGGGAGTAATACCGTAGATTTGGAAGGCCGATGCCACCCAAATGTTTGGGCTTTGTGAGTTGGGAAAAGCTTATCCTTGGTTGCTTATCCTTCCAGAGGAATTGTTGGGATAGGAGTTTAACGTGTAGAAAGAACGAGTCAGGGATCATTATAGGGATTGTCTGTAGCAGGTAGAGAAAGCGCGGGAGAACGTTCATCTTTAAGATGGCCGCGCGACCAAACCATGAAAATTGGGGTTTATCCCATCTGCGTAGGTCTTCCGCTATTGTGTGGACTAGAGGGAGAAAATTCTTTGAGAATAAATCGGATAAGCGAGTGGGGAGCTGGATACCTAGATATGTAATGGAGTCCCTCTTCCAAGAGAATGGGAAATTCTCCTGACACTGCGTGACAGTGTCTGGAGGGAGGGAGATATTCAGGGCATTGGATTTAGAGAAGTTTATTTTAAGGTTAGACAGTCGGTTAAACAATTCAAAATCTTTCAATAAGTTGGGGATAGATGTGAGTGGGTCCTTGAGGAATAAGAGAATATCATCGGCGAACGCCGCTATTTTGTGGGTGTGACCCCCCACATGTATACCCTTGATATCATCATTTGCTTGGAGGCGCCGTAAAAGCGGTTCCATTGTCAGGATGAAAAGAATAGGGGAGAGAGGGCATCCCTGCCTCGTTCCATTTTGGATGGGGAAGGCGTCTGACAGCTGGCCGTTGACCCTAATTCTAGCTGTAGGGGTGGTGTATAGGGACATAATCATATTATATAGCCTACCTGGTAGGCCCAGGTGGCGCAGTACCGCCCCTAAGTAGTCCCAGGCCAGCCTGTCAAACGCCTTCTCCGCATCCAGGGATAAAAAGAATCCTTTTTGTTTATTTGATGTTAACCAGTGATGAAGGTTGATCGCTTTTACGGTGTTATCTCTGGCCTCTCGGCCAGGGACAAAGCCAACCTGGTGATTGCCAATCAGTGTGGGGAGAAAAGGAAGGAGGCGGTTCGCCAGGATTCTGGCGAATAGTTTAAGGTCGACATCTAACAGTGAAATCGGTCTGTAGTTGGTGACCGCTGTTGCGTCTTTGCCACTTTTTGGGATCACTGTAATGTGGGCTTCCAATAGCCTGTGAAAGGGTGGTGGTGTCGTGTTTAGTGAGTTAAATGCCTTGAGGTAGGGTTTCGCTAATATATCAGAGAAGGTTTTGTAATAAGGGGCTGTGAGGCCGTCCGGACCGGGGCTTTTACCTGGCTTAAGTTGTTTAATGGCTTCTTTAAATTCAGCTTCGGTAAGTGGATGGTCTATGTCTAGGGCAACCTCTCTAGACAGCTTGGAGGGGCCATATGTATGTAGAAACTGTGTGATGAGTGTCTCTCTTTGTGTGCGTTCCTTGTCGTTGGCATGAGTAGAGGGGAGGTTGTAGAGCCCTTTGTAATATCTCTCGAATTGGGTCGCGATATCTTTAGGGGAATGATACGTAGTACCGTGGGAATCTTTGATGGTATGTATGATTGTACTTGCTCTTTGGGCCTGAATCGCTCTCGCTAGTAGTCTCCCACATTTGTTGCCTTGTTCATAGAACAGTTTGTGGGTAAGGGCAATTTTACGACGTATTTTGCGATCGAGAATTTCCAGGAGTTGCTTTCTGGCGTCTATCAGATCCTAAAGGGTATTCTGCGCCTGAATACGTTTATGGGAAGCTTCCAGTCCCCTAATTTTAGTAATTAGTGTGTTCAAGCATGCTTGGTGCGCTTTTTTCCTAATGGTTGCGAGTTCGATAAATTTCCCGCGGATGGTGCACTTATGTGCTTCCCATATCGTCAGGGGGGCGACATCTGGGGTGTCGTTCTCTCGGAAGTAGTTAGTTAAACTACAATGGATCGAGTTGATGTCAGCCTCCGCAGTGAGGAGGGAGGTATCAAGTCTCCATGTTTTCGTGGACCAGGTTTTCTCTGTTTTTTCATTCATTAAAATTTATTTTTTCCCAAAAAATTGCGTTTGCAAAACAGCTGCACAAACATGGTGTGACATGAAAAATTGCAATGATCGCTATTTTATACCTTAGCGTCACTACTGAAAAAATAAAAAAAATGATAATGTTTTCAGGTTATAGGTAATTTTCTAGCAAAAAATACGGATTTAAACTTGAAACTTAAAAAGTGCCAGAAAAAGCCTGGTCTTCAAGTGGTTAAATATATTTCAAAACTCTGCAATTATTAAAGAAAAATTCTAAGTATGAATAATTTATACATAGTTACATTGGTCCAGCTTGGACTGAGGTACCTATGTACAGTATATACCATACCTGTGGGATCCCTTTAGAAGCTGGAAATCACTGAAGTAGGTGCCGTTACTAGAGTGATCTCCACTAGGTTCCGAGTCCTGTGTCAAGCAGCTGCTCTGCTACATTGTGAGCACAGGAGGTCACCTGCTCAGCACAGGTACAATTTGCATTTTCTTAATGAATGCAAAGCCTTTCTTTTATTGGATGAGGCGAAAAAGGGGGCTGCAGATATTAGCTCTCCACCTCGTCAGAAATGCATGAATGATAGGCATGTGCACTACCGAAAAATTTGTTAGTTTTCATTTTCGTTTCGTCCGTTGTTTGTTTGTTTTTTGTTTGTTTTTCAGGTCATTCATTATTATCCCAATTTGTAAATTCTCAAGTTCTCAAATTAATAATAAATAATAATAATAAAAAACGTTTTTATTATTATTATTATTATTGTTCTTTATTATTACTAATTATTTCCATTGGTTTAGATATGGCATTCGTTATTTCGGATAATTCGTAACTTCATATAAATTCGTATTCGTTACGTTCACTAACAGCCACATTTGAAAGACAATTCTAATACCTATAATTTAATAGTTAGTAATAATTAAGTTATTATTAGTTAGTTATTATTTCAGTTTTTCGGGTTTTCAGATTTTTGAATTAGAGTTTATGAATGTATGAATTTTCAAATTTGCAAATTTACAAATTTACTAATTCTAATACCTATAATTTAATAGCTAGTAATAGTTAAGTTATTATTAGTTAGCTATTATTTCCAATTTTTTATTTTTTTTTTGGATTATAGAATTTTGGATTTACAAATTTACAAATTTTTGAATTAATGAATTTACAAATTTTTGAATTTATGAATTTACAAATTCTCGCATTTACGAATTTTCAGAAAAATTAGTTCAATGGGTTTTTTCGTTAATTCAGATGTATCCAAATTAATACATTTTGGAAATTCATTTAAAAACTAATTTGGAACTAAACTAATTGCATATGTCTAGTGAATGACACCCATGCTCAATGGATGACCTCCTATGTTCAATATGCAACAGATGTTCACAATGGTACCCATAAGCTAATCAAGATCACTGGGGTAGTGATGATAGTTTCCCTCTTCTAGAGGAATCTTAGAGGTATGGTGTATCCATAGTTAAATCAGTTCAAGCTGGACCAATGTATCTATGTAGAAATATCCATCATTAATTTGAAATGCAAGAAGTGTAAATGCCTGAATGATGCCTGATATTAGTTCTTGCATCATGCTGTACAGCAGTGGTGAAGTGTGAGAAAAATAAGCAATACAAGGAGCCAGTCAGTTCATGGGTTAACAAGAAGCATGCTGATAGAAGGAGAAAGCAGAGGGACAGAGAGATGAGCTCATCACAATGCATGCATGCATCTTCTTTCACAATCAGTACATTCCCAGGTTGGGGCAGAATTTACAGAAAGTGTGTTGAATGATGCTGGCCAATGGCCACCAAACTGATGATATCTAGTAGCAGATAGAAAGTACCGCAGGAGAAATATCTGGGTTGAAGGTGAATATTGCAGCAAAAGATGAATTTGTTATTTTATCTTTTAAATAATATTAATTGTTAGGTTGGAAAAAACTCCATCTACTTCAACCAATAGAAAAAAAATAATGAAAACTTCAATATGCAGGATCTTATACCCACAATTGATTCAGATGAAGGCAAAAAAAAAACTTTAAGCTCTTCCTGCCCTCCGGCCGTCAAATGACGGATGGGCGGCGGGGCTCTTGTTCTGGGTGGACCTCATATGGCATCCCTCCAGAACAACCGCTCTTGCGTGCCCCTCACGCAGCACGGTAATCGTGGCTGAGTCCTGTTGCGTGGCCATGGCTCTTTAACCATGTGATTGGCTGTGTCCAACGACAGCTGGTCACATGTAAACATGGAGATGCCGTTAATCAGCGCTCCTCACCTCACACTGAGAGAGTGTGAGGAGAGGCAAACCGATCAGCGGCATTTCCTGACAGAGGACATCTGGTGATGTAATCAGGGTACTGATAATCAGTGCCCTGATTACAATTAAGTGGCAGAAATGCCACTGCCAGCAATCAGTGACAACCATTGCCCCACAATTGGCACCAATCTGTGCCAGAAATCTGTGCCCACAAGTGCCTGAAATCAGTGCCTCACAAGTGCCAGCATTCAGGGATGCCAGTCAGTGCTGGCTATCACTTCTGCCCATCAATGCTCATTACTGGTGTCCATCAATACTCATCACTGCTGCCCATCAATGCCACCCATCAATGCCCATCAGTGCCCATCAGTGCCACCTATCTGTGCCCACCAGTGCTGCTTATCTGTGCCCAGTGTCCACCCGTGCCACTCATCAGTGGTGTCTATCAGTGCTCATCAGTGCCACCTATCAGTGCCACCTATCAGTGCCCATAAGTGTGACATATTTGTGCCTCCTCGTCAGTGCCCATAAGTGCAGCCTCATCAGTGCACAGAAGTGCCACCTCATCAGTGCTCAGAAGTGCTGCCTCATTAGCGCCCATAGGTGAAGGAGAAAAATTACTTATTTACAAAATTTACTAACAGAAATTAATAAATACTTTTTTTTCAAAATTTTTGGCCTTTTTTTTAGGAAAAAATGCATACACGTGGTCACACAAATGTTGGCCCAAAATTCCAGATGTGAGAACGCGATGACATACAAGACATACGATGAGCCGAGAAAAAGGAAATTTAATAGCCAGTGCGGCTCCTTCTGTGTGATTCTGAGCACGCGTGA
Source organism: Lithobates pipiens (assembly GCF_037356315.1). Taxonomy (NCBI): domain Eukaryota; kingdom Metazoa; phylum Chordata; class Amphibia; order Anura; family Ranidae; genus Lithobates; species Lithobates pipiens. Next base: position 75,479,569 of record NW_027507784.1, read on the forward strand.
ACTTTTGTGTGTCGGACTTGTGTACACACGATCAGAAATTCCGAAAACAAAGTTTTGTTGGTGGAAAATTTGAGAACCTGCTAGCCAACATTTGTTAGCAGAAAGTCTGACAACAAATGTCCAATGGAGTATACACATGGTGGGACTTTCAGCCAACAAGTTCACATCCAGCAATTGTTGTTGGAAAATCCAATCGTGTGTACAGGGCATGACAATTACAAGCACGAGTCCCACAGGCAGAGACATGATGGGACTTCTAAGACAAATACTAAGGCTTTAGTGAGATGCAAATCATAAGATATTTCTTTGTTAAACTCAGTAGTTACAGGAAAAGAATGGACTTTTTTTTCTATTGAAAGGTATAAATTGAAGAATTTTCTTTAACCGGTTGCCGAGCGCCACATGACGATATACGTTGGCAGAAGGGCTCGTACAGGCAGAATCACATATCTGTACGTTTCCCTTTAAGAGGCGGCGCACGTGTGCCCGCGGCAAGCTCCATGAGTCAGGTCGCGCGGACTCGATCACCGACAGCCACGTCCCCTCCCACAGTTAGAAACACTCCCCAGGACACACTTAATCCCTAAATTGCCACCTAGTGGTTAACCCCTTCACTGCCAGTGTCATTTACACGGGAATCAGTGCATTTGTATAGCATTGATCACTGTATAAATGACAATGGTTCCAAAAAATGTGTAAAAAATGTCCGAAGTGTCCGCCATAATGTCGCAGTCATGATAAAAATTGATGATCACCGTAATTTAAAAAAATATATATTTATTAACAAAAATGCCATAAAACTATCCCCTATTTTGGAAACGCTATAACTTTTGCGCAAACCAATCAATAATCACTTATTGTGGTTTTTTTAAAACCAAAAATATGTAAAAAAATACGTATCGGCCTAAACTAAGAAAAAAAATTGTTTATATATATATTTTTTTTGGGGGGGGGATATTTATTATAGCAAAAAGTAAAAATAAGTTTAAAAAAATGAATTTTTTTCAAAATTGTCGCTATTTTTTTGTTTATAGCGAAAAAAAAAAAAACTGCAGGGGTGATCAAATACCACCAAAAGAAAACTTTATTTGTGGAAAAAAAAGGACATCAATTTTGTTTGGGAGCCATGTCACACGACCGCGCAATTGTCAGTTGAAGTAATGCAGTGCCAAATCGCAAAAAGTGCTCTGGTCTTTGGCTAGCCAAATCCTCCGTGGCTGAAGTGGTTAAATTCAGTAGTTACAGGAAAAGAATGGTCATTTTTTTATTTCTATTGAAAGGTGGAAATTGACTTCAAGAGTTTTCTTTAACATGGAGATATTTGCAGTGTGTTTAATCCTATTAAGGTAGATGTAAACCCCCACTCAAGTTTTGCAGAATGCTTTAAATAAAAATACTACTAAATAAAAAAGGTTCACATTGTTTTTTTTTTTATTGCAAAACTACAAGTCCCATAATGCCACTGCCTGTGGAAGTCATGCTTGTAACTATCCGCATTGCAAAGCCTCATGGGATTTGTAGTTTCGCAACAGCTAGCGGGCTGCCGGTTTGAGACCCCTGCCTTAAAGCATGGTCCGAATTGCTGCAGTGGGTTAAAATAAATACATTTCTTTAGCTTATTGTTGTGGCTGGAGTTAAGCTTCAACAAAAAATGCATACAAAAATTGCATAAAAAATAAATTAAAAAAAGAATGTGAACTTGTTTTTTATTTAAAATATTCTACAAAACTTTTGTGGGGGATTACATCTACTTTAATAGGATTAAGCTCACTACAAATATCTCCACGTTAAAGAAAACTCTTAAAGACAATTTCTACCTTACAATAGAAAAAAAACGCCCATTATTTTCCTGCAACCACTGAGTTTAACAATGAAATACTTTATGATTTGCATCTCACTAAAGCCTTAGTACTTGTTTTAGAAGCTGTAGAAGACACACACAGAAGAGTCGTGGTGACTTCATATCCCAAAGAATGTGTTTGTTGCATATTTTGTACATTTTTCTCTGTTGAGTGATGTATGCTAAACTGCACCCAAGGAAGCAAACACATTGAACAATTCAATGATTTAAATGAAAATAGTATAAAGTGAAGGTTCAAATATTCAGCTGCTTAAGAGATTTGTGTATTGGCAGAATAGAATCTATTGCTTAGGCAACCATGTAAGTATTGTATTTTGTCTTGGGTTGGCTGCTTTGAAGCTGATAACAAACATCAGATGTTGTATGAATGTGCCAGGGCAGTCTGAACAGTAGAAGATGACTGTAGGTCCCGTAAAGGTATAAATATTGGAATTATGCTCTTTTTGGGCTACAGAGAAAGTACTCAACATAGGCAAAAGACATATACAGATCTGTACAATGCCAATTCTGGATAACAGAACAGCTTTTCTAATTTTGGTCACAGGGCAACTCCACTTTCATGGGGAAAAAAATAGCAAATAAAGAAAAGGTAATACAGCGTATACAATTGCGACATAAGTCATATTGTAATTGAATTTTATTAAAAATGACCTTTCCTTTTCCATTTGCAGCCGCTGTAATTTTCTGTAAATGCAAAGCAATATGGCTACCTGGAGTTGTTCTGTACGCAGAGTGTGTACTGACCACCCCCAGAAACAGTATTTTCTGCTTGTGTGATTGGCTCGCCAATTTGCCCAGAAGTCTGCCTAATGCTGCGTACACACGACTGGACTTTCCGGAAGACTCGGTCCGACGGTCTTCCCGACTGACTTTTCGGCAGATTTCCGATGGATTTCCGAACGGACGGACTTGGCCACACACAAACGGACTAAGTCCATTCGAAAGTCCATTTGTTTTGAACGTGATGGCGTAAGACAGGACTGAAAAAGGAAGTTCAATAGTCAGTAGCCAATAGCTTCCCTTGCGTCTTATTTGGACCAGCATACATACGAATGGTTTTCTCGATAGGGATTGAGTCCGTCGGACAGATTTGAAACATGTTCTATTTCTAGGTCCGTCAGATTTTTTTTTTTACGAAAAATTATCGGATTAGCCCACACATGACCAGATTGTCCGATGGACTGATTCCGTCGGACCTAGTCTGCCGGAAAGTCTGGTCGTGTGTACGCGGCATAGGATACAAATCAGATTTCCGGCATCCACAGCAACAAATATTTATTTATAAACATTTATTTTTTTGGTGAGATACTCCCAATAGGAACACTTCTAAAGGGATGCAGGCCCAGCGGATTTTCTCATTTGTGCTGTGCCAATCAATGGCTTACTGTTTCCTCTGTGTTGCATCACAAATGTAGAAGCGCTAATATGATGAAAAACTGCATGTGATCTACTTGTTAAAGCGGTAGTAAACCCGCTATTTTTTTTTTTTTAACACCTGCAAAGCAAAAGGCATAATGAGCTAGTATGCACCGCATACTAGCTCATTATGAAATACTTACCTTAGAACGAGGCCCCGACATCTGGCACGATCCACGCCGAGGGAGCTGACATGCTCCCTCTGCGTTTCTTCCGGGTCTTCCGCGTCACTCCCGCGCATGCGCGTGGGAGATTTCTTTCCGGCCGCCGGCCACTGCCGGATTTTCAGGCCGATAATCCCCTCGTGCGCATGCGCCACTGCAGTCAGCGGCGCATACCGAGGGGAATATCTCCTAAACCGTACAGGTTTAGGAGATATTTTTTTTACCTACAGGTAAGCCTTATTATAGGCTTTCCTGTAGGTAAAAGTTACAAAAAAGGTATACAACCACTTTAAGTAGTTCCATTACTAATGTAGCACTGACCCCCGAAGGAGCTGCTGATTTTATTGGGCTTACCGTTACCTTCTTGACGTTGTGTAATTTGATTTTTAAAAATGTTTTATGGGATATGTATTACAGCAGAAAGTAAAAAATATTGTTTTTCTTTTTAAAATCGTTGGTCTTTCTTTGTTTATAGCACAAACAATAAAAAAAAATGCAGTGGTGATCAAATGCCACCAAACAAAAGCTCTATTTGTGAGGAAAAAATTGCATAATTATTTGGGTACAGTGCTGCATGACTATGCAATTATCAGTTAAAAGTAACGCAGTGTCATATCACAAAAAATGGCCTCGTCATGAAGGGGGGTAAATCTTCCGGTGGTCAAGTGGTTAACAGATAAAAGCATTCTTTTAAATGTTTTTCTTGTTTTAACTAGGTACTATTGTAGTTATGTTCCCTGTGTTGTTTGGTTGCCTTACCATGTAATGATGGGCTCACATGTTGTGGCTGCAGCTTGTAGTGTCATGGCTGATCAATTCCCCAACGTCCATGTATTCATTCCCCTAGCTTGTATTTGGGGACAGACAACTTCTTGTTCTGGGTCACGTAGTGTCCAATCAATGTCTCACCGTTTCCTCTGTGTTACCTCACAAATGTAGAAGTGCTAATATGATGAAAGACTGCATGTGATCTACTTGTTGAAGTGGTTCCAAAAGGCACAAAGTTTTTGACCTCAATGCATTAACCACTTTAGCTCTTGAAGATTTTACTCCCTTCATGAACAGGCAATTTTTTGCTATTTAGCACTGCCCTACTCCACTTCAGCTCCAGCAATGTACCCATGGCTTTACTGGGATCTCCCGTCACACTGGGCATCCCAATCGACCAGCCTGCATTTCCGCCATCTGACCATAGAGTCCAAAAAAGACCGGATCAGCTTTGTTGGGCTCTATGATATAGTAACCTGGAAGCAATGGCGTCACATCACGTCCGGTTTAGCCAGATGTAAACTGCGCCAATTTTAAAAATCAGAAGCATTTGGTCTCACCGATGCTGGGGTGATCAAATGCTTTTATTGGCAGAGGAGGCATCTGGGGTCTTATAGACCCCAGATCTTTCCATAAAGAGTACCTGTCACATGCCTATGGCTATCACAAGGGATGTTTACAGGAAGGCGCTAAACTGTGCACAAAGCAGGTAAGAATAGTATGCTTATTATTGTGAGGAAAAAGAAAATATGTCTTTACAACCACTTTAATTGTTCTGACTGTTTGTGGTTGTGTCAGATCTAATTACAGATTAGCTCTTACCTGCACTTGTGCTAGACTTAGAGACCTAGGGATTTTGGATATGTAGTTTCTTCACAGGAAGTGTAAGGTTTTAAACTATAGACCAAGGTCATTAAATAAGCTGGTGGGTGGAAGGAATCCAATAGAAGACCTTCTATTTATTAGACATATGTTGTTCGATACCACATCCTTGAAGACTTAATACATACAAAGCAAAACCTATCTATAGAAAAAGAGGACTTTTAAAAGGTACCAAATATTTGTATAAAAAATGTCAATATTCTATTCTACAAATGTTAAAAACATATATGACGGTTTGAGAAAACCACAGTATTACACGTAAACATTGCGAATACATAAAAAACTGAATATATTACCACTCATCATCCCCATTGGACTTGGACGGTTAAATCCTTGCTGTGACTTCTACGTGTTTCACAGGTCCATGCCCGCTTCATCAGGAAGATAGCAACAGTCAAGCTATGAATTTTGCATATAAAACAATCATACATAAAGTGATACATAACCAATTGTACACTTTCTGGAACAGATAGGTAGCTCCGCCAAGGTGACAAGGAGGTACTACCCTTCCTTATTCACATTCAAAGGTAAGAGGCAAACCCTCAACAAAACTAATATTGAGTCATATGTGGCTGCCACAACCATTATGGAGGAAACTCAACCTTCCTTCCATTAATTAGATGACCTATTTGTTCCAGAAAGTTTACAATTGGTGGTTGTGTGTATCACTTTATGTATGATTGCTTTATATGTAAAATACACAGCATGAATGTTGCTATCTTCCTGATGAAGCGGGCATGGACCTGTGAAACGTGTCAAAGTCACAGTAAGCATTGCATCATCAAAGTCCAATGGGGATGATGAGTGGTGATATATTCAGTTTTTTATGTATTTGCAATATTTACGTGTAATATTGTGGTTTTCTCAAACCGTCATATATGTTTTTTTAACATTTGTAGAATAAAAAATTAACTTTTTTTTACAAGTATGTGGTACCCTTAAATGTCTTCCTTTTCTATAGCTAAGTTTTTCTTTGTAGGTATATAGACAGAGATTGTGCATTATACTGTGCAGTGCCATGCAGCATTCCTCTTGTTTGAGCGCAAACAGAACCTGCCAATGCCTTACCTTATAATGATGGTCTCATATGTTGTGCATTTTTTAAAGTCTGACATTAAGCATTACTAAAGTTTCTGCTCCCATCCAAACAAAATGTTTTCTATATGATACCAATGGCAGTGCCCGGCGCTTCCATTAAATTTATTTTTGACAATCCCTTGCCTATTAGCCTAAAAAAATTCCAGAACTGTTTTTTTAACAGTTGGCTCCCATTGACTTCAAGGGGGGGATCGGATTCTGCATATCAACGTTAACCAATTCAATACCAGGCACTTTCCCCCTTCCTGCCCGGGAAAATGTTCAGCTTTCAGCGCTGTTGCACTTTGAATGACAATTGCACAGTCATGCAACACTGTACCCAAACTACATTTTTAGCATTTTCTTCCCACAAATAGAGCTTTCTTTTGGTGCTAGTAGATCATCTCTGCAGTTTTTATTTTTTGCATAATAAACAAAAAAACTATTTTAAAGAAAAAATACTGATGGGCACTGATAGGCGGCACTGATGGTACTGATAGATGGCACTGATGGCACTGATAGGTGGCACTGATAGGTGGCACTGATGGACACTGATAGGCAGCACTAATGGGCACTGATAAATGGCCCTGGATAGGCAGCACTGAGTGGCATCTGAAGGGCACTGACAAGATGACTAGATGATCATGGGATGATCAGCTTTGACTGGTTACAGCTGATCACATGTTAAGAAGCCTCTGTCAGAGGCTCCATACCACGATCAGAGTTGTGGTGTGTCAGACTGACACACATCACCTCCGATCGCCATACTGCGTGCCCCCACGTGTGCACGCCGGTTTGTTATCCCGATCACGTCATATGACGTCCGAGCTTCACTTTAGAAAGACTGGTCCTATCACGTGCAATGAAAATTTGAAAACAGCATTTTTTGCAAGTACGGGATTGGATGATGAAAGTCAGCAGAGCTTCTTCTCATTTACTAGGCTCTGGAGCAACCGCTCTTGCAGAGATCAACTACACTTTGAAAAGTGCACAATCTATTTGCCTTCAGTAAATCAACCCCATTGTCTACAGTGCATGGCTATATTGCACCCAAGATGTGTCAGGCTTCTTAACTAGCTAGATAGACATGTTTCCCTGCCAAATGGTGCATCCAATATACAGAAATAATTAGCAATTCACAAAGTTTATTAACTACTGAACATTGTGTACTGTCTGGAATTCTAGTTACACTGACAGCAAATGTGAAAAAAAAATTTTGTTTTTTGTTTTTCTCCAACAGGGAATAAAAAGAAAATCTATTTGAAAGGTGAAATAGTTTTTTATGTAAATTAATTACAGGGCATGTCTTACATCCAGGTTTTAACACAATAACTTACTATCCTAGCTTCTCTGAAAACAATTAAAGCAGATGAAGATAGCTTGTCTCAATATAAAATGTAAGAAAATAATTGTTTGCTCTGCCTTTTTTTGTAATAACTGTAGGCCTTCGCCTTATGTAGGAGTTCAGAGCCGATGTACCTTATCCATTCCATTACAAGTTTCCAATGGGGATTCCTAATTAATTATATTCATTTGCTTCCTGAAAGAAACTGGCATAATGGAATATAATTTTGTATGTACAACATTTCTGCTTTCAAGCACTTGGGACGGAGAGAATAATTTCAAATAGAACATTGTAATTAACAAGGAGGAAGTCAAAACAATAAATAAATAAAAAAACTCATGCTATCACTCATGACATTTATGAATTAGCCCATCAGACTTTATATCTAGCATCAATTTATGTTGAATTCTTTATACGGAGTTAAAGTAAACTTTGGAGATAGTAAACAAGGGTCATAACCCTTGTCAGTTTTTTGGGCCGCCTGTGTCCTATTGAGGAGATTTTCCTTTACTTCTGGTCCATATCCAAGACAGAAAGTGAAAAAAAAAATCCCTCTGAAATGGGAAAGAGGAAATCCCTCCCTGGTCTCCAGGGTCACCAGAACTAGTTTCCCCAAAGATTTGTCCTTTATTACTGTTCGGAGGAAAACTCACAATGTGGGGGTTTTCTTTTAATTTCACTACTTCTACTAAAAAAAAAAAAATGGCTTTAGATATACTTTACTATAAGAATGAAATCTGTTATTTGAGTCTCTGATCTTTGTTTATAAAGGGCCAAATAAAATAAAAAAATAAAATATGAAAAGCAGCTGTAGACCAAAATTCACCTCGTAACTGAAGCTATCTTGCAAGACCCCCCCCCCCACACACACACACACAGTACTTATTTTCCACTAGCATCAGCCAGCATCATTCAGCCCAAACCTTCTGAAACCCATTAACAGTACTACAATGAACCATGCTGCTCAGCGATCCTGAGCATTGTTGAAAAAGATGACAGATCCACAGAAGCTTTTGTTTGTAATTAAACCACTGAGGATCTTGGGTGAGATCAATGAGTAAATATGGGCATGCCCATATTTGGTCAATGACATTACCTAGGTTGTTTCTATAAAGAATCCGCTAGAGATTTGCCATTTGCTATGAAGTAGCGGTGAGTGAAGATCACCAAGTGTGGTGGGTCTCTGTGGCAGCAAGTCCACCATGTGATTGATGCTATATTTTTTAGACAGGATGCATTATACTAGGAGGGGACTTTAACGTACCGTTTAACCCACTACAGGATACATCTGATGGCAAATCAAGCTAACCATATATAAAACGGAGAAAAATCAAATCCTTGCTAGCTTCTCTTACACTGGTTGATACATAGCACTTGGCTAATCCTTCAGGGATTTCTCATATTTCTCCGTTCTGCATAATACATTCACACGTATTGATTACATTTTTCTTTATCAGAGGGATTCGCACCTACTGCAAAATGCCAAAATATGTATCAAATCCTTTTCAGATCACGCCCCAATTTCTCTAACCTTACGGGCACCTGTTAGACACCCTAAAAATAACACATGAAGGCCAAACCCATCCTTGCTAACAGAAAACCCAAGCGTTGTCAAAATAACAGAATCCATAAAAATTTACTTTAAGGAAAATGATACGGAAGAGCTTTCTCTGCTATCAATTTGGGAAGCCCATAAATGCGTGGTTAGGTTAGAGTTTATCAGGCTAGGTGCCACAAAAAAAGGGAGGTGGAAAGGGAATTGAATGACCTGGTAGCTCAAATAGACAAAATGGAAGCAAGACATAAACAAGCCCTAGCACTGGAAACAGCTACTGAATTATTAGACCTCGGAAAAAAAATTACAATCAATTTTAAACTTGAAAGTACAGAAGATCCTCTTTTTAAGAAAGGGATTCTACTGTGAACATGGAGACAAAACAGGGACATTCCTCGCTAGAGCGTTAAGAGGTACAGTTGTCCACAAATATACTTGCCATAAAAACAAAAGCACTCAACTAGTGCAAGACACTGAAAAAAATATCTCAATTATTTCACGACTATTACACGGACTTGTATAATCTCCCGAAAGCACGCAAACCGAAAGATCTTCACAGAATGGGAACACCAATAATTCAACAATTCCTTACAGATAGCGGGTTACCCACATTAAGTGACAGTGACTCACAACAAATAGAAGACCCAATTAAAGAGGATGAACTACTACAAGCTATTAAAGCTCTTAAAACAGGGAAAAGCCCAGGCCCGGACGAATTCACTGCACACTATTATAAGACCTTTTCTACACTCTGGATTCACACCTCTTGAAAACCCTCAATGATCAAAAAGATCCTAGAGAAGTTCCAATAGATTCCCTGAGAGTACATGTCACAGTGATACCCAAACCAAATAAAGATCCATTCGACTGTTAAAATTACAGACCAATCTCTGCTTAATCTGGACCTGAAGCTGTTCGCCAAAATATTGGCAAATCGTTTGAGTCCCCTATTCAGACAATTGGCCCAGAACAGACAGGCTTTATGCCAGGTAGAGAAGCCAGGGACAATGTGATGAAAGCACTAAACCTTATCCATAAAGCACAGACAGGGGACTGCTATTATCCACAGACGCGGAAAAAGCCTTTGGTAGTGTATCGTGGGGAATTTCAACTTGCGACTTGTACTCATATTGGACTAAAACCACATATGCTATCGTCGATAGTGACCCATTATCAAAACCCTACCACAAAAATAAAAATCAATGGCACTCTGACACGGTCTCGATATGCTATGGAACGTGACAAGGATGTCCCCTTTTCCCCATTGCTCTTCATTCTTACCCTAGAACTCCTAATCCGTACAGTGAATAATTTGCCATCCATACATGGTTTCCAAGTTGGAGAGAAAACATAAAAATCTACAGCTTATGCTGATGATCTTTTTTTTTTTTAACCCAACCACATATAACTATGCCAAATTTCTGCAATACAGCTATATTTCCAACTTCAAAATAAATTATAAGAAATCAGAAGCATTGAACCTAGCCTTAAAAGACAATATGAGAACACTCATTCAAAACAATTGCACCTTTAAGTGGGAGGAAAGGACCCTTAAATACCTAGGTATATGGCTAACACCAAATCTTGACTCGCTCTATGCAATGAACTTTAAACCCCTATTAAAATCCATAAATAGGGACTTAGTGAAATGGCCTTTAAAATATTTCTCATGGTTTGTTAGAGTGGCCATGATCAAGACGGCAGTCCTGCCCAGAATTCTGTACTTTTTCCAGACCATACCAATCCTTTTACCAATGAGCTTCTTCCATGTCTTAAACTGCATGCTCAGGAGATTTTTATGGGCAACGAAAAAATCCCATATTAGCATCCAACTGCTCGCACGTGCCAAAGAAAATGGAGGTTTGGGATTTCCGAACTTCAAAAATTATTATGCTGCACATCTTTCAGAAATTATTGACTGGATGTGTCATGCAGAAAATAAGGATTGGGTGGCTCTGGAAAACAATATAGGACCAATACCAATGATGTATTCCCCGTGGATACCCTGGGAATCCTGTCCAATTCAATTGAAACAACATCCCCTAGTAGGAGCAACGCTTAAGATCCTACAAAAGATTAATCAGATATCTGACCTAACTACTTCCCCCAGACCTATAACCCCGTTAGGCTACAACCCAGTCTTCCCTCCAGGAATGACAAAGCCCACATGGATACAAACAGAAAAAGATAGACCCCTTCTAGCCACACACTGTTTTACTGGAGGCAGGTTGAAAACATTGTCAGAACTTCAATCAGAAGGGAGACAATTGAACTTGATAAACTGGGATTATCGCCAGATCCACAGTTATGTCTCCAATTCTTAAAAACACAAGCACTTAACTTAGAAAGCATTAACCCCCTTTGAGACAGTATGCTTCAAGGCGATCGAAAGTGAATCGTAAGTTTCATTAACTTACACATGGTTACAGACCTCCAGATCAACAGAGCAGAATAAACACAAGGAGTTTTGGGAATCTGCTCTAAGCACCTCTTTTAGTGATGACCAATGGCTACATGCTTGCATATATACACATAAATGTGCAATCAGTACATGTTTTCAGGAAACATCATACAAACTTTTGACTAATTGGTACAGTACACCAATTAAGATACACAGATAGACCCCCACAGCTCCAGATCTTTGTTGGTGCTGTAACCAGGAGAAGGGCTCATTACTACATATACGGTGGGATTGTATTCTGATATAACCATTCTGGTGAACAGAAACATCAATCCAATTGACTGCAGCATGCTGCCTGCTTCACATCTCAAATCGTATAATGAAAACATACAAACAATCACTGAGCAGATTCCTACTCACTGCTGCAAAAGCAGTGATCCCTAGGCATTGGAAATCCACAAACACCCCCATAATTAAGCAATGCCTCAAAGAGGTACACAACCTATACGCAGTGGAGGAAATAAGGGCAACTGCACACAAAACCACTGAAAAGTTTAACAAAACATGGTAGCCTTGGGTCATCTTCAATTACTCTATGGATTATGGCTCACTGACTGGAAATTAATCATGGAAACACTTGGACCCCGGCACTATTTGCTCTATACCTTTTATCTATTTCCTTTTTCTTTTCCCAGCTCTTCTCCCTCAACTCTACCATCTACCTATACTTCTTGTTACACATTGTTACTCATGCCCACATAGCAGGTGCCATGCTTACATGAATTAGAGCAAACACTCAGTCAACAAAATGAATGATGATTACATCAGTTTTTTCTTAGTTTTAAAATCAGAATTTCACATGAGTGACTAAATAGTTTTTTCAACTCATCTTGTGTATTGCTTAGGAACAAATTGCTGAAGTTAAGTATATGTTATGACAATCATACTATTCGTGTGTATGTATTTACAATGGTTATACTCTGGTACAATTCGTACAAATGTTGTTCTCTTTACAACTGCAATAAAATATTATTGTGAAAAATAGAAGTTAAGAGATGACAGGACCTGAAAAATATCCTCTCATGAACAGGCTGTTGCGGCTGAGGATCTGGAGTAAATCAAAAATCCCTCCTCCTCAAACTATTGTTTGTGGAGGGATAGTTCCAGGCAACTAGATTTGTTTTTGTAATAAAAAACCTAAAAGAAATTATTGTGCCAGAAACAACAACTTTTTGAATATGGAGATAAGAAACGTAGGATCCTGGCATATCTCTCCCATGCTAACTACCCCCCTCCCTACATCCATCTTAGGGGCATATGATAGCTCCTCTGTGTACCATAGGCAGAGGGAAGAGATTGACAGTGTTTTTGCTAGCTTCTATACCAACCTATATAGCTCCATAGCTCGAAAGTAATGTATACTCAGGATGAATTGGTTGGAAATTTGCATGATGTTTCATTAACAGGCATGTCTGAAGAGGATGCGACTACTCTAGATTTGCACATTACTAGAGAAGAAATAAATGCACCTATACCCACCTTTGCTGCAAATAAGATCCCAGGCTTGGATGGGTTCTCTATTGAATGGTATTGCTCATACTCAGAGTATCTTACCCCCAAATTACTAGATATGTATTTTAAAGCCTTTGAACAAAATGTATTACCTGATTCCTTACGTGAGTCATTGATAGTACTAATCCCAAAGCCGAAAAAGAACCTTAAATATTGTGAATCCTATTGTCCAAGCTCCTTGATTAATGTTGATATAAAAATTGTTGGCTCATAGACTGAATGTGGTAATTGGCAAGATCATCCACCTGGACCAGACCAGTTTTATACCAGGCCATTTGGCGGCTATAAATTTACGTTGCCAGTTAAAAAATGTACAGATCCCCTCAGACCCCCTGGATTTGAGAATCACGGTTTCGTTAGACACACATAATGCATTTGATTCCATTGAATGGCCTTATTTGTTTGCGGTCCTTGAGCAGCTTGGTTTTGGTCCTAAATTTATTAGATGGGTCAAGTTATTGTATACTCACCCACTGGAATGAATTTGGTTTAACAATCTCATGATGGACCCTTTTCCAATGCACCATGACACTCAACAGGGGTGATCGTTGCCACCCCTGTTGTTTGCCTTGGCAATAGAGCCCCCCTACTGAGGTAACATACATGTATCCATGGCTGTAGAATAGGTGCTTTGGAGGAAAAAATATCCTTGTATGTAGACAACATGCTTCTGTACTTGGCAGATGCTGATATCTCCCCATCCACTATCTTGGAGACAATTGCCAATTTTGGGCATTTTTCGGGGTTTAAAGTAAATTGGAGTAAGTCAGTTCTATTACCCCTTGACCCCCAATACAGCCAAGTGCTACAAAAACACAAATAAAATCACCTTTAAAAAAATACAGTGCTAACAACTTATAAATCTTTTTTTTTTCATTAAAATATTACTGCTAGATACCTTTTTATTTGCTCAGTATACAGCGGTCACATGATACAATGCAGTATCCGCCCGAGTGCTGAATCTTCATGTTAGAGATTTCAGTCTCCTCTAAAGAAACTTCTGATGCATTAGTGACACCTGAATCTCAATCTGGCTAGCGCTGATTGGCGCTGTGCCAATGACATGCCCAGTTAAATAAAAACAACAAAAAACGTACAAACTTTAAAAAAATTAAAGTGGAAGTAAACTCCCCTATCGTTTTCAGCCAAGGAAGCTGCCACCTTTGCCTCTGTTTAATCTTCAACTGCTATGGTGCTGCACATGTGATTCGTTATGACACCAGCCATTGGATGGTTTGATAGTTTGTCTGAGAGCACAGCCAATGTGCAGTTAGCATTCCTGGCATGCCTTTTTATTAAACTGTTTAAATCGATGGGTTTACTTCCACTTTAAGTTCAAACAACACAGCATGATGTTTTGTTACATAACTCAAACAAAATATGCATTATTAATCAGTAATATAATTGTGTGGGCAGAGTTACATGTCAGGGACATTCTGCTTTACTCTGTTCACATGGCTCCGCGTCTCCAGAAATGCTGTGAGTGTATAGAGTAGAGACCAAACTGAGCATGTGCAGCCCGATTACCTTCACTGTGTCTTATCCAGGCTTGTCCAGAGTGATGGTGCAGGAGGGTGAGGATCTGTGCATACAGGAACAAAGAATATTTTTACACAATACAGAGGATTATCCCCATAAGTTCCACAGTGAGTATAACAAGCATGCTTTGCACTATATATATATACACATACACATATACATACACATATACATATACACACATATATATGTATATATATATATATATATATATATATATATATATATATACGTATATACGTATATATATATATATATATATATATATATATATATATATATATATATATATATATATATATCCATATATACATATATACGTATATATATATATATATATATATATATATATATATATATATATATATATATATATATATATATATACACATATATATATATATATATATATATATATATATATATATATATATATATATATATACATACATACATACAGATTTTACTGTTGTGGGTTTAGTAACACTTTACACTGTAATATTATTTATAAACTGCCTTTTTATGATAATATTTTTTTAACATACAATAGAGAGAAATGAGCCACTGTAAGACAACAAATAAGAAATAGTCAACATACACAACAACACTCAAGTATACAATGACGTTTTCAAAATGAAGGAAACTCGCAGTGTTCATGACTCAGGCTAGGTTCACACTATTGCGATGCGGGAACGCCGCGAATCCGCGGCGTTTTCCCGCATCGCTCACCTCCCGCCGGCAGTTCACACTGCCCTATGCGGACGGCTGGGGGTGTCAATGTTATGTTAATGACACCCCCAGATCCGTCGGCATATCGCAGTGCGATCTGCCGACTCGCACAGGAATCGGATCGCATGGTGTGAACCCCCATGCGATCCGATTCCGTTGCGGACCCAAAAAAGGGTCCTGTGCGAGTTTGCTGCGGGACAGCTGCGAGTTCAGCCATACTATCTGTATGGCTGAACTCGCAGTGCTACGGAGATCGGATGTGATTTGCTGTGCGAATCACATCCGGATCTCCCCCCGCAGCAGTGTGAACCCAGCCTAAGGGTTTTAACATATTTTCTACAAGGCCTTAGATATGTTCGGTAAGCTTAACAATAAACAACAATTACCACCAAATACACTTCTAGTCACTATAAATGTAGAATCTCTGTACAGTAACATCCCTCACAAGGACATACAACTACTTCACTTTCAACAATGGCACTTCCAGTGTATGGGTACTGCTATGGGAAGTAAAATGGCACCCCAATATGAAAACGTATTTATGGCTGACCTGGAGGACAAATTCCTGAACAGCATACAGTACAACAAAAGCCATACAGATATTATCGCTATATTGATGATATCTTCATGATATGGACTGAAGATAATCTAAAACTGTTTTTCTCATTGATCAACACTTTTGACCCATCTATCAAATTAAAAATGCGTTATTCAAACACACATTTCAACTTCCTAGACACTACAATATACATCAGGAATGACAAGCTTCACACTTCGATATACAGAATACCAAATGACCGATGCAGCTATCTCCATAGTTCCACTTTTCACCCCCAACACACTAAATGGGCCATCATACACAGCTAGGCTATTAGATAACACTGAATATGTTCAAACCCAGAAGCCAAGGATAAACATCTCAGAAGACTGGCAGACTCCTTCCATAAGAAAGGTTACAAAGAAAAAAAAATCAACAGCATAAACACAGCCTTGAAAACTGGAAGAGAAATATCCTCCAATACACAGAGAAAAAAACAAATAACCAAGTACCTCTAGTCACCACATATAACCTAGCACTAGAAGGGATCAAAAAGGTAATCAAAGATTTACAACCCATAACAGAGGATGAAACTCTTAAAAAAATATTCCAACAACCCCCAATATTGGCTTTCAGACAACCACCCAACCTCAGACATAAACTAATCAGCAGGAAACTTCACTCCGATTATAAAGTCACAAATAATGGAAGCAAACCCTGCAATAAAAAATGCTGCAAACTGTGCAACCAGATCAAGCCATCCAAAAGTGTCATACACAAAAATAGGACTTAGAATATCAATATCATGGGATCGTACAGCTGTACCTCCAGTAATGTCGTGTACCTCATCCAATGCAAAAGGTGTAGCAAAGGATTTTATGTTGGTGAAACTGGACCAAAGTTGCAAGCGAGGATGAATTTGCACAGACATATCATCAAGGGACATAAAATAGACAGTTTCTGCACACCTGTGGGACATCACTTCTCACAACCGGACCACACTATAGAAGACATCAATGTTTTAGTTCTTAAAGAGAATTTCAGAGGTGCTCTCTCTCTAACTCCTTTAGCACCAAGAGAAAAAAAAAACGTTTTGAGCAGTGTAATAAAAACTATCTCTCCACTTCTACTGCACAGTATATGGGTAAAATGTGTAGCGCTCAGAACATAATAAAATATAAAAATATATAAAGTTAATAAATTAGAGTTCATCTCTATGAATGAAAAAAAATAGAAATCAGAACAAAAGTCCACCAAGAAGAAGAAATAATCAAATATCCACTATATGGAAGAAATTGTATAGATCCCGTCACCTTCACCCAATCTAGCTGACCCTTACCGTCAGCGTATGGGTTATACACATATATTGCAATCTGGTGGTGACAGGAAAAAAATGATCCTCACAGCTCATATATCAATTCTCTGCAAATGCACTCCAAAGCGATCCTTCTCCCAATAGACCAAAATAGGCTAATAGAAACCTTTCCTTTCAGCAAGATTTAAAGCCAGGTAGTTTGCAAAGCTCAGGCAGGGGCTCAATGAACACACCAATACAAAGAGTAGAAAAAAGAACGCTCATTGCGCAGACATCCCAAAACGGACTATTTATTGTGCAGAAAATGAATTAAAAATGAAAAAAAAATGAAAAATGAAATGAAAATAAACTCACATTCGATATGAAGTTCAACAGGCATAATAAAAAGAAGCGACCAGCACTTCTAACCAACAAGATGGCCGCTGTACCTCCATCCGTCTGAGGCCTACGTCACATGTCACGTGCCTATTGGGATCTGTAATCTAGGAAGTCTGATACCCAAAATGGTGTAGCAAAACTCTCCCCTGAATACAAATAAGCACTAGGTTACTAACATTAGTTCTTTATATCAGCAACCTCAAAAAACAATGTGCATAAACATAAATAACACACCCAAATAAAATGTGCAAAAAAGGGAAAAAATAAAAAAGTGTTTAAAAATTCCTTCTGTGTCCCATACACAAATCCTCCAAAAAATGAAATACAGTCCAACAATGTCCAAATATGAGTGTAAATTAATATTAGCGCTCAGTAAAAAATCTAAAAAATCAGCAGCTGAGCACCATAAGCCAGATATTGGGCACTAAATCAAATGTAAAAATATAAAGTGCAGCGATTCAAAGGCGAATCACAGAAAATTCCATATATGAATATGGTATATTATATCTATAAAGTGCAAATGTGTACAAATTATTACTATGTGATACTTATTATGCATGTGCCCAACACAATACCGAAAAAAACATAAATTGTATTATAAAGTGCAATTATAAAGTGCTATAGCATATAAAGTGCCAACAAATAAATCATTCAGTGAAAAGTTCATTAAATGGCTGGAGTTTAAAGAAAAGATCCCACGTGAGATATAGAGCCTGGATCAAATGCTTGACCACGTGATACCCGTCACCACAGTGAGGTAAAAGGCTTACCAGAAAGCCAGCGACCACCCTTATTCAATGATCCCATAGAAGGATGTCCAGATGTCCTAACACCAGAAGCCTCCACCAGAAGCCTCCATATACACCAGGCAATGGTCAGGCCAGAACAAATATCCACAGTATCAGCAGGTGCAAAGATGCAAAGACTCCAATAGTGCAGTATTGTCTCTTTATGGTATATTTAATGGTAAAGTTTGCAGTGCTGTATACAGTCATACTGACTCAAACTAGTCTCCAGTGCAAATTAATATAAAAAGGATTCCTTGCAAGTATAAAATTCGCAAATGTGTGTAGGCGATTGCCCATGTACAGAACGTGTGAGCGTTGCATCCTGATTGTTTCATCAGATGTGACATCATCATGGGTACGCATGCCCACACATCTGCGCCAATGCTCTATATAGCCATTGGCAAGACAGAGAAGTGCTGCCATTGGTTAGGGTCAAATGGCCCAAAAACGCTCATTGAATGGACAGGCCAGGCCTATCATGGATAAAGAGAGAGTATTCCGTGTAGCCATTGGCTGAATTGTATGTCCATCAACCCAAGAGAGTAGGAACTGAAATAAACAGCATTGCTATTTTAACTTTGTTGCCATTTTGTGGTAAAAAAGAAAATGGCGATTTATCTATACATTTATCTATACAAATAATATAGGCTAGCTTCCATGTGCTGCCAACAAGCCTAAACTGCATACTTTATTGCAGAAGATAATTTTTATATATATATAATATATATATATATATAAAACACTATTCCAAATATACAAATTATTAATATTGATAGTAAAATGAAATAAAAAAAAATAAAAAAGGGGGATAGGAGGGGGACATCAACTATTATTGATAAAGCAGTTGATGTCCCACTCTACATTCAAGCCCCTGGGCACATAAGACCCCAATTTATGTATCCAATTGGTCTTGGCCCTAGAGATATTTTGCTTGCCATTGCTCCCATGCCGATGGGGTACATATTTTTTAATGGGATTTATTTCAGATGTCTATGCTGGGGAGGGGGGAATAGGTGAATTCAGTGTCTGACTGCAGCCTGTCACAAATATTCTCAACATGAAATGTAGAGAAATGATTGTTAGCTGAAATTCTAAATGAGTCTTTCTACACACATAACTATGGCCACGTAAACTGACCCTCATTGCCACTTCAATATCACCATCCTATATAAAGTGAACATCATCCATAAATCTTCTCCACATAACCAGCTCTGATCGTCTATTGTGTAAAACTGTATCCTCCTCCCATTTTGACATAAAAAGGTTGGCCATGCTTGGAGCAAACTTAGCTCCCATGGCCACTCCTTTGATTTGCAGATAGTAAGCACCAACATGCCAAAAATAGTTATGAGCCATTGAAAAATAAAGCAACTCTAAAATAAAATTCCACTGTGTGGTTGAAATAGTAGAGTTACAGGAGAGAGCTCGTGTCCCAATTGATGCGAGATTGCTATGTACAAAGATGCAACATCTGCAGTTACCAATAGATAATTAGGTTTCAACTCTACAGTGTCTAACATTAATAACATGCTTGGTATCTTTTAGGAATGAAGGGGTACCCATCACCAGCGGTTGCAGATAACAATCAATATATTTTCAAATATAGGAAGTTATGGAATCAATACAACTGATGTCCAAATATGCAACAAAAAATGTGATGAATTGGTAAGTGTAATCCTTCAATCAAAAAGAAAATCACCACTGTGTCCAAGCAAAAATAAGATAATCCTCCACCTGTTCAGAATGGCCTCTCACCTCATTGACATGACCCCTGCTCACTTATAAGTTTTGGCAAGCAATTCATTTAGCACACTTTTTTTGATTGATTATTAATAGATTATACTGATTGGTCACTTATTTGAATGTAGGGAGTCTATTCATCTCATTATATGGCTGCAATCCCAAATTACAACTCCCAGGATTCTCAGCACCCTGCATAGAAGTCTATGGGCTTGCTTGGCTTTAGCTCTCCCCCTGCTGGCTGGAGGAGACTGATGCAGCATAATATCAGTATCTCAGCAAACAAAGAGAAGGATAAAGTCTATGGGGTTAATTATTAATCCTGAGTGTAAAATCTAATGCAACTCTGCATAGAAACCAATCAGCTTCCACATTTTATTGTCAATGCTTAATTGAACAAGATGAAGTTAGAAGCTGATTGGCTATTATGCACAGCTGCACCAGCCCCAATGTCTCCTTCTCCATACTGTTGTAGCCCAGCACCTGACTTCATATGCATACAAGAAGGTGACACAGCACCTGCTGAAGATATAATGAATACCATCAACCAGAGGCCTATATATAAAATATATAATTAAGGACACAAAGTAAAAAGAACAAAAATATTGATTGAAGTCTATTATAATTTCCCTCTATGGTATATTTGTTTTAATTCAACCTTTTCAACCAACAAACTGATAAAACGCATTAGACCATTTAGATTGCTGCCTAATTAGGGGTTGCCAGAAGGCCTTTCCGTGTTTGTAAAGTACATATCCCCAACATATGATCTGTCTAATGAGATTCTTGCATACATAGTTGTGAATGCTTCTTCGGTATTTTTCTTTTTTTTTCCCCTGTCCTAAAGAATCAGTGCTACTATTATCCAGATTCTCGAGACGATAAAACCTTTGATGTTCCAGCTGGTTTGCTTCTTGTTACATCAGAATTTTGTTGCAGATGCTCCTGAAAGATGCAGCTATCTCATAATGGCTTGTGCCGTGTTTTAATGCCCCCGGGTGTAAAGCCGCTAATTATTTGCTTATAACGAATGTTATTTAAATACTTCCGCGGCCTTATGACAAGCCGTACGCAACAGCGTGACAGATTAATACCTGGAAATGGGGATATTTATAGGAAGCTCCGGAAGGCTTCTCTGCAGCAATTACATTTAATAGCATCAGGTTCTCAGGGCAGCCTCTTATATTTACCAAATGCATTCACCGAACAAGAAGGCAGGTGAGAGATTAATAACAGAGTCGATGATCTGTTTATGAACGATTTCATTTGTTAGCGTCTTCGTCAATATGTTTCAGTTTGTTCCACCTGATCAGAGGCGAATATAAAAACTACTGCAAAACAAGGTTTCTCAATAGAAAATGTTGGACACTTTATTAGTGAAGATACATTTCAAAGTAGAACTGAAGTATTTTTTTGAAGTGTATCTATGCCCGAACAATTAACTTCTCTTATTAAGTATTCCCTTGAAAGTGTTTTGTTATATCTGTTTGATAAGTTCAAAAACACCTAGTGATCTTGCCAGAAATCTTTCATTGCTCTCTGCCTGTGCTGAATTTTGCAGAAACACAGCTTTCTATGTTATTGATCAGGGGTCTACAAACTTTCTAATCAAAGGTCCAGTTTACTGTTCCACTGACTTATTTATTTTTTGGAAGGGGGGCAGACTGTGGCCAGTGTAAGTAGTCAATGCCTTAGGCTTGGTGGTCAGTGGGAGTAAAAAAACAAAAAAAACAAAAAAAAAAATGTTTATATATATATATATATATATATATATATATATATATATATATATATATATATATATATATATATATATATATATATATATATATATATATATATATATATATATATATATATATATATATATATATATACAAGATTGAGTACACCCCTCACATTTTATTATATCTATATATTTTATACATATCTATATGTGACAACGCTAAAGAAATAACACTTTGATGTAAAGTAGTGGGTGCACAGCTTGTATAACAGTGTAAATTTGGTGTCCCCATAACACGCCATTAAAGAGGAAGTAAAGGCACTTTAAAAAAAAATTGCAACCTGCAACCTGCATGCGCAGTAGACAGTGGTGCCTGTCTTTTTGTGAATATCTCCTAAACCGTGTAGGCACTGATGGGTGGTACTGATGGGCAGCACGGATGGGCACTGATAGGTAGCACAAATTGGCCCTGATAGCTGGCACGGATTGGCATGGATGGGCATGGATAGGTGGCACAGGTAGGCATGGGTAGGCGGCACAGGTGGGCATGGGTAGGCGGCACAGGTGGGCATGGATGGGCACTGATAGGTGGCATGGATGGGCACTGATAGGTGGCACAAATGGGAACTGATAGGCGGCATTGTATTATAATATATTGTACTAATGGATGCCAATCAGTGCCAATCAATAATGCATGCCAATCAGTGATGCCCATTGTGGGCACTGATTGGCATCCATTATGGGCACTGATTGGCATCCATTGTGGCACTGACTGGAATCCCTGGTGGTCTAGGGTGGCATACCTTGTCCTGGACATCCCTGGTGGTCTGGTGGCGTCCCTGGTGGTCCAGTGTGGGCATCCTCGGGGGGCTGTGCTGATAATCGATCAGCACAGAGTCCCCCTGTCAGAGGAGCAGCCGATCGGCTCTCCTCTACTCGCGTCTGACAGACGCGAGTGAGGAAAAGCCGATCACCGGCTTTTCCTATTTACACTGTGATCAGCCGTGATTGGACACGGCTGATCACGTGGTAAAGAGTCTCAGTCGGAGACTCTTTACCGAGATCGTAGTTGCCGGTTGTCAGACTGACACCCCGCAACAACGATCGCCGCGATGCGTGCCCCCGGGGGCGCGCAGCGGCTCATAATCCTGATCACGTCATGTGACGTCCGGTCAGGATTATGCAACCACTTTGCCACCGTCTATTTGTTATAGGGCGGGCGGCAAGTGGTTAATGTCTAAACCACTGGCAATAAAAGTACACCCCTAAGTGAAAATGTCCAAATGGGGCCAATTAGCCATTTTCCCTCATGTGGCCTGTTAGTGTTACAAGGTCTCAGGTGTGTTAAATGTGGTGTTATTGCTCTCACTTTCTCATACTGGTCACTGAAAGTTTAACATGGCACCTCATGGCAAACAACTCTCTGAGGATCTCAAAAAAAATAATTGTTGCTCTACATAAAGATGGCCTAGGCTATAAGATGATTTCCAAGACCCTGAAACTGAGCTGCAGCACGGTGGCCAAGACCATACAGCGGTTTAACAGGACAGGTTTCACTCAGAACAGGCCTCACCATGGTCGACCAAAGAAGTTGAGTGCATGTGCCATATATATAAATGTTCATTTGGAAAACAAAGTTTTATAATATATATATATATATATATATATATATATATATTGACAGTATGCAAGGTGAGGACATGGATAATAGGTATATTTCATTTCGCATTTGTTTTATTGTCAGAGACTGAACCGGAATCCAGCCCAGATTTTTACAGCCTCTGTGGCAGGCTTGGTTCCGGTCAGTGTCTTCTGGTCCAATTGAGTCCATGTTCAGGTGGACTTTAAATGACCAGGAAGAGAGCACAGAAGTGCTCTGGCCTGAGATTTAGAAGGGAATCTGAGAGAGAGGAGCCCCGTTTGTTTGCACTGAAAACAAAGGTTTGCTTTACCTCATGTTTTGTGGGTGATGGGGACCAGCCCCACACCATATAGAGAGCAGTGAATTGTTTAGTTTAACGCCAGGTAGCAAAGATTTGTTTTACTGTTTTGTTTATTTTTATGACTTTGTAAACCACCTGTGAATAAAGCTGGCAACCGCCAGATTTTAAATAAACTGCCTGTACACTGACCTTCATTTCAAGAAAAGGTGATCCCTGCGAGCTAATCTCCCCAAACGTGGTGGATTCAGCGGGCAATTTCTAAAGCTGGAGGAAATAATAAAGTCCCTATTAAAGGCCAATGTGGCTCAGGGGAAAACCAACCGCTAAGTTGCAGAGGCTGCTGCAGCACAACAGGCAGCCCAGCAGGAGACGAACTGCCAAATCAAAGAGGCCACTGCAGCACACCAGACAGTTGATGTAGCATAACAGGTGGCCCAGCAGGAGATGAACCGGCAGTTTGCAGAGGCTCTAATGGAACTGAAAAATGGGTCTGCACCTCCTGTGCCAGTGGAACCAAAGATGGTACATGCCTCCTACCACCTACAGAAAATGACACCTGCCGAAAATGTCGAGGCATACCTTGTGACTTTTGAGAGAATTGCTGTCCATGAAGGATGGCCAAAAGAACAGTGGTCGGGTCTGTTGGCCCCATTTCTGACAGGAGAACCCCAAAAGGCCTATTTTGATCCTGAACCGGATAAGGCCCCACTTCAGTGTGTCTGGGGGTACAAGACCTCCCAGCGGTTCTGGTAAGACTGTTCCGGGGTTCAAGAGCATGGGGAAGTTAGATAAGACTGTTGTTACAGCTGATGAGACTGCGGATCCCTGACCTGGAGACTGGTCAAAGAAGCCAGGAAGGTCTTTGGAACTGTTAAGAAGACTGGGGGTAGAGCATATACAGGGTTTTCGTTGACATGCATTAGAGCACATTGCTGCAAACTGTCATATAATTGATGAACCTATACAATGTGATTATGCTTATATGCTTATACATTCAATGGGGGTGGTACCTTCACTGCTTCATGAAGCTTTAGTGGGGAGAGATTTTCTCCATTTTTGGAATTTATGGGAGAGCAAAGGGAGGCTGGTAGGTAAAGCTCCCACTGCTGGGGAAGCACAGGAACTCTCGCCAGACCCTTTTTGCCAAAAGGAAAGGGATTCTGTTGGTGGGATCAAGGAAGCCAAAGATCCTCTTCCCTTCCCTGTCATTTCTGGGGAACCGGAAAAGACCTGGAAGCTAGCTCCCAGCCAGAGGGTAACAAATAGGAGAACAGCTTTGACCCTGATAGTGAGAGTAGCCAGAATGTGGTACCCAACTTAAAGGTCAGGAGAGAGGATTTCTGTACCAAGCAACTCCGAGATGCCATCCTCATGAGAGCCAGAGAAAATGTTAAGATGGTAGATGGTGAAACCGCTGGATCCTAATTGGGGGGTGTCTCTCCCCTACATGGCCCTTAAAAAACACTTACTGTATCAGGTGATAAAACAGGGAGAGGATGTGGTAGAACAACTACTGGTTCCCAAACCCTTCCGTAAGGTGGTGCTAGACCTGGCCCATGGTCATGTAATGAGGGACATCTCAGTATCGAAAAGACCAGGGAGAGAATCGCCCAGAGATTTTTCTGGCCCGGGTTGTATGCAGATGTCAGGGAGTACTGTGAATAGTGCCCCCAGTACCAAATGTCATCACCGTCGCCACATTTTCGCAGCCCCCTTGTTCCTCTACCAATAATTAAGGTTCAGTTTGAGAGAATTGCCATGGACCTGGTGGGGCCAGTAGTGAAGTCTGCCCTGGGTCACCAGCATATTTTGGTAATCCTGGACTATGCAACACACTATCCTGAGGCAATTCCCTTGTGTAACACCTTGGCTAAGGCTATCGCCAAGGAGCTAGTCCAGTTGTTTAGTCGAGTGGGGATACCAAAAGAGATCTTAACCGATCAGGGCACCCTATATATGTCCAGGGTTACCAAGGAACTGTGTAAGTTATACAAAAGTTCCCATCTCTGTACTTCTGATTACTATCCCCAAACAGATGGTCTTGTCGAAAGATTTAATAAAACTTTGAAAAGTATGCTGAAAAAGGTGGTCGACAAAGATGGGAGCAACTGGGATTTTTTTTACGACCTTGTCTCATGTTTGCCATACGTGAGCTTCCGCAGGCATCCACAGGCTATTCCCCCTTTGAGATCTATTATGGTAGACATCCATGGGGGCTACTAGATGTCACCAAAGAAATGTGGGAAGGAGAGGCCACCCCATATAGAAGCATCATACAGCATGTCTCCTTGATGCAGGATCGAATCACAGATGTCCTGCCCCTGGTAAGAGAACATATGGAGCAAGCCCAAGAGGATCAGATGAAGGTCTATAATTGGGGTGCCAAGGTCCGTACTTTCAGCCCCGGGGACATAGTGTTTGTACTGGTGTCCATGGTGGAAAGCAAGTTCCTAGCTAAGTGGCAGGGTCCCTTTGAGGTTGTCGAAAGAGTGAGGGAGGTAAACTACAAAGTCTACCAGACAGGAAAAAGGAAACCACACCAAATTTATCATGTGAATCTTTTAAAGCCCTGAAAGGACAGAAAAACTTTACTGGCCACATGCCCGCCTCCCACAGTCCGGGTACCAGTGACATCCGACGTCCCCATAACTGATTCCCTGTCCGAGGCACAACAAAGTGACGTTAGGGTGTTTGTGTACAAAAGTAGAGACTTTTTCTCCTCCTTACCTGGACTGACCAACATGATCCAGCATGACATAATGACATAACCGGGGTCTGTGTAAATGTAAAGCCATATAGAATCACAGAGGCCAGGTGAGAGGCAGTAACAAAATACTTATTTTCCACCATAATTTGCGAATAAATTCTTTCAAAAATCAGACAATGTGATTGTCTGGATTTGTTTCCACATTTTGCCTCTCATAGTTGAGGTATACCTATGATGACAATTACAGGCCTCTCTCATCTTTTTAAGTGGGAGAACTTGCACAATTGGTGGCTGAGTAAATACTTTTTTGCCCCACTGTGTATATATATATATATATATATATATATATATATATATATATATATATATATTATTGTAAAGGACTAGCATTAAATGTAGAGCTTAAAGGACACCACCAACTCACTGTTTCTTCATTTTAAGGGTTTTGTTTGCCCATTTTAATTAAAAGCAAGTTCAGCAAACAAACATAGGTTTCTCTCGCAGGGGTTTCATTGTCATTATGGTGATCACAGCCCTTTAGATCTTCTATTACTCTTCCACATCCATGGCTATTCGGGCTGAGTGTGTACAGACTGTAAAACAGCACAGCCATAACAATGTCAGCCCCAATAGCCATGCGACACTGTGGAAGTGTAATAGAGGATCTAAAGAGCTGTGATCACCATAATGATGATAATCATAAACATGAGATGCTACTTTTCACTTTCTATTTGTTTGGAGGGAAGGGGGGCAGTGAAAACATGCAGCGGAGCCACATTTTTTAAATAACCCCCTAACCACTCCTCCTTAAAGAACCTTTCACCCAAGCTTTACAATTAGGTCCATCTGTCAGTTTGTCATGCGGATCTCATTGAAAGCTCCATGTAAGATGGAGCCCGGATGTCGTAAATGGATTTCAATCTGTTTACACCTGCCTACCTCTGGATCTGTTCAGGTCCAGAAAAGAAATGGAACTGTGTTTTTTCCAATTTTTTCATACCTAAACATGGCAGATCATAGGTAGCCTGATGTAAGTGGATAATCACCGCTTCGGGTAAAACAATCCCCTTTCTGAGTCACAGGGTGACGGTCCAGTCCATGACCTGGTTGTAGCAGAAGATGTGGAAGGAAGATTGACCACACATTCACCTCCCTTGGAATTTTTCATGGTTTGTTGCCTTACAACCTGAAATGAACATGGATTGTTTGAGGATTTGCATCATTTAATTTACAGAACATGCCCACAACTTTGAAGCAAACAACAAATAGAACAAAATATCAGAAAAAAGTCAATGTGCATAACTATTCACCCCCCTAAAGTCAGTACTTTGTAAAGCCACCTTTTGTGGCTATCACAGCGGTATGTCTCTATGAGCTTACCACATCTTACCACTGGGATTTTTGCCCATTCCTCCTTGCAAAACTGCTCCAGCTCCTTCAAGTTGGATGGTTTGCGCTTGTGAACAGCAATCTTTAAGTCTGACCACAGATTTTCTATTGGGTTGAGGTCTGGGCTTTGACTAGGCCATTCCAACATATTTACATGTTTCCCCTTAAACCACTCAAGTGTTGCTTTAGCAGTGTGTTTGGGGTCATTGTCCTGGTGGAAGGTGAACCTCTGTCCTAGCCTCAAATCACACACAGAGTGGTACAGGTTTTGCTCAAGAATATCCCTGTATTTAGCACCATCCATCTTTCCCGCAACTTTGACCAGTTTTCCAGTCCCAACTGCTGAAAAAACATCCCCACAGCATGATGGTGTTCTTTGGGTGATGTGATGTGTTGGGTTTTCGCCAGACATAGCATTTTCTTTGATGGTCAAAAAGTAAAATTTTAGTCTCATCAGACCAGAGCACATTCCTCCATAGATTCTGTGACTCTCCCACATGCCTTTTCACAAACTCAAAATGTGCCATTGTGTTTTTTGCGGAAATTAATGCTTTCTTCTGGCCAATCTGCCATAAAGCCCAACTCTATGGAGCATATGGCATATTGTACAGATACTCCAGTCTCTGCTGTGGAATTCTGCAGATCCTCCAAGGTTAACTTAGGTCTCTGTGCTGCCTCTCTGATTAATGCCCTCCTTGCCCGGTCCATGAGTTTTGGTGTGCGGCCGTCTCTTGGCAGGTTTGCTGTTGTGCCATGTTCTTTTCATTTGGTTATGATAGATTTGATGGTGCTCCTAGGAATCATCAAAGATTTTGATATTTTTCTATAACCTAATCCTTGTACTTCTCAACAACATTGTCCCTTACTTGTTTGGAGAGTTCCTTAGTCTTCATGCCAGTGTTTGGTTAGTGGTGCCTCTTGCTTAGGTGTGGCAGCCTCTGGGGCCTTTCAAAAAGGTGTGTATATGTAATGACAGATCATGTGACACTTAGATTGGACACAGGTGGACATCATTTCACTAATTATGTGTCTTCTGAAGGTAATTGGTTGCATTGTGCTATATGCAGACACAAACTGAACAGACCTGGACGTCAAAACACTGGCATCTGTCCCATTTAGCTCCAAATCAGAAGAGAATCCACTCACCGACCCTTGCTGAGTGGAGCAGCACTGTTTGAAAGAGCCCTTATGCTGATAAGGTAGTGGTGGGGAAAGCTATGCTGCAATCTCAATGCTTTTTGCACAGCAAACATTATCCTCACTGTAACCACCCACAATGTTTGGTGCTGAGCATGATCCCTTTCAACTACTGCTGGGTTTTTAAGTGGTTAAAACAGGTGGTGAGGAGGTGATACAATGCCTGTTCGCCAAATGCTGTCTGAAGAGAAATTCAAATGCAGATCAGTCTTCAGAGAGCAATGCTAGAATTAGCCCATAAAGATTTTAAATAATTATTGGAGTGTATGCTTTAGCTGATTTAAAGGCATAAGGAAAATGAAATACATAGTCAGCTGCAGACTCTCATTCCCTAGCAGGAATGAGCTCAGACGTGTGCAGATCCTAGTCTGATCAAATTTATAACAGCCTGGAAAAAGATAAATATCACTTGAAATATCCCTTTTGTGAGGTGGGTGGGCAGGGTCAGCGGCCCTGACTGTGGATTCACTAGCCTATAGCTTTTCATCTAACACCTGGCCATACATTGTTCTTCCCACTGCTTTCTGGATTGACAACACTGCTTCTGTTACTGAAAACCTCCCACTGTGAGTTGCAGTGTCTGGGAGGGGGATCATGCAAGGCTGTCACATTCCTGCTTGAAAGCCAAATTTAAGAGAGGGCTTCCCTTGCAGCTATGGTCCAAGCATCCATGGAGCCAGAGACAGGCATGGGTGCCGACTGATCAGTTTGTTGGTGGCTGCTCTAGGAAGTGATCAACTGGGTAGACAGGAAAACTAGGACCTCAGCAGGAACACAAGGAAGCACTGTGGAAAAGCAGGCCAGGCCCAGTAACTAGTGGGATTCTGATACTGGAAGTAGGTAAAGACAGTGCAGGAGATGGCCAGAAAAGGAAATAGGGTGGTGTTATTGAGGTCAGGATACAAACCAAGGTCATACATAGACGGTCACAAGAATAGAAGATGATAGATTCATTAGGAGCCAGACCCAGTGGATCAGAGGCATGACGACAGTAGAGTGGTCAGGAGCCAAGCCAATGTCATGCACAATAGATCAGAAGACTCCTTAAACAAGCAGAGGTTACAACCAGAGATCAGGCAGATGTGAAATCCAGAGGCAAGCTAAGTCAGTAACACAAGGTTAGCATATAAACAAGGATACACGGAAGCATGGGTCACAGACAAGCTGAAGATCATCCAGGTACCATCCGTCATTGCATCTTCCTATAAATAGGGTGTTTGGTGTTAGTCCTGGAACTAGGTATGCACGCACACATGCCTGCACATGCAGATGTCCTTTTCATGCAAATGAGTGTGCTCACTCATGCTGGATGCTGGTGGAAGTGCCTGGCCTATGTAATGGCGCACACACACCTATCATCCTAACAGACAGAAAATAAGGAGGATTTGACTTAGTCAGGAAAGATCGATCAAGAATTTTTTTTTTTAATTTATGTGGTTTTGTGCGCTACATAGTAACTGGATTTGGCATGTCTAGGCTGTCATACAGGAGCCTTCAGTTGTACTTTAATGAGATTTGAAAACATTGAACGTGACTTTTAAATTTACAATAGCATGTTAAAACTTACATGAGATTTAAATGACATTCGTTATATGCAAATAATTAGTAGTTTTACACCCAGGGGCATTAAAACATGACTCAAGCCATTAGGCGATAACTGGATCTTTCAGGAGTGCCTGCAAAAAAATTCTGATGTAAGAAGACAAGTACCTGGCTGGGACATCAAAGGTCTCATTGGTCTCATTGTCAAAGGTCTCATTGTCTCGAGAACCTGTCAAGATAATAGTGGGATTGGTTGTTTGGGACAGGAAAAAAAATCTGAAGAACTCACAACTGTGTATGAAAGCATCACATTAGAAAGACCATATTTAAGGGGGATGTTCACTTTACATTACATGCAAATCTTTCTGACAATCCCTAATTAAGCAGAAGTGTAAACAAGCTAATCTTTTTTTTTTTAATCTGTGAGCTAAAAAGGTTAAATTAAAAAAAAAAAAAATACACAAACCTCATATCTTAAAGAGAAATTATAATGGATTTAAATCAAAGATATTTCAGTTTTGTGCAACAAATGTGTTTAATTATAAAGAATGACTGAAGAAGAATTTGGCTCAGTCAGAGAAAGTAAAATAATTTTTATGTGCATCACATGGTAAGTAGATTCTGGACTTGTGTATGTACTCTAGAAGCTCAATAACTCTGGTAAGACAGCTCTCACACAGGGAGGCTTCCCTCAGAGGACAGCCAATGGTAGCTTAACCATAGAGATACAGAAAGGAGCACCGGACCAAAACCAGATGAAAAAGACCAAGATAATTTTAATGCTCTGTACACACGACCGGTTCTCCCGTTAGAATAAAGGTTTTTCCGACGGAGTTCCGACGGAATTACACTCAAGCTGCATACACAACGACCATCTGCAGAACATCCAAACAACCAAAGTTCGGCCCAAACTTATGCTCCAGCCGAACCATTCGCCCATAGACATTAATGGCTGTGTGTTGAGTTATTTTGAGGGGGCGGGAAATTGACACTGTTATACAAGCTGTACACGCACTACTTTACATTGTAGCAAAGTGTCATTTCTTCAGTATTGTCACATGAAAAAATATAATAAAATATTTACAAAAATGTGAGGGGTGTACTCACTTTTGTGAGATACTGTATATGCATGCATATTAAGACATCATTTTAGGTGAGAATGTATTCATATTCTATCCCTTAAAATCAATGTTAATATTCAGGAGAAATGCTACAAACTTTGAACCAGGTGGTACTCCTCACTAGTGGTCCTGCGCCACATTTTGGCTGATATTCCAGATACCTACTGGAGATTCCTAGATGCTATTGGCTCCCTCCTACATATTTGTGGCAATATCCTTTGATTCAATAATTTTGGTCTAAGATATTTCATCTTATCACTTTCATCAGTGAAAATATAATGCTCTTTCATCCCACCTCATGTCTCTTTCACCACATCACGATGACCATGAAATATTATACAAATGCTCTTTAATACTTTACCTACTAAATGACCTCATCCACCAACTATCAACAGTGAACTTTCCCGCAACAATACAGTGGTCAACATGGCAAAAATGGTCTACATAGGCCAGGAAAATAAGTCCCATTTTCTATTGATCTAAACTACATGGCACCTCTTTAAAGCTACCACCACTTGATTCACCTCACCACCGATCTGCCCCATTGGCTTAATCAACCCCTCACAAACCTGTTCCTGCCACAAAGGTAAATTGTGTTTACTCACAGTATCAACCAAGTGTGGGCAACAGAACATGATGAATAGGCAAGTAACAGTTCACACCTTGGGAACCTAGCAAAACAGGACGCTGTAACCTCATCTCCCCAAAGCCTCTCATATCCTCACCAACCCCTCTGTCCATTACCCCTCACTCTTCCCTTTCTGTTATCTTCTATCCATTACACTATCAGACTTGCCCTTCAGATTCTCTTTCACCTCCCCTTTTCCCTTTTTCTTTCTACATAACTCAGGTACTCCCCCATAGACTCCCACTTGCCCTTTCCTCTTACCAGACTTCATATGGAGCACTGAGGGAAGGAGAACTGTTTAGAAATAATGGCACAGTCCTTTCTGAAACAATCGTTTTACACAAGCAACTGAGCCTACAGAGACCTGAGACTATAACCTAGATGTTACATAACTCCTTCATCCTCTGTATCAGGGATCCTCAAACTACGGCCCTCCAGCTGTTACGGAACTACACATCCCATGAGGCATTGTAAAACTCTGACATTCACAGACATGACTAGGCATGATGGGAATTGTAGTTTCTGAACAACTGGAGGGCCATAGTTTGAAGACCCCTGCTCTGTATTGTTGTAACATGTACACCAGTGTTTTGTGTATTGCTCTATCTACTATAAAATACTAAAACATATTCAATAAAAACTGTTTGTGAAAAAGGTTTAATTTTTTGTGTTCAGTTTTGTTAGTATAAATTCTTAGTCCATCACTTCCAAAGACGCAAGAGATGTATTTTTAAAGTTTCAAATTTATTCCTTTTCATTCTTCTCTTTAATTTCATTGGAAAGGTATAATTAACTATCATTTACGCATAATTATCTTTAGACATATGCATTAAAATGTGTCCATACTTAGTGACTAAACTCTTTGCTACATACAGAAGATTCTAAAAAGCATATCTTCTATTTGTCAACTTTTTCAGTCCTTTTAATTTGTAGGGAAAAAGCAAAAACACAAAAACAAAAAAACACAAAATCAAGCGTTCTAAAGCAGTGGTTTTCAACCTCAGTCCTCAAGTACCCCCGATGTGCCATGTTTTGGGAACCTCCCTTCGATAAAATAGCTCTTATCAATACCATGTCATTGATATTGATTTAAAGCAGCTTTGCAAAGAAAAGGAAAATCCGAAAACATGGACCGTTGGCCCGTTGGTGGTACTTGAGGACTAAGGTTGAGAACCACTAAAGGAAGATAGAATCATTGCTATAATGTCTGTATCTATACAAAACTTCATGATTAAAAGGTAACTGTCATCTTTCAGTGAGTTCTCATTTTGGGTTATTAATTTTATGTTAGGTTTTCAAATTGCACATTTAACAAGTCATTACTCTGTCATATTTTCAAGACCATGTTTCATATTCAGATATCGAGGTGTGCCTTTTTGTCAAAAATGTTTTCCCTAGATATAGATGGAATAAAAAAGGTTTATAACCAAATGGGGAAACTTCATGTGTGGATAAATGGGAGAGGACTCTTCAAGAATTATAGCACTCCCTTTTAATACTGCGGGAAACAATTAGACCCCTCCACACAACATTTGCTAATTGGGTAACCATTATGCAGATTTTGTTATTCTGTAGATTGCCCTGCCCACACAGACACCTTCCTTTTGCTAGATAAATAAATATTTATATTAAATATAAAATGTTGCTTCGTTTATATAAATATATAAAACAATTTCAATTCAATATTTATATAATAATTAACATTTACACATTAAATATAAATATTGAATTGAATGATAAATTGATATGAGTGATTTCCGTTGTTGCATTGTTGTATATGGTACAGACACATACTGTATTAGAGGGGTTTCTCCTGCCTTGAGAGATGTTTGGCATCTGGTGTGTTGTTTTACCTATAGAGTACATTCACATCAGGGCTGTCCACTGCTGTGCATTTAATGCATGCACTGTATATTACTGCTTGTTATGCCCCGCATTAATTAATCTTGTGTTAAGGCAGCCCATTCACGTCAATGGGCTGTCAAAGCGCTACATGGGGATTTAAATTGCTCCTGCAGTACACTGGTTTGAATAGGCCATCAAGTAGGATGGGCTTTCTCCAAAGCATATCTACACAAAGGGATTCTATTTTGGATGTAGATATCAAAAGTAATATTGTTTCTACCACTAAGTTATTGAGCTAGATTGATGGGTTTCTATATTGGGAAATCAGATCCCATTATAATGCTCAACTGATATAATGCCAGATATTGATACTATAAGGAGTTATACTTATGCCATATTTTGGTCTCAGTTTTTTTTCTGTTTATATGTTTTTCTTTTGTGCTTTAATTGTATTGATATTTAAGTATCTGTTTGTAAAAAAAGTTATATTCAGAATTATTCAGATATATTCAGATTACCTACAGTTGAACCCTTCTTGGGTGTTTGGGGAGGCTCTCCTGACTGTGGAGTCATGATTGTGGTGTAGTGGGTAGCACTCTCACAGTGGTGTACTCGGTAGCACTCTCCCCTAGCAGTAAAAAGGGTTGCTGTTTCAAATCCCAACCACGACACTACCTGCCTGCATGTTCTCCCTGTGCCTGTGTGGGTTTCCTCCTGGTACTCCGGTTTCCTCCTACACTCCAAACACATGCTGGTAGGTTAAGTGGCTTCTGTTCAAAATTGGCCCTAGTATATGAATGGGGACCTTGGATTGTGGGCTACTTGAGGGTAGGGACTGATGTGAGTGTGCAATGTATGGGGATGTGGCCAGTTGTAGACACTCACTCAGGTTGAACTGGTGTCTTTATTCAACCTTACTAAAAACGTATATATATATATATATATATATATATATATATATATATATATATATATATAATGTAAAGTGATATTAAAGCTTGTTTTTTTGTTTTGTTTTTTGAATAACAACCATGTCATACTTACATGCTTTGTTTAATGGTTTTGGACAGAGCAGCCAAGATCTTCATTTCGGGTCCCTCGCCAGTGCTCTTGGCTCCTCCCTCTCGAGCAGTGCCCCCAGAGTAAGATGTTTTCCTTGAGGGCACCACTGCATGCTCGCTCTCGAGCTTCTGCTCTATGTATCCATAAGACACATAGATCTACAGCTCACCCCCCCCCCCTCCTTGGGATAGCCAAGGCTCTTGTGCACACTGTTGGATCAAGAGGGGGTTCAGGTAAGTATTGGGGGGTCGGGGGGAGCAGCACACAGAAGGTTTTTTGCCTTCATGCATGAAAAAAAAACGTTCAGCCTTTACAACCACCTTTCAGTCCAAGAGAGTGTAAGAGGACACTGGGCCACACAATGAGATTGAAATAGAAGCTGCATGAAGGGTCCTTCACTGTCAGGGCGGAGAGGATATAGAACTCTCTTCCACAATTGATGGTGTCAGCAGGAAGTATGGATAGTTTTAAAAGACTCTTGGATGGGCATCTTTGCGAAAACAATATACGGGGATAAGAGAAATTATTTTTCTACACAAACACACCTACACAGGTTGAACTGGATGGACTGTTGTCTTTATTCAACCTTACCAACTATGTAACTATGGGGTTTATTTATGAAAGGCAAGTTCATTTTGCACTACAAGTGCAAAGTGCACTTGAAATTGCACTGAAAGTGCACTTGGAAGTAAAGTCACTGTAGATCTGAGGGGGACATGGAAGGAAAATAAAAAACAGCATTTTAGCTTGCACATGATTGAATGATAAAATCAGCAGAGCTACCCCTCATTTCAGATCTACCCCTTAGATTTACAGCGACTGCACTTCCAAGTGCACTTTCAGTGCAATTTCAAGTGCACTTTGCACTTGTAGTTTGCACTTGTCGTGCAAAGTGGATTTACCTTTTGTAAATAACCCCCAATGTAACCACTTTCAATTCCGATGTAGTGTGAAACCTATAGACTTTCTCATGCCCTACAGTGCTGTGTATGTTGCTTTTATGATTGCATAAAGACGGGTAATTTTGGAATGCGGCTGTGAGGACTCATATTGGGAAAACTGAGGTATCATGAAATGTAGGTGTCCAAAATTTCACTAATTTATCGAAAGAGCAAAAATGTCCTTCATGACCAAACAAAGAAATTTGTAAAGCCATTTTTCCAATGCTTCCTTCATTCAATATCCTTAGACGATAAGGCTGTATGTAGACAAGAGAAAATAAGCAGAGGGATCTCTAAAACATCAGCAGTGAGACAAATAGCCTTGAACATCAATTCAAAACATGTAAAAAAAAAGATAAATAGATTCTTTTTAATTCTTCCTCTTATTCAACGTTGATCTGAGTAATTAAACCCCTTTATCTAGTTTCTGGTAGTTTGTAGCCGCATAGCAACTGGTACACCAAAGGCAACATTATTTAGCTCGCATTTGTTCACAGAGTTAGGGTTGGATTGTTTACTGTAAAAGCTAAAGGCAAAAAGAAAAAAATATATATAAAAAGAAAAAAAGAAAAGAAGAATGTTATGTTGGTTTCTGCATAATGGCTTTAGGGACAGAAAGGAAATCGTGGTGTATTTTCACCAAGGGAAAATCTGAAAAGCAATTTGATGTTTATGTAATATAATTCTTTGTTGGTTCAGTGTAAAAATGAGAAGAATAACTTAAATATAAAGCATATAGATATGCAGACAGGGACTGTAAATAGAGACGAGACTGCCTCGGAAGGAGCTGCTTGTGACATATTGGAACAGGTAGTATAATAATAAGGTGAAACATTACAGGGAAGATCTACTCCAGCCCCCCCAGGTTGGTAATGGATGGTTGATCAGATGGGACGGACCAACAGAGAGCTCAAGAAGAATCTCACAAAATTATAATATACAGTATATAGATAATGAAAAGTTATATACCTAATGGAAGTATATAAAACAAACATGTATACTTACGTAGGTGGATGCAGCATTCATCTGATGTTACATCTGCCCCCACCAGCTCTGCAGTAAGAACTGAGTGATCAAACACTGCTGATCGCTCAGTTCTTCCTCTACTTTTTGAACAGAGAGCTGGGATTGTGAGTCACTAGCTCTCGTCTCTGCCTTCGCCCCACTGGGAGAGCTGGACCGAGAGACTGAGCCAGGTGTTGGTCCAAGGTTCTGGATGGATCCTGATCATATGGTCAGGTTCTTTTTCAGAGCCTGGACTAGCTCTTTGACATCCTGTGAAAACCGGTCATAGGAGTGCAGAACGAACTTCGGAAGTATAGCCATGTGAGTTCTTCAGGGGATCACGTGATTGACGTAACACATAGGGAGTGGCCGCAAACTAACGCAATACCAGAAGTGATGTAAGACTGGCGGAAGATGCCAGACGGGCATTTTACTTGAGAGCTGTGTTTTTTTATATGCAATGTGAGAGGCTTATCTATTTTATTAATAAATTCAGTTACTTTATTTTAAATACTACACTATTGTAGACTTCTTTCCCCCTCTTTCTCCCCATGAATGAGTGACATATTATTGCGAAGGTGGTGACCTGGCGTCCAGTACATTCACTGCAGGGATGGATGGCCCCCTGGTGGCTTAATATTTGTTTCCACATCATTGAGTTATAGAAGTGAAGGAGTGGAAGACCCCCTGGTGTTGGAGAATAAGATAAACAGGAGAAATTCCTAAGCCAGATTCGATTATAATAAAGGAGTGGAGGTGAGAGTTCTGAGAGCCCAGATTTGGATCTCGCTGATTATTTTGTTCTCTTCTATGTGTGGGAACCAGCCTTTAGTATACCATTTTTGATATATTTTTTGATTTACCATTTGAGAGACTTTTTATACCTGGACTGATGAGATAATGCATATCTTCTATATTGATATTTAATTAATAAGTGGTGTTGCGCTCCACAATCAATTGAAATAGATCAATAAATGTGTTTATCAGTAAATAGTACACAGAATAGTTTAGATAACTACATGTGATTACTAAAGCTAGTAACTTCAAATGTCCACCTACTAAAGTGCATCAGTGCCAACTAAGCAATATCCGAACCCGTGTGGATACTCTTAACTTAAGACAATAAAGTGCATTTAAATTAATTAAAAACAGCATAAAACGAACGGACTCCACGTTCGTACTCCGGACATCACTTCCGGTATCCACCTAGTCCGGAGTACGAACGTGGAGTCCGTTCGTTTTATGCTGTTTTTTTTGTCTATGAACTGTATGATCAAATGTGAGTACCCAGGACTATGTCCTTTTTAGAATAAAGTTTAATTGGAAGTACATACTTCATTATTGGAGCTCCTTCTTTTTTCCTATGGACATGATTTATGGTTCTTGGCTAAGCGCCTAGAGGGGACTGCCTATAGTATCTACACCAGCTGACAACAACACTGTGATTGCTGGAATTAATAATTACTGTTTACCTTACAGCAGTGAGGTAAGGTAGTCATTGCACCTAGTGTGTGGGCACCCATTTTTGAGGATTCACGAGATCACCGGTCGAATTATTTGTTTTGTTCACGGAGTCATTGTATTTCCATGGCACAGAGGGGATTCACATACTGCATGGTTGAATACGGACTGTTTTAATGTCATAGATAGAGACACTATCACCTTTATTGGATATCAATTATGTTTTTCGCTAATATTTGCTAATATATTTTTATTGATTCATTTATACTGTTTAACACTGTATGCACTTTATGGATTGAGACATATTCTGAATTCTACTGTATTTTTAGTGCTGTTTTATTTTATTTTCACTGTATGCACTTTATTGTCTTAAGTTAAGAGTAGCCAATCGTTCACATTGCACGGGATTGGATATTGCTTAGTTGGCACTGATGCACTTTAGTAGGTGGACATTTGAAGTTACTAGCTTAGGTAATCACATGTAGTTATCTAAACTATTCTGTGTACTATTTACTGATAAACACATTTATTGATCTATTTCAATTGATTGTGGAGCGCAACACCACTTATTAATTAAATATCATACCTATCTAGGGGAGGGTTTGCACCCCTGCCAGTGTTTTTCTGCAACCATAGCTTTTTTCCTTTTTGGTTGTTTAATCATTGTGGCGTGAGGATAATTCATAACTATTATATCTTCTATATTATTTAGGTGACATACTCCGTTTTGCCTTTAATCACCCATTATTATATATATTTATTCCTAATTTGTTTTTATATACATTTTTACTATACACATTTTTGTGCAGGATCACTATGCACTCTATTATATTTAGTATTATGTGAATACTATTAGACCCTGCTGCATATTTATAGCACTTTAGGTGTATTTTATACGTGTATATTCCCCGATTTATATCACTTGGAGCAACTCATTGTTTACGACATTTTATTTATTTTAGTGCACTGTTTATATGTTATCAGCACTGAGAATTACATTTTAGCTATTTTTCACTATTTTCATCTATTTTTTACTATTTATTACACGTAGCACAATCTCATTGCATTTAGTAGCGCGAAGGCTATCTCTATTATATATATATATAATAGGGGGGGGGGGGTATTTGTTACAGCAAAAAGTAAAAAATAATGTTTTTTTTTTTCAAAATTAGAGCTATTTTTATGTTTGTAGCGCAAAAAATAAAAACTGCAGAGGTGATGAAATACCACCAAAAGAAAGCTCTATTTGTGGGAAAAAAGAACATCAATTTTGTTTGTGAGCCATGTTGCACGACCGTGCAATTGTCAGTTAAAGTGACGCAGTGCTGAATCGCAAAAAGTGCTCTGGTCAGGAAGGGGGTAAATTCTTCCAGGACTGAAGTGGTTAACACAAGCTCAAAGCCCACCAACACAGGCTCTAGAGCTGGCCATATGCTAGCAGATGCACAATACATTTAATTGTCTTTTCGAAAGTACTTTTGCGTTTAACATTGAATTTTGGAATGAAAGTAATTTCCCAAACAAACACTGCTAGACATTCATTCATTTAAATAAAAAATATCACATAACAATTCTTCAAATTTTCTAATCACTGCAGTTAAAAAAACAATGTTGATTTGACCCCACTAATAAAAATCGAACAAATGGGACTGAAATTAACATTTTCCTATGAAATTGAAAGCAAGCATGTATTATATTGCAACTTACCAATTCTTAGATGTGATGGCTCCATTAGTTTTGTTTTTAAGGCTTTCTTTCTTCTATTATCACCTGGTGATTTGACCAGTAAGACTTTTGTTTTTCAAAAGCACAAGCTCTCTTGCAGATGTATCAGTTACATGGATGAGACCAACCACTCAATAGTGGCTGGGGTGCTTACAATGAACAGATTTAATTTATTTGTGTTAAACTTTTATCCCAAAAGGAAAAAAAAAGAAACAGTTTTCTGTAACTGCTTATAAAGTGTTAGCTAGAATTAGTGTATCTAATTCTGCTAGTACATCTAATACTCCCCTCCCCCCAGACTGACAATACTGCTGTCCAAAGGTGCCCCCTGTGCTCCTTCATTCAGAGTGGGGACACTCTAATATGGAAGATGTATTACTGGCCAGATCACCAAGTGAAAACAGAGAGAAAGATGGCCTAAAAAAAAGAAAACGGATGCAGCCACCACATCTCATGATTGTAAAGCTGCAATGCATTGCATTTTTGGACTTGGGTTTAACAGTTTGACCCCTTTCACACTGACAGCACCCGCTGTTAGCGCTAAAGCATCGCTCGTTTTAGCGGTGCTTTAGCGGCACTTTTGCGGTGCTTTTAGCTGCTAGCGGAGCAGTTTTAACCCCAAAAAAAGGCTTCATTGTAATGGGCAGGGCGTTTTGGGAGCGCTAAGTACAGCGCACCCAACCTGCCGCAAAGATGCTGCCTGCAGGTCTTTTGGTAATGTCCCACAAGCGCACCGCCCCAGTGTGAAAAGTCACACTGCAGTGAATGGGAAGCAGTTTTCAGACACTTAGCAGAGGCTTTTTCTAGCACTAAAGCACCTGAAAACTGCCCCAGTGTGAAAGAGGACTTTCTGTTACAGCTTCTAGACTGAAAATAAAGGGACATTTCCCCAACAAGACAGAGTTAGCAAATAGCAACCCTATAAGGATTTTAACTCTACCCTGCGCTGTCAGAAACAAATATTTGATTTGGGCTATAAATATATATAAAAAAAGTATATATATATATATATATATATATATATATATACTGTATGTATGTATATATATATATGATTCGGCTCTTCCGTTTAGGGTGCACGCATGCGTGCCGCCGGTGGCCCGCTCCTGCTGTAATCACACACAGCGGGACCCCAAAGGTGGGTAATGCAGGCGCGATGTCCCTCGGCACCCACCGACTGTTTCGTTCACAGGCAGAACGGTGATCTGCCTATGTAAACAAAACAGATAACCATTCTGTCAATAGGGAAGGCATTGATCCTGTGTTCCTGGATCTATGCCTTCCCTTAGTAAAATAACCTACCCCACAGTACACAAGCACTGGCTAGGAACACATTTAACCCTTTGATCGCCCCTGATGTTAACCCCTTCCCGGCCAGTGTCATTAGTGCAGTGACAGTGCATTTTTTTTAGCACAGATCACTGTATTAGTGTCACTGGTCCCCAAAAAGTGTCAAAAGTGTCAGTTAGTGTCAAAATTGTCCACCGCAATATCACAATCCCTCTATAAGTTGCTGATCACCCCCATTACTAGTAAAACATAAATAAATAGATACAAATATCCCATAGTTTGTAGATGCTATAGCTTTTGCGCAAACCAATCAATATATGCTTATCGGGGGATTACAAAAAAAAATAGCAGATTACATATTGGCCTAATACGATTAAGAAATTCCAGTTTTTTTTTTTCAATTTTTTTTTTATCGGATATGTTTTATTGCAGAAAGTAAAAGTCTTTTTTTGTTTATAATGCAACAAATAAAAAACAAAGAGGTGATCAAATACCACCAAAAGAGCTCTATTTGTGGGGAAAAAAAGGACTTAAAGCGGGATTCCACCCTAAAGTGGAACCTCCGCTGATCGGAACCCCCCCCCTCCGGTGTCACAATTGACACCTTTCAGGGGGGAGGGGGGTGGAGATACCTGTCAAAGACAGGTATTTTCACCCACTTCCGGGCATAGACTTCCACGGGAGTCTACGCCATTTCCTGCCCTGCCGCGCTGTCTGCTGGGACACACACGGGTCCCAGTGACAGCGCGGAGATTTCCTATTGCACGGCTCGGCTCGTGCATGCGCAGTAGGGAACCGGGAAGTGAAGCCGATTCGCTTCACTTCCTGATTCCCTCACCTAGAATGGCGGCGGCAGCAGCCGAGGCCCGAGCGGTCGATCGGCCTCAGCTGCCGGCATCGCTGGAACCCGGGACAGGTGAGTGTCCATTTATTAAAAGTCAGCAGCTGTAGTATTTATAGCTGCTGGCTTTTAATATTATTTTTTTTGGCGGAATCCCTCTTTAAGCCCCATACACACTATCAGATTTTCTGCTGATTTTTTCCTTCAGATTTACCAAAACCATATAATATGAGGTCAAACCTTAGAAGTTTCAATTTGTATGCAATCAGGCAGGTCCTTGCACTACATGGTTTTGGTAAATCTGAAGACAAAAATCAGCAGAAAATCTGATAGTGTGTATGGGGCTTTATATTTATTTGGGTACAGCATTGCACAACTGTGCAATTGTCAGTTAACGTAAAGTAGTGCCGTATCGCAAAAAATGGACTGGCCAGAGAGGGGGGTAAATCTTCCAGAGTTCTAGTGGTTAAGGACCATACTGCTTCTTCATTAAATGCAGAGAATCCCATACCGTTCACAACAGTCCCCATCCCAGAGAAGCTTACAGGTATAATCACTACAACATTTTACAAATCCTTTTTTAAGAACAATGATGGTTCTGTTCATTTTAAATTTTTATATTTCTTTATTGAACATTTTCAACATTACAGACCGAAATGCAATTATATCAACAAAATTGAAAAAAATATAAGAATAAAACAAAACCGAGTAGCATGTCAAAGGCAGTATATAAGGTCTAGCTAATACAGAGTCAAGCTTTGAGTCAGTAATCAGACTACACTGAACTGAAAACATTACATTAGGACAGTGGGTCATGGTATCAATAGGTCTTATTAGTAGTAAACCATTTCTCCTAAGGTTCCCAAGCAAAAGTAGCTGTGGTATATGAGGCATTGCTAGACACTAACATGGTTTCATACGTGCCATGAAGCTGTACAATTTTGATTACCTCAGATATATTAAGTATACTAAGTATACAGTTGATTTTCCAAAAACGAACTAGGGAACGTTTTGCTGCAAGGAGAATATGGATCACTACTGTTCTAAATTTAGGAAGAATCAGAATCCTAAGCCCTTGTACACACGGTCGGAGATTCCGACGGAATGTGTCCGATCGGAGCGTTTTGTCGGATATTCCGACTGTGTGTGGTCTGCATCGGACTGTTTCCGTCTGAATATCCGTCGGACCAACTTTTCCAACTTGCCGGAAATATTTTCCGACAAAATGCTCTGATCGGACATACTCCAATCATGTGTAGAGAATTCCGATTGGACAAAGTGCCACGCATGCTCAGATCAAATTCCTACACCAAAGCTATTGGCTACTAGCTTGAACGTAGTCCCGTCGTAACGAAATAACGGCATCACGATGGATTTTCCGACAACTTTGTCCGACCGTGTGTATACAACATTTTTGGTCAAGATCCGTCGGATTTTGTCCGAAAATTTTGTATACACACGGATTTGGTTGTCGGAATATCCGACCGTGTGTACAAGGGCTAAGGATAGTAGCACTAATTCTGGAGAAATTTGAAGTGAGATACACATAATTTGTGATAGATTCTGGAAAATTGTAAGCCAGAACGTAGATAAAAGAGGACAACCCCAAAGAATGTGGAATAATGTACTTGTTTGCATACAGCCTCTCCAACATAGTGGAGAGGTGGAGAATTTTGGCAGTTGGAAGGGGGCTGGGTACCACCTAGGCAAAATTTTATGAATTAATTTCCTATGGTTCACACTTTTAGTGGCTGAATAAGTCAATTTTAAGGGATCTTGGCCAT
The DNA here is from genome assembly GCF_037356315.1 of Lithobates pipiens. NCBI lineage: Eukaryota > Metazoa > Chordata > Amphibia > Anura > Ranidae > Lithobates > Lithobates pipiens. The sequence continues at coordinate 75,523,844 of NW_027507784.1, forward strand.
TGGGATGGAGAATATTTACAATGAATGAATGAATAATTTGTATAGAGCTACAATGCAAACTGAATCGCCTCAAGGCGCTGGATTCGTCCTGTGTTGTCAAGCTTCTTAGAAAAGGTAGGTCTTGAGTTTTTTCCTGAAGGCCTGATGGTTTTCTTCCATGCGGATGTAAGTTGGTAGAGCGTTCCATATCCGTGGTCCTTGGAGTGCGAATCTCCGTTCTCCCTTTGATTTGTAACAGGATTTGGTAATGAGGAGGTTTTGGTTAGATGATCGAAGGCTGTGATTGGGTGTATACTGTTTTATTTTCTCGAGTAGGTATTGGGGAGTGTCTTCATGTGTGCATTTGTGGGTGAGGCAGAGGATCTTGAATGTAATCCGATTTTTTACGTTTAGCCAATGTAGGCTCCTCAGGGAAGGGGAGATGGATTCCCAGTTTTTTTTTTCCTGTTATCAGTCTTGCCGCTGTGTTTTGGATGAGTTGTAAGTGTGCAAGTTGATATTGGGATAGTCCTATGTATGCGTAGTTGAGTTGTGAATTAATGACTGTTCCAACTACCGCTGCTTTGTCCTCTTTTGGAATGAAGGGGATGAGTCTATATAGCAGGCGGAGGAGATGGTGAGATCCGCTGACTACTGATCCTATTTGTGTATCCATTGACATTTCTGAGTCAAAATGACTCAGAGACTCTTGGCCTTGGTCCTTGGAGAGATAGTCTGTCCAAAGATGGTGGGTGGTGTCCAAGGCGTCTTGGTTTGGGAATTTTGGTTTGCGTGTAAGATAATCACATATTATGAGTATCGCCTCTGGTCTAAATCTTTATAAGTATTGTATAATGTACCATCATCCAGAATTTGTAGTTAAAGGAAAGAGGGCTTAAATGGGAATACCGGGTAGTCGCTCACACCAACCCCATATGTAGTTCCATTCGGCCATATAATAAATTGGACTATACCGGTACTTGGTAATGGAAAAACACTAATAAAATTTAAAATCAATATAATGTTTAATAAAGATATAAAACAAAAACAAAACAATACTGAAATATCACTTGAAGGAGTACAATAATATGCACATCACAGTTGAGGTATTCCTGACGGGTTCTCCATAGGGAACATTCAACCGTAGAGAGTGCACAATAAATTTCCTCGACTAGTTTCGCGGGAAAAGGCCCGCTTCTTCAGGAGGATATCTATATAAAAGTATCACAGTCATTAGATAATACACACATGTAAAAATATAAGCAATACAGTTATCATAATGTTATTGATTTTACATACACAAATTCCCTATATGTTTAAAAGAGGAGGTCAGCTCACCCTACTTCAAGGAACAGGCTGCAGGTAAGGAGATCCGCAAAGTCCCCCCACGGTGAACATGGGGGATTGGTAAACGCCGGCTCTGGATAAATAATATTATAATAATTTATCAATTAGGAGGGGTATATCTTGAATTAAGGAAGAAAGGGGAAGGGGGGGAGAGAGAAAGAAAGAAAGGGAAGAAAGACCTCGTGAGGGTGAAACCGTGATATTAGGTGACTAGAAAAGTGGGGAGGGGGGGGGGGAAAGAAGAGGGAAGGGGGAAGGGAGAGGGGAAGGGAAGGAAAAAAGGGGGGGGGGGAGGGGGGGGGAAGGGGGGGGGAAAGGGGGGAAGTGAAGGTGAAATGCTCCAGGTGACTACATATAATTACCAGAGGTATAAGGTCAAAAGTGATTAAACCATACTATTTAATATAAATGTGTGAAAATTATTAGCAAACCAAACGTGAATAGTCAAATGTATCCATGTGGATTGAGCAGTGTGAAAGGAGGAAAAGAAAGAAACCCTTCACCCCAATAAGGATCCTTAATTCCAGAGAGGGTTACAATAAGAACGAATCGGCTTACCAACAAGCCAATCAAGAAATCGTGTAAAGACAGGACATCAAGGTCTCTATCGCAAACCCACCGCAGGCAATACTCTATTGTTTGCCACCAGTGCCCACCCGGAACCCTTGGTGCGCAGCATTCCGTTTGCACAGTTTCTGCGATTACGCAGAAACTGCAGCCGAGATGTTGACTTTAAAGTTCAAGCTGATGCTTTACGTGATCGCCTACTAGCCAGGGGCTACTCCCCCACTAACTTGAGGAAAGCCTTTAATAAGGCCGTGTCTCATTCGAGAGACACATTACTACATAAACGATCTAAGACGCCAAGTAATGAATCATTGAGATTCATTACAACATATTCTGCTCATCATAAAACTCTTCGCAATATCCTCACAAAAAACTGGCACCTACTCACGGAGCATCATGTTCTAGCTAAATATGTACGGCCTACTCCTGAACTAGTCTTTCGAAGAGCATGTTCCCTTCGGGATCGTTTAATGCACAGTCATTATACACCTACTAGCTCCATGCATAATCATGCTAGAGGTACATTTAAATGTAATGACTGCTCCCGCTGTCCATGGATCTTGGAGGGTAACCAACTTACTCTACCTAATGGAGAAGTTTTTCTATCTCGTACGTTCTCTGATTGCAGTACGAAGGGTGTTATATATTTTATGACTTGTAGATGTGGAGCCTTCTATATTGGAAAGACTATCCGAGAGCTTAGACAGAGGATTGGTGACCACCTATATTATTCAGAAAGTGGGAAACTTACCACAATTGGTAGACATATTGGCTTTTACCATCGTTTTGACACCACAGTGATCCAATTCTTTGTCCTCGAAGTAGTCTCTCCAAACCCTAGGGGTGGAAATTGGGATCGAACGATCCTACAGAGGGAAACTTTGTGGATCGAACGACTCAACGCCACCCTACCACCAGGTCTCAATGAGACAATTTCTTACAAACCGTTTTTATAATAGATGATGTTTAACATATCACCCAAAAAACCAACCCCCCCCCCCCCTTCTTTTCCTTCCCCCCTTCCTTCCCCCCCCCCTCTTTATACCTTTAAATATGGTTACCTAAGTAATTCTCTGGTGTACGTTTCTGCTTTTTTCTGGGGGACTATATCCCCTGGTTATATACATATATATTTCTCTGTATATTAAAAATGATGTATATTATGTTATATTTTATGGATATGTTTTTTGTTTCCCTTGTTATAATTTCCCTTGTATGTGGGGAGATGTGCTTTGATCCCTAGGGTTGAGGGACAATGTTTTGCGGGTGGTATGGAGTGTCCTTAACTTTTTCCCCCCGGTGGACATGTGTTCCCCCTGGTCTGGACGAACTATTCGCCCGACTTGCAAGGATTAACCTCTGGATCATTGATCCGTCAGTGTTTCCCTTGCGCACTGGCGCAGTAACAGTATAGTACTGCACCTGCGCAGTGTGGGGTAACAGACCACATGACGTTCGGACGCCGCCGGGATTTGACGTACGTCCGACGTAGTGGTTGCTAGGCAATCTGTTCTGGCGCTCTATCAGACCGCCGAACGGACGCACCTGCGCAGTAGCGACCGTTTAGTACGCCTGCACGGTGCGGAGAGGCGGACCACACGACGTCGGGCGCCGCCGATTTCCGGCGGACGCCAGACGCTATGTGTGTTGGGGAGTCTATTTAACGGTCTGTTTGACCGCCGAATGGACAGGTTCGCACGGACTCCATCAGGGCTGTATTAGGATATTGTCCCCGCTGACAGGTAACCACTTTATATGATGTTACTTACTTATGAATTTATCCAATTTTTCCTCTGACGCTTTGGCTTTATAATGCCCGTCGGCCTTTTACCCTGTCTATATTCAAATGTTTTATATACCTTTTGCAGTATTGATGGCCATTAAGCTATCTAACAGTGGACCTGGTATCTGATACTCAGCGAACGGTACAATATCCTTACAAGCTTGTTTAACCAGCTCAACCTTGATGTCCTGTCTTTACACGATTTCTTGATTGGCTTGTTGGTAAGCCGATTCGTTCTTATTGTAACCCTCTCTGGAATTAAGGATCCTTATTGGGGTGAAGGGTTTCTTTCTTTTCCTCCTTTCACACTGCTCAATCCACATGGATACATTTGACTATTCACGTTTGGTTTGCTACATATGGGGTTGGTGTGAGCGACTACCCGGTATTCCCATTTAAGCCCTCTTTCCTTTAACTACAAATTCTGGATGATGGTACATTATACAATACTTATAAAGATTTAGACCAGAGGCGATACTCATAATATGTGATTTAGGATAGGGTGGATAACACACCCATTTGATTCATTCACCTAATTGGGAACTTAATTGGTGATTGATTGTTGGAGTGCCTCTATTATTTACTATATTGTTATGATAATTATTGTACTTTTTCTTCTCTGTGTAGTTATGTCACCATAGAAAAATTTAGGGACTGTTCCTTTCCCCAACCTTCCCCCACTTCTCTCCTTCCCTCTTCTCTTCCCTTTCCCCCCCCCCCCCCTCCGTTGTTGTTATGGATACTCTAAATACGGATTGGGGAGAATTTATGACAAATCTGAAAACTGCCTGCCTTAATGAACATAAAGTTGAGGATGATCTGAAAACCTATTTTTATAAGATTTATGGATTATTGAAACGTAAATCCCATCTACATTGGCATATCGAATACTTTAAGATATATGTTACCGATTGTATTTGTCCTATAGGTTTGCGAAACCAAATTTTTCCAACCCTAAAAGACCCTTCCCTGGATTTTAGGAAAACTTGGGAGAACATCTTGACTAATTGCAGTCTTGATCTTATGAAAGCTCTGATTAACCAATATGGTTTGGATATGACTTTATTGGATAAAGAGATTGAACGACTGAATACTGATTATATGTATCTAAAGGACAACCCATCTTTTGATCCCAAATGGAAGGAATTAAGAGATCGGTTGGAAATTCTGAATAAATCTATTATCACAAAAAAACAGATTAAATTTAATAGAGATAAATCTGCCTTCACTGAAGGCTATGCATACCGTTGGTCAAATAGGAATTTGGGGAGAAAGCCTCCTCCTCGATTTAACACCTTTAGAAATCCAACAATGGAGACAGAATCTGACTCCTCTCTGACATCAACCTATTCATTACCAAGTAACCCTAGACCTTCGGTTACCCCAACAGTAAATTCTACCCGTAAAAGACTACGTTATGGTGGTAGCACTCCACCTGTGAATCCTAAAAAAGATAAAAAGGGTTCAAAACCCCCTAAACCGGCACATACTCCTGCCACACAAATACCTATTGAGGCTACTCCCTCAATAGAGGGGACTATGGGCCATTCCACACTTCATGGTACTATTCCAAAGGTTTTGAATTCAACATTAATGACTAACAAACACACAAAAATAAATGAGGACATGATTTTTTTAGACCTAAAAAAACAACAAGGGAATCTGGATTCCTATATTCTCAAAACAGCACCAGCACCACCACATATTCCCAATCCGACACCAACCGTAATATCCTAAATCTGACCCCCTATCGTTTGTCAGACGAAGAAATGTCAGTACTTCACTTGGGCCTAGGGTTTTGCCCATTGGACAGATTAAAAGTCAATGAAACCATAAAAGATTTATATTTGTTTGCACGGAATCTCACATTTAAGTTTTTATTTGACAAAGATCGCACCAATTTGAATTTAGAACGTGAACTTACAGAACGCACTAAACACTTTAGTATGGCGGAATTCCGGGCATTACGGGATCTTATGCTCCTCTATGACGAAGGAGCTATTGAAGACCCTATTTCACAAACTACACCTTCCAACACATCCTCACCCACCCACATAGAACATTTAGAGTCGGTTTCTAAGAAATTTAAATTACGCTCCTGTAGATTCCCTGACCTCATGATATGTCCTACCATCTGGACTTTTCTCCAAACTACAATAAGAGATCTGAAACGACAGCATTGGCATGATGTTACCCCTAACCTTGATGTTCGACAGATTCAAGCATTGAAAACTTTACAAAGACATCCTGACTTGATCATTAAACAGTCGGACAAAGGTGGGAATATTGTCGTTATGACACACCACCAATACCAGACCATGTGTATGACTATTCTCAATAACTCTACCTGGTATTGTCCGATTGACCAAACAGTACCTATTTCATTTCATCAGGAACTCTGTTTTCTCTGCACTGAGGCATTTATGGCAGGCCTTATTGACAGAGATACATTAGAATTCCTGATCCCTAAATTTCCGATGGTTCCTACCTTTTACGCCCTTCCGAAGACGCACAAAAATTTACCATTACCCCCTGGTAGGCCAATTGTCTCGGGGATTGATTCATTGACAGATCATGCTAGTAAACTGGTAGACGCTTATATAATGCCACATGTGCGAAGACTCCCCTCTTACATTAAGGACACGACGGATTTGTTGCAACATCTGGAGGGGATCCAGATCCCTCCGGATGCCCTGCTCGTGGCGATTGATATCGAGGCTCTTTACTCGAGTATCCCTCACGGGCAGGGCATCCGGACGGCTGGATCCTTTCTACATGAACAGGAGATAAGTACATGGCCATTTAATGAATTTATTTTAGCACTGTTGGAATTTATACTAACAAAGAACTACTTTACTTTTAATGATCAACTTTATTTGCAAACGCAAGGCGTTGCCATGGGGACCTCCTGTGCCCCAGCTTATGCAAATTTATTTTTGGGGGGTTGGGAGAGACAGATTCACTCTGATGATAGTCTTGCTCCATTCCTGGAAGACGCCCTCCTATGGTATCGCTATTTAGATGACTTATTTATGGTATGGACTGGAACTAAGGAAAGATTCCTCCAACTCATGCAAGAATTAGATGACAATGAATTTAATTTGAAATTTACTTTTACTTTCGATACCGAGCGGATTCCATTTCTGGATCTGGTTATCATAAAGCAGTCTGATGGCACTTTATATACGGATCTCTATCGCAAACCCACCGCAGGCAATACTCTATTGTTTGCCACCAGTGCCCACCCGGAACCCTTGGTGCGCAGCATTCCGTTTGCACAGTTTCTGCGATTACGCAGAAACTGCAGCCGAGATGTTGACTTTAAAGTTCAAGCTGATGCTTTACGTGATCGCCTACTAGCCAGGGGCTACTCCCCCACTAACTTGAGGAAAGCCTTTAATAAGGCCGTGTCTCATTCGAGAGACACATTACTACATAAACGATCTAAGACGCCAAGTAATGAATCATTGAGATTCATTACAACATATTCTGCTCATCATAAAACTCTTCGCAATATCCTCACAAAAAACTGGCACCTACTCACGGAGCATCATGTTCTAGCTAAATATGTACGGCCTACTCCTGAACTAGTCTTTCGAAGAGCATGTTCCCTTCGGGATCGTTTAATGCACAGTCATTATACACCTACTAGCTCCATGCATAATCATGCTAGAGGTACATTTAAATGTAATGACTGCTCCCGCTGTCCATGGATCTTGGAGGGTAACCAACTTACTCTACCTAATGGAGAAGTTTTTCTATCTCGTACGTTCTCTGATTGCAGTACGAAGGGTGTTATATATTTTATGACTTGTAGATGTGGAGCCTTCTATATTGGAAAGACTATCCGAGAGCTTAGACAGAGGATTGGTGACCACCTATATTATTCAGAAAGTGGGAAACTTACCACAATTGGTAGACATATTGGCTTTTACCATCGTTTTGACACCACAGTGATCCAATTCTTTGTCCTCGAAGTAGTCTCTCCAAACCCTAGGGGTGGAAATTGGGATCGAACGATCCTACAGAGGGAAACTTTGTGGATCGAACGACTCAACGCCACCCTACCACCAGGTCTCAATGAGACAATTTCTTACAAACCGTTTTTATAATAGATGATGTTTAACATATCACCCAAAAAACCAACCCCCCCCCCTTCTTTTCCTTCCCCCCTTCCTTTCCCCCCCCCCCCTCTTTATACCTTTAAATATGGTTACCTAAGTAATTCTCTGGTGTACGTTTCTGCTTTTTTCTGGGGGACTATATCCCCTGGCTATATACCGTATATACTCGAGTATAAGCCGAGATTTTCAGCCTCTTTTTTGAGGCTGAAAGTGCCCCCCTCGGCTTATACTCGAGTCATCGCTGTCTGCCCGCTCGATCAGCGTGTCGAGCAGACAGACAGCGGCCATTCTATAATTCAAAAGCCGCGCCTCCGGCTCCGCCTTCGCCTGTGATAGGCGGAACACTGAATTTCCCAGCAGCCTGTGTTCCGCCTATCACGGACATCGTATCATCCTCGTACTACGGACGAGGATGATACGATGTCCGTGATAGGCGGAACACAGGCTGCTGGGAAATTCAGTGTTCCGCCTATCACAGGCGAAGGCGGAGGCGCGGCTTTTGAATTTTACAATGGCCGCCGAGGCGCCGACGAAGAGGGCACGGGACGGAGGCAAGGCAAGGCACGGCACGGGACAGGACGGGACGGAGGCAAGGCAAGGCACGACACGGGACGGAGGCAAGGCACGGCACGGGACGGAGGCAAGGAGGCAAGGCACGGGACGGAGGCTCGGGACAAAGGCTCGGGACACAGGTAGGCTGGACACACACACACACACACACACACACACACACACACACACGGATGGATGGATGGAGACACACACACACACAGGGATGGATGGATACACACACACACAGGGATGGATGGATGGATGGAGACACACACACACAGGGATGGATGGATGGAGACACACACACACAGGGATGGATGGATGGATGGATGGAGACACACACACACAGGGATGGATGGATGGATGGACACACACACACACAGGGATGGATGGACGGACACACAGGGATGGACGGACACACAGGGATGGACGGACACACAGGGATGGACGGACACACACACAGGGATGGACAGGCATGTCTCACCCTCGGCTTATACACGAGTCAATAAGTTTGCCAGTTTTTTTGGGGGTAAATTGGGGGCCTCGGCTTATATTCGGGTCGGCCTATACTCGAGTATATACGGTACATATATATTTCTCTGTATATTAAAAATGATGTATATTATGTTATATTTTATGGATATGTTTTTTGTTTCCCTTGTTATAATTTCCCTTGTATGTGGGGAGATGTGCTTTGATCCCTAGGGTTGAGGGACAATGTTTTGCGGGTGGTATGGAGTGTCCTTAACTTTTTCCCCCCGGTGGACATGTGTTCCCCCTGGTCTGGACGAACTATTCGCCCGACTTGCAAGGATTAACCTCTGGATCATTGATCCGTCAGTGTTTCCCTTGCGCACTGGCGCAGTAACAGTATAGTACTGCACCTGCGCAGTGTGGGGTAACAGACCACATGACGTTCGGACGCCGCCGGGATTTGACGTACGTCCGACGTAGTGGTTGCTAGGCAATCTGTTCTGGCGCTCTATCAGACCGCCGAACGGACGCACCTGCGCAGTAGCGACCGTTTAGTACGCCTGCGCGGTGCGGAGAGGCGGACCACACGACGTCGGGCGCCGCCGATTTCCGGCGGACGTCAGACGCTATGTGTGTTGGGGAGTCTATTTAACGGTCTGTTTGACCGCCGAATGGACAGGTTCGCACGGACTCCATCAGGGCTGTATTAGGATATTGTCCCCGCTGACAGGTAACCACTTTATATGATGTTACTTACTTATGAATTTATCCAATTTTTCCTCTGACGCTTTGGCTTTATAATGCCCGTCGGCCTTTTACCCTGTCTATATTCAAATGTTTTATATACCTTTTGCAGTATTGATGGCCATTAAGCTATCTAACAGTGGACCTGGTATCTGATACTCAGCGAACGGTACAATATCCTTACAAGCTTGTTTAACCAGCTCAACCTTGATGTCCTGTCTTCACACGATTTCTTGATTGGCTTGTTGGTAAGCCGATTCGTTCTTATTGTAACCCTCTCTGGAATTAAGGATCCTTATTGGGGTGAAGGGTTTCTTTCTTTTCCTCCTTTCACACTGCTCAATCCACATGGATACATTTGACTATTCACGTTTGGTTTGCTAATAATTTTCACACATTTATATTAAATAGTATGGTTTAATCACTTTTGACCTTATACCTCTGGTAATTATATGTAGTCACCTGGAGCATTTCACCTTCACTTCCCCCCTTTTCCCCCCCTCCCCCCCCTTTTTTCCTTCCCTTCCCCTCTCCCTTCCCCCTTCCCTCTTCTTTCCCCCCCCCCCCTCCCCCCCCCTTCCCCCCCCCCTCCCCACTTTTCTAGTCACCTAATATCACGGTTTCACCCTCACGAGGTCTTTTTTCCCTTTCTTTCTTTCTCTCTCCCCCCCTTCCCCTTTCTTCCTTAATTCAAGATATACCCCTCCTAATTGATAAATTATTATAATATTATTTATCCAGAGCCGGCGTTTACCAATCCCCCATGTTCACCGTGGGGGGACTTTGCGGATCTCCTTACCTGCAGCCTGTTCCTTGAAGTAGGGTGAGCTGACCTCCTCTTTTAAACATATAGGGAATTTGTGTATGTAAAATCAATAACATTATGATAACTGTATTGCTTATATTTTTACATGTGTGTATTATCTAATGACTGTGATACTTTTATATAGATATCCTCCTGAAGAAGCGGGCCTTTTCCCGCGAAACTAGTCGAGGAAATTTATTGTGCACTCTCTACGGTTGAATGTTCCCTATGGAGAACCCGTCAGGAATACCTCAACTGTGATGTGCATATTATTGTACTCCTTCAAGTGATATTTCAGTATTGTTTTGTTTTTGTTTTATATCTTTATTAAACATTATATTGATTTTAAATTTTATTAGTGTTTTTCCATTACCAAGTACCGGTATAGTCCAATTTATTATATGGCCGAATGGAACTACATATGGGGTTGGTGTGAGCGACTACCCGGTATTCCCATTTAAGCCCTCTTTCCTTTAACTGCGTGTAAGATAAGAAGCTCTGTGTTCGATTTGTTGAGTTTGAGGGAGCTAGTGATCATCCTGTCATCTCTCAAAGTGAGGCATTTTTCTAGTTGCTGATGATGGTCTTTTTGTCCAGTGATGTGAAAGTAGAGTTGCCTGTTGTCAGCGTATGAGTGGAAGCAGAGGTCTGATATTCTGTTGAAGAGCACTGGTGACAAGGGTAATCCTTGAGGGACTCCGCAAGAGATTGCCCGGGTTTCAGAGGTGAATTCTCCTAGTTTCACTGTCTGAAAATGATTTCCTAAGAAGGATGTGAACCATTGTAGATCTGAATCTGTGACTCCTGCTACTTCTGTGAGGCGGATGAGTAGAGTCTAAATCTTTTTCCCAAACAACAATAGACAAAGATTTTGAGAATACCATTTTTTCATGGAGATAAGAATAGAAGGATATGCCCTTCCTGTTAAAGGGAGTCTCTGTATAGAAATATGCTACATGTTTGGGGAGACCACATACTGTTTGGGGATAGTGATACAGAAAGGATGATATCTGTAAATATTTGAGGTACGAATAGTTCTCCAGTTGGAATTCTTTTTTTAATTAATCAAAAGACTTCAACATTGTGTTTGAGTTTTCTGTTCATTTTAATTAGTATTAACCATTTTTGTATTACAAACAAGTTTTAATAGAGCTCAACGTACATACAAGATACAATAATGCAAAAGAAATCTTCTGTTTACAAAGCTCTATATATATCAAAAAGTACAGTACATATAAGTGTAAAAAAGAAAACTAAGAACCCTAGCAAAAATATTTATCTTAATTCTGCAAAAAGCAGAATAACACAGTCAAAATACAATAGAATCAGAAAATGTTTTTCATAGCAATACAACAACATTTGGGAAACCCCAATACCTAAAGATATAGGTATATTATCAGATTTACCCTAGAGAGGAATCAGTGGGAGGACCAATTTCCCCATTTGTTCTCAAACCTATACACAGAGGGTTATTTACGAAAGGCAAATCCACTTTGCACTACAAGTGCACTTGGAAGTGCAATCGCTCTAAATCTAAGGCGTAGATCTGAAATGAGTGGAAGCTCTGCTGATTTTATCATCCAATCGTGTGCAAGCTAAAATGTTGTTTTTTTATTTTCCTTGCATGTCCCCCTCAGATCTACAGTGACTTTACTTCCAAGTGCACTTGTAGTGCAAAGTGGATTTTCCTTAAATAAGTAAGTAAATAAGTAAATAAACCCCATAGTATAAAATATCTTATGGTGAATACTTTCCATCAGTTTAATAGCTTCCATTCTCTGAACAACATGAGACACTGGTGTTGTAATATGTTTGCTAATGTATTAGAATATTACACATACAGTACAATGTTGACAAATTTGAAAAGGCCAGAATTCAGCTGATAATGGTTGAGTTGCCAACTCAATTTTAACATATCAAAGGAACGATGTGTTGATTTTATGCACGTCTACCTAGGTATGTGAGGTATGAAAACTGGTAATTGAACATTTCAAAGGGTACATTGTTTATATACTTAAGGATGATAAAGAACCAAGAAGTGCTTATTGATGGTAATTAGACTTTAGGGGGTATTCATGGAAATGTTTGCTTTTCACTTTGATTAACAATAAGATCAAAGTGTCAGACTAGTATTTCAGGTGGCCGATTCAAGTTGGCCGTCGGTCTTTTCATTCTCCATGAAGGTGACAGAAGGTGCTGGGTTCTCTGAAGGTGTATGAATGCTGCACAAATAGCCTGTCACCTATTTTACATTTACTCTGTTGGATTTTGTCATCTGTTGCAAGTATCTTATGGACTTTGTTCTATCTGAAGTTTCAATAAAGTGCATCTCTCTGGAAGAATTGAATTGCTGCGGAAAATTATTCACATTATAATAATAACTAAATAATAATCATCTACTACATCACTACATCATCCCACCACTATATCACTACACATGGTACCGAGGGGGCGTGCCAATTGAGCCCAGAAAAGATTTTTGGAATTTTGTTTTATTTTTTTATTTTTTTTACTAGTAATGGCGGCGATCAGTGACTTATCAGTGACTTATACTTATACTGAGATATTGCGGCAGGAAAATCAGACACTAACTGACACTTGTAACACTTTTTGGGGACTAGTGACACTAATCAGGGGCAATCACAGGGGCAATCACTGTACTGGGAAGGTGTTAACATCAGGGGAGATCAAAGGGTTAATTGTGTGCCTAGCCAGTGCTTTTGTACTGTGTGCGAGGTGCTTTCACTAGGGGAAGGCATAGATCTATGTTCCGACTTTGCAGGAACACAGGATCAATGGCGTCCCTGTGCAGATCAGCCATGTATAGTCACCCAGAAGGGTACTATGTACGTGATCCTGCACAGCAGAGCCGCCTTGCCACCGTATATGTAAGTTATACGGACGAAAAGCAGTTAAAGATAAAAGATAATTTTATAAACATAAAAAAAAAATTCATTTTCACCATACAGATGCTTCTAAGCCCTTGTACACACGGTCGGACATTCTGACAACCAAATCCGTTGGATTTTGTCCGACAGATTTTGTCCGAAACTGTTGCATACACACGGTCGGACAAAGTTGTCGGAAAATCCGATTGTACATAACGTGAAGATGTTATTTCGTTACGACGGGACTATGTTCAGGCCAGTAGCCAATAGCTTTGGTCTAGGAATTTGATCTGAGCATGCGTGGCACTTTGTCCGTCGGAGTAGGCTACACATGATCGGAGTATGTCCGATCGGAGCATTTTGACGGAAAATTTTGCGGACACGTTGTAAAACTTGGTCCATCAGATACTCAGACGGAAACAGTCCGATGGAGACCACACACAGTTGGATTATCCGACAAAACGGTCCGATAGGACACATTCCGTTGGAATCTCCGACCGTGGGTACAAGGGCTTATACTGTCTTTATTTAATCCATTTGATCAATAATTGACACCCCACCCACACCCCACAAGAATGATTTCCCATAGAATGACTGCAAAGCTTGTTCAATTATTGGGATGAACCAGGCATCAACCATCCCATGTCTATAGATACCCTATAACTATATGTCTCTATGTTCAGTGTAACAGCTGTGAAACAAAACAATTTTTTATTTTTTTTGCATTGCACAAACAAGCCTAGTTTGAGTGATGCCAATGCTTTCCGCTTTCAAAAAAAATTTAAACTATATGAGTCAACATTTAGTAGAGGAGATTAGAAAGCATCACATTGTGTTAATTAAAATAAATTTCATTCTTGTAAACAAAGGGGCGATGGATGGGAATAATTTACATCAAAGACACATTCAATGAAAGAAATAAAGATTGAGAAGCCACCAGACAGATGGCATTTAAGTATAAGTGACACATTTAAAAGGTTGATCGTCCAGGTGTGTGAATAGAAAAAAAAAAACATTTATTTCATAGGAGAATTTCATATCTGACATATGTTCTGAATTAATTCAAACAATAACCAGCTTTCATTTCCATGGTTGCTGACAGAGGCTGCTAAATTTGTTTAGATATGTAGAATATTGGGGAATGGGAATGAGAACGACAACGCACATATTGTAAAACATTGAAAACCCCAGAGGAAGTCTGCAAATGTTAGATTTTACTGAAGATCTACATGAATGGCACAGACCAAGAGAAGTTCTAATGTAAAAGGCCAAAGTAAGGCCTGTGAATGCAACAAATCACAGTGGAGTTTTGAGTCTCTAAAGGCTACAGAGCAGTTCCGTGAATGCAAGAGGTCCTTGCTCTATAAATGTTAGAGGTCTCAGAAGTCTCTGTAAATATTAGAGGTTACAGAGTAGCTCTATAAATGTCAGAGGTCACAGATGGGCTTTGTAAATGTCAGAGGTTCTAGAGAAGCTCAGTAAATGTCACAGGTCACAGAGGAGCTCTATGAATATCAGAAGTCCCAGAGAAGCACTGTGAAACCAGAGGGTCATGGAGGAGCTTCAGGAATGTCAGAAGGCCCAGAGAAGTTCTGTAAAGAGTTCTCAGAGGAGCTTTGCCAATGTCAGAGATCACAGAGGAGCTCTGTGTATTTTAAAGTTCCCAGAGAAGCGCTATACATGTAAGAGGTCACAGAGAAGCTCTATAAATGTAAGAGGTCACAGAGGAGCTCTATAAATGTAAGAGGTCACAGCGGAGCTCTATAAATGTAAGAGGTCACAGAGGAGCTCTATAAATGTAAGAGGTCACAGAGGAGCTCTATAAATGTAAGAGGTCACAGAGGATCTCTGTGAATGTCAGAGGTCCCAGAGAAGCTCCATTATTGTTAGAGGTCATAGAGGAGCACCATCAATTTCACAGATCGCAGAGGAGCTCAGTGAATGTCACAGGTCACAGAAAAGCTGTGTTAATGTCAAAAGACACAGAGCAGTTTCATAAATGTCACAGATCACAGAGGAGTTCCACAAATGTCAGAGATATAAAGATCGTTGTTAATGTCACAGGCCAAAGAGGAACTCTATGAATGTCACAGAGAAGCTCCATGAATATCACCTCACAGATAAACTCCAAATCATAGAGAATCATACAGATCACAGAGGAGCACCATAAATGTCAGTAGTCACAAAGGAGCTCCATCAATGTCAAAGGAGCTCTGTGAATGAATGAATGAATGAATGAAATACTTATATAGTGCACAATGCAAACTGAATCGCTTCTAGGCGCTGTGGCGAGCTTTGATCATCTGCTAAAAGAGGAAGGTCTTGAGTTTTTTCCTAAAAGCCAGGTGATTTTCTTCCAGGCGGATGTTGATTGGTAGAGCATTCCATAGCCGAGGCCCTTGGACAGCGAATCTCCGATCACCCTTGTGAATATCACCTGCTCATTGGTGAGCAGGTTGAAAGAGCTGTGGATGAGACCAGAAAGAGAGAAGATACCTCTGGGGAAATGATGCTTCATAAGCATACTAAAGCCGACAATACCCAAAGATGAGACGTGCGTTTCGTTCTGAATCAAAACTTGGACACATTTTTCGATATCCATATATTCATTCTGCATTTTTTAAATTGATAAAAATAAACAAGTAAAATTTATATTTTTGAAACAATTCTTACTTTACATTATTTAATCATACCTGCCTAAAACTTTTGCACAGTACTGTACATAGAGACAAAATGTTGAAGTCAGAAATTTAATTTATCACTTAGGACCCTTCAACTTTTTTTTCTGTTTCAATCCTTTTATTAAAGGTTTAGGCTGGCCATAGATGGTGTGATTTTCATTTCTGCAACCATGATTGGCAGGAAAGAAAATCACTTGATTCCTCCATCAACACAGTCAGCGTTCATGGGGGAATCCCCCCTGCGAAGGTATTGTGTTCTCCCAGTGGCTTGTCATTTTTTTTTGCGATCATGCAGAATATTTCTCAAGTGATGTTTTATTGTGCCAAACCAATACACACTACACAAAATTGATAAATTCAGTTACGAAAATATTTTTGCAGTTTGTTCCTTCAGTAATTTTCTTTTGGAAGGTTTCAATCGGCTCTTGACATTTGTGTATACACTATATGAAAGTCTTATGATCATTCCAAATACAGAATTTTCCCTCTGATTTTCATATAATGTGCAGGCCTCATTAGTGATGGCCAAATCTCTTACAGGGGTAGATATACCATTCCATAGATATGGTCATACACAGTTAGGACCAAAATCTTAAAATTTGGGCCAAATGTGACAATTCCAACTCCTTTAAAAAATGTTTGTTCCCTTTTTTTCCATGGGGGAGGGGACAATGTTAAGTAACAGGGCTTCCTCAGCTTTTGTATAATACCTTACCTTAACCCGATCCGATCCAGGAATGTGCACAAGCGCAGTGGCTCCAGACGTTATCTCTTTACTCAGTGGACAGATTTATTGGCTCCCGCTGCTGTCAATCAAATCCAGTAACACAGGAGCAGGGCGCTGCTGTCTGTGTCAATTGATGCAGCAGCGGGACTCAGCAGCGTGCCCTCTTGGGTGCCCCCATTCTGTGAAGAGGAGAGGCCTGGAGCACCAGCGGGGCACCCCAGAAGAAAAGGATCAGTGCTGCTCTGTGCAAAATGATTGAAAAGAGCAGGTAAGTATGTTTGTTTTATTTCTAGAAAAAAAATTGGGTTTACAAACCCTTTAATTGCAATGCATGTGAGTCTTAAGGTATACAAAAAGATAGTATCTTCAAACACGTGAGTATCATGTTAGTAATAGTAATTAAATTTTTATACAACACATAACGTTGCTGCCATGATTTCCAATAGAAGACTTTAGTAGTTTTACATGAATGGCAACAAGATGTTTGGGGTCCAGCACATGTTGTTACTCTTGTAGTTCAACTATTTTTATACATTATAATGATGATAACTTACCTATAATTTCATGTTAGATATTCTGTTGGGCTTTTATGTTGTGAAAATTGACCTTTATATGATAAAATCACAAATATTTAAACAGTCTATGAACAAGTAAAACTTATCTCATTTTAAAAATATTTGATTAAAATCAAGTTTGGTTTAAATAAGGCTGTAAAAATCAAATAAGAAAAACGAAACAAAAACTAAATGAATTATGAAAACCAATCATTTCAACATAATGAATGTAACTAAACAAAAATTTTAACTTAACAAATCCATGCAAAACAAAACAAATTTTTTTTTTTTGCTCTGCACATGTTTACCCCAAGGTCAGAATATTCTTGAATGCATTCAACTAGATTGCAAGATGTTTTTCCCTGATAAATCAGGCTGATAATAAAAAAGCAGACATTAGCAGTGGGCAGCCTGAAAGAAACTTTGATACAAGTATGGCTTTCTAAAAAAAAATATACACTCACTTTAATCCAATGCTGCATCTGTCCCCCACCACCTCTGCACATATCAGCTCTCCCCCTCTGCTAGGAGAGAGCCATGACTGCCAGGGGCTCTCTGCTCTGCCCCCCCCCCCCCCAGTGCTTACTGGCTCAGGGTCTTGGTGGATCACTGAGAGGCTGAGCCAAGTGCCGATCCAGGTGAAAATCCAGGCTTTTGGGTGGATCCTGACCATATGGTCGGGATTTTTCCAGTGCTTGAACTGACTTGAAGTGACGTCACCCGACAGTGGGCTTCAGCCCGCTGTCAGCTGAAAATGGGTCACAGGAGTGCAGAACTAACTGCACTCCTGGGATCCATAGGACAGGTATAGCCAAAAATGCTTTGGCTATACTTCACTTAAGGTACACATTTTGAGCTATTTTTGAAGCATTTGCCTTTCACTTCCCTTTTAACATGCCTAAAGTAAATCTAAACACTGTCTGAATGATTTTTAGTTTGCTAAATCGTTGTTTATCATCAACATTTATCATGGTCTTTTACCCATGAAATACAGATTTCCCCTTTGTTCATCTTTTTGTGTGTTTAATTTGCCATTTTTAGCAACTTGAAGAAAAGTGCAACGCCCAGACAGATTCCCCATGGAGGTGGACTGACCTTGCTCAGGGTGTCTTTCCAACACTAATGGAATAAGGTGAAGAGACGAAAACTCGTCCTTCCGAAAAAGTCACTTTATTACATCGAGTGGAGTGTACAAAATATAGTGCCTTATGCGTTTTGGCAATAAGCCTTAGCCTAGCGATATATAGTGATGTAGGAACCAGCGCAAATCCAGCGCCAGTTCCCACATTGCATCTCTCCTGCAGGCAGTTCACGCTGCCCTCTGTGAACCACTGCGAGTTTCAATACAATGTTAATGACAACCCCAGATCGGTTCACAGAAAAAAAGTACCTGCGCCTTTTTTTATGCAAGTTCAGCCACACAACTTGCAAATTTGCACTGCACAGACATCGTATGTGACCGACAACGCAGTGCGGGTGCAAATCACATGCATGCTTGACATCGCACAAGTATGAACCCGGGCTTAATCATCTCAGGACATTACATTTATATACAATAAAGTAAAAGGAACCCCTCCCCCTCCCCCATCAATAGCTCACAAAATAAATTAGGCAAATCAGTTGGTCAATTAGCTGTAGAGATCTGAGGGTATCCCTGACAGGTGGAGGGGAAGGAAAGAGGAATGACAAGGGGGTGAAAAAGAAAAAAGTTGAATGTTAAAAAAAAAGAAAAATAGAAGAAATAACAAAAAGAACGACAGAAAAAAGTGGTTTCTACAGGAATATAGCGCAAATAATTCAACGATATGTATGAGCATCTATATGGAAGTAATTTTCTGAATTGCAAGAGAGGGAAACCTATATGCAAATCAGTTACTTAAAAAAGGCATGATATTTTTAAAATGATATGAGTAGCATATGAGCAATGTCATATTATATACCAGACATGTGCATAACGAAAAAATGTGTTTTGTTTTGTTTCGCTTCGTTTAGATTCATTGATCTAGTTATTTGGTTTTGGTAAATTTGGCTGATTTGTTCAATTCGGATTCGGGATTCGTATTCGGAACTCATATTCAGAATTTGTTTTATGTCTTTTTATTCAAATTTTCTTTGCATTTACAGATTATTTCGACTTGAAATGTTCAAATCAACACATTTTTAATCTGTTGAATTGAATTGAATTTTTTTTTCCGATTCAAATGCAAAAAAGTGAACAAACAAAAGAAAAATCAGCTGGTCTGGGAATCTTTTGCACTTACCCATCTTATGAAAGCCTTATGACCCATCTTATGAAAGGGGACTAGGTCCAATTCACAAATGCTTATGTCCTTTTCTGTTAATTTTGTCTAGTTCAGAAACTATTTGTATAAGTCCGTTTCAACTTGCATGTAAAATGTTTATACGAGGATTGTATACTTTCATAAAAATTTTAATAAAAATTATTATGGAAAAAAAAAAAGAAAGAGAAATCTCCATCAAATGAATCATGATTACAATGACTCATTTTTGGCTTAACAAAAACAGCATTTTTTCAAAATGGTACTCTAATAACACATGTAGTCTTTGATTTCAGAAATATGTTTACAGTTCAAATTTGAATGGAATTTGATTTAAAGTTTGATTTGAATTTCAATTTGAATTTCAGAAATTCAGACTAATTGAATTTCGTTATTCAGAGCATTCGGTAAACTATGTTTATACTGTAATTTAGGTATTCGGACAAACAGTTATCTGATATATACTGATATATACTGCCTGTATATCATAGACATGTGCAGTTTCTTTCGTTCCGAATAAATATTCGGACACGTTTTTCGATATTCAGAGTTTGGGATTTCCTGGAACCCCTGTATGTACTCAGTTCCTCATAGCATGTGTGCCGTAATGATCCACTAATATTATTCCAGTGTAGTATACTGATCTGGGATTGGGAAGCAGCCAACCAATCTCTGTCACTAGGAGCTCTGGAGAAGCCTTCCCATTACTCAGACTCTGCTTTTTAAAGAACCCAGCTGTGGTCAGGGTAGATTTGCTCTGGCTGTGGACTGTAAGTTCATGAAAATGTATTTCCTCAGACCACCTTTGTCCAGCAGGAAGTCAAATTTCTGTCTACCTTAAGCATTTTTATTATGTTTTATTAGCTGTTGGGTTGGATTTTTTTTTTACATTTGGATTGTCACAAATATTGACCTGATGGTTAAATAAAGAAGTTCTTTTACAAGGCATGCAAAACAATGTTGAAAGGAAAGGAAAAAAAATGGTGCTCACAATGGTGTGAGGTGATGTAATTGGTGGAGTGTTGTCATCTTTAGGTTATTGCTAAGTTTGTGGGAAGTTATTTGGTAGTGTGCTCATTGTTTTCTTAAGGTCAACTAGTGTTATTTAATATAGCTTCTTAATTCATCTTTAGATTTAGCAGCAAGGAGCTTATGTAGGCCCAGGGCCGTTTTTAAGGCAGGGCAAAAGGGGCGGCTGCCTTGGGCCCTGTTATTGTTGTGGGGCCCAAAGCAGCTGCCTCATACTTGCCAACTATCCTGGTTTAAATTCCCTCGTCCCTTGAGGTTTTAGTCCTGTGCTGTGTCCCAATATCTCAGTGTGAAGTGATGCAACTAATGCTGCCCAGCTCTGCCCTATTGTTTAGTAAAGATGACTCACCTGCAGACCCTGTGTTTATATGTAAATTACCGGAATTCATATGTAAATAGTGGCGACATTCATATGTAAATAGGAGATATCATGCCCCCCCCCATGGGGGGAATGATATATACCGTATTTATCTGCGTATAACACGCACTTTTTCCCCCTTAAAATCAGAGGAAAATAGCGGGTGCATGTTATACGCCGATCCTCCACTATTTTGGAGCCTCTGGGTGGCTTCCAGCCGCCTTTGGCCCTTCTCAGCTGCTTTCAGCAGCTTTCGGCTGCATTCAGCCCTTCTCGGCGGCTTTTGACTGCCTTCGCCCCTTCTCGGCGACCGAAAATGGCCGAGAACGGCTGAGAGCGACCGAAATCTGACGAGAAGGGCTGAAGGCAGTAGAAAGCCGACGAGAAGGGCCGAAGGTGGCCAAAAGCTGACGAGAAGGGCAGAAGGCGGCCGAGAACTACGGAGCGCCACCGAGATACACAGGACATCTCAGCGGCGCCATTTTTAGAAATAAAACCTGAAAATAAAACTGACAAGGCTGAAAATGACACTGACAAGGGGGCAAGGATGGACAAAGCTGCATGACAAGGCTGCAATGATGGACAAGGCTGCAATGATGAACAAGGCTGCAATGATGGACAAGGCTGCAATGATAGACAGGCTGCATGACAAAGCTGCATATAACACTGACAAGGGTGCAATGATGGCCAAGGCTGCATGACAAGGCTGCACATGACGCTGACAAGGCTTCAGATGGACACTGATAAGGCTGCATTGATGGGCATTTAAATGTAAGTTTTTTTTTCCTTAAACTTCCCTCCTAAAAGTTTTTTCCTTAAAATTCTCTCCTAAACTTGGGGTGCGTGTTATACGCCGGCATGTGTCATATCCACTGTAATCTCTAGCAACCAATCAATAAGCAGAAATCATGTGCCGTAACCTCTAGCAACTAATCAGTGAGTTGTAATGTGTGCTGTAACCTCTAGCAACCAGTCAGTGAGTGGTAATGATATGCTGTAACCTCTGGCAACCAATTGCAATAGCTGCCTGATCTGATTCAGTAAATAGATTTTAAGTCTAGATGCTATTTATTGTATTTCTCAGAGCAGGTGGAGAACAAATCTGCAAGAAAAGTTTTTCCCAGGGTCCAGTCAATATTAAAGTGGAAGTAAACCCATGGATTCAAACAGTTAAAAAGAAAACGCATGCCGGGAATGCTAATGCCGCGTACACACGAGCGGACTTTTGAACATCCAAAGTCCGACGGAATGATTCCGTCACACTATTCGATCGTGTGTGGGCTGCAACGGACTTTTGATTCGCCAAAGTCTGACGGACTTTAGAATATGGAACATGCTTCAAATTTTTCCGACGGAACTCCGCCGGACCCGGTCCCTCCGAAAGATTCGCTCGTGTGTATGCTATTCCGACGGACTAAAACCGACGCTAGGGAAGCTATTGGCTACTGGCTATGAACTTCCTTATTCGAGTCCAGTCGTACGTCATCACGTTCGAATCCATCGGAGTTTAGTGTGATTGTGTGTGGCCAAGTCCGCTCAGTCGAAAAGTCCGTCAGAACTCTGTCGGAACTCCGGCAGAACTCCGGCAGAACTCCTTCGGAAGTCTGTCGGACATAAGTTCTCTCGTGTGTACGGGGCTTAACTGTACATTGGCTGTGCTCTTATCCAAACTATCAAACCATCCAATGGCTGATGTCCTAACTAATCACATGTGCAGCATTTTTCCCTTATAAAGAAATACTAGGATTTCTTTGTAGGGCTCAAAAATAAGAAAAATGAAGAGGGGATTCTGCAGTTTTTATAATTCATTTTTTAATGATTAAAGCATATTAGTCCAAAATTTTGGATAGCATGGAGAAATGTTAAAACATACTACACTTTTTATTGTTGTCTGTTACCTCACTGTGGAGTTCATCTTTTTTTGTCCTTGTGACCATTGTAAAAGACAGAAAGGGATTGGGAATCCAAAACTTCACAGTTGTCACCAGACTAAATAGAAGGTAAATTTTCCAAAGGTGCCAAAAGCAGAACAAGTGGAGCTCCGGACAAAATGTATTTTTTTGGTTTGTTTTATTCTGTCCAATAAAGTGTAGTGTGCCTATAGAGGAAATGTTCCCACCTCAAGTCCTTTCTTATATTAGTTGAAAGGTAAGGGACTCAAGGAGAAACTCTTCAAATGGCAAAAGGGCCACTGAGTGATAGGGATAAAAACCTCCCCTACCTTTTCCAAAACTGAAATTAAAAAAAGTGGATAAAAGATGAATGGAACTACCAAATATTAAAGGTCTTTGTTCAGATTTTCAACAGAACCTTTTCGTTTTTAGTTCAAAGAAACCTGTACTTTGTTCTTGTTTCCCTTTCATGCTACATCTTGTTGTATTGTATAATTTAAAATTGCAATAAAAAAAACAGCCAACGCAAGCGCCTGCTTCTGAAATTGCTAGTTGCATGGTTGTCTTCAGTATTGACCTACACTATATGACCAAAAGTATGTAGAAACATTTTAAAATGACTTTGTTCAGGAGTTTCTAGTGAAAGGTACTGTTAAGGCTACTGCAGACAAAGATATTTAAAATGATTGTAGTCTTGTTTTTTTTTTTTTAAATAACAATCTTGTTATGCTTACCTGCCCTGTACAGTGGTTATGCACAGGGCAGCCTGGATCCTCCTCTTCTCAGGTCCCTCTTTGCTGCCGAGCTGCAGCTCCCTGTGTCCATTCAGACGCGGAGCTGGCATTTCGGGCCCACCCCCTCTCTCTCCTGATTGGCTAACTGACTTTTATTGACAGCCATGGGAGCCAATGACGTGGCTGCTATGTCTCAGCCAAGCAGGAGGGAGAGTCATGGACGGCCGAGGGACTCGTGGTCATGGCTGGATAGAGATGGGGCTCAGGTAAATATTAAGGGGTGCTAGGACGACTGCTACACTCAGAAAACTTTTTATCTTAATGCATTAAGATAAAAAACCTCCTGCCTTTACAATTCATTTAAGGCAATTTTGTACCTCCAACCTTGTGGTAACAGTTTGGAGAAGGTCCTTTTCTGTTCCAGCATGACTTGCCCCTATACACAAAGTCAGCTCCATAAAAACATAATCTGGTGAGTTTGCTTTGTAGGAATGAAAGTGACTTGCAAAGAGCCCTGACCTCAATCCTACTAAACATCTTTGGTATGAACTTGAATTTTGGTTTAGTTTCCCAGCATCAGTATCTGACCATACAAAATTATCTTTTGACTAAATAAGCATAACTGTCACAGATGTAATCCAAAATCTTGAAGAAATTATTTCCTGAACAACTGAAACTATAAAAGCCTTTATGATGAGGGGAGGACTTATTAATGCCCAGGTTTGGAAAATAAAAAAACCCAACAAGCTCATATTTTTTTTTTTTTTTGGGGCTGATTTATTAAAACCGGAGAGTGCAAAATCTGGTACAGCTCTGCACTGAAACGAATCAGCTTCCAGTTTTTTGTTTTTTATTTGTCAAAGCTTAACCACTTCAGCCCCGGAGGATTATACCCCCTTTCTGACCAGCACTTTTTGCAATTCGGCACTGTGTTGCTTTAACTGACAATTGCATGGTTGTGTGACGTTGTACCTAAACAAAATTGACGTCCTTATTTTTCCACAAATAGAGATTTATTTTGTTGGTATTTGATCGCATCTGCGTTTTTTATTTTTTACGCTATAAACAAAAAAAGAACGACAACTTATACGTAATATTGTTTACTTTTCCTATAATAAATATCCCCCAAAAATATATAAAAATGTTTTGTTTTTTTCCCTCAGTTTAGGCCGATATGTATTCTTTTACGTATTTCTGGTAATAAAAATCGCAATAAGCGTATATAGATTGGTTTGCGCAAAATTTATAGCATCTAAAAAATACAGGAAAGTTTTATGGCATTTTTATTTTTACATTTTTTTTATTACTAATGGTGGCAATCTGTGATTTTTATCAGGACTGCGACATTATGGCAGACACATCGGACATTTTTGACACTATTTTGGGACCGTTGTCATTTATACAGCAATCAATGCTATAAAAATGCATTGATTTCTGTGTAAATGACACTGGCAGTGAAGGGGTTAAGTGTGTCTTAGGGAGTGATTCTAACTGTCAGGGGGCTAGGCTTAAACACACAGTGAGATGAGAGAGAGCTGTGATCCCTGTCCTGTCACTAGGCAGAACAGAGAAATGTGAAAAAATGACTGAAAAACAACAGCTAATAAACTCTGCGCCACTTATAAAAATAATTAATCAGTGAATCAAATATACCAAGTGAAAACACTAATAGCTGCTCCCTAGAAACAAGAAGAAAAACTTGTAATACTGAAGATAAAGTGATAGTAGGGGCGCTGAAAAATTATAAATATAAACATCAATAACAAATGTGAAAATTAATAATCATAAACCACCTCAAGTAATAATCACTATCGCCATAAATTGAAAAAAGCAGATAGTTGCAACAAAATAAATAGTGATATAAAAACATATAAAAAATAATAATAAAGTCCCACTTAGATACTAAAAAAACAAAAATATCCAGAGTCCAAAACAGTGATTCATTCAGTGGAGAACTCCATCTAAATCCATATGCCAGAAAGCGGCTGAAATCTTCTACAAAGTTGTGACACGTCCCTTCACCAAACTTTTTTTGGACACAGAACAAACACCCCAACTGTGAAGATAAAGTTGTCTTCTTACCAGATGCTGTTGACTACTTTAATGAAAAAGATAGTCAAATAGGCTTATGCAGGTGAATTCCCTGCTCACATGGAATGTGCTGGACCTCTTATGGAAAAAACCTTCTCCTCATAGATTCAGACAGGTCATAAAAAAGGAGAGCAAACAAAAACCATAGTGTGACACCGTTTAATAATAAAATAAATTAAAAAACATAAGGCCAAATGGCTGCTTACATATGCCGGTGCCCGACCTGGCACTGGGGCTGCTCGCTTAAAACAATCGTTTCGTAATGGATGCGTAGTTCCACGTTGTGTATGGCGTGCGTTCCACCACGGTGTCACACTATGGTTTTTGTTTGCTCTCCTTTTTTATGACCTGTCTGAATCTATGAGAAGAAGGTTTTTTCCATAAGAGGTCCAGCACATTCCATGTGAGCAGGGAATTCACCTGCATAAGCCTATTTGACTATCTTTTTCATTAAAGTAGTCAACAGCATCTGGTAAGAAGACAACTTTATCTTCACAGTTGGGGTGTTTGTTCTATGTCCAAAAAAAGTTTGGTGAAGGGACGTGTCACAACTTTGTAGAAGATTTCAGCCGCTTTCTGGCATATGGATTTAGATGGAGTTCTCCACTGAATGAATCACTGTTTTGGACTCTGGATATTTTTGTTTTTTTTAGTATCTAAGTGGGACTTTATTATTATTTTTTATATATTTTTATATCACTATTTATTTTGTTGCAACTATCTGCTTTTTTCAATTTATGGCGATAGTGATTATTACTTGAGGTGGTTTATGATTATAAATTTTCACATTTGTTATTGATGTTTATATTTATAATTTTTCAGAACAGAGAAATGCTTTGTTTACAAAAGCTTCTCCCCGTTCTACCTCTCCGTGACGCAATCCAGCGGACATCGAGTCCACAGGACCCACGGTCACAGAGAACATGGAGGGCCCGCAACACCGCTTTTTAAAGGGGACGTACTTGTACGCCTTTTTGCTTACCAGCGCCATTCTGCCGATGTACATCAGCGTGTGCTGGTCGGCAAGCGGTTAATTGACCAAGCTGAAGTTAGAATCTGATTGTCTACCATGCACAGTTGCAGCAGATTTTGCACTCAGTTTTAGTAAATAAACCCCCACAGTGTAGAAGTATGCTGATGCAGGAGTTCTAAGATCACAGCATGCTTGTCCCAGGTCATTGACCCAGAAACCATTGAAAGCAGAGACAGCAAAGCAACTAGAATTCTTAGGCCGCGTACACACGGGCGGACTGTTTGTCCAACTTTGTCCGCTGAACAGTGTTTCAGCGGACAGTCCGCTCGTGTGTGGGCTTCAGCGGACAGTTTCAGCGGACAGTCTGACGAACAAAGTTTTTCGGAATTTCCGTAAGACTGTCCGCTGAAACTTGGTTTGAGCGGACAGTCCGCTCATGTGTAGGCTTGTTCGTCAAACTAAGTCCCGCGCATGCTCAGAAAGGATTTACACGCCGAAGGTTGCATTGCAGTGTATAGGACTTCGAATCTCTCGTCCCGTCGTACGTGCCGTTCACGTCATCGCGCAAGTTTTCAGCGGACTGTTCGTTCGTCGTGTGTGGTCAAGTCCGCTCATGCAAATTTTGAACGAACTGTTTGTCAAACTGTTTGACGAACCTAGTTGGGCGGACAGTCCGCCCGTGTGTACGCGGCCTTAGAACATGATCAGCCTAGAAGCCTCCATATATCCATGACTCTAGGCTTTTTTTAAACCTCTGGTACTTCTACATGGGTTGTTTAATTATAGGTTAACATTAGAGATGAGCTTTATGTTCGGGTCAAACATGAGTTTGACTCGAACATCGGGTGTTCGCCCGTTCAACGAAAAACAAACATTATGGGGCGTTCGCTGCAAATTTGAGCGCCACATAATGCCCCATAATGCACTGCGAGATCGCATTGCTGTATGATTATGATTGGCCAAAGCATGCACCATGACTAGGGATGAGCTGAACACCCCTCGGTTCGGTTCGCACCAGAACTTGCGAACGACCCCCGCGTTCGGTACGAACGTTAGAACCCCATTGAAGTCTATGGGACTCGAACGTTCGAATTGGAAAGTGCTAATTTTAACGGCTAATATGCAAGATAGTGTCCTAAAAAGGGTTTGGGGACCTGCCTCCTGCCTCAGGGGACATGGGTCACTGCAAAAAAAAGTTTTAAAAACGGCCGTTTTGGCGGGAGCACTGATTTTAATGACGATTAAAGTGAAAAAAAAAGTGAAATATTCCTTTAAATATGGTGCCTGGGGGGTGTCTGTAGTATGCCTGTGAAGTGCCACGTGTTTCCCGTGTTTAGAACAGTCCCTGCACAAAATGACATTAAACGGAAATAACACCATTTAAAACTGCTTGCGATTTTAATGTTATATCTGGTTCCTGCAATATGGTTGAAAATCATTGAGAAACATGGCATGGGTAGCCCTCCCTGCCCATTACCAGCCTATTTGGGTCTTGTACGCATATTAAGGGGAACCCCGTACCCATATTAAAAAAAGGAAATGCGTGTGGCCCCCAGGCCCTATATACTCAGAACAGCAGTATACAGGCGGTGCAAACAAGACAGGGACTGTGTAGGTTTGTTGTGTTAAGTTGAATCTGTTTGTCATTTTCAACCGGTACATTTTTAAAGTGTAGCTCCAGTCAAAAAAACTATCTTTAAGCTTTTTGGAAAACATAGGGAAGGGTTATCACCCCTGTATAATTTGTTTTGTCGTCCATCTTTTTTCATCTCACTTGCTGCTGTCTCCTTGCGTTTGCAAGTAGGAGATGTTTGTAAGTTGGATGTTTGAAAGTAGGGGCCTGCCCTATATTATAGCGGTATGTACTGGGTACAGAGCACGCAGACAGCACGCACTATCTCCTAACACTACTGACTGCAAGCTCTATTATTAACCACTTGTTAGCCCAATGTTTGCATAAAGTGAAAGATGAAGTTATGCTGAGTAAATAGATATCAAACATGTCACTCTTCAAAATTGCACATGCCCGTGGAATGGCGTCAAACGTCGCTACTTAAAAAATCCCCATAGGCGACACTTTAATTTTTTTTTTTACTGGTTACATGTTTTCAGTTGCAGATGAGGTCTAGGACTAGAATTATTGCTCTCGCTCTAACATTCTCGGCGATACCTCACATGTGTGGCACATGCGAGCACATGGGGACATGGGCGCTTTAATTTTTATTTTATTTTTTTATTGTTCATTTTACTTTATTTATTTTAGTTTGACATTTTTTTCCCCAAAAATATATTTTTGATCACTTTTATTCCTATTACAAGAAATGTAAACATCCCTTGTAATAGGAATATGGGGTGACAGGTCCTCTTTACAGTGAAATCTGGGGGGTCAATATGACCCCACATCTCACCTCTAGGCTGGGAAGCATGAAATAAAAAATAAAAAAAAGATTCTGGCTTTGATCGTACTGGCGAGTTGGTAGAAGCACCGGAGGGTGGTGAGGGGTGGGGGGCGTCTATGGCTGGGTATTTCAGGGTATCACCGAGTATGGCTGGGTATCTCTGAGTATGGCTGGGTATGGCAATTTATGGCAGGGTATTACAGAGTATTGGCGGGGTATTGGCGGGGTACTACAGAGTAATAGCAGGGTACTGCAGAGTATTGGGGGGTACTACAGAGTAATGGCAGGGTACTGCAGAGTATTGGGGTACTGCAGAGTAATGGGGGTTACTGCAGAGTAATGGGGGGTACTGCAGAGTAATGGCAGGGTACTGCACTGCAGAGTAATGGCAGGGTACTGCAGAGTATTGGGGGTACTGCAGAGTATTGGGGGTACTGCAGAGTAATGGCGGGTACTGCAGAGTAATGGCGGGTACTGCAGAGTAATGGGGGTTACTGCAGAGTAATGGGGGGTACTGCAGAGTAATGGCAGGGTACTGCAGAGTATGCACTGGTATTGCAGAGTATTGGCAGGGAATTGAGGGGTTAAATTCGGTGAGCAGCGATGTGGGCACTGCAGATGCAGCCCACATCACTGCTGACACCGATCTCTTTCCCCTCCGCTGTACCGATCGGTACAGAGAGGGGAGGGAGGAACAGGCGTCATAACATGACGCCAGTTTGTTTCCAAGTGATCACTCCGTCATTTGACGGAGCAATCACGTGGTAAACGGCCGCTATGAGCGTCCGTTTACCGTGATCCGTGATGCGACCCGGCGGTCACGGATGCTCTCGAGTGCGCACACCTCGGGGCACGCGAGAGCAGAATTCTGGGAGGCCGTTAATTAACGGCCTCTCAGAGTTAAACAACCCCCCTGAAGCCGTTAATCGGCAATGGGCAGTTGTTAAGTGGTTAAAGCTAGATCACTAGCTATATAGGTGAGGTGAATATAGTGGTGTATACTGCAGTCAGGGCACAGACAACAACCACTACACAGCAGCAAGATAGGAAATCAGCCAAAAACGATTGGTGTGTACTGTGTTGAAGGTACACAGAACACCCACTGCTTCAGATGCTAAGTAACACACTACACGAGGCCGCCTCAAAGGCGGCCTTATATAGTGTGGGGCGTGCACTACACAGCCTGAGCTATGATTGGCCACAGGCAGGATGCCTGTGGCCAATCATGGCTCTCCTCGCTGCCGGCGCTGCGATTGGCCAAGCATGCGGGGTCACAGTGCATGCTTGGCCAATCATCGGGCAGCAATGCACTGCGCCAACGCAGTGCATTATGGTCCGCGCGCGCGTCACTCGAATTTTGACGCGAACGGCCAAAACGTTCGGAATTCGCCGAACGCACGAACAGCCAATGTTCGAGTCGAACGTACGTTCGACTCGAACACGAAGCTCATCCCTAACCATGACCTGACTTTGGCCAATTATGGGTCAGGGGCACTAAGTCCATGCCCCACACTATATAAAACTGCCTGCACGGCGGCCCTGTGTAGTGTGTTGTTGGCGTGAATGGAGAGAGAGTGTGATTTAGATTGAGCAGGCAGGCAGGTTATATATATACAGTCAGTCTTGTGTATATATATATATATATATATATATATATATATATATATATATATATGTATATATGTATATATATATACATATATATATATATATATATATATGTATATATGTATATATATATATGTATATATACATATATACACACACATACGCACACTGCATCCAGTGTAGCCAAGCCCATATCTGACTGCAGGCCATTCCTGGTGTACTTTTTATAATATACATCAGGCAGTGTACACAGTACCGTGCCCCCATAGTGCAGTTGCTACTTTTCTGGTGGTGTACACAGTACACAATACAGTGCAAACATAGTTGTTATTACACTTCTAGTGATGTACACAGTACCATGCACCCATAGTGCAGTTGCTACTAATTTTCTGGCGGTGTACACTTTACACAATACAGTGCACCCATACTTGTTATTACACTTCTGGTGGTGTACACAATAACGTGCACCCCTAGTGCAGCTGCTACTACTTTTCTGGATACAATACAGTGCACCCATAGTTGTTATTACACTTCTGGTAGTGTACACTAGGGATGAGCTTCGAGTTCGAGACAAACTCATGTTCTACTCGAACATTGCCTGTTCGCCTGTTCAGCGAACAGTGAACAATTTGGGCTGTTCGCAGCAAATTCGAAAAGCCGGAACACCCTATACAAGTCTATGGGAGAAATCTAAAGTGCTCATTTTAAAGGGTAATATGCAAGTTACTGTCCTAAAAAGTGTTTGGGGACCCGGGTCCTGTCCCAGGGGACATGGATCAATGCAAAAAAAGTTTTAAAAACGGCCGTTTTTTCAGGAGCAGTGATTTTAATAATGATTAAAGTGAAACAATAAAAGTGTAATATTCCTTTAAATTTCGTAGCTGGGGGGTATCTATAGTATGCCTGTGAAGGGGCGCATGTTTCTGGTGCTTAGAACTGTCCCTGCACAAAGTGTCATTTGTGCAGGAAAAAAAGTCTTTTAAAATCACTTGCGGCTATTGTCGGGTCCCGTAATACAGAGAACACTCAATGAGTGTTCTCTGCATTAGCCGACAATTCATTCATTCATTGATAAAAAAAATAAAAATAAAAAAAAAAGCGTGGGGGTTCCCCTAAATTTAATTACCAGGCCCTTCAGGTCTGACATGGATATTAAGGGGAACCCCGTGTCAAATTAAAAAAAAAATTGACGTGGGGGTCCCCCTAAATA
Organism: Lithobates pipiens; assembly: GCF_037356315.1. NCBI lineage: Eukaryota > Metazoa > Chordata > Amphibia > Anura > Ranidae > Lithobates > Lithobates pipiens. The sequence goes on from NW_027507784.1 coordinate 75,555,642, forward strand.
TCCATAACCAGACCCTTCAGGTCTGATATGGATATTAAGGGGAACCCCGCATCAAATTTAAAAAAAAATTGACGTGGGGGTCCCCCTAAAAATCCATATCAGACCCTTTATCCGAGCACGCAACCTGGCAGGCCACAGGAAAAGAGGGGGGGACGAGAGAGCGGCCCCCCCTCCCTCCTGAACCGTACCAGGCCACATACCCTCAACATTGGGAGGATGCTTTGGGGGTCTGTGACCCCTCAAAGCACCTTGTCCCCATGTTGATGAGGACAAGGGCCTCATCCTCACAACCCTGGCCGTTGGTTGTAAGGGTCTGCGGGCGGGGGGCTTATCAGAATCTGGAAGCCCCCTTTAACAAGGGGACCCCCAGATCCCGGCCCCCCCCTGTTTGAAATGGTAAGGGGGTACAAAAGTACCCCTACCATTTCACAAAGAAAGTGTCAAATGGTTAAATAAGACAAACACACTTTTGAAAAATTCCTTTATTAAAAATAAAAAAAATAAAAAAAAGATTCCAGCGGTGCTAATCCACTCTTGCTATCCAGCGATGGGTCTCCAGGGTCCAGCGATGGATGATCATATCCAGTGTAAAGGTAGGTCCTTGCTCTGTTAGGTGCTCGATTTCCCTCTTCCTATCTTGCCTAGGCCGTGGTCTGGATGAACCTGGGAGTCCCGTTCACCGGTGAGATAACCAAGACTCATACACGAGATGTATGTGAATAATGATTACATTTTAATGTTTTGAATACAACAGGTTATATGCTGAGACAGTTGGGGTGGCACCCTGTGGAGGAGCCAATCAGGGATCCCCTCGTAGCTATACACCAAACTTTTCCTAGTAACAGGTTTATTGACAGAACAAGCAGAATAAGCAGAAATCGTGTCTTCATGGCAAAGCACATCATTAACCTTCACACGAGATAAGAGTGAGACTACAATATTCATCAACATTGTACTAGTAGCCTGTGATCCAGACGTTCTAGGTCACAGACGCAGTTAAGGGAATGTGAGATGACCGTAAGTCTGGCTTTCTTTGCACAAACTCTCGCGGCCAAGGGCATTCTAAGAAAACAGCATATTTCCCAGATAGAGAGCAGCTATGTCTTAGTACTTAGAATTCTAACTTGGTCATACAAAGTTTCAAGATGGAATACAGTATAACAAAATGGAATACAGTATAACAAAATGGAGACTCGATAATCCTTATAATCCCTCCTGTGATCATAACTTTGGCACGAAGTTATCGATCATCCTCTATACCAGACATTCTTGGAAAAAGCCATAAGTGCTTTCTCTTCGTCATTGGGCTTGGTTGCTATTGTTGGATGGGAAACCTTGGAGGCTGCTAGGCAGCAGCACTTGGCGATCACATAGAACATTACTATCAACAACACTATCATTACTAATACGAGAAATATTTTCTTAAAAAATCCCAGTATGCCCCCCCAAATACCTCCAAACCACCCTCCCATACCCGATAAAAGGTTCCAATCATCTCCCAAGTTTTTTGCTTCCTGTAGGAGGGTCTGTCTCTGGGCTGAATGACTTTTGATAATATCGTAATAATCGGGTACCGACAGACTTTCCACAGGAACGGTGAAGTTGTGTATGAAGGTGCAACACATCTCCGAATTGGCCATGAGGTTACAAATCCCAGTGATAGCGGCCAAAAGTTGTTCCTGCCTCATTTTTATCAGTTCCTGCACAGTTCGGATCTTTCGAGTTTCTTCGTTTAGCAGAGAAACATCTCTGGAAGTAGAATTCACTACCCCAGAGATTATTTCAGCGAAAAGATCTATTTTATCTAGGGCATTCCACATTCCCGGGCTTCCAATGGAGGCGGCTAATTTTTCCCACCATGATGTTACTTGTCTCTTAGCCCTCCCGAACTCTAAATGCCCATGGGCAGGGGTCATTTTGATGTGCTGATTGTCAGAGGCTATACCCATATATGGTACCATCCTGGCAATGGTGCACCAACCACCTGTAGAGGAATCTAGAGGGTAAGGTATGGTAGTGTGACATATTAGACCGCAACACACCATCCATCCATGAGGCAGATGAGGTGCTGGTATTATATCAGGGGGTTGGGATATGCCTGACCTGAGTCCAACTAGGCATAACCAATCTCCTAAACTCGCGGTGCTACTGTACTCTAGTAAAGTATCATTCATGTGGTAGGACTCTAACCAGTCTTTTAGGTCAGTATCGTCAAATGTTTCTGATGATAGTACACAGTCCATTATGTTATATAAAGACATGTTCCCTATCCTTTCGTCACTATCTCCAATGGTGGAAGTATTCAACCCCTGGATGTCAAACGTCCCATCCCGCAGAAACTTCCCTACGTCTCTAAGGGTAAGATTTACTAGTGTGTTTCTACAGAATTGGCCATTGGGGATTTCCCCGTTTTCTTTCCAAGCTCCATTTAGGAAACAGAAGGATGGGGGTTGTGTGAAACCAGAGAAAATAAGGGGGGAGGGTCTGGTCGTTATATTGGCCATATGGTCTTGTGTCGTCTCGTTAAACAGGTCCTCTACTGGGAGGGGGATTCCCACTACTGGAATTTGATTCCTACCCGTTCCCATGTGGGAGCACACCCAACAGGGTGCCCCTTTTCCCATTACTTGACCAAACGCGTATTGCCATAAAAAATGATGTGGTATTGTTGGGGCTAAAGAAAACGTTTTACTGTCCTGGGGGGGTAGTTTGTTCCGTGCTACCATTACTCCTAAACCTTTGTTGTTATTATTATTATGATTACTGGGCCTTGGAACTAATGCTCTTCTGTCTAGTGGTCGGTTCTCAGTACCTTTTGGGCTTCTTGTAAACCCACATGACCCTGTCATGATACATGACATCATGACTATAGAAAAAACCACAAAAGTCAATACTATCGACCAGAGCAAAATGGTGTGTAGTACATACTGATCTTCTAAGCCCCTGTCTCTTTCTTTTTGCAAAGACTTCAGTCCGAGCTGGTGGGAGGAGGAGGAAAGTCCAGGGAGATTCTGCCGAACTGTTCCTGGAGGGTCTGTAGGTTCGTCTCTGGGGTCCCTTTGGTGGTGGCGTCCTCCTGTTGGTCTTGGGCAAGTGTCCTCTGGGGGTGTTCTGGAGTCGGTGGAGGTTCGGGGCATTTTTTTAGTCTGCTGGCATGGATCCACTGAGGGGTGTAGTCTGTGAGGACAGCAGTCCTGGAGACCTTCTCCACGTTCCATGGACCGGAGTAGATGGGCCCCACGTGCTTCCGTTGGGCAAGCTGCTTGATCAACACTTTATCCCCCGGGATGAAGGGGTGAGTAGGTTCTGTTGAAAGAGGAGAAAAGGTGACAGCAACTTGTTCATTATGTTCTTCTATTGTACTTACCAGATGTTTCACGTACTCTTCCTGTAAAGAATATAGGTTAATGTCAGTCTGTGCATCTAATGCTTTTAGTTGTGTTTGTGCTGGGACACCCATTAGGATTTCGAATGGTGACAAACGTGTCCTAGAGTGGGGGGTGGTTCTGATTTGGAACAATATTCCTGGAAGGAAATCTATCCAGTTTTTTAACGTTCCTCCTGTGGCCTTTTTTAGTTTGTCCTTTATATTCCTGTTCATTCTTTCTACCACTCCTGCACTTTGGGGATGATAGGGAATGTGAAGTTTCCACTGTATTCCCAGGCACCTTGCCAATTCTCGTGTCATATCTGAAGTAAAAGCCAGGCCCTGGTCTGACCAAATGGTGGCTGGTATGCCAAACCTACATACCCAATGATTAAGGAGAGCCCTTGTCGCTATTTTAGCTGTTTCCCCAGTGCAGGGCACTGCCTCCACCCATCCTGACCATTTGTCAACGATAACGCACAGGCATTTGATACTTCCCTTTTGTTTGGGCATGTGGGTGAAGTCTATTTGTAGGTCCTGTAGTGGGCCTAGGGGTGGGGGCAACTGGCCGTGTATACCATGTCGCTTACCCTGCGTGTTGTTTTGAGCGCATGTGAGGCATGACTTTGCTAGGGTCTTTGCATGGTTCTTTAGATTAACTGTGCAGAAGGTTTTTTCATACAGCTGTTGCAAGGGTTGGGACCCTATATGTCCGGGACCATGCAGGTAGGAAAGGATGAGGGCCGAGCTGGCTTCGGGGATCCCAATGACCCCTCCATTTGTCCAAAGGCCTCTTAGGTCTCTGGACAATCCTTGTTCGACCCAGAAAAGTACATCAGCGTCTGTGGCCATGGATTGGATTTGGGCTGCAACTGAGGGGAAATCTGGCGCTGAAAAATCTTGTTGGAAAAATATCGTGGTAGGGGCGGGTGGATGTGTGGAGGAATTTGCCACCGCTCGAGCGCATCTATCCGCAAGGGCGTTGCCTCGGGCAATGTAGCTACCAGTGGTGGTGTGAGCCTTGACTTTAATAATCGCCAAATGTTTGGGCAGTAGTATAGCCTGGAGAAGGGCCAGGATATGCTCCTTATTGGCTATAATTTTGTTGTCAGCCGTTTTAAACCCCCTGTTAGCCCAGATCACCCCGAAATCGTGAACCACGCCAAAGGCGTATCGACTATCAGTGTAAATATTGACATCCCTATTTGTGAACAGGATGCATGCTCTGGTGAGGGCTACCAGTTCCGCGACCTGTGCCGAGGAAGGCGGAAGTGGCTTAGCCTCCAGAACCAGATCTGGGAGTTGTACTACCGCGTATCCTGTCAGGAAAGTGGAATCCGAAGGGCGCGAGCAACTGCCGTCCACAAAAACTTCCTCTGCACCGGCCAGAGGTACGTCTGTTAAGTCCTTTCGTGGGGAGGTGACTTGGTCCAATACCTTTGTGCAGTCATGCATTTTGGATGGTTCACCATAATTCATGAGTTTGAGCAGAGAATGTAATAGCCTGAGGATGGGGGAAGTGTCAGAGGTGTGTTTGATGGTCAGATTGGAGGTGTTTAGAAGAATGATTTGAGGTTTCGTATAAGGTGAGTGACTGAGTGGGTGGTTTATACAGTTAGGGGGTGTGCCAGAACTAACTTGTTGGCTTCTTGGATGGCCATGGCACATGCGGCCATGTTCTGGAGGCAAGCAGGCATGCCCTGGACCTGGAGTGGGAGTTTCTTGGAAAGGAAAGCCACCGGTCGGTAAGAATTACCGTGCTCTTGGGCAAGGACTGCTGCAAAGGCAGATCCATTAACTACACAATATAGATGAAAAGTTTTCCTGTAGTCCACTAGTCCTAAGGCCGGGGCGGAGGCAAGGGAGGAGAGGAGGGTGTTAAATGAGTGTAACATTTCCTCCGTCCATTCCACCACTTTTGGCGCAGTGGAGAGCGTGGCCCTCCTCAGAATGGAGTCATGAAATGAGCAGTCAGGGATCCATTGCCGGCAATAGACGATTGCTCCCAGGAAAGACAAGAGGGCGGCCTTGTCCCTGGGTGGCTGCAGAGCGTTAAGGGCTGCGGCACGGTGGGGGGAAACACTTCTCTCTCCCTTGTTAAGGATGCACCCCAAGTACTCTACAGTAGGGGTCACCCACTGTATCTTTTTCCGTGAGGCCAAGTGACCTGCCTTGGCTAGGTGATCCAGCAAGTTTTTTGAGTCTTCTTCACAAGCTTCTGGGGTAGGGCTGCAGAGAAGGAGGTCATCCACATATTGGATGAGTACCGACCCGGCGCTCGATTGCCAGGATTTGACTGTCTCATTCAATACCATAGAGAAGGCTGCCGGGCTGTCCACATAGCCCTGCGGTAGGCGGGTCCAGGTCAGTTGCCCCCTCCCCCCCAAGAAAAAGCAAACATGGGCTGGGCCAGTGGATCCACAGGGATGCTAAAGAAAGCGTTAGCTAAGTCAATTACCGTGTAGGCCACAGACTTTGCCGGTATGCAAGAAAAAATAAAGGCGTTGTCTGAGACCAGAGGGGGGAGGGGAACCACCATTTTGTTGACTGCCCTGAGGTCCTGTACCAAGCGCCATTCCCCGCTTGCCTTTCTCACTGGGTATATGGGGGTGTTCCATGAGCTGATGACGGGTGTCAGGATGCCCATGGCTACATACCTATTGATGAGGGGTGTAATCCCCTGAATTTTGTCAGAATGTAGTGCATATTGTTTTTGAAAGACAGGTACTGAGTCTGGGCGCATTTGGAGGGTGTAGGGGGTACATGGGATGAAACCTACACTCGCGTTATTCTCTGCCCAAATAGCATGGGTTTCCAGGGAGGCAGGTAAGAGTACAAAATACCCTTTTTTGGATTGTCTCTTTGGACCTTGTAAGTCGCAGAGTGCGGAGCTGGCAGTTACTGCTCCCTGTGGATCAAATTTGATCACCACTCCCAGTTTGGACATTAAGTCCCTTCCCATCAGGGAGACTGGGCATTGGGGCAGGATGGCAAACCGTTGTTGGCAAAGTAGCACCCCCTCCGGGGTGGTTACTGATAAGGGTGGGGTGATAGGGTGGGTAACAGGAGTCCCATTAATACCTATGGAGCTTCCCTCAGAACATTGTGGCGTGTCAAAGGTCACATCATTGATGGAGCTAGAGGTGGCACCAGTGTCAATGAGAAAACAAATGCGTTTTCCATCTACACCCAGGATCACCTGGGGTAGGCTCCTCCAGGACACATTGTAACATACCAGGCTGAGGGAAGGGACATACTCCAGGCAGCCCTATGTCCTGCTTGAGGGTTGGGTGGCAGGCCATTGCATGGGAATAGGGGCCGGTGGGGTTGGTGGAACACGTAGGGCGGTATTGTTAGGTGGAGGGGGTCCTCGGGGTCCTTGATAGGGCTGGTGATATCTGGGGCCTGACACTGGTCCTTGGTAAGTTGGGGGACGTTGATGTTGTGGAGTTGAAGGAAAGGTGTTAGGGTAACGCATTCATCCCTTTCCCTTCCCCCAAGGTCCCGTTTGGCCCCTACGGTAGGGACAATTGGACTTCCAATGTCCCATTTGACCACAGTTGAAACAGCCTTGGTCTGGTGGTTGGGGGGCATATTCTGGTCTTCGAGTGGGGGCATATGGTTGGAGTGCCATTAAAGGGGTTGGGGGTTCAAATGTGTTATAAAATAACCCCCCTTTTTGTTCAAAAACCCCGGAAGTTTCCCTGGAGCGGGTGTCTGACATGAAATCCTCCGGGGGTTGGGTAGCCCATTTGGGGTTAATTAATTTTAGCAGCTGTACTACTTTTGGCTCCCCTCCGGCCATTACAGTAGTGGTAAAAAGGGACCCATCCGCCCCATCTACCGCTTTCCAGAGGTTGTATACTCGGGTGCAAAAATCATAGAATTTTTCCTTCTGGGCTTGTTTTGTTTGGACCAGATCTTGCAGTGCTGTGATCCCTTTGTAAAGGGTGCTCCAATGTTGTCCTAGGGTTTTCCAGAAAACTGGCCAGCCCCCTTTTCCCTGGACATGGGCATTAAACAGGTCTTTTACCTTTGGGGGGTCGGGGCAGTCGGGGTCTAGAATATGTATTATACTCTCAAGATCAATCAGGTCCAGATTTGACCCGGCGCACTGGCGCAACAGGAAGGTGGCAGCTTCCCTAGGATGTTTTCTGGGGGATGGACAGAGTTCTTTGAGTTTTGTCAGTGTGCCTAGAGGCAGGAGTAGGTGAATTTCTGTGTTACCAATGGTCATAAGGGGAGCCTTAATATCGGGGGTGTCCTCATCATCCTCGTCAGTAACTACGGGGGTGGCCATAGGTGAGATAATGGGTCCTGGCGCTGGTATGGGTACGGGTAGTGATTTCTCTGTAGCCAACTTGATTTTGACCTTACTCCTGGTGACCACCCCCATCTTAGAGAGCTTTTCAGTCTTCGGGACTCAGGACTACAGCCTCTCCCTCAGTGGGATCACTGCTTTGGGAGGTTACCGGGCTCTGGTCCGGGTCTCCCTCTGTTTCTCGTTTTGTTTGTGCTAGGGCGGCTCGGGCTTCCCTCAAAATGCTATGTCCCTGTTCTATTTTAGCTCTGGCTGCCTCTACTTCAAGGGCAAACCGTTCCTTCTCTTCCCTAAAGTCTTTTTGCTCAGGGGTCTCCCTCACCCTCTCGTCGGCTTCCACTCGGTCCTGGTACTCCTGGCCCTCCCTGTCTCTTTTGGCTTGGGATTCCCTGTCCCATTGTTGTCTTTGGTGCGGGGTGGAGGCGTTGTACAGTGCAGCGGATATGGCAGCCATGTCTACCCCAAGGCTGGGGTAGATGGCCAAGGCCTGGGCAACCTCGCCCTCGTCAGTTTTGACAAGGACATAAGAGGGGGTATTTCTGGGGCATTCAGGGGTGTAGTTATAGGTGCCGAGGGTATTGGTTTTCCTTTTGTGAGGGCATGATTTTTGGCATGCTTTTTTTTATAAATTTTTAGAGGGGCTTCCCATATCTTGCAAGATTTCTTCATGTAATCTACATCCCACTTCCCGGGGGGGTATGAGTGCTTATGTAACTGACAAATCTTTTTTACTACATGCCAATCTTCTGTGTTGCAGGGGCCCGCGGGACCTATATCATGGATCCCTAATTGCTGGCACCTTTCCCTTACCTGACTCCAAAATGGTTCTACATAGGGACCGGGCACTATAGTCTGCACATACTGAGTAGGTTGTTCATGAGGGGTCCCGTCTTTGCCTACAGTATTCCCCATTATGGGGGGGTGTTATGAGATGCTTGGTAAGGGGGCAGAGGTGATAGCAGCCAGTGGCACGAATCACCCGTTGTTGAACTTCTTCCAGGGAAGATTCAGCAAGGAGGTGGGATTCACTGACTGGGCTATGCAGGTTTATTCTGACTAGCGTGACTACGGGAGATGTTTCGTCCTGGGGGTACACGGGACGTTCTCCTAGTCTAGTGGAATATCCCCCTGGGCGAGTGGCTATCAATATCAGGATATCAATTTGTTTAAGAAACAATAAACCAAGAGTACAGCGAGGGCAAGGGTTAACAATTTCACAGCAATCTGGATCACAAGGTAAAGACATTGAAAGAACAGCAAAATTAAAAAAAAAAAACAATTGAAAAGGCAAGTTTGAAATACTTACGTAACCTGGAAAGAAAAATATGAACAACTAAATCACATACAATCGTTTTACATGACTAGATAAAATGAAAAATATGAACAACTAAATCACATACAATCGTTTTACATGACTAGATAAAATGTGCACTGTGTTTGATTTTAGCAAATTACCCTTCGGGCGTCCCTTGAACATCCGACCTTATTTGGGGAGGGCGCAATCTATTGCTTCCCTTCCCTGTAGTGTTCCTCTTTAATCTATTTTACTTAATAGTTTTAAGTCAGGCCAACCTAGCCGGACTCTCTTTTAATCTATTTTACTTAATAGTTTTAAGTCAGACCAACCTAGCCGGACTCTCTTTTCAGGTACGAGCCCTCTACTTCTCCCGATGGGCCAGCCTAGCCCACCGCGGAGGCACAGCAGCAATACAGGTCCCGCACGTGGCGGTCACCGCGGCAGTATGAGTGACACCAAAAGATACTCACCAATAAGGTAAATAAATCAGTAGTCACTCACCTGCCGATCGATGACCCCACTTCCTGGTACCAGCTGTAAAGGTAGGTCCTTGCTCTGTTAGGTGCTCGATTTCCCTCTTCCTATCTTGCCTAGGCCGTGGTCTGGATGAACCTGGGAGTCCCGTTCACCGGTGAGATAACCAAGATTCATACACGAGATGTATGTGAATAATGATTAAATTTTAATGTTTTGAATACAACAGGTTATATGCTGAGACAGTTGGGGCGGCACCCTGTGGAGGAGCCAATCAGGGATCCCCTCGTAGCTATACACCAAACTTTTCCTAGTAACAGGTTTATTGACAGAACAAGCAGAATAAGCAGAAATCGTGTCTTCATGGCAAAGCACATCATTAACCTTCACACGAGATAAGAGTGAGACTACAATATTCATCAACATTGTGCTAGTAGCCTGTGATCCAGACGTTCTAGGTCACAGACGCAGTTAAGGGAATGTGAGATGACCGTAAGTCTGGCTTTCTTTGCACAAACTCTCGCGGCCAAGGGCATTCTAAGAAAACAGCATATTTCCCAGATAGAGAGCAGCTATGTCTTAGTACTTAGAATTCTAACTTGGTCATACAAAGTTTAAAGATGGAATACAGTATAACAAAATGGAATACAGTATAACAAAATGGAGACTCGATAATCCTTATATCCAGCGACGGGGGATCTCTCAGTCCAGCGCTGTCCATACATCCTTCTTCTGTCTCCACACACTGCAGAGATCCCAGCGCTGACGTTTCTTATATTAGGAGGGCGGGGCCACCCGTCACCTGACCCCGCCCCCTCTGACGCTGGTGAAGGGAGCCAGGGGTTCCCCAGTGACGTATGGGTGACCCCGCCCCCTCTGATGTAACGGAAACCTGCGTTACATCAGAGGGGGCGGGGTCACCTACACGTCACTGGGGAACCCCTGGCTTCCCTCTCCAGCGTCAGGTGACGGGTGGTCCCGCCCTCCTAATATAAGAAACGTCAGCGCTGGGCTCTCTGCAGTGTCTCCGGAGTGGAGACAGAAGAAGGATGTATGGACAGCGCTGGACTGAGAGATCCCCCGTCGCTGGATATGATCATCCATCGCTGGACCCTGGAGATCCGTTGCTGGATAGCAAGAGTGGATTACCACCGCTGGAATCTTTTTTTTATTTTTAATAAAGGAATTTTTCAAAAGTGTGTTTGTCTTATTTAACCATTTTGACACTTTCTTTGTGAAATGGTAGGCCCTTACCATTTCAAACAGGGGGGGGCGGGATCTGGGGGTCCCCTTGTTAAAGGGGGCTTCCAGATTCTGATAAGCCCCCCGCCCGCAGACCCTCACAACCAACGGCCAGGGTTGTGAGGATGAGGCCCTTGTCCTCATCAACATGGGGACAAGGTGCTTTGAGGGGTCACAGACCCCCAAAGCATCCTCCCAATGTTGAGGGTATGTGGCCTGGTACGGTTCAGGAGGGAGGGGGGCCGCTCTCTCGTCCCCCCCCTCTTTTCCTGCGGCCTGAAGGGTCTGGTTATGGATATTTAGGGGGACCCCACGTCAATTTTTTTTTTAATTTGACACGGGGTTCCCCTTAATATCCATGTCAGACCTGAAGGGCCTGGTAATTGAATTTAGGGGAACCCCCACGCTTTTTTTATTTTTATTTTTTTATTTTTTATTTTTATCAATGAATGAATGAATTGTCGGCTAATGCTGAGAACACTCATTGAGTGTTCTCTGTATTACGGGACCCGACAATAGCCGCAAGTGATTTTAAAAGACTTTTTTTCCTGCAAAAATGACACTTTGTGCAGGGACAGTTCTAAGCACCAGAAACATGCGCCCCTTCACAGGCATACTATAGATACCCCCCAGCTACGAAATTTAAAGGAATATTACACTTTTATTGTTTCACTTTAATCATTATTAATATCACTGCTCCTGAAAAAACGGCCGTTTTTAAAACTTTTTTTTGCATTGATCCATGTCCCCTGGGGCAGGACCCGGGTCCCCAAACACTTTTTAGGACAGTAACCTGCATATTACCCTTTAAAATGAGCACTTTAGATTGTGAACGTTCGAGTCCCATAGACTTTAATAGGGTTCTAAAGTTCACACGAAGTTTAGGTCTGTTCGCAGGTTCTGGTGTGAACCGAACAGGGGGGTGTTCGGCTCATCCCTAATCAATATAATGTAATTTGACTTATGCCCATAGCATGTGTGAGCTATATATCATTTAGTGACAACTTTGTGCAAAAAAAAAAAAGTTTGTAATATTCCCGCAACTTGTGGCAAAATATAAAATATTCCATGGACTCAACATGCCTCTCAGTAAATAGCTTGGGGTGTCTACTTTCCAAAATGGGGTCATTTTGGGGGGTTTTGTGCTATTTTGGCATTTTATGGCCTTCGAAACTGTGATAGGTAGTGAGGAGTGAAATCAGAAATTTGCACCCTTAGAATTTCTGAAGGTGGTGATTGGTTTTCGGGGTGCCGTGCGCGACTAGACTCCCAAAAAGTCCCACACATGTGGTATCCCCATACTCGGGAGAAGTAGCGGAATATATTTTGGGGTGCAATTCCACATATAACCATGGCATGTGTGAGCAATATATCATTTAGTGACAACTTTTTGTAAAATTTTAATTTTTTTTTGTCATTATTCAATCCCTTAGGACAAAATAAATAAATATGCAATGGGCTCAAAATACCCATTAGCAATTTCCTTGGGGTGTCTACTTTCCAAAATGGGGTCATTTGGGGGGGGGGTTTGTACTGCCCTGCCATTTTAACACCTCAAGAAATGAGATAGGCAGTCATAAATTAAAAGCTGTGTAAATTCCAGAAAATGTACTCTAGTTTGTAGACGCTATAACTTTTGTGCAAACCAAAAAATATACGCTTATTGACATTTTTTTTACTAAAGACATGTGGCTGAATAAATTTTGCCCTCAATGTATGACTAAAATTTAGTTTATTCGATTTTTCTTATAACAAAAAATCTTTTTTTTTTTCAAAATTTTCGCTCTTTTTCCATTTATATCGCAAAAAATAAAAATTGCTGAGGCAATCAAATACCATCAAAGAAAGCTCTATTTGTGGGAAGAAAAGGACGCAACTTTTGTTTGGGTGCAATATTGCATGACTGCGCAATTACCAGTTAAAGCAGCGCAGTGCGAAATTGGAAAAAGACCTCTGGTCCTTAAGGTGTTTATTGGTCCGGGGCTGTAGTGGTTAAAAGACCCACATCAAAGAACAAGGCGGACCTCTCCTTGCTCCTCATCAGCTGGGATCTCCAACCCCACTATACCTCCTGTCCTCTCAGAAACCTGCACTGAGAGAAATAAAGGTACAGAAATAGGTGTCCCAAATAATTGCTGCCAATCTGCTAGTGGTACATCAGCATCCGGTTTTAGCAGGCAAATTTCCCTAACCCAGTTGATAAACCGTCAAAAGAAATCCGGTCCCAGCCATCCACATGCTCAGCATCTGAATGTTAGCTTGGTCAAATTGCTAGCACTGCAACTGCTGACTTTTCAGCTGGTAGACTCTGCCCCCTTTCCTGAATTTATGGAATGTGCGGTACCTCAGTGGCAGGTTCCCAAACGCCATTTCTTTTCACGGAAGGCAATTCCAGCTCTCTACCAGCATGTGGAAGGCAATGTCTTAGCCTCATTGGACAGGACGATCAGCAGTAAGGTGCATATTACCGCTGACTCATGGTCCAGCAGGCATGGACAGGGACGTTACCTTTCTTTCACAGCACACTGGGTAACAGCTGGCAGCTGGGAAGGATGCAGGACAGGGTTCAGTATTGTTGGAGTTTGTTCCTCCACCATGCCTCCAAAATGCTAGTAGTGGTGATTCTGCCACAGCTCTCTCCTCCACCCCCTCCTCTTCTTCTTCCTCTATGGCCTCTTCCTCTGTAGATTTGTCCTCTGAACCAGCGGTGCTCCGTAGGCATTCAAGGGGCTACGCACGCACTCAGGCAAAAGATGCAATGCGGTGCTGGTCTGCTTAGGGGACAGGAGCCACACCTGGGCAGAGATTCTGTCAGCTCTGCAGGGACAGGCTCAGAGGTGGTTGATGCCACACCAGATTCAGCCAGGAATGGTTGTATGCGACAATGGCACCAACCTCCTCTCTGCCCTCCGACAGGGACACTGCCCTTCATCTGTATTGCCGGGACCCAACAATACATTACAGTCGCAAGCAGTTTTAAATAACTTTTATTCCTTTAGAAATGTAATTTTGCTGCAGGAACTGTTCTAAACACAGGAAAAATGTGCCACTTTACAGGCATACTATAGTCACTCCCCAGGTACGATATTTAAAGGAATATTTCACTTTTATTACTTCGCGTTAAGCATTATTAAAATCATTGCTCCCGAAAGATACTTGGCCACTGGGGAGGGCCCAGGTCCCCAAACACTTCTTTTGACAATAACTTGCATATTAGCCTTTAAAATTAGCACTTTTGATTTTTCATGTTCAGGTCCCATAGACTTTAATGCTGTTTGCGTGTTTTCATAAACTTTTTATCAGTTTGCATGTTCTGCCGCGAGCCAAACGGGGGGGGGGGGGGGTGGAGGGTGTTTGGCTCATCCCTACTTAACATTACTATATTCTGTGACTCCTTGGCTTGTGCTGTATTTTTAAGACAAGTAGGGTCTAGTTTGATCAGACGCAATGTTTGGTAACTCAAAACCCTCTGTGGTTAGGTCAGTCCTGCATTGTGACAAATCTGCATCACCTATTGACTTATGCCCCAAGCATTTATTGCCAGGAATATATTTCTTTTGTTCCACTTTCACTGATAACATGTTTTAAATCCTCAGAGAAGCCAGCCAGGAGCATAAATGAGAGATTTGCCCAAGGCTTGGACATACTGGTACCTGGAGAAATGTGATGCCATTCTGAATAAATGCATGTGAAGGCAGTTGGGGAGAGAATAATTGCTGATGCATCATTTTCACAAAAAACACCAATCTAGTAATTCAAATTCACAATTTTATTTATTTTTTATTCCACTGTTTGTCAATGATGTGCATCTGCTAAAAGAATCATTATTGCATAATGATAATAATTTAAAACGGAATGTATAAATACAGCAAACACAAGTTGTAGAATAACTCAGTCTACTGTCTTAAACAGTTAAAATATAATTTAAAGTGTTACTGAACCCAGGACTCTGCATTCCCTATATCTGGTCTCCCATGGTACACAGCACATGGAAAGGCAATTATTTGAGTAAATATAAACTGTTAAATACCTTTTCTCATCACTAGTATATAGCAGTCTTGTGCCTTCTATCAGTCTCCAGCATAGCACTGGTTAAAGCTTGTAGGAGGAGTTTTCATTCTCCCATGATTGTCCTATAAGGCTGCAGGACCCCTGACTCTCTGTCTGGACAGTGCTAACTGGCCTTGTGCTGATCACATGCACACTCTCAAGAAAAACAAAACTCTCTAGCAATAAACACCTAACTGAGCATGTGCAGAGTGCCCCCAAGGCTCTGTTCTATCAGCAGATATATTGAGGACTATGGAAGAAGGAGAGGACAGGATCAAACAGCCATTTTTACACAGACAGGAAGACAGGACCAAACAGCCATTTTTACACAATGCAGATGATTAAGCCCTTAGATTTCACAGCGAGTATAACAAGCATGCTTTACTGTATATACAGACTGATTTTACTGTTGTGGGTTTAATAACACGTCTACGTTTTTTTGAATATATATATAGCCAGCACTTTAATAGCAAAAGGAAAATACTAGAATGTGTACATTTCAAAGATATATTTATTTTGATCATGTATGCAAAGAAGTTTATTATCGTATGAAATCCCCCTCGGTAATACCAGATAAACCCACTTATGTAACTGTCTAGAGATCCCAAAACTCTGTGGATTTCCAGAAGACAGTCTCAGTATTTAGCAATATAAAGCTCACTTAGAGACTTGCTTGTTTCCACAAAATAAATTATACTTTGCACATGTCCACATATTCTTATTCATGGACTCTCTATAATGTTGGAGTACTTGTTGGGGAACAAGAAAATGGCCACCAGGCCTGTGGTGCGATTGAAGACATATTTATGTAGCACTAACCTCCGAAGGAGCTGCTGATTAGATTGGGCTTACCGTTACCTTCTTCTCCTCGATTTGTGTCTAGGGGTTTCCCGTGGTAGATACCTAGTAACTCTAGAGACTGACGATAGATCCGCATGAAGGGATTTTTATTGCAAAAGCTTAGACAATGAACAGAGGATCAGAGGGTTAGGAAGGAAGTTCAGGTCTTAAAAACGCTAAATTTTGGGGGGGAAAATACACTTTTTTAAATTTAAAAATAAGAAAATAGTAAAGTTAGCCCAGTAAAATGATAGCCAACATGTCATGCTTCAAAATTTCACCCGCTCGTGGAATGGTGACAAACTTTGACCTTTAAAAATCTCCATAGGCAATGTTTAAACATTTCTACAGGTTACCAGTTTTGAGTTACAGAGGAGATCTTTTGCTACAATTATTGGTCTCGCGCTACGTATCGCAGCGATACCTCAGATGTGTGGTTTGAACACTGTTTACATATGCAATCTCCACTCACGTATGGGCTCGCTTCTGAGCGTGAGTACGGCGGGACAGGGCACTTTACATATTTTAATTTTTTCTTATTTATTTAACTTTTAATTTTTTATTTTTACACTGTGCCTTTAAAAAAAATGGATCACTTTTATTCCTGTTGCAAGGAAAATTAGCATCCCTTGTAACAGAAAATAAAATAAAAAATGACAGGACCTCTTTAATGTGAGATCTGGGGTCAAAAAGACACTTAAATGCAAACAAAAAAAAAAATTCCCTTTAAGGCCATTGGACGGAAGTGATGTTTGACATCACTTTTTTCATCCAATGTTATGGAGCCAAGGCCTCTCAGGGGAAAGGATCGTATCATCTCTGCTGCTAACTGCGGTAAGCGGTGGTGACCACTGAAGCACGGCGGGAGGAGGGCACCTCTCCCTCCGCCAATAAAAGTGATCTTGTGGCAAATCCACCGTGGAGATCACTTTTGTCTAAAAAAACACCGGCCGTCATTTCTGAAAATACCGGGATTATGGCAGCTATCAAAGTACCAACATACAGCCATGGTGGTTTACTGTAAGTGGTTAAATGTTTCCATATTATTTCCTTATGATCTGAAATAAATGTGCAACACATTTACTACCTGACACCTGTTTGAAGACTTCATGCTGTGCTAAATCTAAATCAACTATATGGAGTTCCTATCCTGGGAGATATGAAATTGACAAGCCTTTGTGTCAGAACACTCCCATTGTGAGTTAAAGTATTGAGCGCTGAGCTTCATTTCTGTCCAGTGCCTCCTTCCTCTGCTATTTGCATTTTTCAGTTCTGAGTGGTTTTCCTGACACCAAGCAGTACATAGGTGACAGGGGAGAGAGCTACAGCACACATCCTATGATGTGCTGTGTAAAGGGGGGGGTGTGCCTCTTCTTTCCAATCAGCTCTCAGAGTTCTCCTCACACAGCTTTAGTGGAGAGAGGGCTGCAGAAAAACAGGTAAAACTTATGTAGGATGATTTGTTTGTCACTTCACTGGGTATATGCAAGGGTTTACAACCACTTTAAGTACCGTATTTATCGGCGTATAACACACACTTTTTTCCCCTTAAAATCAAGGGAAAATCATGGGTGCGTGTTATATACTGATCCCCGCCGATCTCCACTCTGCTGATTGTAAGCGGCGTGAGCACTGCTGACATACACAAAGCCGAGTGTACTCGGCTAGGCTCGGCTCCTCTCGGCTCCAATCACAGTCACGTCTAGTCCCACCATTGGACCTGTCTAATGTCCATCATAGGGGCGGGACTGCGGGACTGTGAGGACTGCGAGAGGAGCCGGGAGGAGCCGAGCTTAGCCGAGTACACTTGGCTTTGTGTATGTTGGCGGCGCTCCTCCTCTCCCCTCAGCGAAGTGGAGATCGGCGCCAATTTTAAATAATCAGCCTGCCTGGGCAAGGCTGCAATGATACAAGACTACAATGACTCAAGGCTGCAATGACTCAAGTCTGCAATGACACAAGTCCGCAATGACACAAGGCTGCAATGAAACAAGGTTGCAATGATACAAGGCTGCAATGAAACAAGGTTGCAATGATACAAGGCTGCAATGACATAAGGCTGCAATGACACAAGGCTGTAAAGACACTATGCAAGGCTGCAATGACACAATGCTGCAAAGACACAGAGAGTCCCGGAGCTAGCAGCCGTAGGGGGTGGGCGCAGGGACGGCATGACATGTGCTGGACTGCACAGTCGCCGTCCTTAGGGAAGATTAGGGCCGCTTTAAGGAGGCCAGCTAGGCGGAGCCAGGGGGCGGAGCCTAGCGCGTAGCTCCATGATTGCAGTGCGTGCTGTGCTCAGTCACAGAGCGGAGGAGGAAGTGATCCCCACCCACCCTCCCTAGTTGTAGAGTGAGGGTCGTTTGTTAGGAGGTTTTTTAGTGCTCCAAGGGGAGCCAGGCGGTTCTTTGGCTGTTTTAAGGTAATAATGGGAGGTACGGGTAGTAAACTGTTGTACCCATCCATGGATGGGGGTGGTTTATTGGTACTTCCAGGTTACGAGGGGTTAACCTGGAAGGGTTAAAAGGGGTAGGTCACTGCGACGATTTGGGTATAGCCTCCGAGACAGGGAATTCCGTCTGGAGGTCAAGAGGTCAAAAGTTCAAAGTCATTCGCAGTGACCAGTATGTTATTATGCTAGTACCCATGACCCGTTTAAAGGCTGGGAAGGTTTACGGCTATTTTAAAGTTATTTATGTTATTTATTAAACAAATTTGTTAAATAAATTACGGCCGGATGACCATTTAATCCATATGTAGTCAAGTCATTTGTTTAAGGTGGGTTACGGGAAGTGGTTAAGGGTAATTGGAGGAGTAATAGGTATATAATACACTGGGCTTAGAGTCCTACAGATGTCATGGACAATGCAATGATGAACACGGCTGCAGATTGACACTGATAAGGCTGCATTGATGGACATTTAAATGTAAGTTTTTTTCCTTAAACTGGCCTCCTAAAATGTATTATCCTTAAAATTCCCTCCTAAACTTGGGATGTGTGTTATACGCCGGCACGTGTTATACACCGATTCATACGGTTATTCAAATTCCCATTTGGTAGGTACAGTTCTTATACTAACATGAATGGATGTTGTGGATAAGAACAGAGGGATATCTACTTGGAACCATCATCCCTTTATTATTAGAGGGTATTAGCAAAAATGGGGGTTAAAGGATGGGATTTTTTAGGTGCAAAATTCCTATTATGTAAAACTACTGTCAAAATTACATGAAATGTATTTACAAATATAGTTAAAAAACATTGATACATTGGTATAACCATTTTTGGTATACAGCAAGTAAGAAGGCCATCCCATCACACTGGTACATGTTTTACCATCTTGGCTTCTTCAGGAAATGTGTGATAGGGATGTCCTTCTTACTTATTGTAAACAAATAAATGGTTGAATCAATGTATCATTGTTTTCAACTATATATGTTAAATAAGATTAATGTAATTTTAACAGTAGTTTGCATAATAAGAATTTTTCACCTAGAAAAAAATCCCACCTTTTTTTTTTTTACCCCCTTTCGCTAGTAAAGTTCTTTTACTAAATTTGTAGTTACTGCTACTACAGCAAACATTTGACAAGTTTACATCTACAGCGAATGTTAGGGCTGTAAATACCATAACACAATTTCAAAATAAAACTAGCAGGATGCAAGAAGCCTGCTAGCTTAACACCCTGCCACCGATATGCATCCTCAGTGAAGTGGGTCTTCTTCTGCAGGGCAGCATATGTGTTTACCTATGTTTGTGCTGAAAGTATGCACTCAGCATGCTCCCAGCATGCTGTTCAAGCTACCCTAGCACTGGCAGCTCCAGATTCAGTACTAACAATCTGGATCCAGGAGGACCAGGATTTGACTATGAAGAAGACATTTATGAACACTGGTCAGTTAATGTAATATGAAGGGATTACAATTTCTATCAAAATTCCATTAGCAAGATTAAGATGAGCATCATGAAGAAAACACAGTTCAGTCATTGCCCAAAAGGTAATTCCAAAATGTGAAACATTCAAAGGCCTTCTAGGTGCATGCCTGATGAATTCAATCTATAAACTGAAAGAATCGGTCCATTTCATATCTTTAGCTCACAAAATGTTATCAAATTTGTTTTTAAAGTAGTATATTTCTATCCATCCAGCTACTTCCACACAACACCAAGAAAAACAGGGCATACTTAAAGTGAAGCTTCCCCCAAAAGGGGAAGTTCCACTTTAAGGCCTCCTCCCCCACTCCTCTTAAAAGTAAATGCCTCTTTATTTTGGGATGAGGGTAGCAGGTACCTTGTTTTGTCACCTAGGCAATCTGAGCAGAAGTTCTCCTCCTCCTCTCCCACAGTCTTCTGAGACACGTCACAGGTCCCAGAAGACTGCGGGACCATTCACAATGTGGCTCCTGCATACTCAGTGGGCAGTGGGCTGTGAAGCCGCAAGCTATCATAGCAGGTTGCCCACGGCTGAGTTGAAGGTGAGCCAGGTGCCCACAATTAGGATGCCAATGCTGAGGATTGAAGAAAGATGGAGAAAATGGCTCAAGTGAGCACAGCCCAGGATCCAGGTGAATGTATATTCATTAAAATTCAGAAGCTGCCGTTTTTGTAAGCTGCTGACTTTAAATTTTTACTGCTGACTTTTAAATCATTCCAATGTGATCCTTGGGAGGGAAAGCTCCTATTACTGCTGAGAAGTGATATCCCATATACATCATAAGATGCCTCCATTTCCTTGCCTTTATTTGATGTGGATGTGTCCCATGGGACAGTAGGTTTTGGAGACATTTTAACCTTATTCCTTCATTTCTTGTTGATTTTGTGTATGGTGGTAAATAATCTCCATTACAGTGAGAGCTATACATTAAATATATGATAATGTGGTCCTAGAGAAGCGGGGGCTCCCGCAAAATGTGTTGACCAATTTAACATTGAACGGAAATATGACATCAAAATCCTGTACTAACTCACTTTGATGCTCTGTACTGTATGGTATACGTATCTATGTTTTTAATGTTCTTTTTTGTAATACCAATAAAAATTGAGAATATTTTTCCCTTTCTGCTATCTGCCACCATCATGGTGTTCAAACACTATGTGCAGATAGACCGTGTTGCCTATGTCTCTTTTGGTCCCCATGCTGGTAAACTTGTGGCAATTGTTAATGTCATTGACTAAAATAGAGCTCTTATCGATGGTCCCTGCACTGGTGTAAGAAGTCAAGCAATGCCATTCAAGTTCACTCAGATTACTGACTTTGTTCTGAAGTTCCCACCACAGTGCTCAGCAGAAATATCTCTGTAAAGCCTTGGAGAAGGAGAAGATCAATGAGAAATGGACTGCTACCAACTGGGCAAAGATGATTGATGCTAGAGAGAGGAAAACAAAGATGACAGATTTTAACTGTTAAGCCGCGTACACACGGGGCGGACTGTCTGGCCAACTTAGTCCGTCAGACAATCCGACGGACAGTCCGTCATACTTTCGAATGAACGGACTTGACCACACACACCACTTTTTGAGCGGACTAACACGGCGTACTAAGTCCGCCATACTATCCGCCCTACTTTTGAAATGAACGGACTCGCCCACACACGCGGAGGAAAGTCCGCTCATTTCGAGCGCGTCTCCAGGTAGGCGGGGCCCGCGAAGGAGACATCGCTGGCCCCGCCGTCTGGTATGGACTTAAAGGGGAACCCCAACGCCGAAAAAAATCGGCGTGGGGGTCCCCCCCAAGTCCACAACAGACCCTTGTGCGAGCACGCTACCCGGCCAGCCAGGAAAGGGGGGCGAGCGAGCGCCCCCCCCTCCTGAGCCGTACCAGGCCGCGTGCCCTCAACATGGGGGGGGTGCCTTGGGGAAGGGGGGGCCGCGCGCCCCCCCACCCCAAAGCACCTTGTCCCCATGTTGATGAGGACAAGGGCCTCTTCCCGACAACCCTGGCCGTTGGTTGTCGGGGTCTGCGGGCGGGGGGCTTATCGGAATCCGGGAGCCCCCTTTAATAAGGGGGCCCCCGGATACCGGCCCCCCACCCTATGTGAATGAGTATGGGGTACAATGTACCCCTACCCATTCACCTGTAAAATAATAGTACAAAAAAAAACACAACACACGAGATAAAATACTTTATTGCACAGCTCCGGGGGTCTTCCGTCTTCGGGGGTCTTCTCGCCGGACTCCTCCGCTATCTTCTTGTAGCTCTTTTGCTAGCGGAGGAGTCCGGCTTTCTTCCTCGCCGCCGGCCTCTTCTCCCGACTTCGGGGGTCTTGTCCCCCTCTTCGGTCTTCTGTCGCCGCCGTCGCCGCCGCCTTCCGTTCTTCTTCTTCTTCTTCTCCAGGAGATGTTGCCTCGACGATCTCTCCGGCCGGAATGCCAGGGACGCACTGCGCGGCCACTTATATAGGGACAAGGGGCGGTGTCACATGGCTTTATGTCACATGGGTTGATGTCACATGGGGACTATGACATCGTAAGGGGGCGGGGTCACCATGTGACACCAACCCATGTGAGATAAAGCCATGTGACACCGCCCCATTGTCCCTATATAAGTGGCCGCGCAGTGCGTCCCTGGCATTCCGGCCGGAGAGATCGTCGAGGCAACATCTCCTGGAGAAGAAGAAGAAGAAGAAGAAGAAGAAGAACGGAAGGCGGCGGCGACGGCGGCGACAGAAGACCGGGCCACCACCTGTAAAAGAGCTATAAGAAGGCACGGGGGCCCGGCAGAAGAACCGAAGAGTGGGACAAGACCCCCGAAGTCGGGAGAAGAGGCCGGCGGCGAGGAAGAAAGCCGGACTCCTCCGCTAGCAAAAGAGCTGCAAGAAGATAGGGGAAGTCGGGAGAAGAGGCCAGCAGGGAGGAAGAAAGCCGGACTCCTCCGCTAGCAAAAGAGCTACAAGAAGATAGCGGAGGAGTCCGGCGAGAAGACCCCCGAAGACGGAAGACCCCCGGAGCTGTGCAATAAAGTATTTTATCTCGTGTGTTGTGTTTTTTTTGTACTTTTATTTTACAGGTGAATGGGTAGGGGTACATTGTACCCCATACTCATTCACATAGGGTGGGGGGCCGGTATTAAAGGGGGCTCCCGGATTCCAATAAGCCCCCCGCCCTCAGACCCCGACAACCAACAGCCAGGGTTGTCGGGAAGAGGCCCTTGTCCTCATCAACATGGGGACAAGGTGCTTTGGGGTGGGGGGGCACGCGGCCCCCCCTTCCCCAAGGCACTCCCCCATGTTGAGGGCACGCGGCCTGGTACGGCTCAGGAGGGGGGGGCGCTCGCTCGCCCCCCTTTCCTGGCCGGCCGGGTAGCGTGCTCGGACAAGGGTCTGTTGTGGACTTGGGGGGGACCCCACGCCGATTTTTTTCGGCGTTGGGGTTCCCCTTTAAGTCCATACCAGGCGGCGGGGCCAGCGACGTCTCCTTCGCGGGCCCCGCCTACATGGAGACCCGCTCGAAATGAGCGGACTTTTCTCCGGGCGGGAAAAGTCCGCTCATTTCAAAAGTACGGCGGACTGGCAAACACACGGGCGGATTGTCCGCCGAAATGCGAGTCCGACGGACAGTATTAAGGAAATTCCGAAATACTTAGTCCGCCAGACTGCACGCTGAAAAAGTCTGCTGAAGCACACACACGAGCGGACTGTCCACTGAAATGTGTTTCGGCGGACTAAGTAGGCCAGACAGTCCGCCCGTGTGTACGCGGCTTTAGATTCTGCAGAAATAAGCTACCAAGCCAGCAACATACATTTCTCTTAAAAAGAAATAAAAAAATAGAAAGAAGTTAGAAATAAAAAAATATGTGTAATATTTTTTAAATATTCTGTGTGATGTGTTCTCAGAGGCATATTTAAAGTCTCATCTCTATATGTTCTCCTTTTTCTCAGTTAGTGGACCGCTGGCTAAAAATCTAAACATCTGTCTTGTGTGGTGGAAATATAATCCATATTTTCTAAATGTATATGCATGGCACTTTAACAGTTAAACAATTGATGATGAGATTGGGGGGAGCTGAAACTGAACAAGACCATGATGACCACCAGACATGGTGGTAAAATATTGTGTATGTTGGACGTAAATACGTAAATATTTCACATATTTTTAAACATATGGTAGCATTTTCAATTGAAAATAGATGAAAGTGACACCATTCATAAGCAAAGGTACATTTTGCCTAAGGATAAAGACCACATGATGTGTCCTATTATGTATATTAGCCAGAAAAACACCTTCTCTCTCCCTCTGATTCAGTTATACATTATTATTGAGAACTTATTTTTCCTGATATTATGCATAAGCCACCACTATGTTGTTGAATAGAAGTGCATTTAATTGCCATCCGCTCTCTCAATTGTCCCTGTGATGTTGGGTACACAGCTAAGAGGCGTCCTGGCCATGGACAGGCTAAGCTACCTGCAATCCATTACCCTTTTTCATTTAACTTGAGTCCACTGCAATCCAGGAGATGTATGACTGCTAAGCAATTACAGTATTAGATGGTTGGTGTAAGCAAGGTGTCACCAGCATTATCTTGTTCATTTTTTAATACTTAATTGCAGCATCAACCATAGCAACTCTTCATGATGTCCACAGCACATGTGCAGACCCAAAAGCACATATATCTCACCAACCTCAGTTATAGAAGAAACTGCTAGTTGTATTCTCAAGCAACTACCAAAAATGTAAATATCAATTTTGAGTGGTCTGATCCAATTAACCACTTGCTTACTGGGCACTTAAACCCCCCTCAGTCCCAGACCAATTTTCAGCTTTCAGCGCTGATGCACTTTGAGTGACAATTACGCGGGCATACAACACTGTACCCAAATGAAATTTTTATCATTTTTTTCCCACAAATAGAGCTTTCTTTTGGTGGTATTTAGTTACAGCTCGGAGTTTTATTTTTTGCTAAACAAACAAAAAAAGATGCAAAAAAAAAAAATCATGTTTTAATAGTTTGTTATAAAATTTTGCAAACGGGTCATTTTTCTCCTTCATTGAAGTGCGCTGATTAGGCGGCACTGATAGGCTGCATTGGTGAGCACTGATGGGCTGCATTGGTGGGCACTGATGGGCTGCATTGGTGGGCACTGATAGGCTGCACCGGTGGGCACTGATAGGCATAGTTAAGGCGGCACTAATAGGCACAGATAAGGCGGCACCGATGGGCACAGATAAGGCGGCACTGATGGGCAAAGATGGGCACAGATAAGATGGCACGGATGGGTGGCACGGATAAGTGGCACGGATGGGTGGCACGGATGGGCACTGATAGGTACCACAGATAGATGGGACTGATGGGCACTGATAGGTGGCACTGATAGGTGGCTCTGATAGGTGGCACTGCTGGGCACTGATGGGCGGCACTGCTGGGCACAGATGGGCGGCACTGCTGGGCACTGATGGGCAGCACTGGGGTGCAGCACCTTTGAGGCAGATTGGGTGGCACTGTGGGTGGCACTGTGGGTGGCACTGTGGGGTGGCACTGTGGGTGGCACTGTGGGTGGCACTGTGGGTGGCACTGTGGGCACTGACGGGGGGCACTGACGGGGGGCACTTACTTTTGCTTTTATTTTACTTCAGGATGGCACTGCGGGAGGCAGGTGGGCACAGGCAGGTGGCAGGTGGTCCCTTGTATTGATGGCCGTGATCGGGACTGATGTCCCGATCACGGCCGCCGGTGATCGGCTTTTTTTTTCTCTCCTCGCGCTGTCAGCGCGAGGAGGAATAATAGCCGATTACCGGCTCCGTTCTATCACATGATCAGCTGTCATTGGCTGACAGCTGATCACGTGATAAGGGATCGGGATCGACCCCTTACACGGATCGGTGATCAGGCGAGTCTCACGGACTCGCCGATCACAGAGCGCGCCGCGCGCGCCCCTCAGGGGGCGCGCAGGCCGCTCGTAACCGGGACGACGTCAATAGACGTAGTCCCGGAAATGTAGGTCCGCGCTAATGCCGTCATTTGGCAATAGCGCGGATCTGTAGTGGTTAAAGTATAAAATGGCTTGTGCAGAATTTTATATGGTGTTTAATGTTTTATTATTTTTTCATGAAAGTAGGTTTTTCTCTATAAAATACTGTTTACGGTTACGGTTACGGTTACTATTTAAGTGAAATTCTGGGATAAAAAAACACAGTCACTTCCAGCGCCAATAGGTCTTCCAAGGTGTGGAGTAATAGATGTCAGATAAAATATTGGTGTGAAAGGTATATATGGTATCCGAAACTGGGTGGATTCTGCCTTCCTCAGATGGGGTAATCTGAAAGGAACTACAAGAAAAACAAATGGAAGACGCGCACACCTAAGGCATTACCAAAGATAATTTAATAATAAGAAATGTTTATATAAAAGTGGGTACTCACAAAATACTAGAATCACGCGAAAACTACAAAAATGATTAAATATACCAATAAATACAAATTTATGAATTACCCCACAGTTTGGGAGATATTCAAAATCTGGCATAAATTGATGAACCATATTTGTTAAATGAGCAAGAATTGTAAATCTTACATACACCAAAATACATTGAATATGAAACCTTGAGACCCAAATTGATAAAAACCCAAAATCAAAATCACACCCAAAATCAAAAAACCCAAAATCAAAACCAAAATCAAAATCAAACGCCCAAATGCTCAAAGCTGAGTAAACCGATCGTACCTGCTTGCTCACCAACTGCTCTCCAAATAGCCTCAACAATAGATGCATGGAACATGTCGAGAAAACATAGATGCTCCGATAGTTGATATATTTAATAATATTTGTAGTTTTAGCGCAATTCTAGTTTTTCCAATTGTGTTCACTGTGTTGATGTTATGCAGGAGAATTGCTTCTTTTATAATATTCACAGTCACTTTGATGTAATTTTTGCACATGGTTAGTTTTGATCCTAGCGCAGTTTCTCTTTTTTTTTTTCCATACTCACAAAATACAGCTGTCAAAAGGTCATAAACACAGTGCATGGACATGCACAGAACACAGGGTACAGCTATCGTGTTTCGGGGGAGCCTAGCTCTGAGGAAGGGGGTGAGCCCCCGAAACACGTTCGTTTTCCCCATGTTCTGTGCATGTTCATGCACTGTGTTTATGGCCGTTTGTCAGTTGCATTTCATGAGTACCCACTTTTATATAAAAATGTGTTATTATTAAATTATCTTTGGTAATGTACTAGGTGTGTGTGCCTTCCATTTATGTTTTTCTTGAAACTCTGGGATAAGCCTAACTACTCTTAAAACTTAAAACTACATATACAGTACATCTTTCTTATACAGGTTAGTAATAGTTCTTAGAACAGGGGAGGGGGCAGTTTTAGATATAATAGGGTTATCCCAGAATTCAACTTGAAAATGTTACTAAACCCACAACACTAAAATCAGTCTGTATAAACAGTAAAGCGTACTTGTTATACTCACTGTGGAACCTAAGGGGTTAATCCTCTGCATTGTGTAAAAAGGCTGTTTGATCTGGTCTTCTCTGATCCTCCCCCTCTTCCACTGTCCACAATCCATCTCCCGATAGGACAAAGCCTTTGGAGTCACTCTACACATGCTCAGTTTGGTGTGTATTACTAGAGAGTTTTTTTTTCTTGGGAGGATGCATGTGATCAGCACATGGCCAATAAGCACTGTCCAGACAGAGGGTCAGGGCCTCATAGGACAGTCAGAGGAGAATGAAATAGTCCTCCTACAAGCTTTAACCAGACCCTCATAGAAGTCACAAAACTGTTATATAATGTTGATGAGAAAAGGTATTTAGCAGATTATATTTACTAAAATATATGCATGTCCATTTTCTCTGTATACTGTGGGAGACCAGATATAGTGAATGCAGGGTCCTGGGTTTAGTAACATGTTAAGCCTGCAGGGGGGCAAATTTTCTTTGGGGGGGGGGGGGGCTTTACTACCACTTTAAGGTACACACACCAGCCATATTTCCTATTGGCGTCTACCACAATTTTCAAATTCTTTTATTCACAATATAGTCTTTTGAATGCTGCTGGGCTTTCACATGGTAAACACACTCTGATATTTTCCACTATTTATTTTGTCACACATTTCTGTGTCAATGTCTTCTCTCGTTCCTTGGCTGGTTGTAAACTGCATTAGAGTACATTAACAAAATAGAACATTAGACACAAACAAGTAAAAAAAAAATCTAATTATCCTTTGTTGCAAAGCGCCATATGTTCCTTGCAGCATCAAAGTAAAGAGTGTTAAGCACAGCGACTTCTGAGGAATCTGTAATACGAATGCTGCAGCAGAATGGGAGAGGAAGGAAGCAGGTGCTTAGGAATGGGGATTTCATTAAGCATTTCATTTAGTCAAACTATATTATTTCTTCCATAAAGAAAACTAAATAGGACGATGGAGTTTTTTGCCTCTATATTCCACATCAAATGTCATTTAGTCATTGCCAAGGGGGGCGATTAATCTTGCATGCTATCGTAATACCCAAATAACATCTGCTTAAATTGACAAAGAAAAACAGATTTACAACCTAAAATAGGAAAGGCTGGCACCGATCCATGTCTGATTGGTTAAAATGTACTTCTTTGCTATTAAGAATTGAATTTTAAAGGGTGCGTCATTTTAGAAAAGCGATCCCCTGGCTCAATAATTGCTTGAATACAGTGCCTCTATTTAAATAATGTCTGAATAAAAGCTACCTGAATAACGTCAAATTCTGAAATACCTTCTGGATATATGTTACCAGTAAAATTATAACAATCAAAGCATAGTATTATACAAAAGATAAATAAATACTTCTATGTGTCATCTTAATAAAACCTTATCAGAATGAAAAATCAAATAATAAAGTGCATATAGTGCAATTTTGTAAATATCTTTCTGCAAACAGTAATGTCCGGTATAATTCATAAAACTGATAGCAAGCAATTCAATTCAAATAGTAGTGGAAGTAGTCATCTGAGGTTATTAAATACAGTTCATAATATTGTGCAAAAGTCCAACTGTGATAATCAACCACAACCAAGGATCAGGTTGTAAAATGTCAATATTCTTATACCACAAATTAGGAAACACAGGGCACAATAAATGATTCACAAGCCAACGCACTAATTAAGTGTGGTCGCTGTAACTTCAATCTACTAGAGCATATACAAGGCTCTGACATAGACACCAGAGTATACCGTGCCTTGAAAAACTATTCATACCCCTTGACATTTTCCATATTTTGTAATGTTACTACCAAAAACGTAGATATATTTTATTGGGATTTTATATTTCTTTTTTTTAATCGAAAAACAAACTTTATTGAAAAAAAAAAGAAAGAAACAGAAGATAACATACATAGCAGGCATAAATACGATACATCAAATAACGTGGGCCAATCTGGCCAAGGCAGTGTTGCATACATGAGAGCATTGGGTTAGCTGCGCTGTATAGGGGTCCGACACCCATCATGGGTAGATGCATTATTAGAGCTAATTTGTGTCAACCGGGGAGGGGGAGCAGGCAAAAGGAGAGACAAAAGGGGGGGGGGCATAATAAAAGTAGGTCCTTAAGGTGGAGGAAGCACCGAAGGGGATAAGCAGAGGGGGGAGGGGGGCAAGGGATCAATATAACAGCATATCAAGTACACGTCTCCCCATCTCCCAACCACCTACCACAGATCCGCTCGTATTTAAGTGGACATCCTCTATGTGTATAAACCAATTTCTTATAAGGGAGGGTATCGTTAACCTCTTTTTTCCAGCACTGGACCGTGGGGGGGAGGGCCTGCATCCAGCCACGAGCAATCACTTTTCGCGCCAGGAACAGTGTTTCATGTAGGAAGGTGCGAAGGGACTTGTCAGCTTCTAATTCTGGTAAGAGACCAAGCAGACACATCTTCGGATCAAGGCTAGCAGGAGAGCCCATTTGGTCATGGAGAAAGCGAATTACCTGTATCCAGTATGTTTGGATAACCGGACAGGACCATATGAGGTGATAGAAGGAGCCTGGAGTGTGGTCGCATAAGCGGCATCCTGGATTATACGTGGGTTTAAACCGTGCTATCTTCTGGGGGGTCAGGTATGTCCTATGTAGAATGTATAGCTGTGTGAGGCGGTCCGAGAGCCTGGGGGAGACTCTCTTCACGTCCCCCAAGACTTCATCCCACTCCTCATCCTCAATCACCCCCACATCCAGCTCCCATCTGGCCTTGGCAGCATAAGCCAATGCCCCGGTGCCTGGGAGACGGATGGCGGAGTAGAGGGCGGAGATCAACTTGGTTGGCCCAGCACCTGTGACTATATCCACTATGGGAGGGACTGTCAGAGTGGGGTTGGAGCCGGCAAATTGAGTCTGTAGCGCATGCCGGAGCTGTAAATATCTGAAGAAAAGATGGTTAGGGAGTGTGAATTCTTCCTTTAGTGACTGAAAGGATTTAATCCCAGTGTTAGTCATAATTTGGTGCACATACAGGATCCCATAGCGTGTCCAGGCTGCGGGGTCCGGAACGGACAGCAATTCGGGCAAATGAGTGTTGAACCAGAGAGGCGTGTAAGAATGAACCTGTGGGGTCCCAAGTTTGTTAAGGGCCGCCCGCCATATCCTCCGGTGGTGCGTCAGCATGTCTACCTTGTGATGAGGGGGACGTCTGGACAGTGGGGCCCTAAGGACTGACTGAAGTGGGGTGTGGGCTGGGTCATCAGGGCGTTTACAAAGTAATGTCTGGTATCTTGGTAGCTCGCTCTTGTCAAAGTGATAGAAGTGGGACAACTGGGAGGCAAGATAATAATCCTGGAAATCTGGAAGAGCAGCCCCTCCCATTGTCACTGGGCTCTTCAGAAGTCTCCAAGACAATTTGTGTCTGCTGTGGCCCCATATAAATGAATTAAGAATTGATTTAATCGTCTTGAAAACATTTTGTGGTATATACAGGGGTGCATGCCACACCAAATACAGTATCTTGGGCAGGAGTATCATTTTGACCAGATTGATGCGTCCCATAACACCCAAAGGTAGTCTGGCCCAGGTTTGAGTCTTGTTCTTGATCAGGGTGAAACGGGGTTCAATGTTCAGGGGTATATAGCCTGTCAGCGATCTAGTGACCTGCACTCCTAAATACTTGATCACGGAAACCCTAGGGAGATTTAGAGGAGGGGACGTGGGCACAGGGGGGAAATGATCAAGCGGAAGGATCTGGGATTTAGACCAGTTGATGCTCAGACCCGAATGACTACCAATACAGTCTATGGTGTGAAGGGCTGCAAGGAGAGAAGGACCCGAGTCGGCTAAGTATAGGAGTGTATCATCAGCATACATCCCGATCTTTTCCTCCAGATCTCCTATCCTAAGGCCACAAATTCTGGTGTCTGCGCGAACCATAATAGCTAGTGGATCCACAGCCAACGCATACAGCATGGGAGAAAGGGGACAACCTTGTCGAGTCCCTCTCTCCAGCGGGAACTGATCAGAGAGCCAGCCGTTCACAAGCACCTTGGCCCTCGGGGATTGATACAGGAGTTGGACCCATCGAATAAAGTTGGGGCCAAGTCCGAATCCCGAGAGGCATTCCCACAAGTAGTTCCATTCCACGGAGTCGAAGGCCTTGGCAGCATCCAAGGCCACCACTACCCGCGAGCCGACTTCATCATGGGATCCCTGGATGTTCATGAGTAAGCGGCGGATATTCATGGCGGTGTTTTTTCCTGGCATAAAGCCAGTCTGGTCAGGGTGGATCAGTGAGAGGATGACCTGATTAAGGCGGGAGGCAAGAATCTTGGCCAGTATTTTAATGTCGACCTGTAGTAGGGAGATAGGTCTATACGATTCCGGGTAGTTTGGGTCCTTCCCTGGCTTGGGAATCACTACTATTTGTGCTTCTCTCATGGAGGGGGGTAGGATTCCCGTGTCAAATATGGATTTATATAAGTCGTGAAGTTTAGGAGTCAAAATTTCAGAGTAGGTGGCATAAAATTCAAGTGGTAGACCGTCCAGTCCTGGTGCTTTAGAAGTGGCCAGAGAGGAGATAACCTCAGAAATATCCTCCTCAGTAATAGGGGCCTCTAAAAGGTCACGTTGGGCGTCTGTCAGTTTGGGAAATGTAACTCTCGCTAGGTAGTCTCTGGTGTCTTGGGGAGTACGGGTGACCCGAGTGGCGTAAAGTGCTTGATAAAATCTCGCAAATTCCTCCGCCACCCGTTGTGGATCCGTAATACCATTCCCCTGGGTGTCTATCAGTGAGACCACGACTGGGGGATGGGAATCTAGGTGGGCGAGGTAAGCAAGTAGTTTGCCCGATCTTTCTCCATATTCAAATATCCTCTGCCTACAGAAAAAGATGCGCTGCTTGGCCTGCTCTGTGTGCATTTGGGAGACCTGTCGCAGCTGGAGCTTAAGTTTAGTAGCCGTGGCAGGCGAGGGGTCTCCACGAAACTCCTCCTCCAGTCTTTGTAGGTGATCTGTAGCCTGTTGGATAACAAGTTTTGACGACCGCTTAAGTCTGTTAATACGTGTGGTGAGCAGGGAGCGGGCGTAGAGCTTAAATGTGTCCCACACTATATAGTAGGCAGCGGAATCCCCGCTGACCGTAAAATAGTGTTGCAATTCCATGGGGATGTCTTCTTGCTCCTGCAGAGCAGTTAGCCAAAATGGGTTCAGCCGCCAAGTAGGAGAGGGAGAGGCCTTCAGGAGCCGCATCGTAATCCAGTAGGGGGAGTGATCCGAGAGAATTCTCGGAGCAAAGCCCACATCTTCCAGTCTTGGTGTCAGAGTCTGTGAGATGAGAACAAAGTCAATTCGGGACATGGCATTATGGCTGGCTGAAAAGTATGAGTATGCTTTAGCATGTGGATGCTTGTGGCGCCATGTATCTACAAGAGCAAAGTCCGTCAATATACGATGTAGTCTGGTATGGGCAGGTGGGTCACCGGGGGAGTCCGGTGTGCCCATTCGGTCCACACGGCTTGGACATCATATCCCATAACTGGGTACCAACAGGGGACATCCACAGGTTAAAAACCATTGGAGGCATGGAACTTAATTGCAGAGGAGCATAGATACCCAAAGTAACAAAAAGAAAAACGAAGGGGGAGAAAAAAAAATTAGACAAATGGGGGAGGGAAAAGTGTACAAAAATCCTAATAGTCCTAGGGGGGCGACTTCTCCTCTGGAAGGTGCACGGGGAGTAGGGGCCACAAAGGTGTGATACCATCACGGCTGAGCAGAGGGGAGCTCCGCCCGCCAAATGGATGATGAAGAAAGTACAGTAGAACAGTCCTGGATGACGGGTAATCCTCAGCCCACCCCAGGTGCTCCTGAGGTACAGGGAAGGCAGGGATCTCAGGCCAGCGAGAATGCCGGGAAAGGATAGTCATGCTGTAAGATCTAATACGAGGTGAAAAGAAAATCTTTCCGAGTTTATCCGCTGGCCCTGCACGGGCAGCTATTGACAAGGTGCACAGAGCGACAGCTTAATCGCCAAAGTAGCAGCAGGAGAGATCGCGGGCACCCATGGGAGCAGAAGAAGGGAAGAAAAAACATCCACAGCTTGCAGGTAGGGCAACATGTTCAGGCTCGGTGTTCTCTCTGGTCAATCCAGGTGGATGCCAATTCAGGGTCATCAAAAAAGTGGGTTCGGCCCTCGTGTTCCACGCGAAGCTTCGCAGGACACAGCATTGCATATTTAAGGTGTAGAACCCGGAGGCGTCGCTTAACATCCTGGAACTTGGATCTCTGCCATTGCACCTCACTGGAAAGGTCCGGGAATACTGCCACATGGGTATTGGTATGGGGAATATTACCCCTCTCTCTAGTCAGGCGGAGGATTTTGTCACGGTCCCTGAAGTTAAGAAATTTCGCAATCAGGGTACGCGGTGGGGCCCCCTGGGGAGGGGGGCGGGCCGGAATTCGATGAGCTCTCTCCACTGCGATCATCACCGAAAATGCCTCTCTGCCGAAGGTGGAGGTCAGGAGATTTTCGAGGAAACCCGCTGGATCGTTACCTTCAGCTGTCTCAGGGAGGCCGATAAAGCGGAGATTACATCTTCGGAGACGATTTTCCATGTCGTCCTGTTTCGCGCTAAGCTGTTGCAGCTGACGGCGTACCTCATCAGTAGTGTGTTGTAGGGGGTGTATGATGTCTTCAGCTCTACTGATGTGGGTCTCTGTCTCCGCCACTCGATCCCGAAGGGTAGAGAGATCTTGCCGGATGAGGGACACATCAATTTTGACCTCCTCAATTTTGGAGGTGAGCGTGCTCTGACATAGGGCTATAGCGTCCAGAACTTGATTAGTGGCCGACGTAGAGTGGTCTGCGTCAGGGGGAGCACCAGCGCCATCCTTGGCCCGGTGCTCTTCTTCATGGCGGTGGTACCTGGCAAGTTTGTCAGCGGCCTCGTTGGACTTTTTAGGTGGGGACATGGTCCAGTATAGCCTGGGGTGTTCCAAAATGGCCGCTATGTATTAGGCCAGCGTTCACCCTCCCCTCTCGTGACAGTCACAAAAAGCCGCAGGCAAGGCTAGTAGATGGGGGCTGAGGGCCTGCAGGAATCAGCGGCTGCAGCAGGGGAGAAACGGGCACAGGGCGAGCAGGAGGCCACAAAGTACGTAGCAAAGGGGCTGCATTGATTGTCACACATTATGATATGTTGACAAGAATCATCTAGTGTATATAAATGACAGGTTAGAAAATAATCAATCATAAATGAATGAACAAGAAATAGCGGAGTTACTACTAAGTTCTGTCGAAACGTATAAAGATGGGTATTGTCCTTCCTCCTGGACACCCCATTGGGGACAAACTGTGCACTGGGTGGAGTCAACACCATCTACTGTAGTTCTCCTTTAACCATTTTTTATTTCATACATTACATTACATAACAGTGTTATGAAATTTACGGTCTTTCTGAGATGTTTCTAAGCAGGGAGTGGTTCAGGTGGGGCTTAAATACATTTGAGTGTACCAATCCATCCAGAGTGCCCACTGTTTTTTTTTGCAAGTTGCATGTGGCCTTCAGATATAGCAAACATACATTCATATGTACTGTGGGTGTTCATCAAGTGGATCACTTCACTCAAGTGTATGTGGTCTGAGCATCTCCAGGGGTGGACTAAGGCAAGTTTAGCCGCTAGAAAGATATGTACTATTGTGTAACATAAGTTAAGAGGATAGCCATTAATTCCAATATTGAGGAGAGCTAGCTCTGGTGAAAGAGGAATCAAGGCGTTAGTTACATCAGATATCAGTTGGGAAGGTAGCCTCCCAGACTTTTGTGATCTTTTGACATGCCCATAGTAGGTGGACAAGGTTTTCTGGCATTCCACAATCCCTCCAGCACAGAGATGATTTGGAAGGTTCAAAGGTGTGGATTTGCGTGGGGTGATGTACCATCTTAGGTTGTATTTGAACATGAGATCCCATAAATTGGAAGATTTTGTTAGTCAAAGGCAAGATGAAATGGCTACTTCCCATTGTAGGTTACTAAATGTGAGGCCTATGTCTTTTTCCCATTTGATTATAGGGGGCCATTGTTTGAAGGTTACTTTGTCTTGTAGGAGTTTATAGAAGTTTTGTGGAGGAGGGGGTTGCGAATTAGGCAATGGGTTATTTGGATGTATTTGAAGCATTTTTTGTTGGATAGAGAGAAAGATTTTTGATAGTGAGGGATAAAGAGATCATCTGTGTAGAGATCCGATATTAGCAGTGCGAATATTGGTAAAGAGGGTTTGCTGGGGTTGGACCCTGTGGGGGCATTTGAGATATAATAATCAAATGCATTTTTGATTGCAAGAATTGTAGGGGAGAGGGCTGTGTTTTTCCGTTTAACCACTTGCCAACCGCTGTCGGCATATATATGTCGGCAGAATGGGATGGCTGGGCAAAGTAACGTACTCATACGTTACTTTGAAATTCCCACCGTGTATGCCCGTGGCCATGTCCATGGGACCCGTGGACTCGATCACCACGGGGATACCCGCGATCCTGTCGCAGAGCTCAAGAATGGGGAGATGCCGATGTAAACTAATGGCAGGACACTGATCGTCTGCTCCCTGTCATTGGGAGCAGCAATCAGTGTCAACATCACACAAGCCCATCCCCCAGACAGTTAGAAACAGTGCCCTAGGACACAGTTAACCCCTTCACTGCCAGTGACATTTTTACAGTAATCAATGCAATGTAATCGCTGTACTAATGCCAATGGTACCAAAAATGTGTCAGAATTGTCCGATGTGTCCGCCATAATGTCGCAGCCATGATAAAAATTGCCTAAAATGATCGCCTCCATTACTAGTAAAAAAATAAAATTTTATAAAAATGCCATAAAACAATCCCCTATTTTGTAGATGCTATAACTTTTGCGCAAACCAATCAATAAACGCTTATTGCGATTTTTTGTACCAAAAATATGTAAAAGAATACCTAACGGCCTAAACTGACTTTTTTTTGGGGGGGATATTCGTTATAGCAAAAAGTAAAAAATAATGTGATTTTTTCAGAATTGCTGCTATTTTTTGTATAAAGTGCAAAAAAAAAAAAAAACGCAGAGGTGATCAAATACCCCCAAAAGAAAGCTCTATTTGTGGGAAAAAAAGGATGTCAATTTAGTTTGGGAGTCACGTCGCACGGCCGCGCAATTGTCAGTTAAAACGACGCAGTGCCAAATCACAAAAAGTGCTCTGGTCAGGAAGGGGGTAAATCCTTCCGGGGCTGAAGTAGATAAAGCAGAGTTCCACCTAATTATTATTTTTTTAAGTATACAAGTCTACAAATACTGCAGCTGCTGACTTTTAAAATAAGGACACTTACCTGTCCAGGGCCCCCGTGATGTCAGCACCCAGAGCCGACCCATCCCTCGGCTCTTGGGTGGCGGCGCCGCCATCTTCGGTGAGGGAATCCCTACTGCGCATGTGCAACTCAAGCTGCACGATCGCACTGGTCCCTGATGTCTTCTGGGACCTGTGTGTCTCCCAGAAGACAGATGGGGGATGGAGAAGGCACCAGAAGTGGAGTAGGTCACCGCGAGCGGTTTGGCTATCTATGCACGGAAGTGGGAGCAAAATACCTGTATTAGACAGGTATCTGCACCTCCCTCCCCCTGAAAGGTGCCAAATGTGACACCGGAGGGGGGGAGGATTCCAAAAAGCGGAAATTCCATTTTGGTGGAACTCTGCTTTAAGGATGGGGGGGCTCAGGAACCAATATACACTGAATGGAGGTAAGGAATGATTGTGAAATTGGTATAGGTAAAGTTCTAAATAGATAAGAGATAAATAGACAAGGATAGTGAGCAAGTGGTGAAACCCATCAAGGCAGGTTGGTTTTGGGTTGGAGACATCACTGTATGCAGTAAATTCACTGAAATTTAAAAATACTAATTGCGGCTAATATGCAGGAAGTGTATAATATGAGATAATATGATAATATGTGATAAATACATAACATAAAAAAAATAGCGAACCATAACACAACATACAGTAAAATATAAATACACAAAACAGCGAAAGTAAGAATCCTACCTGAAAAGAGAAATAAATACTACACTCTATTTCTCAAAGCATTACAGGCATACCCCACTTTTAAGTACACAATGGGGTTTATTTACTAAAGCTGAAAAGTGCAAAATCAGGCTCACTTCTGCACAGAATCCAATGAGCTTCTAACCCCAGTTTGTTCAATAAAGCTTTTGTAATAAAACATGGAAGCTTATTAGTTTCTATACAGAAGTGAGCCTGAATTTGCACTTTTCAGCTTTAGTAAATAAACCCAACTTTTCAGCTTTAGTAAATAAACCCCATTGTGTACTTAAAACTGGGAAATGCCTGTAATACCCTCCAGACCCTTTATTAGCTTTGTTGCCCTTCTTTGTACTTGCTCCATTTCCAGTACATTCTTTCTGAGGACTGGTGCCCAGAACTGGACAGCATATTCTATGTGCAGCTGGACCAGAGTCTCGTAGAGCGGTAGAATTATTGTTTTTCCTCTGGATCCCTTTTTAATGCATGCCAATATTCTGTTTGCTTTGTTAGCAGCAGCTTGGCATTGCATGCCATTGCTGAGCCTATCATCTATCCTTTTCCATCCTAGGTTCCCCCAGAGGTTCTCCCCCCAGTGTATAGATTGCGTTCATATTTTTGCCACTGAAATGCATTATTTTACATTTTTCTACATTAAACTTAATTTGCCCACCCCATTAATTTGTTCATATCTTTTTGCAGGGTTTCCACATCCTGTGGCGAAGTTATTGCCCTGCTTAGCTTAGTATCTTAAAAACTGAAAAGTAAATGTTCTCTTTGAAAAGGGAATATTTGCTAGTTTAGTAAATTGAGTGAAACTATGTTCACTTTGAACCAGTGGTGGCCCGTCCATAGAGGGCAAGGATTGAATTGTATGGAACCAAGCCTAGATATGGGATTAAGGGGTAGATGATGCTCAGTCGGTTCCTCACTCTCTGGGATCCAGTAACTCGGTATCTTGGTAAAACAACTCTGTAAAATCTGTGCAGATTATTCTTTCCCCTTGGAACCTCCGAATAGTGAGGTACACGTTGCCTCACTCTCCATTCTTCTGGATAGGAATTCCTCAATATGGTCAGTAACACTGAAGCAGTATTACGTACAGCTGATATGTCTAGAAGTAGGATCTCAAGCTATAAATGACCTTGTTGCTACCATTATCAGGCAGACTAGCTCTAGTCTCTTCTTCAGCACTATACAAAGGTCTGCATCTTTGCATCTGGGTTAGGACATTATCCTTCCAGCATGTCCAAACTAAAATATCTAAATTATAACAAGCATTAGAAATGGACTCGATGTTGAAGAAATACATGAAAGTGGCCCTTCTTCAAAGGTCAGTGATGGGCTCTTTAGGCCTAGTGGCATCAGAGGTGAGCGTGCACTGTCCATTAAGACAATTGCACTGTTGCTGGTGAAGGCAGCTCAAAGGGCTTAGATGGATAGGACACATCCATCAATTGGGTGCAGAGATTGCTTTACCAGATGATAAGTGATGAGAATGCTGTCTGGTGTGAGGCGACTCCTTTTATAGTATAGCCAGTCCTGGAATTGGGTGTGTGTGGGGGGGGGGGGGGGGGCTGAGTCTACCCACACATATATGCTGTTATGCTTTAGCGTCAGGAAAGGAAAATTACCATCAGGTAAGTATACAATTTTCAGTTTTCTCTCTTCCAGAATTCACACTCTATAAGCAAGGGCTCCAGGAGCATGGGTACTGCGGCTTGGGGCTTGATAAGTAAAGCTGACCAACTTAACTTAAAAATCTAGGTGTGGGCTATGTGCAGACTATAAATAGGCAAAGTGACAGCGTATCTTTAAATATCAGCTTGATATCAAAATTTGTTCTATCACACATGTAAAATATAACTTGATTAAGTAGTTGTGATTTGACTTGTAGTTCAGTAGCAATATGGAAAAAAGTGCCTTATTTAAGATGCAGTGATTCTGTCAGTTTGGAAATTAAATCTTATAATTCATTTTAAAAGTGTTCCAAGGGTGTTTTTTTACTTTTCACTTCAGGCTACAAACTAAATTACTACATTATAAGAAAGCAGCATAATATGAAGAATACAATACCTCTTAAACTAAAAGATAAAGACATGAGGAATTTAAGTCCTGGGACTGAGTAGTGTAGCATTAGATGTTTCTGGTGGCAAGTGATAGACAATTTTGGGATTGAGGGATTATAAATTCTGGGGTTAATTTCCAAGATTTATTTAACTTAGAAAGACACTTGGATAATTAGTGAAAGAGCTTCAACATTATAAATTAAGTTCAGTTAAATTTGACTTACTACTACTACTAGATACTGTATACCATGGTCAGGTAAATGGGAACCTTCTCAGATGCCATGCCACTTAAGTACACTTAGTGATAATGATTGAAGATTGAAAGTCTTGTGCTGTGTGTACTCATAAGTGTATGTCTACCATAATAGCTGGATTACAGCTTAATTTCTTATCATTGTTCCAATAAGGGTGAGGTTACACCTTACATTAAAGAATTATGGGGAGAGGAGGTTTTTGTCAGCATAAGAAAGGTTGTATCTTTTGACTGGCTGCCATTATGCATATGGTATGGCAAAAACTGCAAAAGCCAGCCTGCGATATATGAGTTTGGGTCCTGCAGGTCAACTGCCTTCAGCCAGAGCCTACCCACTAACATTAAGAGCTGTGTAAGTATGTCTGTAAAGCAATAAGAGGCTGTCATATTACTCTGGAACAAAAAGTATATCTGTCACAATAGTTGATGAGCAAATTGAATTACAAAGCAGAGGAATCTGCAAATTTGCTTGAACATACCAGTTTGTGCAATGTACAGAGAGCATGAAGTTCATAAATCACAACTTGAGACATGTAATTGCACACAGACTAGAAAACTGCAATGAAATTAACAGGAGAATAAAAAATTAGTTTGGCAATTGTCCTAGATCAGTTGTCACAATTTAGTATTATTAGTATATGTCTGAGAACTTTACCATGCATGGGTTTCAGCTCAACATGAATGCACCTTATATTACGGAGTTTTGGGCTTGTGTTGATGGCATCAGTTTTAAATCAGTTTGAAATGCTTCTAAGATCCAGTGAAGTAGCATAGGGGGCCACAGGAGAGGTTGTCCTGGGTGCTAAATTCTAAGCCCCCTGTACACACGGTTGGACATTCTGATCACCAAATCCATCGGATAATTTCCGAAGGATTTTCTCCAAAACTGATGTTGCCTACACACGGTCGGACAAAGTTGTCGGACTTTCCGGTTGTCAAGAACGCAGAGGCGTAAGCCGCGTACGACAGGACTATAAAAGGGAAGTTCAGCACCACGTGTGGCACCCTTTAGGCTCCTTCTGATCTCGTGTTTATCGCCTATTAGTAGAAGTTTGGTTAGAGACGATTCATGCTTTTCAGATTTGCTTCAGATCATTACTGCTCTATAGTGTGTGCTTGTGGGTGTGTATCTGCTTATCGGTGCATGTAGTCAGTTCGCATTTGTTTGTCATTGTGGCCTATAATATAGTACGTTTTGATTATCAGTGCTTATTGTCCACTCGTTTCTGGTTTTCAGTTCGTTCTTTCAGGCCTCGCTGTTTATCAGTGCTTTCTGTTAGTCCATTCTGACCAGCCGACCCTTTTAAAGCCATGTTTCGTGTACGTACTCGTCGTCGAGTTTGTGCTGTGCAGGGGTTTGGTGTTGGGCTTTTAGCTCTGACACAAGCCCAGTCCATGAATAGGGTGAGGAGGAGTTCATGGAGCAAGAATTGGTTGCTCCAGCATGACCAATTCTCACACATGCCTTTGCTTCGTGAGATCCGGGAAAATAAACCTGATGATTTCAGGAATTATCTTTGGATGACGGACCCCGTTTTTCACCGTCTTCTGGCTTTGCTGTCCCCTTATAGGCAGGATATCTGCATGCGGCAAGCCATCAGTCCGGAGCAGAGGATAGTTGCCAAGTTGCGGTACTTGGCGACAGGGAGAAGCCTTCAGGACCTCAAGTTCTCCATAGCCATCTCCCTCTGGCTCTGGGGATCATTATTCCAGAGACCTGATCTGCCATCATACAGGTCCTGCAGAAGGACTATATTAAGGTAAGATTTTTCCTTCAACATCACATTCTATGTATTTAAGGTTTACTAATGTATTGTATTTCTTTCATCATTCCCTTATTACCATGATTGTAATATGCTGTAATTGATATGCTGTGTCCTTTTGTCTTCATGTATGCTGGAAGCTTTTAAAGTTCCTTTTTTGTTCTTCATGCATATTTGCCTAACCTCCACAGCATGCTCTTCTGGGCCCATACACCTCTAGCCTAGTCACTTAGCAATGTATTTTGTCAGCTCCATAGTATTGCTTTCCGCTAAACACCCCCTAAAATGTGTGCAAATGTTATGTGTGTGCTTAAATTCATGCAGAGTGCCAGAGGGTTTTTTTGGTGGGCCAAACTCATTAGGAACCCCCCTCCCCCAACTGCTAGGTCAGCTGATAGCAATCCTCTATCTGCTGACTTTGCCAAACCCAATACACATTACACCTACCTCTTTTGTGGTCGGATTTATGGATGAATTCACCAAAGCATGTAGTGCAAGGGCCTGCCTCAATACTTTCAAATGCTACTGTTTTAAGTTTTTTTTTTCTCCTATTATTATCTTGATAGGTAATAGCAGAATGTAAAAATGTGCTTCCATTTGTTGTTGTTTTTTGTTGTATTACGACACTTCTTACCTCTCCAGTGGGCTGCCAATAGTGTAAGTAAGGAGGGTATGGCCAATGTATCAAACATTATTTATGCATTCAGCTCTCAATGAAGTGGAGAGGGTTACCTGTGCCTGATAAGGGGAACTTATACTTTTGGCTTTAAATACTCATTTAAAAAAATGTTATACTGATCTTGGGCAAAAATGTTTGTGTCTAATCTGCTTGCAATGTCAATGTGCAAAATTAAAATTTTTTCCTTTCTTGTTTGACTCCACAATTTCCTTCAACGCCACAGGAATGGCAGACTGTGGCCTCCCACTTGGCCACCCATTGGAACTTTCCCAATTGTGGAGGTGCAATTGATGGGAAACATGTCCGCATCATCCTACCCCCCAACTCGGGGTCCTCCTATTATAATTACAAGGGGTATAATAGTATTGTGATGTTGGCGGTGGTGTCAGCAACATATGACTTCCTGTATGTGGACGTGGGGAAAAATGGACAGATGTTGGATGGTGGAGTGATCGCACAAACGGAGTTCAACTGGCGTCTCCAGAGTGGCAGTCTGGGCTTGCCACCTCCAGAGGAGAACGTGAAAGGACTCCCCTTCGTCTTCATCGCGGATGAGGCGTTTGCTCTGGCAAACCATCTTTAATTTCCGGCTGGCCAGAGCCAGAAGAGTAGTGGAAAACACTTTCAGGATAATGGGCAGCCGGTTCTGCCTATTTTTGACACCAATCCACATGGATGAATATAAACTCAATCATATTGTGCTTTCGTGCTGGATGCTGGACAATTTTTTGAAGAAACACTCACCGAACTATGTGGCCTCAGTTGGGCCTGACGCAGACTTACCTGAAAATGCCAACCTGACGGCCCTTGAAGCTGGCCGTACTGGCTTGCCCCCGCAAAGTCAGAACAAGATATATGGAGTACTTTGTGGGTAGAGGGGCCATTGATATGCCAGACAATGTCTGAGAGGCATTTTTTTAATACATTTTTCTTTCAAACTGCAATAATATTTGTTTTCATTTACTGCTTGGGTTTGTTTTAGGGTGTCCCCTAGCTTTTTCTTTTTTTGGTTATTTTTGGGGCCTTTTTCTTCAACAGTGCAAACCCAATTTCTGTGAAAGATGAGGTGACAGTCTCTTCTTCAGATAATATTATTATGTTGTGGGTCTGCTACACAAACACACACCTTGTTTTTGTTGTTAATGTATGAGGTGCATTACTGACAAAAATATTGCTAATTTTCAGCACCATGACAGGAATGTGTTGAGTCATAAAAATGGCGTGATTGGGGCAAATTAAAAAGCACTGTGGGTATTATTTACTAAAGGCAAATCCACTATGCACTACAAGTGCACTTCAAAAGTGCACCTGAAACTGCACTTGGAGTGCAAAGTGGATTTGCCTTTAGTAAATAACACCCATTGTCACAGAAAACAACAACTTTACTACAAATACTGCTTTTGCGCATTGAAAAAATAAGCCACACATTGTTCATAATTAAACTTTTTACTCAAAGCACATTCACATGTGTATTTATAAAAGGGTTTTACAACAAACCAACATATTTGGTGTATATAACCTTATTTTTGGTAACATTTATATAACTTGCCATTTTTGTGTAAACAGGCATGTATCAAAGCATAACATACAGAACACAGGAACGTACAAAGTTCAACTTTGAAAAGTGAAGACAATATCAGACATTAGTATGTACAAGCTGTGTTGATATTGCCTTCATCACATGGGGTGTCACCCCCGTAAAAGCCAAATTTGGAAAATGCACACAAATTGTGAATCAAACTGGGCATTTTCCTCC
The DNA here is from genome assembly GCF_037356315.1 of Lithobates pipiens. Lineage (NCBI taxonomy): Eukaryota > Metazoa > Chordata > Amphibia > Anura > Ranidae > Lithobates > Lithobates pipiens. The sequence goes on from NW_027507784.1 coordinate 75,599,213, forward strand.
TGATCTCATGCCTAATATCAAAATTTGCTATCTCCCATCATTGGGGATCAATGTACGTGTTTTGGGGTTGCAACCCCTTCATCTTAGCCACTTTAGGAGCAAGGAAGGGGTTGTACCCACAAGACGTGTACATTGATCCCCCATGATGGGAGATAGTACATGTTGACACACTGTGTGCATCTTCCAAATGTGGCTTTTCTAAAAATATAAAAGTGTTTCTTTAAAATGAAAATGGATGCTAGCTAGTTTTGGGTGTTTCAGATTCTCCCTAAAACATCAATGATGTTCTTAATTTTTTGTTGAACATCATTGATGTTTTTCTTGATATTATCTAAATCGTGATTGCACCCCATCCACATCACCTAAAAATAAACCAAAAAAACACTGTGTATTATAAATATGCAGGCATACATCGATTAGCTTACCTGAAGCTGTGGTCTCAGACACTCACCTGTTGTGGTGCCAATTTCGCCAATTTCTACAATCTCTCCTTCCTCCTCCTCCTCTGCTTATGGTGTTGGTATTTCCCCTTCTTTGGGAGGTGGGGGGTCCCTAGTGTCCTCAGACGTCCTGAGTCTTCTCTCCCCTATGAGAATATAAAATGTAAAAAAGGAATACTTAGCACACAGATATTTGAGGGCAGAAAGAGGAATATGAAACATTGCTTGGAAGTGTTGTACAATTGTGTTTTTTGGAGTTCAAAGCTGAAAACATTTTTTGACACGTTTTAAAGCTGGAATACTTACCTGTTTTGTGAACAAATGTAGTCAAGCGCAACTTGCCAAAACATTGTCTTTGGAGTGGGCTAACGAGCAATGTTTATTACGAATGATAGTGGCCATTTTAAACTGTACAACATTAAATCAAAGCACATGGATCAGTATGCAAGCAATAATAATAATATGAACACACGACAAATACTTTTTTGAAGAACTCGCTTGATTCTTTTGTACTGATCCCTCCCTCAGTTTCAGATCTGACCAGCATTTCCTCAGTTGATCCTTGGATCGGCGTACCCCAAAATTCTTCTGAAAGACTCTTCACAACTTTAGTCATGATCTTGACCTTTCTGACATTTGGGTGTGGGTACAACAATTTTCTACGTAAAAATGCTACAAACTATGTGACCTCAGTTGGGCCTTTCTCACTTTTGGGTTTCTGTATGGTCCATACTTCCCATCATAGTCGTTCCTCTTCAATATGTCCACCATCTCCAACATCTCTCCAAAAGACATATTTGAGGCCTTAAATATTCTCCTCTGGGATCGGGACGTTTCTGGCTCAAGGCTTTCCTTGTCCTCCTCCTCCTCATTACTGGTATACTTTGTGCACACCTGCTGTGTCTCCACCATGTGCTCTCCCCACTGCGCCAAAAGAGAAGGGGTGGGGAATAGACTAGAAAGAACTTCAGAGACTGAGTCAGGGGCAGAGTTTCACGCATGTGCACTGTATATAAAACGCAACATGCGTGTGTCGTACGTACGATCTGTGAGCAGAGGGGAGAGCTGACGCGCCGATCGTTCAAACAAAGGTACAATTTTAACTTGGTACTTCACTAGCCTATACTGCTTCTAGATTGAGGCCTATATCGGGACAAGATTAGGAGAGTTTAGCCTGACATTAGGGTTTGTCTTGTGTTGTGTCTTGCAGATAATATGGATGGGTTTAACAACCACAGCTTCCTCCCCTTGTTCATCGACAAGTACAGGGAGCTGCCCTGTCTGTGGTAAGCTAAACATCCCCACTACAGCAACAAATTAAAGAGGCAGCCAGCGATGGAGAAACTGCTGGAGTTGGTGGAGCCGGTGGTCCCCAGGGCAGACATCACCTATTTAAAAATGAAAATTGATGGCCTGAGGAGTACATATCTGAGGGAGCGCAAGAAAGTGCAGGAGTCCGTGAAATCTGGAGCTGCAGCAGATGAAGTTTATGTCCCCAGGCTGTGGTACTATGAAAGGCTGCAATTTCTGTCAGACCAGACTGAGGTCAGGGAATCCATCTCCACTCTTCCTTCCATGCTTCCTTCTATGCTTCATTCCACCCCTGCTGAGGCTTCTGATGCCCAACCTGGGCCTTTCAGTCAAGAAGGTGTGGAGGAGCCCAGCTTGAGCCAGGTATAGTATTGTTCTACATGTTTTTGGAGTAAAAATGAATGATGTTAACTTGATTTTTGCTCACTAATTGCTGATTTTATAAAGTGTTTTACATATCAATAGACAGTAGTGGCCAAAATATTTGGGCCAAGAATGAAAAATGCTGGGCTCAGAATGATAGTCTTTTCTATTTGTTAACAATTTGCAACAGTCACGAGCTGAAAATTGTGTGTGTTTGATGAACCAAAAACTAAAACTATGTCCCTTTTTCATACACAGGAAGACCTCAGCCAGGAGGATGGGCATGGAATGCGGCAGCCAGGAGGTGGCTGTAGAATGTGGCAGCCAGGAGGAGGCAGGGGTAAGTGGGAGCCAAGAGGTGGACAGGCCTAGGAGCATGACTCAATCACAGGTCTCTCCCCTCCGCCTTCCACCCAAAAGGGCCAGAAAGGGGGGGGGGGTGTGGAGGAGTCGGCGCTCAGGCTAATTGGGTAGGATTCTGTAGCCCTCAAAGCCACTCCCACATATCAAGAGGCCTTTGCCGCCTTGGCTGCATGCAAACTGGACCAAATGTAGGAGAGGCAACGCCTCATGTGTGAGGAAATAATTTGCCAAACGTTAAATAAGTGGTTGAAGGGCCAAATTACATAAAAAATGCACTTGTGCGACTTGGGTCGTGCTCCTCCTCCTCCTCCTCCTCCTTCTGCCACACCTCCAGCACCACAGCCACAGCCTGGAAGGAAGTGTGGAAGGAAGACCAGACCTGGGTTCAGTCTGGTCTGACAGAAGATGCAGCCTCTTGTATGACCACAGCCTGGGGACATAGATGTCATCTGCTGCTTTTCTGGATTTCTTGGACTTCTGGACCAGACTGTTCTCCCTTAGATATGTACTCCTCAGGCCACCAATTATTGCCTTTAAATAATTGATGTGTGCCATGGGGACCAAAGGCTTCGCCAATTTCCCCAGTTCCTCCCGGTTTGACTCCCTCTTTATTTGTTTATGACACCTAAATAAAGGTTTTTTTGGTTCAAGAAATACTTGCCTATGTGTTTTACTTCAAAAAGGACAGTTTATTTGTGAGTAGGCAGGTACATTTCAAAAATACCAAGTCAAATTAACAAGGGGCACCAACACCAAACAACCTCCTAGAGATTAAAAAATAAAACAATAAAATAAAAAGATAATAATGGTGCTGTGGTAAGTTGACACACAAAACACACCAAAAAATTACGAAGATTTGCAAAATATCAAAAAGAAGATCTTGATTAAAAAACCAACAACAAAATTTAAACAAAAAAAAAAATAAAAAATGATTTGGGAGATCTGACAAATAAAAATATTGTAATCATGAAATCAGGAAAAAGAATAAAGAAATATGTTTTGGAGATGTCTGTGTGAATATGAGCAGCAAAACAACTTAATTCTTCTAGCGTTATAAAGAAAAAGAGAATGCGCTGTGTAGCGGCCATAACTCTCGATAGGGCGGCCTTTACTTTTGGGCTTACCGGCTACCTCTGCTTGGCTTGTTATTCCACGTCTAGGGTTTCCCAGGGTTAGTACCCAACAACTTTGGACGCTGACAACATAAAAGTCCTTTATAAAGGTTTTTATTTGCAGAGGTAACATCTAACAAACACAGTCTCGTATGGGAACAGAGGGCAAGGGTGAAATAAACTCAGGCACCTTGAACTGCTAATCACCAGAAAGTCTCTAAGACCAGAGAGTAGCCACTCGCAGCTGGGCGCTTCAAGGCTGAACAAATCTCTAGCCAGAGATTATGCCAGTCAGCACTTTGATCCAGAATTTACAAAGTCTTTGACCTTGAATAAAGCTTTCAACCGAAAATGAACAAGAGGGTGCATGTGATCAGCACAGGCCCAATCAGCACTACCCAGGCAGAAAATCCATACAGCCTCTCAGGAAAGTCAGAGGAGTTGTAGAACTCCTCCTACAAGCTTTAACCAGTGCTCAAACCGATACTAATAGAAGACGCAAGAATGCTATATATTTCTGATGAGAAAATGTATGTAGCAGTTTATATTTACTAAAATAATTGCATTTTCATGTTCTGTGTACTGTGGGAGACCAGATATAGGGAATGCAGGGTCCTGGGTTTAGTAACACTTTAATAAATATTTGTGCTGGAGTGGATTTTTGCAGGGAGGAGTAATGGGGGGTTAGTAGGAGGATTTTTACTGGGGAGGGGGGGCATTTGAAAGGGGAAAGGATTTGTTCTAAAAGGGAAGGATGGTTGAAGGGGGGAGGTGATGCTAGAAAGGGGGATTTAGGGGGAGGATTTGTCCTTGGAGGGGGGATATGGGGGGCAGGGGTCACATTTGTTCTGGAAGGGGAAGAGGACTTGGGTGTAAGGTAAGGCACAAATGTTTCTATTGTGTATATATTATTTAGATTTTTATATCAATTTTTTATATTTTGGTGGGAGGGGCTACACAGAGAGTGCTAACAGTCCATGGGTTAGGGGGCACAATACCTGTCTTGCTCCAGGGCACTGGCAACCCACGCTATACCACTGCTGAGATCATTCAGGATTTATTTACACAAGCATTTAACATGCAGTTGACCAGCTACAGTTGGGTTTTTCATTCCACTAAATTGTTTGGGAATGCTAAACCAAGCTGATGTCAGCAAAAGCCCATTGACACTGGTCTGCTTGGGTCTTGTCTAGCTCCTCTACCTGGTTGAAAGTATGAGGGGTGACCGCATAGACATGAAACTTTATCACTGCACCAAGACACTTTTCCAGTTCTTCAGTTCTGAAAATGGAGCATGTGCACTATATGGTTTGCACTCATCCAAACAGCTGCCCCCCCCCCCCCCCCCATAGTCTAATTGAAAACAGATAACGTGTAAGAAGAAGGCTCATAACAATCCACCAGTGGGAAAAGTGATGATGACAGTCTTCTGGGATTCTGAGGTGTGGTCACAACTTCTGTGTCAGACCATGAACTTTGGGGACACACCCATCCTAAAGAAAGGCAACATTTTGTTTTTATGTAGGTGTCTTGGTAAAGCTGGCACAGACATTTTCATTTGAGTTGGTGGAATAGAGCTCAGTGCTTTTAGGTGTCTGAGCTGCTCTGGTATAGAAATCTTACCATAATGCAGGGAGAATTGTAATGTTAACCTATGAGACAGTTAAAATGATAAAAAGTAAAATCCACATCTGCTAGATCAGCCTTTTTTAGCAAGGGTTCTATAGAACGTTAAGGTTCCTTTAGAGGCTACTAAGATTTCCATGAGTGTGAGGGGACATTACAGCCCTTTTCACGCTCTACATTCATTTTCTGTATATTATTAGTAATATCATCTATTTCATTATACTTGCTGAAAATAGTTCAGTGTATAGAGCAGTCCTGTGTGTCAAACATGTAACATTCCTTATTTGTTTATTTATTCTTACCTCTTAACTGATTGATCACCATAATGTGCCACGACTAGGGATGAGCCGAACACCCCCCGGTTCGGTTCGCACCAGAACTTGCGAACGGCCCCCACGTTCGTTACGAACGTTAGAACCCCATTGAAGTCTATGGGACTCGAACGTTCGAAATGGAAAGTGCTAATTTTAACGGCTAATATGCAAGATACTGTCCTAAAAAGGGTTTGGGGACCTGACTCCTGTCTCAGGGGACATGGGTCAATGCAAAAAAAAGTTTTAAAAATGGCCGTTTTGGCGGGAGCACTGATTTTAATGACGATTAAAGTGAAAAAAAATGTGAAATATTCCTTTAAATATGGTGCCTGGGGGGTGTCTGTAGTATGCCTGTGAAGTGCCACGTGTTTCCCATGTTTAGAACAGTCCCTGCACAAAATGACATTAAACGGAAATAACACCATTTAAAACTGCTTGCGGTTTTAATGTTATATCTGGTTCCTGCAATATGGTTGAAAATCATTGAGAAAAATGGCATGGGTAGCCCTCCCTGCCCATTACCAGCCTATTTGGGTCTTGTACGCATATTAAGGGGAACCCTGTACCCATATTAAAAAAAGGAAATGCGTGTGGCCCCCAGGCCCTATATACTCAGAACAGCAGTATACAGGCAGTGCAAACAAGACAGGGACTGTGTAGGTTTGTTGTGTTAAGTTGAATCTGTTTGTAATTTTCAACTGGTACATTTTTAAAGTGTAGCTCCAGTCAAAAAAACTATTTTTAAGCTTTTTGGAAAACATAGGGAAGGGTTATCACCCCTGTATAATTTGTTTTGTCGTCCGTCTTTTTTCATCTCACTTGCTGCTGTCTCCTTGCGTTTGCAAGTAGGAGATGTTTGTAAGTTGGATGTTTGAAAGTAGGGGCCTGCCCTATATTATAGCGGTATGTACTGGGTACAGAGCACGCAGACAGCACGCACTATCTCCTAACACTACTGACTGCAAGCTCTATTATTAACCACTTGACCACTGGGCACTTAAACACCCTTAATAACCAGACCAATTTTCAGCTTTTGGTGCTCTCACATTTTGAATGACAATTACTCAGTCATGCAACACTGGACCTATATGAAATGTTTGTCTTTTTTTTCACACAAATAGAGCTTTCTTTTGGTGGTATTTAATCACCTCTCAGTTTTTTATTTTTTGTGCTATAAAAGAAAAAAGACCGGAAATTCTGCGAAAAAATGAATTTTAGCAGATTAGTAATTTTTTCTTCATAATTTTTTTTTTACTGGTTACATGTTTTGAGTTACAGAGGAGGTCTAGGACTAGAATTATTGCTCTCGCTCTAACGTTCTCGGCGATACCTCACATGTGTGGTTTGAACACCGTTTTCATATGTGGGCGGGGCTTACGCATGTGTTCGCTTCTGCATGCGAGCACATGGGGACATGGGCGCTTTAATTTATTTTTTTTTTTTTTATTGTTCATTTTACTTTATTTATTTTAGTTTGACATTTTTTTCCCCAAAAATATATTTTTGATCACTTTTATTCCTATTACAAGGAATGTAAACATCCCTTGTAATAGGAATATGGGGTGACAGGTCCTCTTTACAGTGAAATCTGGGGGTCAATATGACCCCACATCTCACCTCTAGGCTGGGAAGCCTGAAATAAAAAATAAAAAAAGATTCTGGCTTTGATCGTACTGGCGAGTTGGTAGAAGCACCGGAGGGCGGTGAGGGGTGGGGGGCGTCTATGGCTGGGTATTTCAGGGTATCACCGAGTATGGCTGGGTATCTCCGAGTATGGCTGGGTATGGCAATTTATGGCAGGGTATTGCAGAGTATTGGCGGGGTACTACAGAGTAATAGCAGGGTACTGCAGAGTATTGGGGAGTACTACAGAGTAATGGCAGGGTACTGCAGAGTAATGGGGGTTACTGCAGAGTAATGGGGGGTACTGCAGAGTAATGGCAGGGTACTGCAGAGTAATGGCAGGGTACTGCACTGCAGAGTAATGGCGGGGTACTGCAGAGTAATGGCAGGGTACTGCAGAGTAATGGCAGGGTACTGCAGAGTAATGGCGGGTACTGCAGAGTAATGGCGGGTACTGCAGAGTAATGGCAGGGTACTGCAGAGTAATGGGGGTTACTGCAGAGTAATGGGGGGTACTGCAGAGTAATGGCAGGGTACTGCAGAGTAATGGGGGTTACTGCAGAGTAATGGGGGTACTGCAGAGTAATGGCAGGGTACTGCAGAGTAATGGCAGGGTACTGCAGAGTAATGGGGGGTACTGCAGAGTAATGGCAGGGTACTGCAGAGTATGCACTGGTATTGCAGAGTATTGGCAGGGAATTGAGGGGTTAAATTTGGTGAGCAGTGATGTGGGCACTGCAGATGCAGCCCACATCGCTGCTGACACCGATCTCTTTCCCCTCCGCTGTACCGATCGGTACAGAGAGGGGAGGGAGGAACCGGCGTCATGTTATGATGTTATGTCATTTGACGGAGCGATCACGTGGTAAACGGCCGCGATGAGCGGCCGTTTACCGTGATCCGTGATGGACCCGGCGGTCACGGATGCTCTCGAGTGCGCGCCCCAGGGGGCGCGCAAGAGCAGAATTCTGGGAGGCCGTTAATTAACGGCCTCTCAGAGTTAAACAACCGCCCTGAAGCCGTTAATCGGCAATGGGCGGTTGTTAAGTGGTTAAAGATAGATCACTAGCTATATAGGTGAGGTGAATATAGTGTAGTGGTGTATACTGCGGTCAGGGCACAGACAATAACCACTACACAAGAGCAAGATAGGAAATCAGCCAAAAACGATTGGTGTGTAACTGTGTTGAAGGTACACAGAACACCCACTGCTTCAGATGCCAACACACTACAGGAGGCCGCCTCAAAGGCGGCCTTATATAGTGTGGGGCGTGCACTACACAGCCTGAGCTATGATTGGCCACAGGCAGGATGCCTGTGGCCAATCATGGCTCTCCTCGCTGCTGGCGCTGCGATTGGCCAAGCATGCGGGGTCACAGTGCATGCTTGGCCAATCATGAGCCAGCAATGCACTGCGCCACCGCAGTGCATTGTGGTCCGCTCGCGCCACACGAATTTTGACGCGAACGGACCAAGAGTTCGGATTTCGTCGAACGGACGAACAGCCAATGTTCGAGTCGAACGTACGTTCGACTTGAACACGAAGCTCATCCCTAGCCACGACATGTAGCTATAACAATTATTGGCAGGGGTTTCCTGAGACCTAGAGGTTCATCTGTGCCTCTAAGTTGAAAAGATTGAGTAAGCTCATACCTCATGTTAATCAAACTATACACCAACTTTAGCAGGACCTTCCGAGTCCACTGGGCCCCCTGGACTTTATCAAAATAACTATTTGCATATGGGCAAGCATGCCCATCAATGTGACAATGCCATTGCCTACTGATGGGACTTTTTGTCAACAAGCAGTGCATTGGGAATTGGAGAGTTGGATGTTTCTAATCCATTTCAATCGAAAGAAATAGCTATCTTGCACCAGTTAGACAATTGGTGCTTAAACCAACTGATGGGCCGAAGCATTATAATATAGGAAATAATACACACTCACTGACTATTTTATTAGGTAGACCTGTTCAATTACTTGGTAACACAATTTGCTAATCAGCCAATCGCATGGCAGCAACTCAGTGCATTTAGGCATCTAGGCGTGATGAAGAAGACTTGCTGAAGTTCCAACCGAGCACCAGAATGTTGAAGATAGTGGATTTAATTGACTTTGAATGTGGCATGGTTGTTGGTGCCACACGGCCTGGTTTGAGTATTTAAAATCTGCTGATCTGGAAATATCCAGTGAGTGGCAGTTGCGTGGACAAAAAATGCCTTGTTGATGTCAGAGGTCAGAGCACAATGGGCAGACTGGTTCAAGATGATAGAAAGGCACAACCAAGGTATTCAGAATACCATCTCTGAACACACAACACATTGAATCTTGAAGCAGATGGTCTACAGAAGCAGAAGACCACACCGGATGCCACTCCTGTTAGCTAACAACAGGAAACCGAGGCTACAATTTGCACAGGATCACCAAAATTGGACAATAGAAGATTGAAAAAATTTTGCCTGGTCTGATGAGTCTTGATTTCAGCTGCGACATTCAGATGGTAGGGTCAGAAATAGGTGTAAACAACATGCAAGAATGAATCTATCCTACCTTTCAGGTTAGTGGTGTAATGTTGTGGGGGATATTTTCTTGGCACATTTTGAACCCCTTACTGTCAATTGAGCATCATCTAAACCCCACGGCCTACCTGAGTATTGTTGCTGACCATTTCCATCCCTTTATGACTACAGTGTACCCATCTTCTGATGGTTTGTTCCAGTAGGATAATGCACCATGTCGCAAAGCTCAAATCAACTCACCACTGGTTTCTTGAACATAGCAATGAGTTTGCTGTACTCCAATGGCCTCCACAGTCACCAGATCTCAATCCATTAGAGCACCATTGGCATGTGGCAGAATGGGAGATTTGCATCATGGATTTGTAGCCGACAAATCTGCAGCAACTGCGTGATGCTATTTTGTCAATATGAACCAAAATCTCTGAGAATGTTTCCAACACATTGTTGAATCTATGCCACAAAGAATTAAGGCACTGCTAAAGGCAAAAGAGGTCCAACCCGGTACTAGCAAGATGTACCTAATAAAGTGGACGGTGAGTGTATATATCTAAGTGAAATGAAAGAGCACATGGAATGCGCTTCTGTGTTATTCCTTTTTGTTTTCTACTGTTGTGTACAAGTGGAATTTCAGTTTAATTCAGTCTTACAGTTTATCCTGCAAAAATCCCCCAGCTATGTTTCCTGGTGTATTCAGTGACTGCTCATGTTGTGAGAATGACACGCTGGAACTTCTGCTCACTGAGCTGAGAAACTCCTCCACATTGTTCATCTCCATTAGAGCAGCAATCTGAGCCCTTTCTGCTGTGTGAAATTTCTGAGAGGACAGGCGATCTCGTGATAACAACTGAAGTGTAATGTTTGCAGAAGATCCTCTAAATATGATGGGCTGCTGATTCTAACCCTTCCTTCCCCTCCATCATTATACATGTAACAGTTTAGGAAGCGAGATAGATAAAAGAGATGCATGGAGCGCATGGATTATTCATGCATTGCTCAAATAAACACAGTTAAGGATGTTCATCAAATTTGCGTCCAGCAAGGCAGTGTAAAACAAGGACAGAGACACATTTTATGAGGTAATAACATCTCAGCTTAATTCTTAAAGTAGGACTATAGGCAAAACTTTTCTTTTCATTTTGGATAGAGCAAGAGCATATTTTTCCCCCAGCTGTGCCCCATTCTAGAGATATCCCTTCACTTCTTGTCCCATAGCTGAACAGGAAGTGAGAGGAAATCTCTGCCAATTAAAGGAATTCCTTGGGGACTCCCAGATCACCAAAACTAGTGTCCCCATAGGAAGATTTCCTCTCTATTACTTTATATGGAGACAACCCAAAATTTGGGATTCTCTTTTACTTTCACTTTCAATGATAATGGTAAACAGGACAAATAGAGAGGGGTGGATCTCCTTAACAAGGGCACAGACAGCAACAAAAACGGACACACTTTCTAATCCCTCTACACTCTGTCCAAAATAAAAAATAAAAAGGTTTGCCTTTAGTTGTACTTTAAAGCCTTGTATGTATACTGAGGAGGACTTGGTACAAAACTTTATTTCACTGAAAGGTCTTTTTGAAATATTTAATGGTAAAGAGCATCAAATACAACCAACACATTTCTGTCAGGGCTGGCTGAGCCCTTCTTTATCTGGGCTGGCTGCTCAGATGTTGGCTAATTGCCAGCTCTCATCTCTCTCCACAGTTACCAGCTGTTCCCGATCATGCTCGTCTGACCTGCCTATTTAAAGCTGTCCAGCTCACTTCCCCTCTGTCTTCGCCTTGGTCACATCACAAGAAACCATCTCCTGCGGTTATGTTTAAAGACTGGCTTGCTGACATATCTTCTGGCTTCTTATCCTGCTTGATGTTTCTCTACTTGGATCCCTGACTTCTGGCCTGGCTGATCACCCGATCTGGTTATTGAACTCTGGCCTGGCTGACTACTCGATCCAGTTACTGGACTCTGGCTATGCTTTGACTACGCTTTTTCTATTTAACTTTTTATTTAATAAACAAGTGTGATTTAATTGTACTTCTGTGTCGGTCTGATTCATGGTTTCTGACAGTAGGCAAAGGCCATGAATTCAGAAGATACAGTCAATCCACTTGATGGTAATATTTTTTCCAGATTGGATGAGCAAGATCACCGCATGGATCAGTTTGCCATGGCGTTACAAATGCTCCTGAGTTGTAAGGCTCTTCTGGAATCCCCCATGGTGGCTGCTCTGGTACAACCTGAGTCTCAGGCTGTCCCTGCTGCTGCGCCAGTCTCTGTGCAGGCACACGCCTCGAGTATTACCTCTATAAGAGGTATGTCTGGTTCTGCTCCGCTTCCCCAGCAATTTGGGGGTGATCCAGTTCAATGCAGAGGGTTTCTCAATCAGGTTGACATATACTTTGAGATGCTGCCCCTGGCGTTTCCCACGGACAGAAGCAAAGTAGGTTTTGTGATATGTTTGCTTTCTGAGAGAGCCTTGGCCTGGGCTAACCCTCTATGGGAGACAAGATACCTGTTGTCTTGAGTTACCCTGAGTTTGTGGCCTCCTTTAAAAAGGTATTTGACGTTCCCGCACGCTCCGCTTCTACTGCCAAGTGCCTCATGTCCATCAAACAAAGTACGAGAACTGTTGCCGACTACGCCATTGAATTCCGTACTCTGGCAGCAGAGGTTGCTTGGAACAATGAGGCCCTTGTGGCTGCTTTTTCTCATGGTCTCTCGGGTTCCATCAAGGATGAGATAGCAACCCGAGATATACCCACTGAGCTGGAGAGCTTGATCTCGTTTGCCATCCTCATTGACTCCAGACTCAGAGAAAAACTTTTTCTTAAGGAGCACTTGCGGGAGCCTCCTGTACATTTGCCTCCGAGCTTTGTAGTCCCACCCATGCCTCCCTCACCTCCCATGCCTCCTGGTACCGAGTTGGTCAGTGAAGATGAACCCATGCACTTGGGCTTCACGCCTCTCTCTGTGGATGAGAGAGCCTTTAGGAGGAGGGAGAGATTGTGCCTTTATTGAGGCCAGGCAGGTCACTTTTTGAAGTCTTGTCCTACGTGTCCAGGGAACGCCCGAACTTTGAGGTCCTGTCATGGACAGACCTTAGGTGGCGTTGTTTCGTCCCCAGTTATCCAGAAGGATAAGCCTCTGGTTTCGGTCAACCTTTTTCGGGTTGAGTCGTCCATCGAGATACAGGCTCTAATCGACTCTGGGACTGCAGGCTGGTTCATTGAGGCTGCATTTGTTTTGCAGCACTCGATTCCGCTGCAGTTGCGTGACACTCCACTTGCCATTGAGGCTCTTGACGGGAGACCTTTACAGCCTGCCCATGTGACTCATGAGAAGGTTCCATTGTCCATGGCCGTAGGGGCTCTTCACCATGTGATAATCCAATTCCAAGTTATTTCCTCACCCAGGTTTCCGCTGGTTATCCTCGGTTACAGAGGCACAACCCCTCTTTTGATTGGCTCCGTGCTGAGGTTCTCTCCTAGTCACCACAATGCAGTGAGACATGCTTCCTGAAGATATCCAAGGTCCTGTGCACCTCTTCACTTCCCTCCCTGCTGGAGGAGTACCGCGATTTTAGTGGTGTCTTTGATAAAGGTGAAGCTGGTAGTTTGCCTCCACACCGGTTTTAAGATTGCGCAATTGACCTTCAACCTGGTGCCATACCTCCTCATGGCCAAGTTTACCCTTGGAGAATAAGGCCATGGGGGAGTATGTTACTGAAGCACTTTCTCGAGGTTTCATCCGCAAATCCTCATCTCCTGCTGGTGCTGGTTTCTTCTTTGTGAAGAAGAAGAGCAGTGAACTATGACCTTGTATAGATTATAGGGGTCTCAATCGTGTCACGATTAAGAATGCCTACCCGATTCCATTGATTACAGAGTTATTTGAAAAGGGAGCAACGTTTTTCACGAAGCTTGACTTGAGAGGGGCATACAATCTTATGCACATTAAGGAGGGCGATGAGTGGAAAACTGCGTTTAATACCAGAACAGGCCATTATGAATATCTGGTAATGCCTTTTAGCCTTTGCAATGCCCAAGCAGTTTTCCAGGAATTTATTAACGATGTCCTCCGAGATTTGTTACAGTTATTTGTGGTGGTTTATCTCGATGATATCCTCATATTTTCCAAGTCCCTGAAGAGCCAGCACCCAGGCCATCACTATCAAGACTTGCATGCTTCCTTCCAGACTGTGGCTGTGGTCTTGGAGTTGTGGCAGGAGATGGAGAAGGAGTATGGTCCAGCTCACATACGTGACTTGTTTTGTGATTTTGCCCATCACCCCTTTATTTAGGGCCTGAAAGATGACTTTCTCACAAATGAGGCATTGTCCTACCTTCATTTACTGCATTTTGCTGGCTGCCATGCAGACATAGGCCTCTTGAAGATCGGGGTAGTTCTGAGGGCTGCAGTAGCCTGCCGAATCAAAGAAAGAGCTGACTCCTCCACGTTACTCCCCTTCCTGGGCCTTTTTGTTGGAAGGCGGAGGGGAGGAACCTGTGATTCGGTCAGGCTACTGGGCACAGGCACCTCCTGGCTGCCACTTTCCCTGGCCACCTTCTGGCTGTGACTTTCCTCCGCCACCTCCTGGCTGCCACTTTCCACAGCCTCCTCCTGGCTGAGACTTTCCTGTGTATGAAAATGGTACATAGTTTGTTTTTTGTTCATCAATCACACACAATTTTGAGATCATGATTGTTGCAAATTGAATGTTAACAAATAGAAAGACTATCCTTCTGACCCCAGCATTTTTCATTCTTGTCCTAAACATTTTTGGCTACTAGTGTCTATTGTTATGTAAACCACTTTGTTAAATCAGAAATTACTGATCAATAATAGCAACTAGTTATCTAGTTAACATCAATAATTTGGTGACAAGAAATATGTTGAACAATGCTATACCTGGCTCAAGCTGGGCTCCTCCACTTCTACCTGGGTGGAAGGCCCGGGTTGTATGTCGGAAGCCTCATCTGAGGTGGGAGGAAGTGTGGAAGGAAGTGTGGAAGAAAGGGTTGAAAGCGATGGTCTGATTTCAGTCTGGTCTGACAAAAAATGCAGTCTGTTGTAGTACCACAGCCTGGGAACATAAATATCATCTGCTGCTGCTCCTGATCTCATGGGATTTTGGACCTTCTTGCAATCCCTATTATATGTGCTCATCAGGCCACCAATTTTGCATTTCAAATAGGGGATGGTTGCCGTGGGAATCACAGGCTTCACCAATTCCAGCAATTGATCCAGCGCTGCCTTCCTCTTTATTTTATTATCATAAAATGGGTGTTTAACCTGCCACAGACAGGGCAGCTCTTTGTATTTATCGATGAAGCACAGTGGTGTGGGTGGCACAGTGGTGTAGTGGTAGGCACTCTCACCTAGCAGTAAAAAAGGGTCACTGGTTTGAATCCCTACCACGAAGAACGGGATGGACTAGTGTCTTTATTCAACTTTACTAACTATGTAACTATGTAAGCTAAGGAGGAAGTCGCGTTTGTTGAATCTATCCATTTTATCTGCAAGTCAAAACACAAGACAAACCCTAATGTCAGGCTAAACTCTCATAATCTTGTCCCAATATAGGCCTCGATCTCTAAGCAGTATAGGCCACTAACCACTGATGCCGCAAGTTAAAATTGCACCTTCCTTAGCACGATCGGCACTTCCGCTACTCCGTCCTCCACTCACAGATCGTATGCACGACACACGCATGTTATGCTTTATAAACACTGCGCATGCGTGAAACCCTCCCCTGACCTTCTTTCTAGTATATTCCTTGCCCCTTCTATTTCAACGCAGTGGGAGAGCATATGGCGGAGACAGAGTAGGTGCATGAGAGTAGCAGCAGCGACGAGGACACCCCAGAGCCACAATCGTCCAGATTGAGGAGATTTAAGGCCTCAAATATGTCCTTTGTTGAGATGGTGGAGATGGTGGACATCTTGAAGAGGGCCAACTATGATGGGAAATATGGACCATACAGAAACCCAAATGTGAGAAAGGCCCAACTGAGGTCACATAGTTTGTAGCATTTTTATGTAGAAAATTGTGCAGAGTGCAGCAGGCAAGCACAATAGTTTATATTCCGCCATGTGGATTTGTGTTAGAAATAGGTGTAACCAGCTGGCCATTATGCCAAAATAATTTTCCACCACTCTTCTGGCTCTGGTCAGCTGGTAGTTAAAAACCCTCTGCTCCAGGGTGAGGATCCTCATCGGAAATGACCTCATCAGATGTTCTCCTAGCCCAAACGTTTCATCAGCAACCAAAACAAACAGAAGACCAGCCACGTTGTCTTCCACAGGTGGCAATCCCAAGCTGCCATTCTTGAGCCGTCTGTTGAACTCCATCTGGGCGATGACTCCACCATTCAACATCTGGCCATTCTTCCCCACGTCCACATACAAAAACTCGTATGTCGCCAACACCACCGCCAACATCACAATACTATCAAACCCCTTATAATTATTATATTATGACCCCAAGTTGGGAGGTGGGATGATGTGGACATGTTTCCCATCGATTTCCCCTCCGCAGTTAGGAAAGTCCCACCACTGGGCAAACTGGGAGGTCACAGTCTGCCATTCCTGTGGGTTTGAAGGAAACTGTGGAGTCAAACAAGAAAAAAAAAATAATTCGTACTTTTACACTTTTGCCCAAAACATTGCAAGCAGATTAGACACACACATTCTTGGCCAACATAATTATAACATTTATTGAAATGAGTATTTAAAGACAAAAGTATAAGGTCCACTTATCAGATTCCTCACTCCCTCTGATGGCCCATTGGAAAACATTTTTTTTGGGGGGGGGGGGGTGCTTTGGACAGATAACCCTTTCCACTTCATTGAGAGCTGAATGTATTAATAATGTGTGTTACTTTGGGCAGCCCCTCCTTACACTATTGGCAGCCCATTAGACAGGTAAGAAGTGTCATAAAAATATCAATACACACTGTACAAATTGAACCACGTGTTTACATTCTGCAATTATCAAGATAATAGGAGAACAAAACTTTAAACTGTAGCATTTGAAAGTATTCAGGCAGGCCTTTGCACTACATGCTTTGGTGAATTCATCCATAAATATGAACACAAAAGAGTTAGGCATAGTGTGTATGGGTTTGGCTAAGTCAGCAGATAGAGGATTGGTATCGGTTGACTTAGTGGTTGGGGGGGAGAGAGGGTTCTAAATGAGTTTGGGCCCCCCAAAAAAAGCTTCTTGCACTCTGCCTGAATTTAAGGACAACAATAACATTTGTACACATTTTAGGGGGTGTTTAGGGTAAACACTACTGTGGAGCTACAAAATAGACAAAAATGCAGCACTCAATCGGTGCCAGAAATGAGAGATTGTTGTAAACAATCAAGTTCAGATATTGGATGCACATCAAAGTTAAAAGACTGGCAATAACAAAATGAAATCAAACAGTAAAATCAAGCTGATTAAAAACAAATCACTGTCAGGATTGAAGTCAGGATTGAAGTACTCCGAATAATAGAGTCAGGGTTAATGCCAGCAAGTGTGCTTTGTGTATCAAGCCTCAGTAGCAGGCTCTGTAGCTTCAGTGTGCACAAAAAATGGGATGGGAGGGACACCACTCACTAAAGAGCAACAGATGGTGGAACGAGGAATACCAGACTCACTGTGACCAGAAGGTGTTCTGTGGATTGCGTCGAATGATTCCACTGGTCCCACTGGCTAACCAGCCAAGCTGGGACCTGGCTTCCTGAACGGCACTCTGGCTGGTACACAGTGAATCCTAAGACCGGAAAAACGTGATCAGAGCCAATCAAAGCCAGAAGTGGGGAGGGACCAATGCTGGGCGAATCGCAAGCTCCATTTTGTTGCCGTGGCGACCATGAATAACATGTTTCATGGACCTGTCAAAGTCACTACTATGGAGCTGCATTGTTAAGTGACTAGGCTAGGTGTGTATGGGCCCAAGATAGCATGCTGGGGAGGTTAGTGAATGAAAATATGCATGAAGGACAAAAAAAGATCTTTAAAAGCTTCCAACATGCATAAGGACAAAGAGGACATTCACAGCATATTGCTATCATGGTAATTAGGGAATTCTGAAATAAATCCAATAGATTAGCAAACATTAAATACATCGAATGTGATGTTAAAGGATAAAACGTACCTTAATATAGTCCTTCTGCAGGACCTGAATGATGGCAGAACAGTTCTCTGGAATAATGATCCCCAGAGCCTGGGGGGAGGTGCCTGTCGAGAACTTGATGTCCTGCAGACTTCTCCAGTACCGCAAGGTGGTGACTAGCCTTTGTTCTGGAGTGATGGCTTGCCGCATGCAATTCGTAATATAAGGGGACAGCAAAACCAACAGACGGTGAAAAACTGGGTCCGTCATCTGGAGTTAATTCCTGAAATCATCAGGATTATTCTCCTGGATCTCCCACAACAAAGGCATGTGCGATAATTGGTCATGCTGGAGCAACCAATTCTTCGTCCATGACCTCCTCCTCCCCCTGTTCATGGACTGGGCTCGGGTTAAAGTAATAACCCCAACATCAAGACCTTGTATAGCACAAACTCTATGATGAGTATGTAACCGCAACATGGCTTGAAACCGGTAGGCTGGTTAGAACGAACTAACAGAATGCACTGAAAATTAGAAAGGCCTGAGAAGAGCGAGCTGAAAATCAGAAACGAGCGGACAAGAACGCAGTGAAAAACAGATACGAACTGACTACAAGCACTGAAAAACAGATAAAAAATCCACAAGCACAAACTGAAGAGCAGTAACAAACTGAAAAGCGTGAATCGTCTCTCACCAAACTTCTACTAACATGAGATTAGCAGAAGGAGCCCAAAGGGTGGCTATTGAACTTCCCTTTTATAGTGCTGTCGTATGTGTTGCACGTTCTTGCCGTTCGGAATTTCCGACAACATCTGTGTGACCATGTGTATGCAAGACAAGTGTGAGCCAACATCCATCGGAAAAAATCCATCCACGGCTTGGTTGTCAGAAATTCCGATCATCTTTACGTGGCATTAAGCCTCATACACATTATCAGATTTTATGCTGATTTTTTTTCTTCACATTTACCAAAACCATATAATATGAGGTCAAACCTTAGGAGTTTCAATTTGTATGCAATCAGACAGGCCCTTGCACTACATGGTTTTGGTAAATCTGAAGACAAAAATCAGCAGAAAATCTAATAGTGTGTATGGGGCTTTAGTGTCATTGGGACATGCTAGTCTTCATCAAGCCTTACAAAGGTACCCTAGGGCATTCTATTGTGATACTATCCTTCAACTGCTCAAGCCCTGAAGAAGGGGGAGACATTTTCCCCCCGAAACATGTTAGCTGTAATTCAAGGGTAAGTCCACTTTCATAGGAACAAAAATAGCAAATAAAAATTAATATAAGGATATTAAAAATTATATTACAAAAAATATCAAAATAAGGAATTTATACCACTGAATGGCCCCCACGCTCGCCTGACCTAAATCCAATAGAAAACCTCTGGGACATTATGTTTCGGTCCATCTGATGCCATCAGGTTGCACATCAGTCTGTTCAGGAGCTCATTGATGACCTGGTCCAGATCTGGGAGGAAATACCCCAGGGCACCATCCATGGCGGCATGCATACAATCACATTGGGGTCATACAAACGATTAAGTACCATTTTGAGTTGCTTCAATTACATTTCAGCAAAATGGACTAGCCTGCTGCATAATTTTTTCACTTTGATTTGTAGGTTGATAATTTAAATTTTCATCAAACAATGTGGCATCCTTTCATTCCTAACACATTACCCAATCCATATCAGTATAGATATCCAGCATTAGACATGTGCAGAGTAAAATATTTTGTTTCCGAATTTCGTTTTCGTCCGAAAACTTAATTTATTTAGTTACTCCCGAAATTCGTTTTTATTTATTTTGTTTTTCGTTCAAAAATTGCATTCGTCCGAAAATCCACATGAATTACGGTCGAATCTGTCTTTGAAGGCTTATGGTGTCTGTCGAATGTATAAAGAAGATTCGACGGAGCTAGTATATAGCATACTTTAGAACCCTATTAAAGTCTATGGGACTCCAACGTTCAAAATCTAAAGTGCTAATTTTAAAGGCTAATTTGCAAGTTACTGTCCTAAAAAGTGTTTGGGGACCCGGGTCCTGCCCCAGGGGACATGTATCAATGCAAAAAAAAGTTTTAAAAACTGCCGTTTTTTCGGGAGCAGTGATTTTAATAATGATTAAAGTGAAACAATAAAAGTGTAATATTCCTTTAAATTTCGAAGGGGGGGGGGGGTTGTCTATAGTATGCCTGTGAAGGGGCTCATGTTTCTGGTGCTTAGAACTGTCCCTGCACAAAGTGTCATTTATGCAGGAAAAAAAGTCCTTTAAAATCACTCGCAGCTATTATGAATTGTCGGCTCCCGTAATACAGAGAACACTCATTGAAAGTCATTGATAAAAAAAAAAAATAAAAAAAAAAGCGTGGGGGTCCCCCAAATTCAATTACCAGGCCCTTCAGGTCTGGTATGGATATTAAGGGGAACCCTGCCTCAAATTTAAGAAAAAATTTGACGTGGGGTTCCCCCTAAATATCCATAACCAGACCCTTCAGGTCTGGTATGGATATTAAGGGGAACCCCGCGTCAAATTAAAAAAAAAATTGACGTGGGGTTCCCCCTAAAAATCCATACCAGACCCTTTATCCGAGCACGCAACCTGGCAGGCCGCAGGAAAAGAGGGGGGGATGAGAGAGCAGCCCCCCTCCCTCCTGAACCGTACCAGGCCACATGCCCTCAACATTGGGAGGATGCTTTGGGGGTCTGTGACCCCTCAAAGCACCTTGTCCCCATGTTGATGAGGACAAGGGCCTCATCCCCACAACCGTGGCCGGTGGTTGTGGAGGATCCCGCCCCCCCCCCTGTTTGAAATGGTAAGGGGGTACAAAAGTACCCCTACCATTTCACAAAGAAAGTGTAAAAAATGGTTAAATAAAACAAACACACTTTTTAAAAATTCCTTTATTAAAAATAAAAAAAAGATTCCAGCGGCGGTAATCCACTCTTGCTATCCAGCGACGGATGGTCATCTCTCCAGCGATGGCTCATCTCATCCAGCGCAGCGAATCCATCCTTCTTCTGTCTCCGTGGAGGAGACACTGCAGAAATTCCGGCGGCCTGACGTTTCTTATATACGGAGGGCGGGGCCACCCGTCACCTGACCCCGCCCCCCTCTGACGCAAGGGGAAACCCGGGGTTCCCCGTGACGTATGGGTGACCCCGCCCCCCTCTGATGTAACGGAAACCTGCCTGTGTTACATCAGAGGGGTGCGGGGTCACCCATACGTCACAGGGAACCCCCGGGTTTCCCCTTGCGTCAGAGGGGGCGGGGTCAGGTGACGGGTGGCCCCGCCCTCCGTATATAAGAAACGTCAGGCCGCCGGAATGCCTGCAGTGTCTCCTCCACTGAGACAGAAGAAGGATGGATTCGCTGCGCTGGATGAGATGAGCCATCGCTGGAGAGATGACCGTCCATCGCTGGATAGCAAGAGTGGATTACCGCCGCTGGAATCTTTTTTTTATTTTTTTATTTTTAATAAAGGAATTTTTCAAAAGTGTATTTGTTTTATTTAACCATTTTTTACACTTTCTTTGTGAAATGGTAGGGGTACTTTTGTACCCCATTACCATTTCAAACAGGGGGGGGCCGGGATCTGGGGGTCCCCTTGTTAAAGGGGGCTTCCAGATTCTGATAAGCCCCCCGTCCGCAGACCTCCACAACCACCGGCCACGGTTGTGGGGATGAGGCCCTTGTCCTCATCAACATGGGGACAAGGTGCTTTGAGGGGGCACAGACCCCCAAAGCATCCTCCCAATGTTGAGGGCATGTGGCCTGGTACGATTCAGGAGGGAGGGGGGGCCGCTCTCGTCCCCCCTCTTTTCCTGCGGCCTGCCAGGTTGCGTGCTCGGATAAAGGGTCTGGTATGGATTTTTAGGGGGAACCCCACGTCAATTTTTTTTAAAATTTGAGGCAGGGTTCCCCTTAATATCCATACCAGACCTGAAGGGTCTGGTTATGGATATTTAGGGGGAACCCCACGTCAAATTCTTTCTTAAATTTGAGGCAGGGTTCCCCTTAATATCCATACCAGACCTGAAGGGCCTGGTAATTGAATTTGGGGGACCCCCACACTTTTTTTTTAATTTATTTATTTATTTTTTTATCAATGACTTTCAATGAGTGTTCTCTGTATTACGGAGCCGACAATTCATAATAGCTGCAAGTGATTTTAAAGGACTTTTTTTCCTGCATAAATGACACTTTGTGCAGGGACAGTTCTAAGCACCAGAAACATGAGCCCCTTCACAGGCATACTATGACAACCCCCCAGCTACGAAATTTAAAGGAATATTACACTTTTATTGTTTCACTTTAATCATTATTAAAATAACTGCTCCCGAAAAAACAGCCGTTTTTAAAACTTTTTTTTGCATTGATACATGTCCCCTGGGGCAGGACTCGGGTCCCCAAACACTTTTTAGGACAGTAACTTGCAGAATCTTTTCTCTCTGTCAAATCTTTTTTCTCTGTCGAATATTTTCTCTATATAATCTTGGACTAATAGAGGTAAGGTTAGGCACATTCGACCACAGGTTCTATAGACAGATTGTTATTGTCAGAGTCATGTCGAATCTCCTATTCTATATCGAACTGTTGTAACAATGAAAACGAAAATAAAGCATTTATTTATGTCGGATCTTTCGTTTTTCGGATTTTGTGCTTTCGTTATCGTTTGTCAAAACGAAAACGAAAAGAGCTGAAATTCGGACGAAAATGCATTCGGACGAAAACGAATGCACATGTCTATCCAGCATGATGTTTTTCCCCATTGAGATCTGATGTGTTTTCAAAGTGTTCCTTTAGTTGGTCTGAAAAAGAGAAATATCCAGTGAGAAGCAGTTGTGTGGAGGAAAACGTCTTGTTGATGTCAGAGGTCAGAGGAGAACGGCTGGTTCAAGATTATTGAAAGGCAACAGTAACTCAAAAAACCACTTGTTACAACCAAGGTATGCAGAATACAATCTCTAAACGAACTTTGATGGGCTACAGCAGCAGAAGACCACACCGTGTGCCACTCCTGTCAGCTAAGAACAGGAAACTGAGGCTACAATTCTCACAGGCTCACCAGAATTGGACAATAGAAGATTGGAAAAATGCTGCCTGGTCTGATGAGTCTTGATTTCAGCTGCAACATTCAGATGGTGGGTCAGAATTTGGCGTACACAACATGAAAGCATGGATCCATTCTGCCTTGTATCAATGGTTCAGGCTGGTGGTGGTAGTGTAATACTGTGGGGGATATTTTCTTGGCACACTTTAAGCCCCTTAGTACCAATTGAGCATTGTTTAACCACTTCAGCCCCGGACCAATAAACACCTTAAGGACCAGAGGTCTTTTTCCAATTTCGCACTGCGCTGCTTTAACTGGTAATTGCGCAGTCATTCAATATTGCACCCAAACGAAATTTGCGTCCTTTTCTTCCCACAAATAGAGCTTTCTTTTGATGGTATTTGATTGCCTCTGCGATTTTTTTTTTTTGCGATATAAATGGAAAAAGAGCGAAAATTTAGAAAAAAAAGATATTTTCTTCTTTTTGTTATAAGAAAAATCAAATAAACTAAATTTTAGTCATACATTGAGGGCAAAATGTATTCAGCCACATGTCTTTAGTAAAAAAAATGTCAATAAGCGTATATTTTTTGGTTTGCGCAAAAGTTATAGCGTCTACAAACTAGAGTACATTTTCTGGAATTTACACAGCTTTTAATTTATGACTGCCTATCTCATTTCTTGAGGTGCTAAAATGGCAGGGCAGTACAACCCCCCCCCCCCAAATGACCCCATTTTGGAAAGTAGACACCCCAAGGAAATTGCTGATGGGTATGTTGAGCCCATTGAATATTTATTTTTTTTGTCCTAAGGGATTGAATAATGACAAAATTTTTTTTTTTTACAAAAAGTTGTCACTAAATGATATATTGCTCACACATGCCATGGTTATATGTGGAATTGCACCCCAAAATATATTCCGCTACTTCTCCCGAGTATGGGGATACCACATGTGTGGGACTTTTTGGGAGTCTAGTCGCGCACGGCACCCCGAAAACCAATCACCACCTTCAGGATTTCTAAGGGTGCAAATTTTTTATTTAACTCCTCACTACCTATCACAGTTTCGAAGGCCATAAAATGCCAAAAATAGCACAAAACCCCCCAAAATGACCCCATTTTGGAAAGAAGACACCCCAAGCTATTTACTGAGAGGCATGTTGAGTCCATGGAATATTTTATATTTTGCCACAAGTTGCGGGAATATCACAAACTTTTTTTTTTTTGCACAAAGTTGTCACTAAATGATATATTGCTCACACATGCTATGGGCATATGTGAAATGACACCCCAAAATACATTCTGCTGCTTCTCCTGAGTACGGGGATACCACATGTGTGGGACTTTTTGGGAGCCTAGCCGCGTACGGGACCCCGAAATCCAAGCACCGCCTTCAGGATTTCTAAGGGCATACATTTTTTATTTTACTCCTCACTACCTATCACTACCTATCACAGTTTTGAAGGCCATAAAATGCCAAGATGGCACAAAACCCCCCCAAATGACCCCATTTTGGAAAGTAGACACCCCAAGCTATTTGCTGAGGGCCATGTTGAGACCATTGAATATTTTTTTTTGTCCCAAGGGATTGAATAATGACAAAAAAAAAAATTTTTTTTTACAAAAAGTTGTCACTAAATGATATATTGCTCACACATGCCATGGTTATATGTGGAATTGCACCCCAAAATATATTCCGCTACTTCTCCCGAGTATGGGGATACCACATGTGTGGGACTTTTTGGGAGTCTATTCGCGCACGGCACCCCGAAAACCAATCACCACCTTCAGGATTTCTAAGGGTGCAAATTTTTGATTTAACTCCTCACTACCTATCACAGTTTCGAAGGCCATAAAATGCCAAAATAGCACAAAACCCCCCAAAATGACCCCATTTTGGAAAGTAGACACCCCAAGCTATTTACTGAGAGGCATGTTGAGTCCATGGAATATTTTATATTTTGCCAAAAGTTGCGGGAATATTACAAACTTTTTTATGTGTTTAGTGTTTTGTAAGTGACAGTGATCGATCGATACTGCACTTGGGTGGGCTGGGCAGAGGGGCAAAACGCAGGTGCTAGCAGGTATCTGGGCTGATCCTGCTAACAATGCGTTTTTTGGAACCCTGAACTGCTGGGGACGCTAGTATAGATCAGATCAGATCAGATATTGATCTGTTCAGATTCTATACCACTACGGGAGGTGTATGCTTTGCGCGTGGGTGTTAGCGGTACTGGCACTAACCTAGCACTGCCTGGGGCGACGCAGACCCTGACCCTAAAACCTAATTGATATCACCTGCTGGGTGATCAGGGGGTTAAACCTTTATTGGGTAATAAATGGTGGGTGCCCTGATGCTATAAAAAGCAAACTAACCAGAGTCACCCGTAACACTTATACGGTGATCAGTGGTGAAAGGGTTAACTAGGGGCAATCAGGGGGTTCAAATTTTTATTAGGTAGTATATGGGGGTCCCTGGCGCTATATAAAAACCTGACGGGGAACCTAAATAACTAACTGGCTAACCAGCGTCACCAGTGACACTTATACTGTGATCGCTGGTGAAAGGGTTAACTAGGGGCAATCAGGGGGTTAAAACCATTATTGGGTAGTATATTGGGGTACCTAGCGCTATAAAACCTGGCGGTGAACCTAAAAAAATAACTAGCTACCTAGCGACAGTAGCGACACTGATGCAGCGATCAGAAAAATGATCGCTTAGTGACAGTGGCAAAAGGGGGTGAAAGGGTTAACTAGGGGCAATCAGGATGTTAAAACCATTATTGGGTAGTATATCGGGGTACCTAGCGATATAAAAACCTGGCGGTGAACCTAAAAAAATAACTAGCGACACTAGCGACACTGATGCAGCGATCAGAAAAATGATCGCTTAGTGACACTGGCAAAAGGGGGTGAAAGGGTTAACTCTAGGGGCAATCAGGGGGTTAAATCTTTATTGGGGGGTGATAGGGGGCTACCCTGGACCTAACACTAACTGCCCTGACAGTTTTTACTTTTACAACTGACACTGAATGCATTGATCAGTAAAGAAATGATCAATGCAATCAGTGACACTGTGACTGGGGTGGGGGGCGATCGGGGGGGGGGATAGGGGGGGGTTTGTGTACCTATGTGTACCTATGTGTCAGTGTAGTGTTTTGGTGCACTTACTTTTAGTCTTCTCCTCGTAGTCCGGTCAAAAAGACCGCCCCGAGGAAAATGACATCACTTCCTCCTTCCTGTGTAAACAATACACAGTGGGAGGAAGTTCGTCATTGGCCAGGAGCGATCGAGAGGGGGTGGCCAGAAACCAACGGCCATCCCCTCATCACGGATCGCTGCTGGAGGGAAACGGACCACCGTATCCAGCGGGAGGGGGTCCGATCGGACCCCCCACCCGCTGGAAGGCAGGCACGTACATGTACGTGCTTGTGCCTGCCTGTGCCATTGTAATGACGTACATTGGCAATACGGCGGTCCTTAAGTGGTTAAATGCCACGGCCTACCTGAGTATTGCTGCTGACTATGTCCATCCCTTTATGACTACAGTGTACCCATCTTCTGGCTCCTTCCAGCAGAATAATGCACCATGTCACAAAGCTCCAATCATCTCATCACTGGTTTACTGAACATGACAATGAGGACAATGTACTCCAATGGCTTCCAAAGGCACCAGATCTCAATCCAATAGAGCAGTAGTTCTCAATCCTCTCCTCAAGTATGTCAACAGGCCATTGCGTTGTATTTGGTCCATCCGACTAGCATACAGACGAACGGGCTTCCCGATAGGAACTTGGTCCGGCGGATCAAGATTTAAAACGCATTCTATTTCTAGGTCCGTCGGACTTTTGGGAAGAAAAAGTCAAATGGAGCCCACACGCGATCAAATTGTCCAATGGGCTCTGGTCTGCCAGAAAGTCCGATCGTGTGTACACGGCATAAGAGAAACTCCCAAAACATGGCCTGTTGGGGATACTCGAGGACAGGGTTGAGAACCACTGCAATAGAGCACCTTTGAGATGTGGTGGAACGGGAGATTGGCATCATGGATGTGCAGCCGACATATCTGCAGCAACTGTGTGATGCTATCATGTCATTGTGGACTAAAATCTCTGAGGAATGTTACCAACACCTTGTTGAATCTATGCCACAAAGAAGGGAGTCCAACCCAGTATTAGCAAGGTGTGCCTAAAAAAGTGGCCAGTGAGGCCGCGTACACACGCGTGGACTGTTTGCCCAACCTTGTTCGTCAAACAGTTTCGGCAAACAGTCCGCTCAAAATTTGCATGAGCGGACTTGCCCACACACGAGCGGACTGTTTCAACGAACTGTTTGCCAAACATTCCGCTCAACTTTTGAAATGAACGGACTCGCCCACGTAAGGCGGAGGCAAATCCGCCCATTTCGAGCGCGTGTACAGGTAGGCGGGGCCCGCGAAGGAGACGTCGCGGGCTCCGCCGCCTGGAATGGGCTTA
The DNA here is from genome assembly GCF_037356315.1 of Lithobates pipiens. Taxonomy (NCBI): domain Eukaryota; kingdom Metazoa; phylum Chordata; class Amphibia; order Anura; family Ranidae; genus Lithobates; species Lithobates pipiens. The sequence goes on from NW_027507784.1 coordinate 75,626,521, forward strand.
AAGGGGAACCCCAACGCCGAAAAAAATCGGCGTGGGGGTTCCCCCAAAGTCCACACCAGACCCTTGTCCGAGCACGCTACCCGGCCGGCCAGGAAAGGGGGGCGAGCGAGCGCGCCCCCCCTCCTGAGCCGTACCAGGCCGCGTGCCCTCAACATGGGGGGTGCCTTGGGGAAGGGGGGGCCGCGCGGCCCCCCCACCCCAAAGCACCTTGTCCCCATGTTGATGAGGACAAGGGCCTCTTCCCGACAACCCTGGCCGTTGGTTGTCGGGGTCTGCGGGCGGGGGGCTTATCGGAATCCGGGAGCCCCCTTTAAGAAGGGGGCCCCCGGATACCGGCCCCCCACCCTATGTGAATGAGTATGGGGTACAATGTACCCCTACCCATTCACCTGTGAAATAAAGTACAAAAAAAAACACAACACAGGGGAAAAAATATTTTATTGCACAGCTCCGGGGGTCTTCAGTCTTCGGGGGTCTTCTCGCCGGACTCCTCCGCTATGTGTGTGTAGCTCTTTTACTAGCGGAGGAGTCCGGCTTTCTTCCTCCCCGCCGCCGGCCTCTTCTCCCGACTTCGGGGGTCTTGTCCCCCTCTTCGGTTCTTCTGCCGGGCCACCGCGCCTTCTTGTAGCTCTTTTACAGGCGGTGGCCCGGTCTTCTGTCGCCGCTGCCTTCCGTTCTTCTGTCGCCGCCTTCGGTTCTTCTGCCGGGCCACCGCGCCTTCTTGTAGCTCTTTTACAGGCGGTGGCCCGGTCTTCTGTCGCCGCTGTCGTCGCCGCCACCGCCGCCGCCTTCCGTTCTTCTTCTTCTTCTTGTTCTTCTGCTTCTTCTCCTGGAGATGTTGACTCGACGAGCTCTCCGGCCGGAATGCCAGAGCCGCGCTGTGCGGTCACTTATATAGTGACAATGGGGCGGTGTCACATGGTATATGTCACATGGGTTGGTCACATGGTGACCCCGCCCCCTTACGATGTCATAGTCCCCATGTGACATCAACCCATGTGACCAACCCATGTGACATATACCATGTGACACCGCCCCATTGTCACTATATAAGTGACCGCACAGCGCGGCTCTGGCATTCCGGCCGGAGAGCTCGTCGAGTCAACATCTCCAGGAGAAGAAGCAGAAGAACAAGAAGAAGAACAAGAACGGAAGGCGGCGGCGACGACAGCGGCGACAGAAGACCGGGCCACCGCCTGTAAAAGAGCTACAAGAAGGCGCGGTGGCCCGGCAGGAGAATCGAAGAGGGGGACAAGACCCCCGAAGTCGGGAGAAGAGGCCGGCGGCGGGGAGGAAGAAAGCCGGACTCCTCCGCTAGTAAAAGAGCTACACACACATAGCGGAGGAGTCCGGCGAGAAGTCCCCCGAAGACTGAAGACCCCCGGAGCTGTGCAATAAAATATTTTTTCCCCTGTGTTGTGTTTTTTTTTGTACTTTATTTCACAGGTGAATGGGTAGGGGTACATTGTACCCCATACTCATTCACATAGGGTGGGGGGCCGGTATCCGGGGGCCCCCTTCTTAAAGGGGGCTCCCGGATTCCGATAAGCCCCCCGCCCGCAGACCCCGACAACCAACGGCCAGGGTTGTCGGGAAGAGGCCCTTGTCCTCATCAACATGGGGACAAGGTGCTTTGGGGTGGGGGGGCCGCGCGGCCCCCCCTTCCCCAAGGCACCCCCCATGTTGAGGGCACGCGGCCTGGTACGGCTCAGGAGGGGGGGCGCGCTCGCTCGCCCCCCTTTCCTGGCCGGCCGGGTAGCGTGCTCGGACAAGGGTCTGGTGTGGACTTTGGGGGAACCCCCACGCCGATTTTTTTCGGCGTTGGGGTTCCCCTTTAAGCCCATTCCAGGCGGCGGAGCCCGCGACGTCTCCTTCGCGGGCCCCGCCTACCTGTACACGCGCTCGAAATGGGCGGACTTTCCGAGCGGGAACAGTCTGCTCATTTCGAAAGTACAGCGGACAGGCCCACACACGGGCGGACTGTTCGCTCAAACACAGTTTCAGCGGACAGTTTTTCGGAATTTCCGAAAGACTTTGTCCGTCCAACTGTCCGCTGAAACTGTCCGCTGAAAGCCCACACACGAGCGGACTGTCCGCCCAAACACTGTTCAGCGGACAAGGTTGGGCGAACAGTCCGCCCGTGTGTACGCGGCCTGAGTTTAGGTGTGTACTGTATAGTTGTGGGCATTTGCACGTATGCATGTCAAATACTGACCATATACTTGTATATATATTTTTTTACTTTAAAAGCCATCCACAATTTAGCCCCCAGCTACATCACTAGCCTAGTTTCAAAATACCAACCTAATCGTTCTCTTCGCTCCTCTCAAGACCTCCTGCTCTCTAGCTCCCTCATCACCTCCTCCTTTGCTCGCCTCCAGGACTTTTCCAGAGCCTCTCCAATCCTATGAAACTCCTTACCCCAATCTGTCCGATTATCTCCTACTCTATTAGCTTTTAGATGATCCCTGAAAACCGTCCTCTACGGAGAAGCCTATCCTACCCACACATAAAAACTGTATTTTAATTTTCTCTATGTAATCATCCCCCACAGTTATTAACTTTTGTTTCACCTATCCCTCCCTTCTAGATTGTAAACTCTAACGAGCAGAACCATCTGATTCTGCCTGTATTGAATGATATTGTAACTGTACTGTCTGCCCTCATGTTGTAAAGCACTGTGCAAACTGTTGGCGCTATATAAATCCCATATATTAAAAATAATAATAATAAGAGCCCTAATGTATACATTGTAACATATCAGGAATTTACTCATGCTGACTTCTAAAGTTACTGAAAGGTCCATTTTAATCAGGATTCAGGAATAAGAAATACCTCTGAACTTTTTAGACGTACCCCCTGGCATACACATACCCCTTACCTAAGTGCCTGCGGCATAGCACACTGCCAACAGAAGACTTATCTCAGTACTGCTGGTTTTACCTGGAGCTGTTGGAAATGATACCAGAATTTCAATGTGGAAAATAAAAAGTTTTACAGTCATATAAAAGTGTATTATCTGAGCTCTTCTAAAGTGCCCTTATTTTTCCCTTTCTGTTTTATTCATTAACGAGTCACACTTTTGTTTAAAGGAAGGGAAAATGATTTTAGAAAGCATAATTCATGCAGCCTCTAATCTTTATTAATACATGGGACAAAAGGTAAACCCAAAAGTGATCCAATCCTTTTTAAGCTGAAGACGCAATCAAATATTTATATCTTTTCGCTCTGTCACAGCATGGAGTGCAGGTAATATTTTGTGTGTCTGCACTGGCACACTGTATCAATGGCTCAATATGACTTAACGCCTATTCATTTTATTGCTTTGTAGCTTAATGCTGCATTTTAATATACTTATATTTTGCATTTTCTGGTTCCCCCATTCCCCTCTCATCAACATGCTAATGAAATTGTAAACCAATCCATTTTCTTTCTTATTACATATCTTATTTAAGATCCAGTATTGTCATTGCATCTTTACATTACTCAATGCAAAGTAGGCAGATTATGGCTGGTGGGAAGGATTGGCAGGGTGATGTAAAAAGCTTAATAAAAACATCACAGCACTTTGGGATTGGTTATGAATTCATGTTACTAACTGCCTCTATATTATATAGGGACAGGGGGGTAAAATAATAGATATAATTGAGTCCAAATGTATTTGTCAGCACAACAACCCCTAATTGAATTACAACACAATTGGAAAAGAGAAATTGGATTTTAAAGTACACAATGGGGTTTATTTATTAAAGCTGGAAAGTGCAAAATCAGGCTCACTTCTGCATAGAAACCAATGAGCTTCCAGGTTTTATTACCAATGCTTAATTGAACAAGCTGGCATTAGAAGCTGAATGGTTTCCATGCAGAAGTGAGCCTGATTTTGCACTTTCCAGCTTTAGTAAATAAACACCATTGCATACTTAAAAATGGGGTATGCCTGTATATGGTGCCTTACATGCTTAAGGAAATCGATGGGCAGGGTTGCCACCTGTTCTTCAGGCCCAACATGAACACTTTAGCGGCACAGGGCTGTGGACTCTGGTGGAAATAAGAACTCTGCTTTCTGCTTACCAAATCCCTCACTGTGTCTGTCAGCTGCAGGGCTTAAAAATTCCTACCCACTCATTGGGGATCGACAGTTCACTCTAAAACATGTGTCTGGTTTCAGGCGGTCTGAAACCTTGACACATAATTTAAAACCTAGACTGTCTGGGTGAATCCCAGATATGTGGCAACTCAATGTCGAATGTGGAAAAATAAAGCCTCCTTAGCTGTTCAGAAGACTCAACCACAGCTAATTCTCTTTTCATATATAATCCTTATAATAAATGTATGTCATATTTCTTTATGCGTGAGTATGTTCCTATTTTTACTATCAGTGCATCCCATCATTGCCCAGCAGTGCAGCAGATCAGTGCCCATAAGTACAGCATATCATTGCCCATCAGTGCAGCATATCATTGCCCCTAATGGCAGCATATCATTGCTTATCAGTGCAGCCTATGATTGCCTATCAGTGCAGCATATAATTGCCCATCAGTGCAGCCTATCATTGCCTATTAGTGCAACAAATCATTGTCCATCTGTGCAGCATATTATCTCCCATCAGTGCAGCATATCATTCCCCATCAGTGCAGTGTATCATTGCCCAGTATATTATTGCCCATCAAAGCAGCCTACTTGTTCCCGTCAATGCAGCCTATCATTACCCAAAAGTGCCCGAGGAGGTGGGAGGATCTGGCGGCTGGATCGCAAAGAGCAGGAATCTCCCGCTGAGACACATCTTGCATATGAATAGCAGCTCTGTCAAACTAAGTCCCGCCTCCTGGACCGGCCACTCTAATAGACAGCACACTGGTACAATGCCGGTCCAGGGGGCGTGAATTTGTTTGACAGCTCTGCAATTCATATACAAGATGTGTCTCAGTGGTAGATTCTTGCTCTGCGCGATCCAGCCACCAGATCCTCCTGATAGTTTCCTGGCTGATTGCTCTGGAAGACCGCACTGCTGCTGCCAGAAGCGATCAGCCAGGAAACTGTCAGCCCAGTCTGCCCCTGCTCTACACTCACCCTCCGCTAAATTCCACTTACCAAATGCGAGCAGGCGAGTGGAAATGGTGAGTGCTGCACTAAAATATCCTGTGTCAAACATGCAGTAATGCACAGAACTATATGGCATTAAACTTGCAGTAACACTATGAAATATATGGCATTAAACTTACAGTAAAGCACAGAACTTCACTGCGTTAAACTTACAGTAATGCAATGAAATATATGGTGTTAAACTTGCAGTAACTCACAAAACTAAATGGCATTAAACTTGCAGTAACACAATTAAATATATGGTGTTAAACTTGCAGTAACACAATGAAATATATGGTGTTAAACTTGCAGGAACGCAATTAAATATATGGCGTTAAACTTGCAGTAACGCAATGAACTATACGGCGGTAAACTTGCAGTAACTCACAGAACTATATAGCGTTAAATTGCAGTGATCCAATGATATATATGGCATTAAACTTGCATTAATGCACAGAACCCTATGGCGTTAAACTTGCAGTAACACAACGAAATATATACGGCGTTAAACTTGCAGTAACACACTGAACTGTATAGAGTTAAATTTGCAGTAATGCAACTGAAATATACTGTGTTAAGCGTGCAGTAATACCCAGAAGTTTACTGCGTTAAATGGCACTTAATGCACTGAAATATACAGCATTAAACTTGCAGTAACGCACTGAACTGTATGCCATTAAACTTGCAGTAATGCACCTGAAATATACTGCTTTAAATGTGCACTAATGCACAGAAATGTACTGCATTAAATGGCACATAACCCACTGAAATATACGGCGTTAAACTTGCAATAACGCAATAAAATATACTGTGTTAAACGGTCACTACACTCATGCTGTCTCAACTATCCCTACATTCACACTAATGTAAAGATAAATGGTGGTCGCACTATACTCACACTGACTGAACTATCCCTACATTCACAAAAATGTAAAGATGAATGGTCACACTACACTTCACTGCTTGCTGCCTGACCACCGTCAAATGACAGTGGGGCAGCACAGCTCTAATTCTGGGGGTGCGCAAGGTGATGTTTTCGGCCACGCTGTGTTGCTAGGATACGGCATGACTCTGATCTCTGTAAAGAGTTGCATCTGCGGCTCTTTAACCATGTGATCGGCTGTGTCCAATCACAGCCAGTCACATGTAAACAAGGAAGTGCCGGTAATCGGCTCATCTCACCTCACACTTACAGACTGTTAGGAGAGGAGAGCCGATCAGCGGCATCTCCTCACAGTGGGACACGTAGGAATGTAATCAAGGCACTGATCATCAGTGCCTTGATTACAATAAAGAAAAAAAGTGTCACCAATCAGTGTCCACTATTGCCCACCAGTGGCAGCAATCAGTGCCCACCACTGCCCACAAGTGCCACCAATCAGTGCCCATTAGCGATTCCAGTCAGTGCTGGCAATCAGTACCACCTATCAGCGGTGCCCACCAATGCCCATTACTGCTGTCAATCAATGCCCATCAGTGTCACCCATCAGTGCCACCCATCAATTCTCATCAGTGCCCATCAGTACCGCCTATCCATGCTGCCTATCAGTACCCATCAGTGCCGCCTATTACTGCCCATCAGTACCACCTAACAGTGCCCATCAGTGCCGCCTATCAGTGCTCATCAGTGTCACATATCAGTGCCACCTATCAGTGCCCATAAGTGCTGCCTCATCAGTGCCCATAAGTGCCACCTCATCAATGCCCACCAGTACAGCCTATCAGTGTCCATCAGTTCCGCCTCATCAGCGCACATTAGTGAAGGCAAAAAATTACTTAGTTACAAAATTTACTGACAGAAAAAAGTAAAAAAACATTTTTTTTTCAAAATTTTTGCGCTTTTTTTTTTTGGGTAAAAGAAAAACAAAAACAGCAGTTATTTAATACCACCAAAAGAAAGTTCTATTTGTGTGAAGAAAATGATAAAAAAATGTGTTTGGGTACAGTGTAGCACAGCCGTGCAATTGTCATTCAAAGTGTGACAGCGCTCAAAGCTGAAAAAAAGCCTGGGAAGGAAGGGGGTGTAAGTGCCTAATAGGCAAATTAAAAGGTTTAAGGTTAAAATGACAGAACTATCTCTACATTCACACTAATGTAAAGATGAATGGTCACACTACACTCACACTGAACTGAACTGAACTATCCCTAGATGCACAATAATCTGATATTTAACACTGTCAATAGAATAAGGCCCCGTACACACGGGCGGACTGTCTGTCCAACTTAGTCCGCTGAAACACATTTCAGCGGACAGTCCGCTCGTGTGTGGGCTTCAGCGGACTTTTTCAGCGGACAGTCTGGCGGACTAAGTCTTTCGGAATTTCCGTAATACAGTCCGTCCAACTTTGGTTTCAGCGGACAGTCCGCTCGTGAGTAGGCTAGTTGGACGGACTAAGTATGGCGCATGCTCAGAAAGGATTTACACGGCCGAAGGTTGCATTGCAGTGTATTGGACGTCGTATTTCTAGTCCCGTCGTACGTGCTGTACATGTCATCGCGCAAGCTTTCAGCGGCCTGTCTGTTCATCGTGTGAGGTCAAGTCCGTTCATTCAAAAGTAGGATGGACTGTCTGTCAAATTGTCTGACGGACTTAGTTGGCCAGACAGTCCGCCCGTGTGTACGCGGCTTTAGATTAACAAACTATAGCACTGAACAGAGCCCTGTTCTATCTCTCTCCACACTGCTATCACACTACAAATGGCTGCTATGGAAAGAATAATTTTATAGTGTGGGGCGGGATTAAGATCAATGAGCCATGATTGGATACAGTCATCATGACATCCTCCAATCATGGCTCTGTCAGTGCTTTGTGCTCTGATTGGGCAAAGCTTTTATTGCTTCAGCCAATCAGGGCTTTCAATGCACTGTGAGGTGGCGCAGTGCATTGTGGTCATTCGGCAGCCCGAACAAGTGGTTATGAATGCCTCGATAATTTGGTTGTTCGAAGAATGTCCTCATGCTCAGGCTGAACCATTCACCCATTTCTACTAAGAATATGTTACCCCCCACCCCCAGCTAGATAGAGCCCTAACTAGCTGGGGGTGGTTGTGCGGCCTATTGAGTTCACCGGGTGCCAGAAACCATGAACCAGACCGAGACAGAAGTACAATTAAATCACACTTGTTTAGTAATAAAAAATAAAAAGGGAAATAAAGTAAGCGTAGTCAACGCATAGCCAGAGTCCAGTAACCGGATTGAGTAGTCAGCCATGACAGAGTTCAGTAACCAAATTGGGTAATCAGCCAGGCCAGAAGTCAGGGATCCAAGTACAGGAACAGCAAGCAGGATGAGGAGCCAGAAGGTATGTCAGCAAGCCAGTCTTTAAACAGGAACGCAGGAGATGGTTTCTTGTGATGTGACCAAGGTGAAGGCAGAGATGAAGTGAGCTGGACAGCTTTAAGTAGGCAGGTCAGACGAGCAGGATCAGGAACAGCTGGATAACTGTGGAGATAGATGAGAGCTGGCAATTAGCAATAATATTATATATTAATGTTAAATAAATATCTAAAATGTGGTGAACTTAATTGAACATTTTTCTGTTCATAGAATATGCCATAAGCTCCTGAAAAAGCGTCTGTTGAATACGCGCAACCTGTAGAGCTGAGTTTTAATATGACACACTACTTCTTCAATCTTTCTCAGTAATGGAGAGTAGACATGTGTATACTGAAATATTTTGTTTCGGAATTTCATTTTTGCCTGAAAAATTTATTTATTCAGTTACTCAGGAAATTAGTTTTTATTTATTTTGTTTCTTCAAAAAATTCCTTAATCCGAAAATCCAAAATATTTAAGGTCAAATCTGTCATTGAAGGCTTATGGCGTCTGTTGAATATTCTAAGAAGATTCTAATGTTGTATGACACTAGTAATAATTATATTTATTAAGTATCATTACTAGTTAAACAACATTAGAATTCTTCTATAGCCTATGGGCGGAGCGTTTGACCATAAATGTCGATTTGCGTTGACTGCTTCGTCGAATCTTCATGTCGAATCTTTTCTCTCTGTGTCGAATAATCTTGGACTAATAGAGTTAGGTTAGGCACATTCGACCTTTTTTTGCTAAAACGAATGCACATGTCTACTGGAGAGTGATCTGTTTGGTCCTCCAATTTTTTTGATAAATACTTTCTATGTATGTAGGTGGTGCATTGTTTATGCTCAAAGACACATTGTGTGAATAATTTATGAAATTTGATGTAATTGTCTTGTTTCTATTTTTGTAAAAAATTTAATTTTAATACATAACTGTATTATGCCTATAAAGTCCATAATTCACAAATTTATCTTTTAATAATCCAAATTATTGGGATGTGGCATTATATACAAAAGTGTCCTATTCACAGCACCACTCTGTGGTGATACGAATTCTTAATTACATTGTACAAAAGTGTAATTTCTTCAGTGTTGTCACATGAGAAGCTATAATAAAATAGTTCCAAAAAAATGTGAGGGGTGTACTCACTTTTGTGAGATACTGTATATATTTTGAGCAGAGTGACCCTATATTATGATGTAAGAAGAAGAAGAAGAAAAAGAAGTTACAGTCTTTCCACCTTTTTATTCATTAACTGTTATTTTTTTTCCCTTTTTCTCTTTTAACTAGCTCTCCGAACTTTAATTTGTTCCTGAAAGCAACAATCATGCAATTCATGTTCATTAATCAACAAACGAATTGACTCGATAATTACAACGTGCAACTCACCTTTAATTCATTCAATTTGTGCCAACCACAGCCATTGTTTAAAGTCATTATTATTTTTTATCTGCTTTGTTCTGAGATATGACACAAAATACCCAGGAGGAAAAGACAGGAATGATATAAGTGCGTGCTCGGTCGTGTCGAATTTAGAGATTAATAAAGCAACTTTAAAGTTGGACTCCAGGGCAAGCAGATACATGCACAACTGAAGCACATATGTGTGAATAATTGTACCTGTAAAAGGATTTGTAATTCTGTTCAGCCACTCTTGTGATCCAGGTACCTATGGCAGATTTCTGCAGCAGCAACAGCAGCACAGTTTGGTTAAAACAACCCCCCCCCCACACACACACACACCCAGGGCCATCTTTAAGGCAGGGCAAAAGGGGCAGCTGTCCTGGGCCCTGTCATTGTTGTGGGGCCCAAAACAGCTGCCACATACCAACTATCATGGTTTAAATCCCCCTGTCCCTTGAAGTTTTAGTCCTGTGCTGTGTCCTGATATCTCAGGGTGAAGCGCTGGTACTAATGCTGCCCAGCTCTGCATTATTGTTGTGTACAGATAACTCACCTGTAGACCTTGGGTTTACATGTAAATAACCAGCATTGATATGTAAATAGCGACAGCATTACTAAGCAAATAGCTGTGGGCGGCTGCATTGATATGTAAATAAAGGCAGCATTCATATGTATATCATGCTCCCCTGCAGTGAGGAGATGATGTGCTGTAACCTCTAGCAACTAATCAGTGAGCCATAATGTGTGCTGTAACCTCTAGCAACCAGTCAGTAAGTAGTAATGATATGCCATGAAATTGCAAGGAAGGGGGTTGAGAGGATTTGTGCTGGGAAGAATAATTTGGAGGGGGATGTGGTAGAGGGAGGGATTTGGGGGGATTTTTGCTAGGAGGGTGGATTGGGGAGGAATTAGGCTGGGGGGGGGGGGGATTTGGGGGGGGGGGTAGGATTTGTGCCGAGAGGGGGATTTGGCAGGGAAGATTTGTGCTAGGATGGGAAATTTGAGGGGGAAGAGGATATGTGCTAGGAGGGGTGATTTTATTGAATGCCAAAGATTTGTGCTAAGTGGTGGATTTGGACCGTAAGGATGGGGAATTATTGATTGTTAGGGGAGAATTTATGCTTTGGGGTTAGCGTGCTGATCATCAGTGCTCTTTTTTATTATTGAGGGGGAGGGATTTAATTTGAGACATGTAATGGGGGAACTTAACAGATCTCCCTCTCCCCTCACAGCACATAGCTGAGATCAGATTTCCTTACAGACACAGCCTTGATCTGCACAGTGTGTGCAGTGGCATTGTTGCAGTTCTGACCTGTGAAATTCCCCAATCAGAATGGCAGCTGCAGTAGCCAGCTACACACTTTGCAGATGAATGTTGTGTTTGTAAGGGAATCTTATCTTAGCTATGTATTGTGTGGGGTGGAGGGGCGCTGAGTACCCAGACTGTGTGCAGTGTGGGATGGAAGGAGGTGCTCTGCTGAGTGCTCTGCCAGTAGTAGTGACCCATCCTCTTTTCTGTTGACCACTGTCTTCTGCCCTGCTGACCCCTTTACACTGCCCTACTGACCCCTGTCCTCCATCCTGCTTACCCGATAACCCCTTTTATCCACCCTGCTGACCCCTTTCATATGCCCTTGTCCTCTGCTGACCCCCCTGTACATTTTCCTACTGACTCTTGTGCACCCACCTGCTGACCCCCTGTACACTGTCTTACAAATTAATAGCCTCTGTAGACTGCCCTACAAACTGCCAACCCAGTCCTCTGCTCTGTTGAACCCCTGTACACTGCCCTACTGACCTCACATTCTCTGCACCCCCCCTTGACATTTTTTACTGCACCCCCACATCAGACAGGCTAGATTAGGCCTTGTTTTATAAAGGAAGACAATTAACAACTCACATAAAGTAAGACATATTATGCATATCATGGTTTTCAAAAGGATTACCAGCTGGGGAGGAAACCAAGGAAGCTGTCACAATTAGGGTTGCCACGTTTTCTTCAAGCCAAACCCGAACACTTTAGCGGCCTGGGACACCTTTGGGTGCCCTAAGGAGAGTAGTAATGCGGAGTGCATCTTGTTCCACAGTGAACAGTGGGTGTGGCCAAATTGCTCTTGCTGGCATCATCACCCTGCCCCCCAGTGATGCCAAACCTGCCCCCAGAAGGCCACCCGCAGCTCCCAGTTGGCAACAGATTTGTGTGTGAGTATCTTGGTTACTTGGGGAGCCACAGTCTGGTCTGAACAATGTGTCTGGGTTTCAGTCTGCCTTAAACCCATATACATGATTCAAAACCCAGACTGTCCAGGTGAATCCCAGACAGGTTGCAACCCTAGTCACAATGGATACACTGGATAGGGTCTGGATGGCACCTGCAATAGCTAAGAGACAGAAAGGGGGCACCAATCTAAGAGCAACAAGGAAGCAGACAGCCTCAGGACCAGAAGCAGGAAGCAGCATATGTGGATCGATGTAGGAAGCAGGAAGCTCAGGGCTTCAGGTCGGACATCATAACGTCTTTGAAGTTTGCCAAATCCTGCTTGAACTGAACCCAGGGCAGTTCAGCTCATCCCTAGTCCTAACACACACTCTATCCTAGAGTGACAACATTGTTCCTCCACAGATACAGTTTGATGATGGGGGGGGGGGGGGGGGGGGCACTTTAGGACAAGGAAGTGTGTTACTGGTAAGAAAATCAGGTGAATAAGAAGCCTGAAAAAAAAAAGAAGAAAACTAACACTTAAGGATCAGTAAGCTGCAATATATTAAAATGTTGCTCTTAGGCTCAGATACACCTTTTTGTACTAAAATAATTATTTTAGATATTTTATTTCACAATTTTTAATGACTCAAAAAAAAAAGAGATGATTAAAAAAGTTAATTAGCATTTTTTTTTGCTAGAAAATTACTTAGAACTCCAAAACATTATATACATTTTTTTTAGACACCCTAAAGAATAAAATGGAGGTCGTTGTAATACTTTATATCACACCATATTTGTGCAGCAGTCTTACAAATGCAATATTTTGGGGAAATAAATCAACTTTTTTGAATTGAAAAAAAAAAGAAAACAGTAAAGTTAGCCCATTTTTCTTTTATGTTGTGAAAGCTAATGTTACTCCAAGTAAATTGATGCCCAACATGTCATGCTTCAAAATTGTGGAATGGCAACAAACTTTGACACATAAAAATCTCCATAGATGACGTTTAAAAATTTCTACAGATTACCAATTTTGAGTTGCAGAGAATGTATTTTATTTGAATTATTGCTCTAGTTCTAATCATTACGGTGATATCTCACATGTGTTGTTTGAACACCATTTACATATGCGGACACGACTTACGTATGTGTTTGCTCCTGTGCGATGGGGCACTAAAAAAAAAAAAAAAATCTTATTTATTTTACTTTTTATTTTTTATTTTTAAACTCTCCCTTTAAAAACAATTTTTGGATCACTTTTATGTAATAGAAATAGCGTGACAGGACCTCTTTAATGTGAGATCTGGGGTCAAAAAGACCTCCGATCTCACATTTAAACTTAAATGCAGTAAAAAAAAGTCTTTTTTTTCCCAATAAAAAAAAAATGTCCCTTTAAGGCCATTGGGCAGAAGTGATATTTGACATCGCTGCTGTCATCCAGTGTCACTGAGTCGAGTGGGGGGGGCATCATTCCCTCACTCAACACAGTGCCTTAGGAAAGGATCGGATCGTCTTCACCACTACCGACGCCCCGAACACGGCGGGAGGAGAAGGGGGGGCACCTCTCCTGCCGCTGATAAAAGTGATCTTGTGGTGAATCCGCCATGGAGACCACTTTTTTAAAAAGGAAGAGGAGAGAAAAAAAAGGGGGGAGAGACGAGAACCTCAAAAAAGAGAAAGAGAAATGCGTCCCGCCCCATTCTCAATCCTACCCCATCTCATCCAGCCAGGGTCGCCACATTCCGATAAATTTCCCATAATTGCCCTGTCGAGTATACATCACTCTCTCATTCCCCACTACTAAGTTAAGAGACCACTTTAATCGCCCACCGTTTAAGAAAATACTGGGGTTATGGCAGCTATCTGCTGCCATAACCCTGGTATTTAACATCAAAGTACCAACGTAAAGGGGCCGTGGCTGTGGATGTGGTTAATATAAAAATCTGTTGTGTATATTATTTCATTTTGTAAAGTGCTGGAGAATATTTTTTACACTGCATAAATAAATGGGAACAAGCAGGCAGGTAAAATAACTATTTCATATGGGGACATTCTGTCCCCCAGGTAACACAGTCGTCATCAGCGATCTCTATTCGATATGGAATGGATGCTTTTATCACTGTTTGGTACAGGTCTTGAGCAGAGGCGGCTCTTTAATTAGGCAAATTAGGCGATTGCCTTAGGCCTCGCCCACAGAAAGGGCCTCGCCGTTGCGCAATTGCCTAATTTGCCTTTCAGGTGTTGTGCTGTTGTTGTGTACAATGTGGGGCACTGGGACTCGCAAGTGGTGGGGTGAGTGGGCGGCGGGCACGCTGCACACAGCTGCGGTGTAGAGTGAGCTGATCCACCGCCGCGCTCCGCGGTGGTGGACGAGTAGGGGGGATAAAACTAATGTGCACAGTCGCTCGACATCATGGTGGTGGATGGTGTGGGCATGGTCATGCTGCCTGCGTCCAATAGCAGGCTCGACTGCTGCAGCGCCGTCCTTCGAGTCCTAGCCCTTCCCCTAAAGTCGGCGACGGCGGCCCCAGTGCATGGCGGGAATTGTAGTTCTCCCACAGAGCACAGGCACACAGACTTCAACATGGCCGTCTGGTGCCTGTGCTCTGCAGAGACTACAACTCCCAGAGTGCACTGCAGGGCAGAGAGAGAACATTGTGTGTTGCTTCTCTGAGTCCTGCTACCAAAGTCACCAAGGCGAGGAGCAGGAGCAGGTAGTGTCTATAACTGTAATATATATATAATTTATATATATATATATATATATATATATATATATATATATATATATATATATATATATATATATATATTTATTTATATAAATATATTTATATAAATATATATATATTTATTTATTTATTTATTATGTAAATTGTACTTGCTTCAATGTAATGTCAAGTTAGAATATAGCATTTACTTAGCCAAAAGCACGATATTATATATATATATATGCACTATAATATATATATATATATATATATATATATATATATATATATATATATATATATATATATATATATATATATATATTATATAAAGCACTACTATTATTTATTTATATATATATATATATATATATATGTATATATATATATAAATTTTAATTCATATATATATATATATATATATATATATATATATATATATATATATATATATATATATATAATATGTAAATTGTACTTGCTCCAATGTAATGTCAGAATTTGTTAGAATACAGCATTGACTTGTCGAAAGCACAATATTTTATATATATATATTTATTACTACAACAATGCACCCCCAAGTCAAAGACCATATTATCTCTGCATGGGCTTTAAAGAGGGATTCCACCTACAAAAAAAATATTAAAAGCCAGCAGCTATAAATACTACAGCTGCTGACTTTTAATAAATGGACACTCACCTGTCCCGGGTTCCAGCGATCCCGGCAGCCGAGGCCGATCGATCGCTCGGCTCTCGTCTGCTGCTGCCGCCACCATTCTAGGTGAGGGAATCAGGAAGTGAAGCGAATCAGCTTCACTTCCCAGTTCCCTACTGCGCATGCGCGAGTCGCGCAGCGCAATAGGAATTCTACGCGCTGTCTCTGAGACCCGTGTGTGTCCCAGCAGACAGCGCGCAGGGACAGGAAATGGCGTAGACTCCCACGGGAGTCTATGCCCCGAAGTGGGTGTAAATACCTGTCTTTGACAGGTATCTCCACCCCCCTCCCCCCTGAAAGGTGCCAATTGTGACACCGGAGGGGGGGAGGGTTCCGATCAGCGGAGGTTCCACTTTAGGGTGGAACCCGGCTTTAAGTCATATTATGAATTCTTGGAGGGGCTTCTTCATTCATGGCAAAGTGCTTCTTTTCTCAAATTAATAATAGTTCATGTATCATGTACAGTTTTATTTTCCCACATTGTAAAAATAACTTGTCATCTGCTTTACTGAGGTTTTGGTTTGCCTGGATCAATAGGATTAAAATAGTTCCACCATACTGAAGGTTGGTTCTCTTATTCTCTTTGGACTTTAGTAGCTTTTGATGGCACAGTGGCTTTGTTTGATGGGCACAGTGGCTTTGTTTGATGGGCACAGTGGCAGCAATTGATGGGCACAGTGGCAGCAATTGATGGGCAAAGTGGCTGCGTTTGATGGGCACAGTGGCTGCGTTTGATGGGCACAGTGGCTGCGTTTGATGGGCACAGTGGCTGCGTTTGATGGCACCGTGGCAACAATTGATGGCACAGTGGCTGCAATTGATGGCACAGTTTGCTTGCACCCCCCCAAAAATTTTGAGCACCAGCCACCACTTGTTGAATGACAGGCTGAGGGCATGTACATTTCAGTTGAATGCCATTTAATGAGACAGGCTGTCGTTCAAACTGGAGGGCTTATTTTATTTTTTATTTTAATTATTTATCTTGCTGCTTATCTTGCTCATTCTGCTTTCAAAATTAACGCCAGGCAAACATCTATTCACACACATATGTGAAATGTTTACTCTACCAAAAGATTTATAATTCTGTGCAGATATTTTTGTCATTCATATTCCTCTGCCAGACAGTACACCCAGAATGGTTTACCAGTACCACCTTCTCTATTACAGTTAAGTAATACAGCAGTGTTACCCTCTCCATAAACCTGCTGACGATGAAGAAGCATTAGACTGTTAAGTTATCAATTATGCTCATTCTGTTGTTATCATGGCTGCACAGTCTCTGACCGTCTCCTGTATCATTGTCCACACAATCTCTGACCATTTCCTGTATCATTGTCTACACAGTCTTTGACCATCTCCTGTATCATGGCCAGACAGTCTGACCATCCCCTGTATCATTGTCTGCACAGTCTCTGACCGTCTCCTGGAGCATTGTCTGCACAGTCTCTGACTGTCTCCTGTATCATTAGAATAATTGGTTAGAGAAATTTATAGAAACTGTAAATTCATAGTTCATAGAATTTAAGTTAATATATGCACATTTATACAGTTCATTTTTATCGTTTTTATAATATTTTTCCCATTATGGGCGTGAATGGGGCCTCATGTCTAAGTTTTGCCTAAGGCCTCACAAAGTCTAGAGCCGCCTCTGGTCTTGAGCACAACCAATTAAAGATGGAGCTCCACTTTTATTCAGAATATATGAACAGCTCTCTAATTAAAGCTGAATAGCGGGAACTGATGGTATCAGTACTATCTGCTCCGAGCGCCGCACTGTTTCTCCAGCGACCAATCGTCCTTTCAACATCTTAATGAAAAGAAATTCTGTAGCATTTATCTGTAATGTCATGCAGGCCAGACTACAGGTAGGACTTCATCACAGCGGGGTGCTTGGGAGTATGTTGCATAGACACACTAATGACTATGATGCACGCAATGCTTTTATATACTCATTTTAAAGTGGTTCTAAAATCTAAAAAATGTTTTACCTTAATGCATTTTTTGCATTATGGTAAAAAATGTTTAGGTATCAGCATCCCTCCTCACCACCCCTCCCCCCTCCTTTTACTTACCTTAGCCCTTATTCAATCCAGTGCCATGCACATCTGCAGCTCTTCTCTCCCCTCACTTCAGGGTCTCTCTGGCTTTGCTGTGGCACTGGGAGCCATTGGCTCTAGTGCTGTCAATCAAAGGAAGTAATGAGGGAGCGGGGGGCCGAGTCTATCTGTTTGTGTCAATGGATGCAGAAGCAGGGCTTGGGTTGAGCATGCACAAATGGGAATCCACTTCCCATGGGGGGCACTGGACAGAGGGGAGGGGCCAGGAGCAGGCGGGAGACCCAAAAAGGGGAGGTTTCTGGCTCTGTGTGATTCTATTGTGCAGAGCAGGAAAGTATAGGTAAATAGGCTGTTCATTTTGCAAGGGGACTTTCCCCTAGCTTAGTAAATGTGGCCAAAATTCTCAATCATGTTCAAGGAAAAAAAAAAAATACAACAGCACTTTTGCTTGCATATGATTGGATGATGAAAGTCAGCAGAGCTTCACCTCATTTACTAACCTGGGGGGAACATTCACTTTGTAAAGTGCAACTTTCTTTGCAAAATGAACAGTACAACTGCGACGGGTGGTCAGCAAGTGGTTAATGTGCTTTTAACCACTTTAGCCTCAAAAAGTTTTACCCCCTTCCCAACCAGGCCATTTTTTGTGATACAGCATTGCTTCCATTTAACTGACAATTGCGCGGTTGTGCAACACTGTACACAAACAAAATTTATGTCCTTTTTTTTTCCCCACAAATAGAGCTTTCTTTTGGTGGTATTTGATCATCTCTGCGGTTTTTATTTAGACTGACAATTTTGAAAAAAAAAAAAACAATATTTTTATTTTATATTATTTGACTAAGAGCTCCTTAAAATAGGATTATTTGAACATGTGTACTTTCTCGGCAAATGAATTACTCTAGACAAACAAACACCAATGCTATGTAATTTACCTATTGTTTTAAAAGACAACACATTTGGTTTTGTTCAAACGTTTGATTTAACAGAAAATTAAAGTTTGTTATCACTGAAAAAGTAACAGGTGTGTGTGGGTGTGTGATTTATTTCCATACATTAAAACAATTTAGAAAAAGCATGAAAGGCAGAGATAAAGCATATGAAAACCCTGCTGAGGTATGTATGATTCCTAAAGCCGCGTACACACGTGGCGGACTGTCTGGCCAACTTAGTCCGTCAGACAATCCGACGGACAGTCCGTCATACTTTCGAATGAACTGACTTGCCCACACACGGCACTTTTTGAGCGGACTAATACTGCGGACTAAGTCCGCCATACTATCCGCCCTACTTTTGAAATGAACGGACTCGTCCACACACGCGGAGGAAAGTCCAGGTAGGCGGGGCCCGCGAAGGAGACGTCGCAGGCCCCGCCGCCTGGTATGGACTTAAAGGGGAACCCCAATGCCGAAAAAAATCGGCGTGGGGGTCCCCCCCAAGTCCACAACAGACCCTTGTCCGAGCACGCTACCCGGCCGGCCAGGAAAGGGGGGCGAGCGAGCGCCCCCCCCCCCCTCCTGAGCCGTACCAGGCCGCGTGCCCTCAACATGGGGGTGCCTCAGGGAAGGGGGGGCCGCGCGGCCTCCCCACCCCAAAGCGCCTTGTCCCCATGTTGATGAGGACAAGGGCCTCTTCCCGACAGCCCTGGCCGTTGGTTGTCGGGGTCTGCGGGCGGGGGGCTTATCGGAATCCGGGATACCGGCCCCCCCACCCTATGTGAATGAGTATGGGGTACAATGTACCCCTAACCATTCACCTGTGAAAAAAAGTACAAAAAAAACACAACACAGGGTTAAAATATTTTATTGCACAGCTCCGGGGGTCTTCCGTCTTCGAGGGTCTTCTCGCCAGACTCCTCCGCTATCTTCTTGTAGCTCTTTTGCTAGCGGAGGAGTCCGGCTTTCTTCCTCGCCGCCGGCCTCTTCACCCGACTTCGGGGGTCTTGTCCCCCTCTTCGGTTCTTCTGCCGGGCCACCGCGCCTTCTTCTAGCTCTTTTATAGGTGGTGGCCCGGTCTTCTGTCGCCATCGCCGCCGCCGCCGTCCGTTCTTCTTCTTCTTCTTCTTCTCTTGGAGATGTTGCCTCGACGATCTCTCCGGCCGGAATGCCAGGGCCACGCTCCGCTGCCACTTATATAGGGACAA
Organism: Lithobates pipiens; assembly: GCF_037356315.1. Classification (NCBI taxonomy): domain Eukaryota; kingdom Metazoa; phylum Chordata; class Amphibia; order Anura; family Ranidae; genus Lithobates; species Lithobates pipiens. The sequence continues at coordinate 75,646,151 of NW_027507784.1, forward strand.
GGGGCGGTGTCACATGGCTTTATGTCACATGGGTTAGTCACATGGGTTGATGTCACATGGGGACTATGACATCGTAAGGGGGCGGGGTCACCATGTGACACCAACCCATGTGACATAAAGCCATGTGACACCGCCCCTTGTCCCTATATAAGTGGCAGCGGAGCGCGGCCCTGGCATTCCGGCCGGAGAGATCGTCGAGGCAACATCTCCAGGAGAAGAAGAAGAAGAAGAAGAAGAACGGGCGGCGGTGGCGGCGACGGCGACAGAAGACCAGGCCACCGCCTGTAAAAGAGCTAAAAAAAGGCGCGGTGGCCCGGCAGAAGAACCGAAGAGGGGGACAAGACCCCCGAAGTCGGGAGAAGAGGCCGGCGGCGAGGAAGAAAGCCGGACTCCTCCGCTAGCAAAAGAGCTACAAGAAGATAGCGGAGGAGTCGGCGAGAAGACCCCCGAAGACGGAAGACCCCCGGAGCTGTGCAATAAAATATTTTAACCCTGTGTTGTGTTTTTTTGTACTTTTTTTCACAGGTGAATGGGTAGGGGTACATTGTACCCCATACTCATTCACATAGGGTGGGGGGCCGGTATTCGGGGGCCCCCTTATTAAAGGGGGCTCCCGGATTCCGATAAGCCCCCCGCCCGCAGACCCCGACAACCAACGGCCAGGGTTGTCGGGAAGAGGCCCTTGTCCTCATCAACATGGGGACAAGGTGCTTTGGGGTGGGGGGGCCGCGCGGCCCCCCCTTCCCCCAGGCACCCCCCCATGTTGAGGGCACGCGGCCTGGTACGGCTCAGGAGGGGGGGCGCTCGCTCGCCCCCCCTTTCCTGGCCGGCCGGGTAGCGTGCTCGGACAAGGGTCTGTTGTGGACTTGGGGGGGACCCCCACGCCGATTTTTTTTGGCGTTGGGGTTCCCCTTTAAGTCCATACCAGGCGGCGGGGCCAACGACGTCTCCTTCGCGGGCCCCGCCTACCTGGAGACCCGCTCGAAATGAGCGGACTTTTCTCCGGGTGGGAAAAGTCCGCTCATTTCAAAAGTACGGCGGACTGGCACACACACGGGCGGATTGTCCGCCGAAATGTGAGTCCAGCGGACAGTATTTCCAACATTACGAAATACTTAGTCCGCCAGACTGCACGCTGAAAAAGTCCGCTGAAGCCCACACACGAGCGGACTGTCCGCTGAAATGTGTTTCGGCGGACTAAGTAGGCCAGACAGTCCGCCCGTGTGTACGCGGCTTCAGTAATCCTAACTTACGTTGGCTTTGTTTCAAATCCATAGCGCCACTTTTTTGCAAAAGGACTTAGGCCTCATGCATACTGGATGTTGTTAACACTGCCATTAGGGGCCTCTGTTTTTTGCCTCTTAATGTGTCTTTTTTTGCCAAAATGATGCTGCCGGGAATATGAAATGTTAATTCTTAGGACTTCTGCTGTTTTTCTAAGGAATGGCCCTTATTCATGGTTAGAGTTGGTATTCTACAGTGGCAGTCCTAAGTAATTTTAAAGCAGAGTTCCAGCCTGTATTAAAAAAAATGTAAGTCAAGGAAGTGGGAGTGGGCATCTGTTTTTGACAGGTATCCGCTCCCCCCACACTGAAAGATGCCAAATGTGGCACCAGAGGGGGGGAGGGAGCAGATAAGCGGAGCTTTCACTTTTGTGTGGAACTCTGCTTTAAAGCACCAGTATCAATATTGAGGACTGCTGGTCAGGTCATTCTAGCTTGTTCCGGTCTGTATGTGCCTCTTCTGGGCACCACAGGCAATAGCCACATCCCTCCTGAAAGGGGTTCCTCTTACAACAAACACTGAACACAAAGGTTCCACACTCTATATAATTTTTTTAGTTTGGGGTGGTATTTTTCACGTGGGGGTTCTCATTTTAAAGAGGAAGTAAACTCTCCCACTCTGATGCTTCTTTTCATTTAGTCCATTATAATAAGTAATTATCAAACTATAGCCACTGTAATCCAGCCCAAATCGCATATTACTTACAGTTTAAAGAAACTTTAAAAAAAATTGTTTCCAGGGGTAAGGCAGCGCCATCTTAAGTATTGTTTTCTGAGTCCACAGTGGAGTGTATTTCCTCCCTTACATTGAGCACTTCCTGTACTATTAACCAAGCCTCCTTCTCAATGCAATGTTTCTATGGCAACCCTGCTTCCCTGTTCATAGCTTACTTGTTTATTTCATAGTATTTACTTGTGCCGATGTCTAATGTTTGCCTTTGTCAGACTTATCAGCTTCAGCTGATAAGACTGCAGTAATGGCCAAGTTTAGACTGTATGTGAGGTCACATGGTCACATGGGGTGTAGGAGGAAGCTCTGAATGATTAGCAGAGTTCAGTGGTGTGCCGTAGGAAGTCCTGATAACAGATAGATAAGCACATAGAGAGTGTGCCGTAAATCAGGGGAGATCTGGGCATGCTCAGTGACTTAATTGTACAGAACAACAAGGATTACAACAATACTAAGCAAGTAAGGAGATATCTACAAGCAGTGATCATTAGGGTTTTTTATGCTGATTTACATGGGACAAAGTTGTGGGGGAGGGTTTACAACCACTTTAAGCATTAACAGATCCAAATGGCCTTGTATGTATTGGGGGTCAGGCTATTTGTTGTTTTGGGTTAAAATCTTGCAGCTTCAATGTAGATTTGTAAGTTTTCTGTAAAGCTGTACATATTTGAAGCAGCAATTTGGATACATGCTACAGATGAACCACTTTACAGGCAGAGTAAGTCCTCCCCCCCCCCCCCCCCCAAGTTACTAGCTTCTAAGCAGTTTTGCATTTTTAAAGGCACTTCTTCTTGTTTCCTTTTTGGGGGTGTCCAAATTGGTGACATTGATATATGTCTCTCAGGGTTGTACCTTGGCCCCCATACTCACTTTAAGGCCAATAACAAGAAGATAAGCCAGCCAAGTGGGAACTAGCAAAATGTGTTGTATAATTGTGTTAGGCTCTTTGTTTGCCCCCCTGGACCAGGGGGTGTTTGTCCCATCTGTAATAGTGTGTGAAGGGGGGGATTGCGGTAACATCTCATTACCACTTACAGTGTACACCAACAAACACTGATTCCCCCCCCCCCCCAATAAAGAGGACCTGTCACCACCCATCAAAGTACCTGTCACAGTTCATCTGAGTACCTGAGTACCTGCCACAACCCCTCAGAGTACCTAAATACCTGTCACAGTCCATCAGAGTACCCAAGTACCTGTCACAGTCCATATGAGTACCTGCATACCTGTCACAGCCCATCAGAGTACCCGAGTACCTGTCAGTCTATCTGAGTACCCGAGTACCTGTCACAGCCCATCAGAGTACCCAAGTACCTGTCACAGTCCATATGAGTACCTGAGTACCTGTCACAGTTCATTTGAGTACCGAGTACCTGAGTACCTTTCACCGCCCTTCATAGTACCGGAATATCAGTCACCAGCCCATCAGAGTACCCGAGTACCTATCTGTAGCCCATCAGAGTAACCAAGTATCTGTCACCAGGCCATCAGAGTACCTGAGTACCTGTCACCAGCCCATCAGAGTACCCGAGTACCTGTCAACAGGTCATCAGAGTACCTGATTACTTGTCACCAGCCCATCAGAGTACCCGAGTACCTGTCTCCAGCCCATTAGAGTACCCAAGTACCTGTCACCAGCCCATCAGAGTACCGGAGTACCTGTCACCAGCCCTTCAGAGTAACCAAGTACCTGTCACCAGTCCATCAGAGTACCCGAGTACCTGTCTGCAGCTCATCAAGTTACCCGAGTACCTGTCACCAGCCCATCAGAGTACCCAAGTACCTATCAACAGGTCATCAGAGTATCCGAGTACTTGTCACCAGCCCATCAGAATACCCAAGTACCTGTCTCCAGCCCATCAGAGTACCCGAGTACCTGTCACCAGCCCATTAGAGTAACTGAGTACCTGTCACCAGCCCATCAGAGTACCCAAGTACATGTCTGCAGCTCACCAAGTTACCCGAGTACCTGTCTCCAGGCAATCAGAGTACCCAAGTACCTATCTGTAGCCCATGCCTCATAGAATATATGTTGGGGTGTTTTCTTTCTAAAATGGGGTCATTTTGTGAGTAATTCCACTGGGCTGATGCTCAAGGACCTTCAAAAATGTGTTGGGTAGGAATGAAATGAGATGTGTAATTTATGCTTCTAGAATGCCTGAAGGTTCTATTTCAATGTTGATCCACTGTATGGGGCCAGGCTGTGTAAAAGTCCCATCAGAGTACCCGAGTACCTGTCACCAGACCATCAGAGTACCCGAGTATCTGTCAACAAGTCATCAGAGTACCCGAGTACTTGTCACCAGACCATCAGAGTACCCGAGTACTTGTCTCCAGCCCATCAGAGTAACCAAGTACCTGTCACCAGCCCATCAGAATACCCAAGTACCTGTCTTCAGCTCAAGTTACCTGAGTACCTGTCATCAGCCCATCAGAGTACCCAAGTACCTGTCAACAGGTCATCAGAGTACCCGCGCTCTTGTCACCAGCTCATCAGAGTACCCGAGTACCTGTCTCCAGCCCATCAGAGTACCCGAGTACCTGTCACCAGCCCATCAGAGTACCGGAGTACCTGTCACCAGCCCTTCAGAGTACCCGAGTACCTGTCACCAGACCATCAGAGTACCCGAGTACCTGTCAGCAGGTCATCAGAGTACCTGTCACCAGCCCATCAGAGTACCTAAGTACCTGTCTGCAGCTCATAAAGTTACCCGAGTACCTGTCTCCAGCCCATCAGAGTACCCAAGTACCTATCTGTAGCCCATGCCTCATAGAATATATGTTGGGGTGTTTGCTTTCCAAAATGGGGTAATTTTGTGGATAATTCCACTGGGCTGGTGCTCAAGGACCTTCAAAAATGTGTTGGGTAGGAATGAAATGAGATGTGTAATTTATGCTTCTAGAACGCCTGAAGGTACTACTTCAATGTTGTTCCTCTGTATGTGGCCAGGCTGTGTAAAAGTCTCACACATGTGGTATCGTCATACCCGAGAAGAGTAGCAGAATATGTTTTGGGGTGTTATTTTTGCTATATACATGCTATGTGTTGGAAATATCTTATAAATTGACAACTTTGTGTAAAAAAAATGTGTTTTCATTTTTTTTCCACGTCTTCCAAAAACTTCTGGAAAAAAATGAACCGCTCAAAAGACTCAATCTGCCTCAAAGATTATACATTGGGATGTTTGCTTTCCAAAATGTGGTAATTTTGTTTTCAATTCCATTGTCCTGGTGCTCCAGGGCCTTCAAAAGTGTAATAGGTGGTTGAGAAATTAGATGTGTCATTTATGCTCTTAGAACGCCTGTAGGTGCCACTTCAATGTTGGGCCTTTGCATGTGGCCAGGCTGTGTAAAAGTCTCACACATGTGGTATCACCGTACTCGGGAAGAGTAGCAGAATGTATTTTGGGGTGTAATTTGTTGTATGCATATTCTGTGTGTGAGAAATATCCTGATAATATAAGAATTTTGTAAAAAAAAAAAAAATTAAAAAAAATCTTAATTTTGCAAAGGATTGTGGGAAAAAAATACAACTCCAAAAAACTCACCCTTAATACCTTGGAATGTCTACTTTCTAAAAAGGGGTAATTTGGGGGGTATTTGTACTTTCCTGACTTGTTAGTGTCTCAAGAAATGAGATAAACCTGATATACTGAAGGCCTGAGCAGATGTGATGAATTTTCAAGAGGAAGTAAAGGCAGTTGAAAAAAAAAAAGCAACCTGCAAGGCAAAGGCATAATGAGCTAGTATGCATAGAATACTAGCTCATTATGAATAACTTATCTGAGAACGAAGCCCCCGTATTCATGTTCGCCACTGCCATCTATCCCGGAGTGACTTTCAGGTCTCGCTGCTCTGGCGCTGTGATTCACCGGAGCCGTGATGAAGTGACTCCTGCTCATGCGCAGGTGAGCCGACACGAGCGGCATATCGCTGCGATCTGTGGCCTGCCCAGTGCGCCTGTGTGCCGCTGTCTGTCTATGGCGCATGCCTGCGCAGCGGCGCGATCCCGATGCGCCCGTGTCACCTGGACACAGCGCATCTCAGATCGGCAGGAGGGCTCTGTGATTGGCCCTCCTGATCACATGACGGCCGTGTCCAATCACGGCCGTCATGTGATGTAAACAAACAGCCGGTTGCTAGGCAATCGACTCCTCCTCTCCTCACACAGAATTCCTTGCTGAGGAGAGCAGATCGCTGCAGCCGGCTGATGATCAGTGAGTATGAGCTGTTTTGTACAGCTTTTTACTCACTGATCACCAGTCTAGTGTAAACACACCACACAGTGTAAACACACCACACAGTATAAACACAATGTCCCCACACATATCCCCAAAACATACATGTCCCCAAATAATAAAAACACATGTCCCTAATAATAAAAACATGTCCCCCATATATGTCCCACTAAAATCACATGTCCCAATGATTATCTGCACACATATGTACGTGATCATTTGCGTACATATGTCCGTGATCACACAAACCAATTATTATACACTTAACGGAATTTTTTTTACCAAAAACATGTAACAGAATACATTTTGGCTTAAATTTATGACAAAATTTGATTTTATTGGATTTCTTTTAAAATAGAAAAAAGAAAATATAGTTTTTTTTCCAAATTTCCGCATTTTTTGCGCTTATATCGCAAAAAATAAAAAACGGAGTCGTGAATAAATACCACCAAAATAAAGCTCTATTTGTGCGAACAAAATGATAAAAATTTCATTTGGGTACAGTGTAGCATGACCGCACAATTGTCACTGAAAGCGCTAGAGCGATGAAAGCTGAAAATTGGGCTGGGAAGGAAGGGGGCGAAAGTGCCCTGTATTGTAGTGGTTAAATACCACCAAAAAGAAAGCTCTATTTGTGTGAAAAAAAATTATGCAAGTTTCATATGGGTACAGTTTTGCATGACTGAGTAATTGTCATTCAAACTGTAAGAGCGCTGAAAGCTGAAAATTGGTCTGGGCAGGAAGGGGGCGTAAGTGCACTGTATTGAGGTGGTTAATGACTTTCCCGGCTCACAAATTAATGTATGGTGCAGTGCCTTCTTTTTAGTAAATCACCTCCACTGTGTTACCCATGAGTTGACTGACAAAAAGGATTTAGTTTCCATAGCTTCAAAGCCGTAAAAGTTTCAGCTGTTTGCATTCATCTTTAGTCAAAGGGTCATCTGTAGGAAGGCTGCCGGTTCACATGTCATGCAAATTGGATGTGGTTCAAAATGCATCCAATTTGTATATATGTGAACCAAGCCTTATAAAGTGAATCTGTGTCCTGCCACTGACAGGAACATGCTGCGGGATGTCCGGCACCCCGTGACCGGGACCCCTCAGGGGGCCACACGGTCCCCGGTCCTGGAACCAGAACAGACCACAGGGTCTCACGAACAACTCTGGAACCCCCGAACACGTGACCCACACCTGCTTATGTACCCCCTCCCAGACTTCCCAGTGGGCCCAGCACTCCCGCTGATTGGCTCAGAGAGGGCCATACCCAAACATCCAACCAGACCTGGTTCTAGCCTGTCATGTGCACCTCACCGCTCACATGACCAGGAAGAACTTCAAACATGGCCTGGCCAGACTGGTGTTAAGCCTTACCTACACAATTAATCCTCAGTACCGTAGGGTCCTGAGGCAAAAACTAAATTTACAATGCGTGTGACATTTGATCCCAAATGTCACCCGCTACACTTCTATCAGTGCCCAGCCAAGCACTGGTTAAAGCTTGTATGGAGGAGTTTTCTGACTGACCTATGAGACTGCAAGACCCCTGACTCTTTGTCTGCACATGTCTGGATAGTGCTGATTGGCCCTGTGCTGATCACATGCACCCTCCCAAGAAAAACAATCTCTCTACAAATGCACACCAAACTGAGAAACCTGACTCCAGAGACTCTGTGATATCAGGAAATTATTAGGAGTTAGTGGAAGGATGGGAGGATTGGAGAAGACGGGATCAAACAGTCTTTTTATACAATGTGCAGTATTAACCCCTTCGGCTCCACAGTGAGTATAACAAGCATGCTTTACTGCATATACAGACTGATTTTACTGTTATGGGTTTAGTAACACTTTAAGTAATGCCCTTTTATAATCAACTTTCTGTTGGACACCAGTTTAATTAGAATAATTATACTCAACTGTAGTTGAATTCCAGTTAATTTGGATTTTGTTGTCTAAAATGTAGCTTTGCTCCTAAGACTTTCATTGGGGATATTTATTTTTTTAACATGGTCTTGAATTAATTTGTTAGAAGAAATAATTTTTTGTGTATGCAAATAATCAAATCTTGGTTGCAATCAATGGCCTGAATTTGTGGTATTTTGTAGTATAGTGTCCCATAGAAAATGTTGATTCTGAAAGGAAAGTAAAGGTTTTCTGACAAATCTGTTGGGGTGTACTCATTTATGCTGAGCATTGTATGTATATATATTATATTTCATACAGGATTGGCCTCAGAACACCTTACAGGCTGGTGTAAATGATGAGGACAATCAACATCTTTAACCGGTTCCCGACCGTATCCTGTACATATACGTCGGCAGAATGGCACGGCTGGGCAAAGTAACGTACCCGTACGTTACTTTGAATTTCCCGCCGTGCGCACACGCCTACTGAGAGTTCCGTGGCCGTGGTCGCAGGTCCCGCAGACTCGATCGCTGCGGGGATACCTGCGATTGTGTCACGGAACTCAAGAACGGTGAAAAACTGATGTAAACAGCATCTCCCCGTTCTGCCTAGTGACAGCACACTAATCGTCTGCTCCCTGTCATCGGGAGCAGCGATCAGTGTGGTGTCACACACAGCCACGCCCCCACACAGTTACAAATACGCCCCTAGGAGAACTTAACCCGTACACTGCCACCTAGTGGTTAACCCCTTCACTGCCAGTGGCATTTTTACAGTAATCAATGCAATTTTATAGCATCAATTGTATTAATGCCAATGTTCCCAAAAATGTGTCAAAATTGTCTGATGTGTCCGCCAAAATGTCGCAGTCACACTAAAAATCACTGATCACCACCATTACTAGTAAAAAAAAAATTATTAATAAAAATGCCATAAAACTATCCCCTATTTTGTAGACTCTATAACTTTTGCACAAACTAATCAATAAAAGCTTATTGCAATATTTTTTTTTTACCAAAAATATGTAGAAGAATACATATCAGCCTACACTGAGGGAAAAAATAATGTTTTTTTATATATTTTTGGGGGATATTTATTTTAGCAAAATTGTCTCTCTTTTTTTGTTTATAGCGCAACAACTAAAAACCGCAGAGGTGATCGAATACCATCAAAAGAAAGCTCTATTTGTGGGAAAAAACTGTTTTGTTTGGGAGCCACGTCGCACGACCACGGAATTGTCAGTTAAAGCGACGCAGTGCCGAATCGCAAAAAAACGCTCTGGTCGGGAAGGGGGTAAATCCTTCCAGGGCTGAAGTGGTTAAGGGCATAGACATCAGGAGTTGCACAGCGACCACAAGCACTAACAAATGGAGGAGAAGACTGGAGTCGACAGAGGTGGTGAATTGGCAATAAGAGGAGGTGTATCGAGCCACCCAGGTAGTGTGGAGTGGATCGTGTCTGACTGCCTGTGCCTGCCCCTACTGCACCTGAGCAAGCAATAGAGAAGTTTGGAGGTGTTCACTCGGGTCAGTTCATTGACAACTCCCAGACAGCCAGTCCACACAAAGTCTGGGGGAGGGGGATCACAGGGAGTGAATAATACACTAAGGTAAGGGGGGACACTGATATAAAAGTTCTCCCCTTTTATTAGTCCCCCCACATCAGTTTCTGGTGTTCCCTTTTCAAACAGAGTCCTCAAAGTGCCTCTTTATATCAGAGTCTGCAAGATTACTGTTCATAGTACCATAGGGAATTCTTCAGACCCTGATGTAAAGGGAACCTCTGTGAACCCTGATGTAAAGGGGAGTTCTGTGAACCCTGATGTAAGGGGGGAGCTCCCCTTTTCACCAGAGTTTGCAGAATTCTCATTACATCATTGCCTGCAGTGTTCCCCTGTGCATCAGTGTCTGCAGAGTTCTACCTTCCACTGATATAGGGTGAATTTTATGTTGGTGTAAATTAACGTAACCTTCATTTAAATGAAGTAATTTTTTTTTGCCATTTGTTATACCTTAAAACATCGCTAAAAGCACTAGCTAAATTCTTTTAGCTTAAATATTGACATTTGCACTTTTTTGCCCTGAAAACTGTTATTTTGAATACTTTTTTTGAAGTGTCAGTTGCTGCTTGTTGTGGAGGCACTGAACAGGAGCGAGGGGCCAGGATCACAGAAGAGGGACCAGAGAAGAGGAGGATCTGGGCTACTTTGTGCAAATTCATTACAACCGAGCAGGTAAGTATAACATGTTTGTTATTTTTTTAGGAAAAAAACAAGACTTTATAATCACTTTAATATTATTTCAATGCTGCTCTCTGTGGTCCTTCAGGAGCAGAGTCGCTGGAACTGCCATGCCCACCCATCCCCTCCTTCTGCCCATTCACAGAAGCCTTTGTATTCTGTGAATTCATTCACAAAATACAAAGGCTTCTGTGAATAGGTAGCAGAAGTGAAGGGTGGGCGTACCTGCTCTATGTGCTTCTCTCCTCTTACAGCCGGAGTATACTCTCTTTGAGTGCAATTACTCTATCACAGATAAGTAATAGAGAATAAGGCCTGGAGGTACCAAGCACCTAATTGGACTTAAATCATAGGGTGCCTGCACTTTTTGCAAAGTTGCTGAATTCCTGAAATGCAGCTTTAACAATATGGGTCACTTGTTTATATTCAGGTGAGAAGATGATGAAAGTAACCTGTTTTTTTCTGTCCACGTCTGCATTGTGGTTTGGATATCAGATTATTTTTAACCAAATCTGATCTGTTTCTTTCAAGTGCTATCTGCTTCCCCCTATGTATACACCAATCTTTGTAACTCCTTTCCCTGAGTTTATCAGAAAATAAATCACACTCCTGGGCAAAACTTTCCAAGGTATAACAGTTTCTTTTGACTCTGGTAAACTCACTCACAGACACCTTCAGCCATGCAAATGGAAGGCTTAAAGTGGTTGTAAAGGCAGAAGGTATTTTATCTTAATGCATTCTATGCATTAAGATAAAAACCCATCTGTGTTTAGTAGCCCTCCTCAGCCCCCTAATCTTTACCTGAGCCCCATCTCGGTCCGGCGATGTTGCACGAGAGACTCGACTGTCCGGGACTCTTCCTCCTCATTGGCTGAGACAGCAGTGAAGCGCCATTGGCTCCCACTGCTGTCAATCAAAGTCTGTGAGTCAATGAGGAGAGAGTGGTGGGGGGGGCATGCCATGGCTCCATGTCTTAATGAACACAGAGCTACGGCTTGGCTTGGGTGCCCCCATAGCAAGCTGCTTGCTGTAGGACCAATCGCCATAAGTTCCGGGCCAAGAACATCAGAGAGGGACCTGAGAAGAGGAGAATCTGGACTGCTCTGTGCAAAACCATTGCAACAGAGCAGGTAAGTATAACATATTTGTTATTTTTAAACAAATGAGCCGTTACTATCACTTTAAAACCTATGAAGTCATCTTAAAACCAACAACGAGGTTATGTAACTAGAACAAGGTGGTGCCACAACGTTTACACTTCCCAACCAGTGCCAGCTGGTGCTAAATATTTTGGCGGGGGGCAAATTTAACATCAGGGTGGAGATGGATGGGATGGCAGTAGACATGTGCATTCGTTTTCGTCCGAATGCATTTTCGTCCGAATTTCAGCTATTTTCGTTTTCGTTTTGACAAACGATAACGAAAGCACAAAATCCGAAAAATGAAAGATCCGACATAAATAAATGCTTTATTTTCGTTTTCATTGTTACAACAGTTCGATATAGAATAGGAGATTCGACATGACTCTGACAATAACAATCTGTCTATAGAACCTGTGGTCGAATGTGCCTAACCTTACCTCTATTAGTCCAAGATTATATAGAGAAAATATTCGACAGAGAAAAAAGATTTGGCAGAGAGAAAAGATTCTGCAAGTTACTGTCCTAAAAAGTGTTTGGGGACCCGGGTCCTGCCCCAGGGGACATGTATCAATGCAAAAAAAAGTTTTAAAAACGGCCGTTTTTTCAGGAGCAGTGATTTTAATAATGATTAAAGTGAAACAATAAAAGTGTAATATTCCTTTAAATTTCGTAGGGGGGGGGGGGGTTGTCTATAGTATGCCTGTGAAGGGGCTCATGTTTCTGGTGCTTAGAACTGTCCCTGCACAAAGTGTCATTTATGCAGGAAAAAAAGTCCTTTAAAATCACTCGCAGCTATTATGAATTGTCGGCTCCGTAATACAGAGAACACTCATTGAAAGTCATTGATAAAAAAAAAAAAATAAATAAATAAAAAAGCGTGGGGGTCCCCCAAATTCAATTACCAGGCCTTTCAGGTCTGGTATGGATATTAAGGGGAACCCTGCCTCAAATTTAAGAAAAAATTTGACGTGGGGTTCCCCCTAAATATCCATAACCAGACCCTTCAGGTCTGGTATGGATATTAAGGGGAACCCCGCGTCAAATTAAAAAAAAAATTGACGTGGGGGTCCCCCTAAAAATCCATACCAGACCCTTTATCCGAGCACGCAACCTGGCAGGCCGCAGGAAAAGAGGGGGGGACGAGAGAGCGGCCCCCCTTCCCTCCTGAACCGTATCAGGCCACATGCCCTCAACATTGGGAGGATGCTTTGGGGGTCTGTGACCCCTCAAAGCACCTTGTCCCCATGTTGATGAGGACAAGGGCCTCATCCTCACAACCCTGGCCGGTGGTTGTGAGGGTCTGCAGACGGGGGGCTTATCAGAATCTGGAAGCCCCCTTTAACAAGGGGACCCCCAGATCCTGCCCCCCCCTGTTTGAAATGGTAAGGGGGTACAAAAGTACCCCTACCATTTCACAAAGAAAGTGTCAAAATGGTTAAATAAGACAAACACACTTTTGAAAAATTCCTTTATTAAAAATAAAAAATAAAAAAAAGATTCCAGCGGTGCTAATCCACTCTTGCTATCCAGGGACGGACGGTCATCTCTCCAGGGATGGCTCATCTCATCCAGCGCAGCGAATACATCCTTCTTCTGTCTCCGCTGAGGAGACACTGCAAGGATTCCGGCGGTCTGACGTTTCTTATATACGGAGGGCGGGGCCACCCGTCACCTGACCCCGCCCCCCTCTGACGCAAGGGGAAACCCGGGGTTCCCTGTGACGTATGGGCGACCCCGCACCCCTCTGATGTAACACAGGCAGGTTTCCGTTACATCAGAGGGGGTGGGGTCACCCATACGTCACAGGGAACCTATATGGTACGTCACAGGGAACCTATATAGTATGCCCCTTCACAGGCATACTATAGACAACCCCCCCCCCCTACGAAATTTAAAGGAATATTACACTTTTATTGTTTCACTTTAATCATTATTAAAATCACTGCTCCCGAAAAAACGGCCGTTTTTAAAACTTTTTTTTGCATTGATACATGTCCCCTGGGGCAGGACCCGGGTCCCCAAACACTTTTTAGGACAGTAACTTGCAAATTAGTCTTTAAAATTAGCACTTTAGATTTTGAATGTTGGAGTCCCATAGACTTTAACAGGGGTTCTAAAGTATGCTATATACTAGCTCCGTCGAATCTTCTTTACACATTCGACAGACACCATAAGCCTTCAAAGACAGATTCGACCGTAATTCATGTGGATTTTCGGACGAATGCAATTTTTGAACGAAAAACAAAATAAATAAAAACGAATTTCGGGAGTAACTAAATAAATTAAGTTTTCGGACGAAAACGAAATTCCGAAACAAAATATTTTACTCTGACATGTCAAGATGGCAGCAGTCGTGGCAAGCAAAACCCCACCCCCCCCAGCGTTAGATGGACTGACTTTAAAGTGGAATGCCCCTAAAAAAAAAGTCAGCAACTACAAATACTGCAGCTGCTGACTTTTAATAATCAGACACTTACCTGTCCCAGGGTCCAGCGATGAGGGGGAACGAAGCTCCCCCTCGTTCCCCACTCTACTGGCAGCACTGTCATTTGTTCTGTGGGCACCCGGCTGTGGCTTCACAGCCGGGCACCCTTTATGCATGCTCGAGCAGCACAGGGCGCCGTGATATGCCGCACAGTCATCTGGGACACTTGACCGGTCCCAGATGACTGTGCAGTGCGAGGGGAAGTGATATCACCAGCCCGGACAAGGAAGAAGGCAGACTACGAGGGACCCCCTAGCAACAGGTATTTAGAGGTGAGTAAAAAAAAAAAAAATTCCAATTTTTTTTAATTTTTAATTTTTAAGATTTTTAAACACTTTTTTATTTTTTGGTGACAACACCACTTTAACTTAGGACTGAAGGCAGGGGGAAGGAAGACCTGGGCTGTTGCTTCTACTCCCGGCTGAAAAGGCAGTGTGTCCTGAGACCCGATTGAACAGGGAGTCCTAAGACTCAAGAAACAGGTCCTGTCATGAGGCCTGATTGGCCAGAAAGAGAACAGGGAAGACAATAGCAAATAATAATTTGCTATTGTCACATAGCTGGGTGGGCTCAGGACACAGTGCTCTGCGCCCCGAGCACACCCTTTTTTGAAGCCAATTAGAGCCTCAGGTTGTAATCATGTGCTTAAAAAAAAAGAAAAGTTGGAATCCAATGCGTCATGCCTGCATGAAGATTAGGGGTCAGATGCATCAATTAATGGGGTGGCACCCCTGCACCCAGTATGGGTGGGCTGCCAATGTTCCCAACCCATTCATAGGCAATTAAGACCTGCCTTTCCATGGTGCTTGGAATTGGGTTTCTGTCCAACCCGTGTGGATATAAATGTTGGGTTATGTTACTGGCACTAATCAGAATTGGAAAAGTGGCTTGGATGAGCTAAGAAAAGTCCAGTTGAATGTGACTAACTACTTCTAACTATACCATGACCTGGATAAGTGGGAACCTTTACAGATACATTTTCAAAAGAAAATAAATACCTGTAGAATTAATGTTTTTGATCACACACTTTTTTTGGGCTTCTGATTATAATATTTAGCTTACAGAAACATTTATTGCAGCTTAATGTGGTGACATAAATCTCTCTTTTTACTAAGTGCCTATTAGAGAAATACTTTACACTGCTAAGAAATCATTTCAACAGGGGCCAGATATCACACTGTAGCTTAATATGCAATTTGCTCAGTAGTGCAAATTCTCAAAGCACAATGTATATTTATGACACAAGCTGCAGAGTTCAGCCATTACATTTACGATGACTGCAAACCCCCCCCCCCCCCCACCCCTTGACCATTAAGAAACAATTGTGAGTATGAACACCTTTCCATTAAATGAAATAGTCACATTAAATCTACACTTGATCTAGTGGGAATAAGGATCTGTAAGATTTGCCATTCTCTTCCTTGCTGAATTGGTCGTAATGACAGAACTCGAGCATTTCAAAATCATCCCCCACCCCCCCCCCCCCCCCCCCCACCACATGCTTGATTATACTTTCTTGCCGTTGAAGTGTAGTTTAGTTTGCTGTGAATCAGCTTCTTGCCTTATGCAATCAAGTCAAACTCTATTCCCCCATCGCCTTTTATTTGACAGAGTGATTAATACATGTTAATGTTTCCATTTGAAGATCTTCTCTAAAGCGGCTTTTTTTCTTTCTTTTTTTTTTATCTTTTTCTTTTAAGATATACTATTTAGAGATGATTCCACTTTTTTGTGCCCTTGAAAAGTAATAGTTTATTGCGATTTTATTCTTGTCTCCATGGAAACCATAAATGTGCCGATTAGCTTTTACGGCAGAGTAATGGCAATTAACGATACGAGCGTTAGATTTATACAAGATAACCAACCGATTAGCAGAAGAAATATGTTCTAAAGCTTTTACATCCATTAGGAAGAACAAGATAACATGCATATACTTGTCAAATGTTTTTTTTTTTTGCTTTATTAAATACATAAATGTCCCAAGACTACAGCGACACCTTCTTATTTATGTATACACAAATTATTGTCCTGCAGAACATTTAGAGATAAGTGTGTAGTGGGTTTTACCATAATTAAGTAAAGCCATAACTAAGAAATATTTTTTTTTTGTTAAAGCCGTAATAAACTCAAAACCAAAAATGTAATATATAGCAGCTAACCAATACTTAGATGTGATGGCTGCATTGTTTTACATTGTTTAGGCTTTCCCCCTTTTATTTGCAGCTGGTGATCTGGCCAGTAGCGCACTTCATGTCTTATGCCTCGTACACACGTTTGGATTTTCTGACGGAAAATGTTCGATAGGAGCCTTTTGTAGGAAATTCCGACCGTGTGTAGGCTCCATCGGACAGTTTCCATCGGAATTTCCGTCGCACAAAATTTGAGATCTGGATCTCAAATTTTCCGACAATAAAATCCATTGTCGGAAATTCTGGTAGTGTGTACACAATTCCGACGCACAAATTTCCACGCATGCTCGGAATCAAGCAGAAGAGCAGCACTGGCTATTGAACTTAATTTTTCTTGTCATATGTGTTGTACGTCTCTGCGTTCTTGATCTTGACGTTCAAAATTTCCGACCAACTTTGTGTGACCATGTGTACGCAAGACAGGTTTGAGCCAACATCTGTTGGAAAAAAAACACGTAGTTTGTTGTCAGAATCTCCGATCATGTGTACGAGGCATTAGGTTGTCTCCAGTCTGGATAGAGGAGCAACTGAGCCACTCCTGGACAGCGGCATTCCCAGTCTAGAGAGAGGTTAGTGTTAGGTCCCATTTACATCTAGCGATTTGGTATTGCGGACAGAATCACCACAATTGTGCCAGATAAATTGTGTTGCAATTGCAGCAAAATTGCATCATGTAATACTTGTTGTCCAAAAAGGAACAGCAGCTTATTTTGGGCAACAAGCTTCATGCATTGCAGTTTGCCACCATTGGAGCTTGATTTATCATGAGACAATCATGGCAAAACCGTACCACGTTTAGGTACCATTGAAACTAAATGGCATTTGAACATGTGTGCTACATTTTGCTAACATTGCAGTGAGATTTAGAATTACGGAGCAATTCAGCCTGCAATCCCAAATCACTAGATATGAATGGGGCCTTATTTACCAGTACTCACAGCTGGACTTTCCAGCAGAAAAGGTCAGACGGTCTTCCAGATGGACTTTCGGCAGAGTTCCGATGGACTTCCGAAAGAATGGACTTGGCCACACACAAACGGACTAAGTCCATTCGAAAGTCCGTTCGCTTTGAACGTGATGACGTAAGACGGGATTAAAAAAGGAAGTTCAATAGCCAGTAGCCAATAGCTGCCCTCGCGTCGTATTTGGTCTGTCGGACTAGCATGGAGATTAACAGTTTTCCCAATAGGAAAGGAGTCCGTCGGACAGATTTAAAACATGTTCTATTTCTAGGTCCGTCTGATTTTTTTTAATGAAAAACGATCAGATTAGCCTACACACAATCGGAATGCCCGACGGACTGATTCCGTCGGACCTAGTCTGCCGGAAAGTCTGGTCGTGTGTATGCGGCATTAGATGCACTAGCAGATTTAGATGGACAAAAGATAAATACACAGGATTGACAAAGGAGCAGGGCAGAACCAAAACGTATAGGCATGCCCTAATTCGGCTCCCAGGGCTGTTGTCGCTTCTGGTCTGCTCTCCATGGCCCTGATCATTTTTTGCTTACTGAGGCTCCTTATTACATCAAGTCAGTGCTGCCCTTTTACCTTCCTTATGGGTGGAATGACTTTAGGTGCAGTTTTTCCATCCATAGTGGATACCTTTGTGAGATGCACTTTATTTCTATACATGTAAGTCCCTAGTACAGGTTAATCACATATATGGATATATATATACCCCAAAGAACCGCACTAGAATTTGAGTGTGGAAGTTAATTTTCAACTTTCATTGTCTTCTTCAAGGGGTAGTGCAAAAAAGGGTATATTCAACAAAAAATGTAGTATAGAAACATAAATACAATATTTTTGATTCAAAATAATAAGGAACAACAATTCTGTATTTTGTTGTTCCTTATTATTTTGAATAAAAAATATTGTATTTATATTTCTTTACTACTTTGTTAATATAGTGTTTTTTTTTTTTTTTTGTTGAATATACCCAGATTAGACAAATCACTTTCAATTGTATATTTAATAGACCTATAGTTACTGTATATCAAAAGGGGAAAAAAAAAAAAAATGTACAATGCTATATGTACAACTCACAGTTGATCCAGAGGAAGGCAAAAAAAAAACAGCAAAGCTTGATCCAATTTGCTCCAGCAGGGGAAAGAAAATTCCTTCCTGATCCCCCAAGAGGCGATCGAATATTCCCTGGATCAACTTTACACATAAATGTTATGCCACGTAAACATGATCGGACTATCCGGTGGACTTAGTCCGGCGGACAATTTGACTGTTTGTGGGCTCCGGCTGACTTTTTCTTCCCAAAAGACCCCAAATCACTCCATAAAGAAGACCTGTCACATCCCATGCTATCACAAGGGATAAGGGATGTTGTTCATCCGTTGTGACAGCAATAAAGTTAGTACAAAAAAAAGTGTAAAAAATAATATTTTTGTATAAAATAAATGAATAAATAATAATAAATAATATGTTGCCTTCAGAGTTTCCCTTTAAAGGAAGAAATTCTAAATCAAGCTAGAAAGAACGACAGGATCATGTTTAATGACTGTGAGCTCACGCTTTACCAGGACTTATCCCCAATTACTTTGCAAAATAGAAGGGCCCTGCGCCCTTTACTGGAGGTGCTACGTGAAAGAGGGGTGGTTTATAAGTGGCGCTTCCCCTTCGCTTTGCAGGCGACCTTGCATGGGAAACAACTGATGCTACGCCTACCAGCAGAGGTCCCGGATTTCTGTGCTAGCTTGAACATCCCCTGCATGGTTCTACCTGACTGGTATGCCGAGTTCAATCCCCCTCCAGTGGATGACAGTCCGAGTGGCTCTCCTCACTCCTCACCAGTGAAACCTCCGCAGAAGAAGAGCAGGAGCGGGAAACAGGGCCCAGCCATGGGGGGCCACCCATCGCATTCCGATCGTCAATCCAGGCTTCGCGACAACGCTTGAAGACCGTTGGTGCTCCTCCTGGATAGCAGACGCCTTGGCTTTGCTTTTTTTCTCTTACTGTTTTTTTTTTTTTTGTTCCTCTCTTTTTAGTCCCATAGCAAGACACTGTGGGCTATGTTTTAGTTTTTGTGTGTTCTGGGACTCTCTGGGTTGGTGGCCTTCCATTGGATTCTAATGTGTACGCTGCCCCAGCTATTGGGTTTACACCCCGGGGGTACATTGGGACTGTACGCGGCCTCCTCTCCCCTCCCACTTAACATTAGTTAGGCTTTACCCCGGTTATTAATTCCTGGCCAGGGAATATATTTGTGCTTTGACTTCACGTTCCTTTTAGGTCTGCGGGTCTCCCTTATGGCGACTCTTGTTTTTTCTCCTTTTTTTTTAGGTGTGTGAGTTTATTTACTTCTTTTTATATTTATAATTGCTTTTTTCAACGCATTCTGCACACCTTCCCCCTTTGGCGAAGTTCCTCCCACGGTCCCCACAAAAAGGGCGGAGCTGTGCTGACGGTGGTGGCACAAGCGCCACCTTTTGCTCTCCTAATAGCTTACGGTATAGGATACTGTAGGCAGATACTGTTATTTTGTTACACCCTTTAAGCTGTGCATCCCTCATTCCCTCTTGTATCCTTACTCACGTTTTCTTTCTTACCTCTAGTCTATCATCTTCTTTCTCCTGTTTCCCTCCTCCTCTTACCCCCTTCCTCTTCTCTTTCCTTCTCTTCTTTGTTTTGCAGAGTGGGCCTTCAGAAGAGCGTTCTGACACCTTCGACATGGCATACTCCTCGCTGGGCCGGAGCCCTACCCTGATCTCCCACAATGTTCACGGCCTCAACCTGCTGGAAAAACGCACTGCCGTACTCAGAGAGCTGAACAGGGTAAGGCCCTTGTTTGTATATTTGCAGGAGACACATTTCCGGGGAGACCAAATTCCTAAATTGTCCAACAAAAACTTCCCACAGGTCTATCACTCCACGAACCCTATAGCCAAAACAAAAGGAGTATCGATCCTCCTACATAGGAATGCGGGTTTTGTAGTTACTCAACAGCTGTCTGATCCGGAGGGCAGGTTTTTATTTTTGAGAGGCTCCTGGGGTAATACCCCTCTAACTTTAGCGAATGTTTATTTCCCCTATAGAGGGCATGTTGCGTTTTGCAAGCGAATTATTGACGTACTAAAAAGTTTTGCCTCGGGATGCATTATCCTGGGTGGGGATTTTAATGTTCCGCTCAATCCTCTGCAGGACACATCCGATGGCAAATCTTGCCTGACATACCGCATATTGAAACGGATTAAGCGTCTTTTACACTCCTTGACCTTGACCGACGCGTGGCGAACGCTTTGCCCGTCGGACAGGGACTACACGTGCTACTCGGCACCCCATGACAAATACACTCGCATTGATTACACCTTCATCACACAGAGGGATTTGTTAGATCTACAAGAAGCCCATATAGGCCTCCAGACCATTTCAGACCACGCACCTATTTCACTCACAATGACACGCCCTGACCTGAGACCTAAATCTTGTATGTGGAGGCTGAATCCCTCCTTGTTGACTGATGCCGACCTACTCCCTTCTTTGACAGAAGCCTTGCGCAACTATTTTCTAGAGAATGAGACAGAGGAACTGTCCCCCCTAACCATTTGGGAAGCGCACAAGTGTGTGATGAGGGGGGTGTTCATTAGAGCTGGGGCGGCCCGGAAGAGAGCAGCGGAACTACAGATTCAAACACTGACCTCCAGGGTGGCGCAGCTAGAAACCCAACACAAACGGTCCCTGGACGCCTTAAAGGCCCAGGAGTTAATCCAGGCTAGACTAGAGCTGCGCAGCATCCTGGAGATCAGGAGTAAACGCACCCTTTTTCTTAAAAAGAAAATTTACTATGAGCATGGAGACAAGGGAGGGAAATTCTTGGCCAGGGCCCTGAAGGAGACCTCTCTGATCAATAACATTTTGGCAGTTAAGATGGGAGATGGTACCCTGTCAAATCGCACGGATAAAATCGCCGAAAGTTTCCGCCAATATTACACTAAGCTCTACAACACGCCCCCACAACACAAACCTGGCACGCTGAGAGGCGACCGGAGCCAAATTATACGGGATTATCTAGAGCAGAGCGGTATGTCCTCTGAGGATGCAGAATCCCTAGAGGGTCCCATCACGTCTGCAGAGCTGTTGGCCACTATTAAAGACCTTAAACCGGGGAAGAGCCCAGGACTTGATGGGTTTACTGCACATTACTATAAAGTGTTCTCGGCCTTGCTAGAAAAACCACTCCTGAAAACGTTTAATTTCCTTAGAAATCCGCATCACCTCCCTGCTTCGTTCCTAAGCGCGCATAACATAACAGTTATTCCGAAATTAGGTAAGGACCCCACCGAATGCTCTAGCTATCGCCCGATCTCGTTGTTGAATTTGGACTTAAAAATCATGTCAAAGATAATTGCAAACCGGTTACGTCTTTTTCTTCCCCAATTGATTGGTCCCGAACAGGCCGGCTTCATGCCGGGGAGGGAATCCAGAGACAACGTGACCAAAGCACTGAACATGATCCACCACTGCCATAGGGTCAGTCTGGAAGGCTTTCTCCTATCTACGGATGCGGAGAAAGCCTTCGATAGGGTGGCCTGGGACTACCTGCTCGCAACCTGTCAGCATATAGGTCTACGTCCGGGCATGCTCTCTTGGATTTCCTCCCTATATCAGAACCCGACAGCACGCTTAAAAATCAATGGAACCTTGTCTGAACCGGTGGTAATCCATAATGGGACGAGACAAGGATGTCCATTATCCCCCTTATTGTTTATCCTTACCCTGGAACCATTTATCCGCACAGTTAACAATTCCCCCTCAATTACTGGATTCCACATTGGACACAAATTGCCGCATACGCGGACGATTTATTATTTTTTTTAACTCGCCCGCACACTACCATTACCAACCTACTGCAGGCTTTCACCATATATGGATACATCTCCCATCTTAAGATTAACTATAGCAAGTCGGAGGCGATGAACTTGACGCTTACGCCGGAGGCGTTGGCGCAAGCGCAAACAAATAATTCTTTTCAGTGGGTTTCAGGCGCTTTAAAATACCTAGGCATTAGACTCACCCCCCCAGCTACACCTTATATACGCACACAACTTTAGGCCTATGCTGCGACAGATAGACATTGACCTGAGTAGATGGTCCCTGGGCTTTTTCTCTTGGTTTGGCAGGGCAGCCATAATCAAGATGATCACGTTACCACGTTTGTTATATCTCTTCCATACTTTACCCATTTCAATTCCAGCTTCTTTTTTTAAACAGCTGCAATCCATCTTATGGAAATTTTTATGGGCCCACAAATGCCCACGCATCAGTCTTCGTTTACTGATGAAACCCAAATCGGAGGGTGGGGTGGGATTCCCGAATTTTAAACTTTATTATTATGCTACGCACCTAGCTAGAATTATAGATTGGAACTGTCATGCAGCACGCAAGGATTGGGTAAAGGATGAAGAGAGTGTGTTGAGGACTCCCCTGCGCTTCTCCCCCTGGATACCGCGGGACAAATGTCCTGCGGAATTGATCCAACACCCCCTCATTGGAGCCACACTGAGGGTCTTGCATAAGCTTGTCGCCGGACACAAGTTCATGTCCTCTCCGAGCCCTCTTACACCCCTTTTACATAACCCGGATTTCCCTCCTGGGATGGACTCAAATAGGTTTATGTTAGACGCAACCACTCCTCTCCTGGCTACACACTTGACTCGGCGGGGGCGGGTTCTCTCATTTGAGGAACTGGGGGATGTTTTGCCCTCAGGGACACTGTCGTTCTGGAACTACCGTCAGGCTTGCCATTACATGCTGGCGTCCGACAGAAGACAGGCTGTCCTGAGAGAGCTCTTACCTTTTGAGTCAGTTTGCCTCCAGGGTGATCCGGTTGAGAAAACGACCTCATTCATGTACACATGTCTCCAGCAGATTGACCACACTGAGGCCTCCAGGTTCAGGGAGAGTTGGGAGAGATTACTTCAAACCTCTTTCACTGATACACAATGGCGGAACGCATGTATTTTAGCCCACAAAAGTACAGTCAGCACTAGGCTGCAAGAAAACTCGTACAAACTACTTTCTCAGTGGTACGCTACACCGGTTAAGGTGAAACGCTGGTATCGCTTCGTCTGACTTGTGCTGGAGGTGTGGGGAAGCGAAAGGAGACATGCTGCATATTTGGAGGAGTTGTCCCCGAATAGTGGATTACTGGAGTCGGGTCCGAGGCCTAATATCTCACATAACAGAAACTAAAATAAAACTTACCCCGGGTTGTTGTCTCCTGCATATATCTAACGTTTCTCTGGGCAAATATAACAGATCTCTAACAAAATACTTGCTGATTGCAGCTAAATCCTTGGTTCCTAAATATTGGAAACTTTCGACTACTCCCACTATCCGAGAATGGGTGCACTCAGTTAATCATATCTTTGCCATGGAAGAAATGCTGGCTACCGCTAAGGACTCAGCTGACAAATTCCACATTACATGGTCCCCCTGGGTTCAGTTCAAATACTCCGCGGCTTTCGAGAGTTTGACTAATGGCTGAACTCTCCTCTCTCCCAGACACGTAGCTGATTGGGGTGATGGGGTCTCGGTTTGGGCCGGCCTGGCGGGGATGTGTTACAGGATCTCTGAAGCTCTGCAAACTCACTCTGTCTTTCTTTCTATTTCTATAGGTTTTTTTTTTTTTCTTTTTTTTACTACCTTGGTTGTTTTCATTTTATTTTATTCTACACTTTCTAACTTCAGCTTGCTTCCTTTCCTTTCCCTTGACATGAGGATGTGATGTCTGTTTTAAATATTGAAGGGTTCGTAGGGCTCTATTTGGGCTCGTCACTTAATTTTCGTGTCACTTTTAGTGTGCATTATTTGTTGTTGCAGATAAGTGCTCTGCATATTGTAGCCTGTAACTTCTATGTAGGTCTGTCCTCCTGCTGGCACAGGCTCCCTTTACGTGTATTCATTGACTTTGTAACTACAATGTGACATTTGCTTAATAAAACGTATTGTTTAAAAAAAAATAAAAAAAAATTCCCTATAAGAGTCCCACTTAGATAAGAGACCATATAAGAGTCCTTCTTTACATCAGGGTCCCTTTTAGAGCGGTGGTCATCAACCTTGTCCTCAGGGCCCACTAAAAGGCCAGGTTTTATATATTACCTTGGGGAGATGCAGACTAGAATACTGCAATCACTGAGCAGCAAATGACATCACCTGTGATGTATTTCAGTTATCTTGCAAACCTGGCCTGTTAGTGGGCCCTGAGGACAGGGTTGATGACCACTGTTTTAGAGTCCATCCCACAGCAGAGTCCACATCACCATCCCACCTTACATCAGTGTTTCTCATCAGGGTCTCTCTTACATTGGGGTCCTCATCAGAGCAAGGACTGCACATCAGCTGCGGGCTGAATACAATCTTTTAGAGGAAAACATGTGGCCCCCAGGCCATAGTTTAGAAATCCCTACTTTAAAGTTAAGATGCATATAAATATGTAATAACTAAGTGATAAAATATATGGGCTTTTATTGCACAACTAAATATACAGTATCTCGCAAAAGTGAGTACATCCCTCACATTTTTGTAAATATTGTATTACCGGTATATCTTTTCATGTGACAACACTGAAGAAATTACACTTTGCAACAATGTAAAGTAGTGAGTGTACAGCTTGTATAACCATGTAAATTTGCTGTCCCCTCAAAATAACTCAACACACAGCCATTAATGTGTAAACCGTTGGCAACAGAAGTGAGTACACTCCTAAGTGAAAATGTCCAAATTGGGCCCAAAGTGTCAATATTGTATGTGGCCACCATTAGTTTACAAGACTGCCTCTTGGGCATGGAGTTCACTAGAGCTTCACAGGTTGCCACTGGAGTCCTCTTTCACTCCTCCATAGAAAAAGATTCCACCATCAACAGAACCAGGTGTCCTGTCACCACATACCAATATTAGCAACACAAGAAAATGACCCCCTTTAAGGGAGGGGACTTTAAAGGTGGCAAGAACATTACATCACAGAGCAGCTGGATGTTAGAGACCTTGCGCTCCTCCTCCTTCCCTTTGAGGATGCCCCACAGATGCTCAACAGGGTTTAGGTCTGGAGACATGCTTGGCCAGTCCATCACCTTTATCCTCAGCTTGTTTAGCAAGGCAGTGGTCATCTTGGAGGTGTGTTTGGGGTCGCTATCCTGTTGGAATACTGCCCTGCAGCCTCCAAAGGGAGGGGATCATGTTCTTCTTCAGTATGTCACAGTAAATGTTGGTATTCATGGTTCCCTCGATGAACTATAGCTCCCCAGTGTTGACAGCCCCAGACCATGACACTACCACCACCTTGTCTGTAGGCAAGACACACTTGCCTTTGTTCTCCTCAGCTGGTTGCCGCCACACACACTTGACACCATCTGAACCAAATACGTTTATCTTGGTCTCATCAGACCACAGGACATGGTTCCAGTAATCCACGTCCTTAGTCTGCTTGTCTTCAACAAACTGTTTGCAGGCTTTCTTATGCATCATCTTTAGAAGAGGCTTCCTTCTGGAACAACAGCCATGCAGACCAATTTGATGTAGTGTGCGGCTTATGGCCTGAGCACTGACAGGCTGACCCTTCACCCCTTCAACCTCTTCAGCAATGCTGGCAGTACTCATACATCTATTTCCCAAAGACAACCTCTGGATATGACGCTGAGCACGTGCACTCAACTTCTTTGGTCAACCATGGTGAGGTCTGTTCTGAGTGGAACCTGTCCTTTTAAACCGCTGTATGTTCTTGGCCACCGTGCTGCAACTCAGTTTCAGGGTATTGGCAATCTTCTTATAGCCTAGGCCATCTTTATGTAGAGCAACAATTCTTTTTTTCATATCCTCAGAGAGTTCTTTGCCATGAGGTGCCAGGTTGAACTTCCAGTGACCAGTATGAGAGAGTAAGAGCGATAACACCAAATCTAACACACCTGCCCCCCATTCACACCTGAGACCTTGTAATACTAATGTGTCACATGACAACAGGGAGGGAAAATTACTAGTTTGGCCCAATTTGGACATTTTCACTTAGGGGTATACTCACTTTTGTTGCCAGCTCTTTAGACATTAATGTCTGTGTGTTGGGTTATTTTGAGGGGACAGCACATTTACACTGCTATACAAGTTGTACATTCACTACTAATGTAATGTCTTCAGTGTTGTCACATGAAAAGATATAACAAAATATTTACAAAAATGTGAGGGGTGTGCTCACTTTTGTGAGATACTGTATTTGGTTTAAAACTGTGTGATCTCAATATCATGATACTGTGAAATTGTAAATGCTTTATGCCTTTTATACTTAAATACAGTTGTTTTTTTAAATATAGTTTTTATACTGTACATTTTTACATATAACTGAAAAAAAATAAGTTTGTGTTTGTAATACAGTGCTGTAAAAGTCCCAAAAAAATTGCAAAACTTTCCAATAAATCATACTTGGACATATAAGGGTTCTGTGCTGTATAAGCTAAATAAAAATGCAATCATTTGACAGCAAAGTAGAAAACTATTAACACCCTGGAAGCTATTCAGCTCTTTTCTCTTGATCTTTACATAGACAGAAATATATATTTTTTTGTTCTGCAAGGGTAGAAAGGAATGAGCAATCTTTGCATTGGGGAGATTCTTACCAGTATTATTGCAAACATGAAGGCACAGATATACAATGTCAACCACACATTCTAAGTAATTGTACCCATCTTGCAGAACAGTGTATTTGACAAGGAGATAGGGATATCAAAAATTCATATTCTTACACATATTTTTTTTTAAATTATAAGGTTTAATTTTCACTTATAATTGAGCGCTCTATAGCCAACTGATAGCTACAGTGCGTTCACACATTGCCAGGAGGTCGTCATATGAGGTCTTCCCATGATCATGCTTCTCACGTACCCCCTGCGGTGCACATCCACAGGCATCTGTGATTGCTGTGTCCTTGGGACACAGCTGATCAAAGATCGATGTAAAGAGCCAATCACAGTGGATCTTTACCATGTGATCAGCTGTGTCCAATCACAGCTTATCACAGTGTAAACAGGATTTGACAGTTATCGGCATTCCCCTCCTCACACTGACAGCTCATTAGGAGAGAAGAGAGGACAACAGGAAAATCCACACAGAGGACATTTACACTGATAATCAAGGTACTGATCATCAGTGCCCTGATTATCAGTCAAGCCCCAACAGTGCCCACCTGTGCCGCCAGTCAGTGCCCATCAGTACTACCAACCGGTGCCCAACAGTGCTGTCAATCAGTACCCATCAGTGATGCCTATCATTGCCACCTATCAGTGATCATCAGTGCCACCTATCAGTGCCAATCAATGCCGCTTATCAGTGCCCATCAGTGTCACCAATCAATGCAGCCTCATCAGTGCCACCTCATCAGTAACCATCAGTGATGTCTATCAGTGCTCATCAATGCAGCCTCATCAGTAACCATCAGTGCTGCCTAATCAGTGCTACCTCATCAGTGCCCATCAATGTGTCTATCAGCGCCCGTCAATGCAGCCTCATCAGCACACATCAGTGAAGGAGAAAAATGACTTATTTACAAATTGTTTTTCAAAATGTTCATTTTTTCCTTTGTATAGCAAACAAATAAAACCCCCAGTAGTGATTAAATACCACCAAAAGAAAGCTCTATCTGTCGCAAATAAATGATAACAATTTCATATTGGTAAAGTGCTGTATACCCTCACAATTTTCATTCAAACATGATAGTGCTGAAAGCTGAAAATTGGCCTGCGCAGGAAGGGGGTAAAAGTGTCCACTGCCCAATAGGAAAGTGGTTTAATTAGAGACTTGGACATGGGTTTTAACATTGTCAACAGCACTTAAATAGTTAACCCATATTGACATCATGGGATAGTCTTTCAAAGAGATGAATATCTTATAAAAAAAAAAATCATTGGGTTTAAATATACTAGCCTGTCTTTGGTGAAGCAATTATTTACTCAAGAATAAAGATAACTACCACCACGCCGACAAGGCATTCAATATTTCCAGGCACAGATAACAATCTTGCATGTCAACGTAGATGCTTTTTCAAAGTGCATGATATGGCACTATCATAAACGTAAATGAAATGTTATGGGCTTTATAAACAGCATTTAAAATCAATTAGCTAGAAATAGGAATGTTGTAAACTGAGACCTATGCATCTCCTAGATGGCAATAACAACAGAGAAAACAAATTATTATTAGCAGGAAGCATTGCTGGTTGGATGAATAATTAAAATAAATAATTAAATACATTTAGCCACTCTGGAAGATCCCCCCCCCCCATCACCAGGCTATTTTTTGCAATATGGCACCACATATTTGATTACCAAGTTTTTTAGCGCTATGAACAAAAAAAAGGCTGACAATTTTGAAACAAACAAAAAAACAATATTTTTTACTTTCTGCTAAAAAACACATCCAAAAAAAAAATCTAAGGAAACAAATGTCATCATCAGTTTAGGCCAATATGTATTGTGCTACATATTTTTGGTTTAAAAAAATTCCAATAAGAGTTTATTTATTGGTTTACACAAAAGTTATAGCGTCTGCAAACTATGGTGTATATACTAAATTTTTTATTTATTTTCTTTTTATACTAGTAATGGTGGCAAAATGGGTGATCAAAGGGTTAAATGTGTGCTTAGCCAGTGTTTTCTTGCAAAGTATGCAGTGTTTTTAATAAGAGAAGTGATGGATTTTATTTCCCACTGTCAGAGAGCTGCCTTGTTTACATAGGCAGAGCTCCGTCCTGTGTCTCTTCCGTACTATCGGTAGGTGCGGACATCCATTCGACAAGCACTTACCCCTAGGTGGACATCATACGATGTCCTGGGCTTTAGGTGATTAAATCTGAATAATGAGTTCAGCTTCCCCCACCCTGGCCTTCACATGTCACCAGGCGGCCCCGCCCTTGCTTATATAAGAGCTGTCAAAGCGAATAGAAAGCAGTCAACGGGAGGCCTCCCATGGAAGGGGAGTGTTTTCATTTTTTGCTATTTTTCGGGCAGCGTGAATGAGGGTGAATACGGGACACTTGCTGACCGCTAACCGTCATATGACGTCCTGGTCTTCAGTGGTGATAGCTGAATGATGCTTGCAGCTGACGATTCCCTGCATCCTCTGAAGATTCCCTGCACCGTAAGAACAATAATAGCGGCTGTTCAGTCGCTTGATCATTCTTACAGGTGGTGGGAGGAGACATCAACCCCCCTCCCGTCGACCTCCGGTGCTCCTTTTGGGTTGCTTATATGATCGCCGACCTCGGGGAAAGAATCCTCCACTGGAGGAAATTAGCCATAGAGATTTCCGAGGGAAAGATGGTCTTTGGCAATCTCTATGACATTCGAAGGCCCAGGCGCAACGTTATGACATCACGTCCAGGTCGGTGTAAGTAAACTGTGTCAGGGACACAGCAGGAAAGCATCAGATCATTGAATTTTTTTTTTTTTTTGATCTGATGCTTTCCAGCCTGGAGGAGAGATGTGGGGTCACATTTCTCCAAAAAGAGAACCAATCAAGCACCATTCCTATTACAAGGGATGTTTAGGTTCCTTGTAATAGGAATAAAAGTGATCACATTTTTTTAAAGGGAAAGTGTAAAATAAGTGTAAAATAAAAAAAAACTATAAAAAAATGAATTAATTAAGTGTCTCCGCTAGCTAGCACGCAGAAGCGAACACATACGCAGGTCACTCCCACATATGTACACATGTGAAGTATCACCATGAATGTTAGCCCTTGTACACACAGGAGAATCCATCGGAATGTGTCCTATCGGACCGTTTTGTCGGATATTCCGACTGTGTGTGGTATGCATCGGACTGTTTCCGTCGGAATATCTGTCAGACCAAATTTTCCAACTTGCTGGAAATATTTTCCGACAAACTGGTCCGATCGGACATACTCCAATCATGTGTAGCATACTCCGACGGACAAAGTGCCACGCATGCTCACATTCAAGTTCTGACACGGAAGCGCTCGTTCAGGTAAAACTACTGCTCATAAGCGATACAGCACATTCGTCACGCTGCAATGTTAAAAATTCTTTCATGAAGCGCATTCTCTTGTTCTTTACAATGCTGCAAGAAGGAACTTCTTTTGATGCTCATAGTCACACACACTTCTCCCGAACGTATTTCCTGACTCTTTTTTAACCATTTCAGAAATACAATTTTGGATTTTGTCACATCTGCACAATTTTAGATTTAGTTTATTCTTTTTTGGATGCATTTATTTTTTTATTTTTTCCTAAACATCTCCTTTTTTGTCAGTTTGCTCATTTCTCCATTTTTTAGGGTGTTTTTTGTGTGTTAACTTACCACAACAACATTATTGTATTTTTGATATTTTGTTTTTCTTTTTTAATCTACAGGAGGTTGTTTAGTGTTGGTACCCTTGTTATTCATTTCACTTTGTTTTTTTTTAAATGTACCTGCCTGCTCACAAATAAACTGTCCCTTTTGAAGTAAAACACATACACAAGTATTTCTTCAAACAAAAAATACCTTTATTTAGGTGTCAGTAACAAATAAAGAGGGAGGCAGCGATGTTGAAACTGGGGAGATTAGTGAAGCCTTTGGCCCCCAGGGCACACATCAACTATTTCAACGCAAAAATTGGTGGCCTGAGGAATGTCTGAGGGAGAAAAGTCTGGTCCTGAAGTCCATGAAACCCGGAACAGCAGCAGATGACATCTATGTTCCCAGGCTGTGGTACTACAACAGGCTGCATCTTCTGTCAGACCAGACTGAACCCAGGTCATCACTCTCTGGTCTTCCTTCCACGCTTCCTTCCAGGCTGTGGCTGTGGTGCTGGAGGTGTGGCAGAAGCAGGAGGAGGAGGAGGAGCAGGGGCATGGACCAAACCACACAAGTGTGTTTCTTGTGTCATTTGGCCCAACAGACCCTTGTTGAGGGTGTGTATAATAACCTCCTCACACAAGAGCTGTTGCCCCTGCTCCATTTTATCAAGCTTGCATGCAACCAAGGCAGCAAAGGCCTCTTGGTAGGTGGCTTTTGCTTGGAGGGCCGCAGAAGCCTCACCAATCAGCCTCGGGCCGACTCCTCAACATCCCCCCCTTTCTCGCCCTTTGGCGTGGAAGGCAGAGGGGAGGGACCTGGCATTCAGTGCGGCTCCTTTGGCCGCCCACCGCCTGGCTGCCGCTTACCCCCGCCTCCTCCTGGCTGCCACTTTCCACAGCCACCTCCTGGCTGCTGCATTCTACACCCTCCTATTCCTGGCTGATGTCTTCCTGTGTAAAGGGACATAGTTTTAGTTTTTTGTTCATCAAACACACACAATTTTCACATCAACACTGTTGCAAATTGTTAACCAATAGAAAAGACTATCATTCTGTGCCCAACATTTTTCTTTCTTGTCCCAAAGGTTTTGGCCACTACTGTCTATTGATATGTGAAACACTTTCAAAACTCAGCAATTAGAGAGCAAAAATCAAGTTAACATCATTAACTTTTACTCCCAAAATATGTACAACAATACTATACCTGGCTCAAGCTGGGATCCCCCAGTTCTTCCTGAGTGGAAGGCCCAGGTTGGAAGACTCATCGGGTGTGGAATGGAGCATAGGACATGTGGAAGGAAGGGTAGAGAGGGATTCTCTGACCTCAGCCTGGTCTGACAGAAAATGCATCCTGTCATAATACCACAGGGTGGGGACATAAACGTCATCTGCTGCAGCTCCAGATTGCATGGACTTCAGCACCTTTCCCTCAGATATGTACTCCTGAGGCTACCAATTTTCTTTTTTAAATAGTTGACGTCTGCCTTGGGGACCACCGGCTTCACAAACTCAACCAGTTGCAACATTGCTGCCTGCCTCTTTTGTTTGTTACTATATTGTGGGTGTTTTGGTTGCCACAGGAAGGGCATGTCTCTGTATTTATCGATGAACAGAGGGAGGAAGCTATGATCGTTGAAGCTGTCCATAATGTCTGCAAGACACAACACAAGACAAACCCTAATGTCAGTCTAAACTCCACTAATGCGGGCCTCAATCTAGAAGCAGTATAGCCTAGTGATGTACCAAGTTCAAAAGTTTACCTTCGTTTGCACGTTTGGCACGTCAGCTTCTTCCTCTGTTCACCGACCGTATGGACAACACACGCGTGTTGCGTTTTATATACAGTGCACATGCGTGAAACTCCGCCCGCCCCTGATGTTCTTTCTAGACTATTCCCCGCCCCTTCGCTTCCGGCGCAGTGGGAAGAGCACATGGCGGAGAGAACACAGGTGCGCACTAATAATAGTTCCACTAACGAGGAGGAGGGTGAGGAAAGCCCGGAGCCTGAAACATCCCGATCCAGGAAGAGAAGATTTAAGGCCTCAAATATGTCTTTTGGAGAGATGTTGGTGATGGTGAACATATTGAACAGGACCGACTATTATGGGAAGTATGGACCTTACCCAAACTCAAATATCAGAAAGGCCAAGATCATGAATAAAGTTGTGAAGAGTCTTCATAAGAATTTTGGGGTACGCCGATCCAAGGATCAACTGAGAAAACGCTGGTCAGACCTGAAACTGAGGGAGCATGAGCAGTATATAAGCATCAAGCATGTTCTTGACAAAAGTAAGTAGTTGTCGTGTGTTCATATGATTATTATTGCTTGCATCCTGCTTCATGTGCTTTGATTTCATGTTGTGCAGTTTAAAATGGCCACTTTCAAGTTCATGGTTTCATTCGTTCGTAGGATACATCGTTCTGCAGGTAAGTATTCCAGCTGAACACAGTGTCCTCAATAATGTTCTGACCTTGAAGCTCTGCCAAAAGAAACAATTGTCCAACACTTCCAAACAATGTTTCATATTCCTAATTCTGCCCTCTGTGTGCTTATTATTCTTTTCTTTTTCATTCTCATAGGGGAGAGAAGACTCGGCAAGTATGAGGACACCAGGGACCACACTCCTCCCAAAGAAGGCCAAATTCCAAAACCAGAAACATCGGAGCAGGAGGAGGAGGAGGAGGAGGAGGAAAGAGAGATCGTTGAGGTTAGCCAAATTGTCACCACAACAGGTGAGTGTCGGAGAACACAGCTTCCGGTAAGCTCATCAATGTATGTCACCATATTTTTATTACATGGTGTGTTTTTTTGCTTTGTTTTGTAGGTGATGTGGAAGAAGATTCCTGTTTTACCAGTGAAAGTGCCCAGATCCTGATTGGGGAGATAATGGGGTGCAATAGAGATTTGGAAAACATACAGCAAAACATCAATGATGTTAAAAATAAAATGAAGAACATCATTGATGTTTTGGGGAGAGTGTGAAAGAATTCCGCAAATTCCGACAACTTGGTCCGACCGTGTGTATGCAACAGTTTTGGACAAAATCCGTCGGACAAAATCCAACGGATTTGGTTGTCAGAATGTCCGTCCGTGTGTAGAAGGGCTAATAGTGAGAGCAACAATTATAGCACTAGACCCGCTCTTTAACTCTAAAAATGTAAGCTGTAAAATGGAGATTTTTAAGTACTGAAGTTTGGTGCCATACCACAAGTGTGCGCAATTTTAAAGCATGACATGTGAGGTATTTATTTACTTGCCGTAACATCATCTTTCACATTATATAAAAAAAATTGGGCTAACTTTACTGTTTTTTTTTTCCCCCCAAAAATCGTGTTTGAAATGTCCCTGCGCAAATACTGTGAGACAAAAAGAGTTGCAATGACCGCCATTTTATTTCCTATAGTTTCTGCTAAAAAAATATATAATGTTTGGGGGTTCTGAGTAATTGTCTAGTAAAAAAATTATGATTTTTACATGTAGGAGAGGGGTGCTGGAATTCAACCGGGGGGTAAGTGGTTATCAAGGGACTTGTCAAACTGTCTCTATTTTACTTTTTTGACACTTTTTTTGGTGAATGAGTAGGGGTGCGATGTACCTGATACCCATTCACATAGGAGGGCGGGATCAGGGGGCCCCCCTGTTATATGGGGCTTCCAGGGCCTAGCAAGGATTTTGGGGAGGGGGCATGCCCATTTTTTTCTTAATTCTATGAAAGGGTTCCTCTTAACCAATTCAATGCACTATATTATATACTCTGCACTGCACTATATACACTACACTGACCGCACTATATACTCTGCATTCCGTTATATACACTGCACTAACCACTATATACTCGGCACTGCACTATATATACTACACTGACTGCACTGACTGCACTATATACTCTGCACTGTATTATATACACTAAACTGACTGCACTATATACTCTGCATTCCATTATATACAGCGCACTAACCACTATATACTCGCCACTGCACTATATATACTACACTGACTGCACTATATACTCTGTACTGTATTATATACACTACACTGCATACTCAGCACTATATACTCGACTGGTGAGGCACTGGCTAGTATCAGAGCCAGATAAACATGTTACATATGCCACAAACATTAGAGTGAGAGTGCTAATTATAGCACTAGACCTCTGTAACTCTAAACATGTAACCTGTAAAAAAAATGAAAGCATCGCCTATGGAGATTTTTCAGTACTCAAACGTCGCTTAGGACGGGGGTTTCGTCCCCCGAAAAGCATCAGTTTTACCGCTTGATCTGATACAGCACTTGTCCGCACTATCCCACACTGTGTGGTTTTATGGATTATTTTACTCTTTTTATTATTCAATAAATGTCATTAGTAATGCACTAGGTATGTGCGCCTTCCATATTGCTTTGTTTTCATAGTCAGCAATGGAAATAGTCAAATGACATTCATTTTTTTGTTTTTTTGCCCCATTTGCACAAAATGGAAGGTACATGTGCTTTCACTGTGTGGCCTGCTGTCCAAATGCTTTGTAAATACACCATTGGTGAAGAGGAATCCCTCTAATGGCCCATACACACGATCAGAAAATCGTACGAATATTATTTTGAAGCAATTGTACGATAATCTGATCATTAGTACACAGCTTTTGAGAACTGATCACAACAGTTCATCCATTATTATCCAATGGGACAGGCACAACAAAAAATGTTTGTACCATACCAGATTGTATGATTTTCCTTAAATCAGTACAGTTGTCATTTGAAAATACAATACAAATACACTACACTACAATACATTACATCACTTCCGATTTTTTATTCTGTTGTACAAGAATTTACATTACTTTAGTAACCTCTTCAATTTTGATATGAGACTAGCATGCAAAAAAAAATAAAAATAACAGATCATTCGTCTGATAATTTCATTGTGTGTACTGGGCATGACAGAGTGTCAGGAATCAGCAGCAGAAATGGCCAAATATGCATGGCTACTCTCAGGAAACTGGGACCAGGCTGTGTACACTTTACGTGAGATTTATTTACAGTAAAACAAAAGCCGTCCAAACACCAGCACACAGCAAACATAAAGATATGAGTGAACCAAAAACTCAGTTACAGAATAATAACTCATCAACCCAGTGTTTCTCAAATCCAGTCCTCAGGCCCCCCCAACAGGTCATGTTTTCAGGTTTTCCATTATTTTTCACAGGTGATTTGATCAGTTTCACTGCCTTAGCAATTACCACAGCCGTTTCATCTGAGGGAAATCCTGAAAACATGACCTGTTGGGGGGTCCTGAGGACTGGATTTGAGAAACACTGCATCAACCTAACAAACAGAAAGCCTAACTAACTAACTATATACAATATATACAAAATGGAGAACACAGAAAATCAAGGAAAACTGGAGATGAAAAGTATGAACCTAAACTGGGATCAGGAACAAGGGGGGAGTAGGTACAAGGCAGCAGGGTACAGGGCAGGAGTAAGATTAGGATAAATAGCAAACATCTGGCAGCAGAAAAATACTAGAGTGAGAGGCACTAGTGGGAGAGGACTTAAATACCCTCCCAGCAGCCAGCATCATGTGGAAACTGATTACTGGGATCTGCCGGCCACTGGGAGAAACCTGCTGATGGACACCGAAACTACAACCTCCCACTCTGGGAAGCACAGTGCCACCAGCAGGCGATCAAGATCCTGACATAGATAACAGTAAATTCTCAACAGTGGTTCTAAATCTTCTGTACTCTATCCAAAAATGGCTGAATAAAAGTTATGTCTTAACTTTAACTTTAAAAAAAACATGTTAGTATGTCTCCATAACTCAGGTCATTAGTATACTTGGCGACCAAGTATTTTGGTGAATCAACAACAATCTATTTTCTCTATTTTCTTATTTAGATGGACTGGATCATGCAAGAATATTCATTGTAACTAAAATGAAATAGCGGAAGAAAAAAAAGGGTTTCTTTGTCGTTTTGAAGAATTAACACATCACCTGTTCTGTACAAGCAGTCAGTTCTTTTCAATGTGATTACAAGAAAAAAAGGAAAAATAAGAAAGGAATTCATCATATATTAGCATGAGCAGAAGAATATCCAATTCTTTCTGAGATGAATGTCCTTTAATAGAGCAGCTGCTGCTTTATTCCCAGAGTCCAATGTGGCGGTTGGCTGATGAGTTTTAGAATAAGCTTGCCCTTTGCTTATTTTCATCTGCAAAAGGGATGTTTGACAAGCTGTCTTCCCAGCTTAGATTTTATTTATTTTTGCATTTGCATCTTTTTGCATGTTTTTTTTTTATTAGAAATGGAAAATATGACATTTACTTTACATTGTGCTAAAAGCAGATTGCAACAAATAGTTTTTTTTTTTTTATGCTAATGCACCTTTAACAAAAAATGCTCCTGGTGTTTATATCTCATTAAATAGGTAATAATAATAATAAAAAGACCAAACATAAAAATATAAAAGTTTTGAGTTGAGAGGGATAGTGTTTGAAACAGCATCAGGATTTTCAAAGAGTTTTAAAGATTAACTCCACTTTTGTTGAAAAATAAAATGATCCCCTCTGGGTGATCTATGTATATTGCAAGGGTTTTAACAAACTTTGTTGCAGATTCCTACCTTTTCTGCTATGAAGAAAAAAGTTTGTTTATGTCAATGTGCAAAGTAAATCTGCATGGTAGTGACTTTTTCATTATTAATCAGTTTATGCAATTGCAGTTTTCTGTTGAGGAAAATTGCAGGGTATGCGACCCTTTAGAAATGCTTAACCCTTTAGGAGTATCTTACCAAAAATGAAATTTTTGTTGCAGAGAATGCCTAAAATCGGACTTGATGCAGACTTCTGGGGAAATCAGCATGCCAATCACAGAAGCAGCACCATCTGTGTACACAATGCCTCCAGTTTGCCAAATTGCATTGAATTTCACAGAAAGTTGCAGTGCTGCAGATTGAAAGGGAAATCCATTTTTTTAAATAAACCTTCAATTACAATATGGTTTGCGTAGCAATTGTACAGTATATGCTATATTATTATTTTTTCCCATGAAAGTAGAACTACCCTTTTAAGTCTAATTCCAACCAAAAATTCTTTTTTAGTTTCTGATTGAGTGGGCAAAATAGTCCAGGCTCTGGATCAATCCTGACTTTAAAGTGGTAGTAAAGTCTTTATTTTAAATGTAATTAATATATATATTTTTTTTAATGATCCCCTTTGCAGGCTTAGGTCATAATAAACTAGTATGCACTGCATACTGGCACATTATGACAGACTTACCTGCAGATGGAGCCCTCCAGGGCTGAGCTGATAGGGCTCTCCTTCCATCTTCGCCTAGTCTTCCTTTGGGGTTCCCGATATTCAAGAGTTTGAATGGCCGAGAGAAGACATTTTGGTCAATTTTTTTATTCCCAACTTTGAGGGAACTGTTTCGGGGTGGGCCCTTCCTGTTCCAATATGACAGAGCAGCAGTGCAGAAAGCAAGGTCCATAAAGACATGGATGAGCGAGTTTGGGTTGGAGGAACTTGACTGGCCTACATAGAGTCCTGACCTCAACCCAATTTAACATCTTTTGGAGCAGAGACTGCGAGCCAGGCCTTTTTGTCCAACATCAGTGTCTAACCTCACAAATGCCTGACACATTCCTAAACCTTGTGGACAGCCTTCCCAGAAGAGTTAAACCCGTATACAAAGGGTGGGCCAACTCAATATTGAACCCTACGGACTAAGACTTGGAAGCCACTAAACTTCACGAGGGTGTAAAAGCAGGCATTCCAATACTTTTGGTATTATAGTGTATTTCAGAGCTTGACAGTAACATTAATATAGCAGTCTTTGTTTTAATATAGCAGTCTTTATTTTTGCAAGCTTATAATGGTCAGCTATTATTTTTTAATGTAAAACCTTTATTCCAAAAGGAACAAAACTGTTGCTGTAACTGCTTAAAAAGTGTGAACTGGAGTTTGGTCTTACATTATTAGCCACTAAATTAAGTCTTTCTAAATATATTATTCCATCCAACACCACCTTCTGCACTGATTAACAATGCTACTGTCCAACAGTGGCTACTAGGGATGAGCTGAACACCCCCCCCCCCCGGTTCGGTTTGCAGCAGAACATACGAACAGGCAAAAAATTTGTGCAAACACTGTTAAAGTCTATGGGACTGATAATTTTAAAGGCTTACAAAAACTGCCATTTTTTCAGGAGCAGTGATTTTAGAAATGCTTAAAGTGAAACAATAAAAAATGAAATATTCCTTTAAATATCGTGCCTGGGGGGTCTCCTTAGACTTCCTGTAAAGTAGCGCATCTTTCCTATGTTTACAATAGTACCACAGCAAAATTACATTTCTAAAGGAAAAAATGTAATTTAAAACTGCTTGTGGCTGTAATGTGTTGTCGGATCCCAGCAATATAGATAAAAATAGTTGAAAGAAATGCCAAAAATACCACCCCCCCCAAAAAAAACGGCGTGGATGTCCCCCCAAAATCCATAGTAGGTCTGGTATGGATAATAAGGGTAACTCCACACCAAAAATATTAAAAAAAAATGATGTGGGGGTCTCCCAGCCCCCCAGACACTATATACTCTGAACAGCAGTATAGATATTATACAGCCTGCCCTATATACTCTGCAGAAAAATTGGGCCTTTGGTTTTGGTGGCACCAGAACACTGTGACCCCTCACAGTTTCTCTTGTTATGTGCAGGAATGGGCCCTGCTGTGAAAAATTATATCAAAAATTGTAATTACATGCTCCTGTTAAACAGGGGCATGTAAGAAGATTGCTAAGACCCTGAAACTGAGCTGCAGCATGTTGGCGAAGACTATACAGCAGTTTAACAGGACAGGTTCCACTCAGAACAGGCCTCACCATGGTCGAACAAAGAGGTTGAGTGCATGTGCTCAGCATCATATCCAGAGGTTGTCTTTGGGAAATAGACATATGAATGCTGCCAGCATTGCTGCAGAGGTTGAATGGAGTGGGGGATCAGCCTGTCAGTGCTTAGATCACGCATCACACACTGCATCAAATTGATCTGCATTGCTGTCGTCATAGAAGGAAGCCTCTTCTAAAGAGGATGCACAAGAAAGCATGCAAACAGCTTGCTGAAGACAAGCAGACTAAGGACTAATGGATTAAGGGAAGTATGTCTTGTGGTCTGATGAGACCAAGATAAACGTATTTGGTTCAGATGGAGTCAAGTGTGTGTGGTGGCAACCAGCTGAGGAGCACAAAGGCAAGTGTGTATTGTCTACAAACAAGGTGGTGGTGGTAGTGCCATGGTCTGGGGCTGCCAGCACTGGGGAGCTATAGTTCATTGAGG
The DNA here is from genome assembly GCF_037356315.1 of Lithobates pipiens. Taxonomy (NCBI): domain Eukaryota; kingdom Metazoa; phylum Chordata; class Amphibia; order Anura; family Ranidae; genus Lithobates; species Lithobates pipiens. The sequence goes on from NW_027507784.1 coordinate 75,685,980, forward strand.
GAACCATGAATGCCAACATCTACTGTGACATACTGAATTAGAGCATGGTCCCCTCCCTTCGGATACTGAGCCGCAGGGCAGTATTACAACATGATAATGACCCCAAACACACCTCCAAGGTGACCACTGCCTTGCTAAAGAAGCTGATGGTAAAAGTGATGGGCTGGCCAAACATTTCTCCAGACCTAAACCCTATTGATTATCTGTGGGGCATCCTCAAGCGGAAGGTGGAAGAGCGCAAGGTCTCTAACATCCACCAGCCCTGTGATGTCATCATGGAGGAGCAGAAGAGGACTCCAGTGGCAACCCGTGAAGCTCTTGTGAACTCCATGGCCAAGAGGGTTAAGGCTGTGCTGGAAAATAATCGGGGTTACACAAAATATTGACACTTTGGGCCCAATTTGGACATTTTCACTTAGGTATGTACTCACTTTTGTTGCTATCAGTTCAGACATGGCTGTGTGTTGAGTAATTTAGGGGACAGCAAATGTACAATGTTATACAAGCTGTACACTTGCTTCTTTACATTGTAGAAAAGTGTAATTTCTTCAGTGTTGTCACATGAAAAGATAGAATAACATATTTACAAAAATGTGAGGGGTGTACTCACTTTTGTAAGATACTGTATATCGAATCAATCCAGAAAGACATTCATACGTTTATATGGCATCTCAAAAAAACGCAATTGGTGTGGCACAGTGGTGTAGTGGTTAGCACTCTCGCCTAGCAGCAAACAGAGTCGCTGGTTTGTATCCCAACCACAACACTACCTGCCTGGAGTTTGCATGTTCTCCCTGTGCCTGCGTGGGTTTCCTCCGGGTACTCCGGTTTCCTTTCACACTCCAAAGACATGCAGGTAGGTAAATTGGCCCTAGTATATGAATGGGGACCTTGGATTGTGGGCTCCTTGAGGGTAGGGACCAATGTGAGTGTGCAATGTACAGGGATAGGGACAATTGTAGACACTCACTCAGGTTGAGCTGGATGGACTGGTGTCTTTATTCAACCTTACTAACTATGTAACTATGATTTCACAAATCCCTGCTGTGCAGACCACAACTCCTTGGAGGCTAGGCATCCTGGACCTGTGGCGTTATTATTTGGTAGCCAGATTAGCTCAAACGGCCCAATGGCATGCCCCTTTTACAGATATTCCTTGGCTAGCTTTCTAAACGTACTCTATTCTCCATTTCCTCTTATCCAGATTATTATGGTCCAGATCTATAAAAGCGAGTCAAATTATATCACTGAATACAATTGTATACCAATATTTATACCCATGGTCCCTGTGCGACAGAAAATTCAAATTAATCTCTCCCCTTCCCCCCCTATACTCCTTTCTAGGAGACCCAGATTTCCCCCCAGCCTTCAACAACACAATATGCCAATCTTTCAAAGTGGGCTCCCACTTTAAAACTTTCCCTCAACTCAAATTAGAGCACAATTTACCCCCCTCTGAGCAATTCTGATACACGCATATCAAGCACTTTTACCATAGCAAAAGGAACCTTAGAATCCCAAACACATAGCACCCAATATGAACACATATGTGCATGCTCTTCCAGAGACAAAGGCGTCATCTATAATCTATAGCTTTCTCAATGAGTTTGTTCTAGAGAAAAAAAACTAAACCAATGCTTAGCTGGGAGAGAGAGAGAGAGATAGGTCATACTTTTGAGCCCCCCGAATGGGAAGAAACGATGACAAACATGTTCAAGAACACAAGGTCGCATTCAATCCATGAGACAGCTGTCAAACTTCACATCAGGTGGCATATGATGCCCACAAAACTCCACTCTATATAACCCATGGTATCTCCACAGTGTTTCTGTGGCTGCCCTGATTTGGGTTCATTAACCCATATCTTTGGAGCTGTAAATTCCTTAAACCCATTTAGAAGCAAGGAGCTACAAAGGCATCTACTATTGCAGGTCGCTTAATCACTCTTACCGTACAAATTTGCCTATGCTTCACTTCTATCCTTGATGTTCCTACTCCATGCAAAAGACTGATTCACGCGCTTTTTGTGGCCATCCACTGGGTCACAGCACTAAATTGGCATACCTCAGCTCTTTCCTGTTTGCAGGTACTAGCCAGAATGGAAACAATTAAACTTTCTGAGCGCATTCACCATACTTTGTTTGATACCATGCATAATTATGATAATGGAAACACTGGGATATCCCTCTGTTATAACCCTGCAATATACCTTAGATATATCTACAGTATATAAGATGTACAAACTCCTAAAGCCCCGTACATAAAATCAGACATTCCGACCAGAAATGTTCAATGATAGGCTGCTGTCGGTAAATCCAACCATGTGTATTCTCCATCGGACAATTGTTGTCGGACTTTCTGTCAACAAATGTTGGCTAGAATGTTTTAAAAATGTTCCGCGACCGTCAGCCATGAGCTTCGGCACCCCGGCTGTGCAGCAGGCAAGTGTGCACCTGCTATCCTAACCCCGCGATCCGACGTATAGCTATGATGGCTCGCGCAGGGGAGCCAACCTGCCGCAGTATAACTGCGGTGGTTGGTCGGGAAGCAGTTAAGAAACTTAGAACCTTAATATTGAAATATATATAGGCACACAGACATCCTAGAATTTGGGATGCTGCACTGACTAAGGAGAAGAAAGCAGGTGGACTGGCACTGCCAGACCCTAAAAAATACTATCAGGCAGTTACTATTTCATGATTAATAGATTGGATTGACAATAATAAAAATAAAAGTTGGGTTGAGATAGTGTTTGCACTAAGTAAAGCAGATTTAGGTAAGATGGTATGGATTCCACAGTCATACCGAGATTTAGCAAAAAACACAAATACACTGACAGAGGATGCTTTCAGAATATGGGATAATTTATGTAAGTATTATTATTGGGAGCACAACTCAACTTTGATTTCACTATTAGATACAAATTATTTTGACCTTGGAAAGAGGATTACCTGTATTTTGTACAGCTACAAGATGTGATGATGGGATATAGGATTTGCTCATTTTTTTAATTAAAGCAAAAATAGGGTAGTATGCCACTAGATATATGGAGAAATGTACAAATACAACTGTAGCGCTCTGCTCCTAATGAGCAGACCCTATTGTTTTTGTAAATTTAAGTTGTCCAAAGCTGCAGTTTGGCTCAGACCAATTATGTTAAAGTTCTGGTTTCTGTACCAGCTGAGTTGTGCTAATTTCCACTTGATTGTGGGTGTTGCTGTCACCACCGGTGTGTGTTTTAAAAATGCAACAGCCTTTAACTCAGAAATAGCCCAGTAGGAGTGGTTCACCTGCTATACATTCTAGGTAAGGGTACTTAAGGTACAGGCACCATATTTTTGGGGTTTGTTATCCCGACCTCATGGCCCTCCTGGCCTGAGGTGCGTGCTGCTTGTCTCCATGTCTCGGGGACAGCTGGCCCAAGGTTTGTAACTGAGAGGGTGGGCACAAAAGTCTTGGGGCCTACCGATCCAAGGGTGGTCCTGTGCTGTCTTGCCTGCATTTAGAAGCCAAGCGCCTGGAGGATCCAGGGGAGGACTTTTTCAGGAGAGGACCGAACAACAAGGCTGGTATCTCTGGAAGAGCCTGGAGACTCAGTTGGAGTACGCATCCCGGGTCACCTATCACACAGTATCGCCGGATTGGCTTAAAGAAACTGGTACTGTGTGACAACTCTTTAATTTCTCAACAAGTCACTGGTTGTGCTTTCCTGTGGCAGAGGATTGTACAATGATTTCATTGAATTGGAAAGTCTGTAGCAGAAACTTTGTTCCAGCATCTCACCGGCTGCTAGGTCAGTGAGAGAGGCCTATCCGGTGATTGCTAGATCCAGCCTGTGGAAGCTGTTTGTCCTCTGGATCAAAGAAATACCTCTAACCCGCAATTACAAGGTACCTGAACTCCCCTTAACCCTCTGTCCCTCTATTGAAAAACGTCATGTTTCTTTCAAATAAATCTTTGGAAAAAGGACTAAGTGTTGGAACCATATTCTTTAATCCCCTAAAATGGACACGGCGAGCAGGTAAGCCCAACAAAATCCAGCAGCTCCTTTGAAGGTCAGTGCTACACAACACTTTACACAAACGATACCACAGCCACCACGGGGGAAAAGATAGACTTAAGCCAATAGAAAAAATTGTTTAGTTCCCCCATCTAGTGTTTAGCATTTTTAAAAATATATAAGGTACTAATGAAAGAAATAGACCCTGAATTCCTAACCTATCTTGGGAAGAGGGAGCAAGAACTGGGGGTAAGACTAAATGAGCACAAGAAGAGGAAAATATTAAAACTGGCATGTTGTAGACATGTGCATTCGTTTTCATCTGAATGCATTTTCGTCCAAATTTTGGGTACGGTATTTTCCCTATCGTTTTTTTTTTTTTTTTCACAATCAAAGGTTTTATTAAGAATAAAGTCAGGTTTACAATTAACATAAGATTATAAATGTAGTCAACAGTGGTATGTATACATACATTGGTACAGATAGATAGCAGTAGTGTTGTAACCATATAGCACAATTAGAACAAAAGATAAAGTATTATCCAATAGCTAAAGTAATAACTAAAGATACCACTGGGTGAATTGTGTATTAGAAGGAGGGTGAAAGAGGGTACAAGGTAAAGGGGGATGGAAGTCGAGGGGGGGGAGGGGAGGGGTACCATCGCACTGGGATTCGATTCCTTAAGGTAAGTGTACATCTAATAGAGGCATGTATAGCTCAATCATTCTGTTTCTCCTTTCTATTTCCTGTTCTTCTGAGAATAATGGGGAAGGGAAGTTCAGCCCATAAGTGATTGGTAATCTGAAGAGAGGGTAAAAGCCAGCCAAGGTTGCCAAGTTTTGTTAAAGGAAGTGCTATTCTCTTTTTTCATTGCCACTATTTCCTCCATTTTATAAATATATTGCACTCTATTTAACCAGTCCCTAACTCCTGGGACTCTGGGGGTTTTCCAATAGATGGGTATGAGTGTTTTAGCAGCCACAAGTAAGTGTCGAGAGAGTGATTTTTTGTAGCGGCTCAAGGTAATTGGGACAAGATTAATCAGGCACGCTGCTGCGTCTAGCTCGAGATTAGTTTCTGTTATATGTTTTATCCAGGTCCTAATTTCGTCCCAGTAGGTGCGGATGAGAGGGCATTCCCACCAGATATGTATAAAGGAGCCTACACAAGTTTTACATCTCCAGCAATCATCCGAGGCTGAATGAGACCATCTCCCGGTCTTTTGCGGTGTCAGATACCACTGGGTGAGGACCTTATAGGAAATCTCCTGATATTTGGAGCTTAATGAGCATTTATGTGTCAAAATACACACCTTTTCCCATTGCTTCTCAGAGATTTTCAGTTGAAGGTCAAGTTCCCACTTCTTCTTGTGATTATTATTATCCATGTGTGGCGTACTTATCAGCCATGAGTATGCAAGGGACGTGGTGTGTGCTACCGGTGATCTTTTTAAGCATATAGATTCCAGCTGTGTCAACGGGAGGCTAAATTTAGATTTATGCTTACTGTTCACCACAAAGTCCCGTAATTGCATGTAAAACCACAGACCAGGAAATGTCTCACCCACCTCGGAGCTAAGAGCTTCAAATGTTTTGATTTTCGAGTTTGCTATACAGTGGTAAATGAGGAGATCATGTGGTAGTTTATGGTGCATACCCGGTGGGAAAGCAGGATTATTGGTGAGCGGTGTCAGCGGACCCGGGACGGATGCGATCTTGTAAAGACTCGCTACTTTGTGCCAGATATTGATTGTGTTTTCAATCAGTGGGTGTCCTATCTGTTTGTCCTTCTTGGAGTGTATAGACCATGGATAGTAAAGTGTTTTATGTAGGGTTAGATTGCTTTCTAGTTGGACCCAATCTTTGTTTGGGCCATGACAGTGCCAATCTATGAGTCTGGTGATATGTGCAGCCTGAAAGTATTTTTTGAAGTCAGGAAGACCCATGCCTCCTTCACTTTTGGGAAGTGTTAATAGAGTGAAACTGATTCTGGGTTTTCTATCTGCCCAAAGGAAGGCTCTCTGTGCTTTAAGGAGAGTGCTAAAAAAGGTTTCCGGAATTTTTATGGGTAGAGCATTAAATAGGTACAATAGTCTAGGCAGTATCGTCATCTTCAAGATGGACGCTCTGCCAAACCATGAGAATTTCTTTGGTTTCCATCTCATCAGGTCTTTAGTTATTGCAGATAATAAAGGTTTAAAGTTGTAGCGGTATAGAGTGTCAAGGCTGTTAGTTAAGTTTATTCCCAGGTATTTGAGTGTGGTCTGTTCCCATTTATAAGGGTAGTTGTCTTTCAGCCTCTTAAATTGTTCAGGTGATAATGTAAGGTTGAGTGCTTCAGATTTCGACTGATTCACTTTAAAATTGGAAATGAACCCGAAGGTTTGAAACACTTTTTGAAGATTTGGTAAAGATATATGTGGGTTGGTGATGAAGAGTAAAAGGTCATCCGCATATGCGGCTATTTTGTATTCTCTATGGTTTACTACGAAGCCCTGGATATCTCTGTGTAGGTTAATTGTTCTTATTAGGGGTTCTAAAGTGATAATAAAGAGAAGTGGTGATAGGGGGCATCCTTGGCGTGTTCCATTGTGGATCGATATGGGGTCTGAGAGTATGTTATTTACTTTAATTTGGGCCTGGGGATTTCGATAGAGGGCTGAGATCCATGATAGCATATTCTCTTTTAGTCCAATGTGGGCACAAGTGTCCATCATGTAGTCCCAGGAGACCCTATCGAAAGCCTTCTCTGCGTCAGTGGAGAGCAAGATGCCGGCTGTTTTGGAGGTTTGAGCAAAGTGGATAAGATTCAGTGCCTTAGTGGTATTGTCACGGGCTTCCCTACCTGGCATGAATCCTACCTGCTCAGGGCCTACGATCTTTGCCAAGAGGGGTTTCAATCTATTGGCAAGTATCTTGGCCAAAATCTTGAGATCAACATTTAAGAGTGATATGGGCCTAAAATTTGCGCAGTCAGAGTGGTCTTTGTTAGGTTTCGGGATAACAGCTATGTGTGCCATTAAGAATGAGTTGGAGTTGTTTCTGTGTTTTGCTAGGAAGGTAAAGGCTGCCTGTAAAGGTTTTAAAAGGGAAATTATGTAAGTCTTATAATATTGGGACGTGAAGCCATCCGGTCCAGGGCTTTTACCTGTGTTTAGATCAAATATTGCGTCTGAGATCTCTGATATAGCTATAGGGTCATCTAATTTGTTTGCCTCTTCACTTGCCAGAGAAGGCAAGTTACTGTTTTCCAGGAAGTCTTTAATTGCTTCTTGTTTTGTCTGAGTTATGTGGGACGGTTTGTGTTGGGCTGGTAGGTTGTATAATTTGGCATAGTAAGCATGGAACAGGTCTGCCATTTCTTTAGATTTGTATTGCAGTGTCCCCTTTTTGTCCTTTATAGCATGGATATGACTAGATAATGTTGCTTCCTTCAGGGCCTTAGCTAGTTGTTTCCCACTTTTGTCCCCATGTTCATAAAAAATATTTTTCCTGAAAAAGAGTGATCTTTTGATTTTGAGATCCAGCAGGAGGCGTAGTGCCTTTCTGCGTTCAGTCAGTTGATCTTCTACCTGGAGAGATTGGGATTGTTTATGTTGTAGTTCCAAATTAGAAATTTGTTGGGATAGTTTTGTAATTTCACCCTCTCTCTCTCTTTTCTTCCTGGCGCCCCATTTTATCAGTTCACCCCTCACCACTGACTTGTGGGCTTCCCAATTGTTTAGTGGGTTTGTATCAGCGTCAATGTTATTGCGAAAGTATGTATTAATAGTGTTTTGAATGTCATCTCTCACTATTTGGTCAGTAAGGAGTGTAGGGTTAAGTCTCCAATTAAATGCGGGTTTGCGGTGTGCACCCAGTTCAACTGAGATAGCCGTGGGTGCGTGGTCAGAAAGAGCAATAATGCCAATCTCAGCTGCAAGTAAGTTACCCAAGTCTCTTTGTGAGACAAAGATCATGTCAATTCTTGAGTATCGTTTGTGAGGTGCGGAGTAAAAGGTGAAGTCCTTCTCCGATGGGTGCATGGATCTCCACGCATCCACCAGAGTCAATGACTGCAGTAGTGTTTTCATTTGTTTAAGGAGCCTGTAACTAACATGGGTGTGTCCAGAAGAGGTGTCCTTCAGGGGTGAAAGAGGTATGTTGAAATCCCCACCCAGAAGAACACAACCCTCCGCAAACCATTTAAGTTCTTCGATTATTTTGCCACAGAATGGCACATGGGAGGTGTTCGGGAAGTACACATTAGCAAGTGTTATAGGGGATCCCTCCCAGGTGCCCTTCAGGAACAAATATCGTCCCTCAGGGTCAATAAGTTGGTGTTTTAGTTCAAAGGGTGCGTCTTTGTTCAGTAGGATGGACACTCCTTTCGTTTTGGCAAGGGGATTGGTTGAGTGATAAGCTTTGGTGTATATGTTGTCAGTGAGTTTAGGAATATTTTTGTCCTTGAAGTGGGTTTCTTGTAGAAATACCACAGAGGGACGCACTTTTTTAAGTTCTCTTAGCAATCTAGACCGTTTCTCAGGGATATTCAGGCCATTCACATTATGTGAGACAAGAGTTGGCTTTTTCCCTAGAAAAGCATATGCCATCTTGACCGTTGGTATAGGATGGATGGGTTCTGAAAAAGCTACTTCCGTGAATGAATGTCACAGGAGTTGTAGTTGGTATAGCGTGGTAGGGTAGGGTGCTGTGGGTTAGGAGAGGAGAATGCGTATGTGCGTGAGGTACGGAAGGGGAGTGGGGGAAGGGGGTGGGGGGGTAAGGTAAGGGGAGAGAGGGGGATGAAAGACGGAAGAATGTAAGGTATTAAAGAAAAAAATATAAGTACCCACCAGACACTAGTCGGTGGTGGGTCTGTTTGGGATTCAACCAATATGCGTTTGCGTTGGTATTTTCCCTTTGGGGGTTAGTGGGAGGTGATCAACAAGCAATCAAACTGTGACTGTTTCTTTGGACTGCTCTGTGGCAGCGGTGTAGGTGACCAGAGGTGGGGCCCAGCGTAGTGCATTGTGTCTAATCCTCAACAAGAGGACATCTGTAAGTAAGTTATCTGAGACCAGTCAGTGGCATCTATAGTAGGCTATAGTGTATTTGAGTGGTGGGGGAGGAGGGAGATGTACAAGTTATCATTAATCGGTTTGCTAGAAAGGTTAACAATATAAACACTTTATAAACCATTCAAAAGAAGCTAAGGTCTAGGCACCAAGCTGTAGAACGAAAACTGTCAGAGAGAAAGGAAAAACCCACCACACACAAAAAAAAAAAAAAAAAAAAAAAAAATATATATATTTAACCCAAAGCCTAAGTGATAGAGTGTTCAACTGTCAACTCTTCCGGATTGCATTACTAGGTCCAGGCATCTCCGTGTATTCTAGGGGTAGCCTAGTCCCTCGGCTGTTAGCCCCAATTATGCGGAGGGGGGCCTAGTCCAGATGGACTAAATAATGTCCACAGGGTCAGCCTGTTATTGATTTCTGCTGTTAGTTGCAAGGGTATACCATCCCTCATGTTATGTTGGGGGGGGAATATACAGTAATGGGTCATGCAATGTAACTCACTGTTCTGTAGTCAGGTAAGATACACCATCTCTGGAGATGTAGGGGAGCATCTCATGCACCCATAGCGATATTAGGTGCTTAGCCCTTTGCCCTTCTCAGAGCCTAAATAAAAGACAAAAAGTTAAAGCATAACAGAATAAAAGTCAACGTTGTTGCTGCAGAATGTTATAATCTCTCCGCAAGGAACTGAAGTCTAACTATGTTAGGGGAGGGGGAGGTGAAAAGGGGGAGTCTCCAGCTTTTAGAGTTGTGTGCCGCTCTATTGCAACCGGATAGTAACAACTGAATAGTGGGTGAGTTTTCCATAAACAAAACAAAACAAGGTGGGTTGTTCCAGTTCATGATGCCGTACTAGAAAGCTGGTAGAAACTTGCATCAGGACAGGAATTATGTTGTAGAGGGTTCGGTCATTTCAGTAGCCTCTTGATTCTCTCCCTCTCGGGCTTCTAGCACTTTTGGAGGAGGCTGGGGACTCTAAATTGTGTCTGTCAGCGCTTCTGCGGTGTTTGCCTAGCTGATAAGGCGATTGTGCCTGGGTGAGACCTGCTGAGAATTGTGGGTTGTTGATCGCCGGCGGCACGAGGAATTCTGCATACCACTCCGGGAGTTCCACCGGTGTAATCTGTAGCTCCTCACAGAATTTTTGAAGGTCTTCAGGTACTTTTAGCATATGCTGTTTCCCCAGAAAGTTTGCTTGTAGTGCGAACGGGAACTTCCATCTGTAGTTGATTCCTTTTTGCTTCAGTACTTCTAGAAGCGGGCGTAACGCTCTTCTATTTTTAAGCGTAATGGGCGACAGGTCTTGAAAAAGTTGGATCTCAGCTTCTTCATGCACTATCCTTTCCTTCATCCGTGCTTTGTGGAGGATGTCTTCCTTCAGGCTGAAGTTCGATAGACAACAGATGATGTCCCTCGGGGGTAGTCCATCTTGCGCTCTGGGTCTGAGAGCCCTATGCGCCCTGTCAAATTCAATGGGCGATTGCTCCGGCCGTTCGATGAGAGTGTTAAAGATGGCAGTTAGGGCTGGTCTGATCTGATCTGGGGGTACCGATTCAGGCACTCCTCTGACTCTGATATTGTTTCGCCTGCCTCGATTGTCCAGGTCTTCAATCTGCCTGTTCATAGCGATCAAATGTTGGGAATGCGAGTTAGTGATGTCGTCCAGCCTGATCAGTGCCCTGTCCCTCCGTTTCCCAGCTCTATCCGTGATTGCCATTTGCTCAGATAGTCTCATTAGCTCGGTTTTAATATCTGTGATGGCTGCAGCAAAGGAGCTTTTGATATCAGCGGCAATGTCTGTCATAGCTGCGTAGGTAAGGAGCTGGTCTGTCTTGCCACGTCCTGCGGTTGAGTCTTCAGATGCCGATAGGGAGACTTCATCATCTTCCATATCTTCCGCAATACTGTTTCTTCGTGACATTGCCATTTTAGGGCTTTTGCTCTCTCCACAATATTTAAATTTGCTAAGGTTTGCTGGCGAATTCTTTTTCTTCTTCTGGGGTGTCCCCACAGAGCGGAGAATATGGCTGTGTGTGCTTCTCTTTGATTGTGTGGACATATTCGTGTCAGGTCTGTTTTCAGTGTACAGGCCCTTCTGGTCACCAGAGTTTCTCTACATTACAGTCATGTGTGATGTTCACCAGGCCACTGCCCCTATGGTAGAGTTAGGCAGTTCTTGGGTAGGAGAACTGTATTGTCGGTGGGGTGTGCACCTGTGCTGGGGTTATGCTGAGGAAGGGTTGGGTGATTTCAGTCCAAGCTGAGCTAGTTAGTTAGAGAGGTACAGGGTGTACTTGGAGTAGCAAGATGGCCGCCTTCTGCATTAAATAGGCCTGAACCTCAGGTTTTCCCTGCTCTGCTGGACCTAGCTTCCTGAGCCCCCAAATTCTGCCCCCAGATCTGTTTGTGGTGTAGGTTCCCACTAAGAATGGTGGAGTTAGTCCGCTGTGGGGGGGGGGGGGGATGCTGTGCTGGTACTCACTGCGGCCTGGTGGAGATGGAGGCCGGATCCAGGGCCTGGATGGTCGCTCCGGGAGACCTCCGGACACTGTACTCTGCTGACCAGGCCGTGCTGTGTCCGGTTGGACAGGGATGTATGTCCGCTGGGCAGGCTCCACACTCCGGCGGCGTGATGGCAAATGTTGGCGCGGACCTGCGTTTCTGTAGGCCGCAATATGGCGCCCGGGGCTCTGCAATGCGGTCGGATGGAAGTATACCGCTCAGGATGGGTATTTTTCCCGCCGGCAGCCTCCGGGAGACAGCTCCCCAGACCCCAGGTATGTTGTGTGTGGATTCCAGGGGTGGGTAGCGGTGGATGGCTGGCGTTCTTTGTCCGGGCTTCGTAGGCCCCAAGATGGCGGCGCCGCGTCCTCGGGTGGCGGCCTGCCACGGCCCGGAGGTCGGTGTTTGCGGCGGTTTCGGAGGACAATATTGGTAGCAGGTTGTGCCCCGCACTAGCGACTACCCCGATGGGCGGTGGGGAACCGCGGAGAGGTTCGTCGGGCTCGGATGGCCAGCGATTACTAGTAGGCCTCGGCGGAGCTCCTCAGATTCGCGTCCGCTTACTTCCGCTTCCGGACACGCCCCCTGTATCGTTTTAACAAACTTTAACGAATGTGCAGAATCCGAAAACCGAAAGTTCCAACATAAACAAATGCTTTATTTTCATTTTCGTTGTGACAACAGTTCGATATAGATAGGAGATTCGACATGATGCTGACAATAGCGATCTGTGTCCATCGAACCTGTGGTCGAATGTGCCTAACCTTAGCTCTATTAGTCCAAGATTATTTGACATAGAGCGAAAAGATTCTACATTATAGAGACAATAGCAAAAAAGGTCGATTGTGCCTAACCTAATTCTATTAGTCCAAGATTATTTGACATAGAGAGAAAAGATTTGACATAAAGAGAAAAGATTCTACATTATAGAGACAATAGCAAAAAAGGTCGATTGTGCCTAACCTAATTCTATTAGTCAAAGATTATTTGACATAGAGAGAAAAGTTTAGACATGAAGATTCGGCGAAGCAGTCGCCGCGAGTGGACATTTATGATCAAATGCTCCGCCCATAGGCTATAGAAGAATTCTAATGTTGGTTGACTAGTAATAATAATTAACAAATACAATTATTACTAGTGTCATACAACATTAGAATTCTACTATAGCTTGTAGGTGGAACATTTGACCGGAAATGTACGATTGCGGCGTTGTAAAGTTTTGCTGCTCCGTCAAATCTTCTTAGAACATTCGACAGACACCATAAGCCTTCAATGACAGATTCAGCCTTAATTACTTCGGATTTTCAGACAAATGCATTTTTTAACTAAACAAAATAAATAAAAAAAAACTAATTTCGTGAGTAACTAAATAAATTTATTTTTCGGACCAAAACAAAATATTTCAGTGTGCACATGTCTAGCATGTTGTATCTCAAGGGATGTTGAGACAACAGAAATGATTTTTAAACTCATAGCTAGATGGTATGTGACCCCGATCAGAGCTCAGAGCTTTGGGGTGGAAGCATCCCGTCTATGTTGGAGGGAGTGCGGCCTTCTGGAGGGAAATTAATGAGGCTATTGAGGAAATAACAGGGGAATATATGCAGGTTGAACCCTGGGAATGTTTAGTCCATAATACTGTTAAGCTTATAGCACAATATAGCAGATCCTTGGTACCACACCTGTTAAATGCAGCTAAGGGCTTGATACCGAGATACTGGCGAATGCCAAAAACCCCAAGTGTGAGGGAATGGATACTACATATTAAAAATATTTTTTCCATTGGAAGGACTATAAATGAAGGGGAGGATCGAATAGAAGATGTAGATATAGAAGATTGACTAGTTGTGGAAGAATAAAGAAGAAGAGGGGGGATCCTAGGGGGGAGGAGGGGGATATGGAGGAGAGGGGGGTGAGGTTATAAGACTGAGACTATGGATGATGTATCTATGTATAAGGGTGGTGTCTGTAACAATGTATTTTTTCTTTGAAAACTAATAAAAAAAAATATTGAATACAAAAAATAAACACTTAAGAAGAATTAAAGAATATGTTACCCCAGCATTTCATATTCCTGATATGTATCTGTTCTACCATGTCCTTGTGTTAGAAAGTATCCTGTTCTCTTTCTATTGCTTCCTTTGTGTGAAATCCCTGGTGTTTCTGCCAGTCACCATGCTTTCCTATTTTAAACTAACCACACTAGGAATGAGAGCTCAGCATGGTCAGTTTTCTGGCTGTGCTGGGAGCACAGCCTACCTGTCCTCCAATGGCCAAGATTGGTGCTGACAAGCCCCCCTGGGAAGATCAGTGTGATGTTGTTTCTCCACCCCCAGGTCTCTAAGCAGATAACAGATCTGGTGACAGATTTACTGCTACAGGGCAGCCCTCCTGTGCAGGATCAGGGGGCGTAAAGCTCTGTGTAAAGCTCTGGATGTCCACTAGCACCCTCCAATCATGGGTAAAACACACAGAACGGCGGTATGCCTGTGTAAACAAGGCAGATCTCCGTTATGACAGGGGGGAAGGGATGGATTTTGTGTTCCTGCAAAGCAGGGCATAAAATTCATCTTTTCCCTTAGTAAAGGCAGCACACACATAACACAAAAACACTGGCTAGGCACACAGTTAACCCTTTGATCGCCCTAGATGTTTAACCTCTGCCTAGCCAGTGTCATTAGTACAGTGACAGTGCATATTTTTAGCACTGATCACTGTATTACTGTCATTGATTCCCGAAAAGGGGCAGTTAGTGTCCAATTAGCTGCCGCAATATCGTTGTCCCACTATAAGTCACTGACCGTCGCTATTACTAGTATAAAAAGATTTTTTAAAAAATTCCATAAATATATACAGTAACTTAGTTTGTAGATATTATCAATATACTAATCAATATACAGTGTTGTTTTTTTTGTTTTGTTTTTTACCAAAAACATGTAGCAGAATACATATTGGCCTAAATCTATGAAGAAATTTGATTGGACATGTTTTATAACAGAAAGTAAAAAATATAGTTTTTTTTTTCAAAATTGTTGGTCTTTTTTTTTTTGTTTATAGTGCAGAGGTGATCCAATACCACCAAAGGAAAGCTCTATTTGTTGGAAAAAAAAGGACGTTAATTTTGTTTCTGTACAACGTTGCACGACCGCACAATTGTCTGTTAAAGCGACGCAGTGCTGTATTGCAAAAAAGGGCTTGATCAGGAAGGAGGTAAATTCTTCTGGGGCTGAAGTGGTTAAAAGTGATTGAAAAATGCTCATACATAGACATGTGCACTGCTGAAAAAAAATATTTTCATTTCATTCTTTTTTTTATTTTTTTTATTTTTTTTCGTTTTTCGAATTTGAAAAAAAATCGTAAATTAGACAAATTTGTAAATTCGTAAATTTGAAAAAAATTGTAAATTCATAAATTTGAAAAAATTTGGAAATTTGTAATAACAGTTTTTTTTGGGGTATAGCCACGCACGACCACGCAATTGTCAGTTAAAGAAACGCAGGGCCGTATCGCAAAAAATGGCCTGATCATTAAGGGGGTAAAACCTTCCGTGGTTAACAACGCGCTTTGAAAAGTGCACTGTACTTTCATATGCAAAATGTTTCACTTTTATCAATTCATTGGGTCATAAATTGTTCCATTTATCTTGCTAAAGAAAAAAAAATGCACTCACTTTTTTTTTTTTTTTGCTTCTTTTTTCCTTTAATTCTCAAACCACTACACAGTCCTAAATAATCCAATATTCCTGGTACAGCATGTAAAATTGTAACAAATGTCATGCTTTATGACAGAGGAATGGAAGCAAGCTATTCTATTTAGCAAGCATTTTCGCATATATAAATGTTCACTTTTTAGAGGCGACTTTAAATCTTGGAAGATTGCAGAACATTTTATTCAGCTCTGAACTGTCTGTCACACCTGCTTTATTTTAAAACCATAATGAATTGAAAAGGAGAGGTGGAGTGTCCTTGTATAACATAGTTGGTTAAGTTGATAGAATTCTTTGCTTCGTCAAAGTGTAACCGCTGCTTCAGTTAAAAGTTCTAAGTCTTCCTTTCACTATTCTGTTGGTTAAGGAAGCGTAATTTCAGTTCTGCTTTGGAAATACCGTTCCGAGTTCTTAGAGGCCAGAGATAGCTGAAAATTGTAATACAGGTTTTATACGTGTTAAAGTACAAACGACAAGTACTAAAGTCCAGGCTGGCTGTTATAAACTCTGTCTTTTTCTGGTTTAACCACTTTCAGACCGGACCAATTTGCTTGTCAAAGACCAGACCACTTTTTGCGATTCGGCACTGCGTCGCTTTAACTGACAATTGCGCGGTCGTGCGACGTGGCTCCCAAACAAAATTAACGTCCTTTTTTTCCCACAAATAGAGCTTTCTTTTGGTGGTATTTGATCACCCCTGTGGTTTTTATTTTTTGCGCTATAAACAAAAATAGAGCGATAATTTTGAAAAAAACGCATTATTTTTTACTTTTTGTAATAATAAATATCCCCCAAAAATATATAAAAAAACATTTTTTTCCCTCAGTTTAGGCCGATACGTATTCTTCTACATATTTTTGGTAAAAAAAATCGCAATAAGCGATTATTGATTGGTTTGCACAAAAGTTATAGCGTTTACAAAATAGGGATAGTTTTATAGCATTTTTATTAATAATTTTTTTTTTTACTAGTAATGGCGGCGATCTGCGATTTTTATTGTGACTGCGACATTGTGGGGGACCCATCTGACATTTTTGACACATTTTTGGGACCATTGTCATTTATACAGTAATCACTGCTATATAAATGCAGTGATTCCTGTGTAAATGACACTGGCAGTGAAAGGGTTAACCAGTGGGTGGCAGTGTAGGTGTTAAGTGTTCCTAGGGGTGTGTTACTAACTGTGGGGGGGTTGGGCTTTCATTTAGTGTACACTGATCTCTGCTCCAATCACATGGAGCAGAGATCAGTGTCACTAGTTGCTAGGCAGAATGGAAAAATGTTGTTTATACAGCATTTCCTCCATTCGGCCGCTCCGTGAGACGATCGCGGGGATCGCCGCGGGTCCCGCGACCGGACTCACGGGGGTCCTGACCAGCGCGGGAGTGCGCCACCGGCGGCGCGCTCCCGATGGCACGGCGGCAACGAATATTGGACGTACATGTACGCCAATATGCCTGCCCGTGCCATTCTGTCGACGTACATCGTCGTGCGCTGGTCGGGAAGTGGTTAACCACTTCAGACCCAGGCCATACATGTAAAAATCTGCAATTTTTTTATTTTTATTTTTGCTAGAAAATGACTTAGAACCCACAATCATTATATATTTTTTGAAAGCAAAGGCGCTGAAGAATAAAATGATGGTTGTTGCAATTTTTTTTATGTCACAATATTTGAGCAGCGGTTTATCAAACTTAATTTTTCAGAAAAAATACACTTTAATGAATTTTAGTGCACACGAACACTGTATAATACCCACTGTTTTGGTCAAATATAATACACAATGTACAGATACCTAACATGTCATGCTTTAAATTTGGGCATGTTACATTCAATTATCCATAAGTGAAGCTTAAAAAGCCTTTACAGGTTACCAGTTTAAAGTTAAATTGGAGGTCACTAGAATTATTGCTCTCACTCTGGGGTTCTTGGTGCTACCTCATATGTTTGGTGTGATCACCGTTTGCATATGCATGCAGGACCTACAAACAGGTTCACATTGTGCAGGAGTACGTGGGCATTTCAATTTTTTTTTCTTCAAATGTGTTTATTTTAATTGCAATATATATTTTTTTTTTACACTGTCTTTTTATTTTTATTTTATTTTTTTATTTGACTTTGTTGTTAATACAAGGGCTAAACAAAAACCCTTGTGATAGCATGGGCAGTGACAGGTAAGACTTATGGAGAGATCTGGGGGTCTATTAGATTGTTGATATCTCCTCTGCCCCAAAAGCATCTGATCAAACTGAGATCGATTTGATCAGATGCTTACCTAGCTGGTAATGGCTAGCAAACAACAAACCAAAACCCGGAGGTGACAAAGCCTTTATCGCTTCTGAGATTCTTCTATCACAGAGGAAGCATAGGAATGGATGTTCCTCATTTTCCTCTGTCTGCATCTGGCCCAACCAGGTGTGGCACCCCCGGGTTCCCCAGTGGAAAGGAACAGACCAGGAAAGGCAGTGATAGAAGATGGGGGCCCCCTTCCTCACCCTGTAAACGTGATTGGGTAATTGTACAGTAGAGCACAGTCAAAAAATGTGCTTAGTTTCGCTCAGTTTCGTTTCATACGAAAATAAAAAATTGTATTTCGTAATTTGTGTACGTAATTCAATTCAGATTCTTACGAAGTTACACATTTTTGTTAGATTTGTAAACTTTTCGTTCATATAAATATGATGAATTTATCATTATGAGGGGCTCCCACCATCCCTGTGCTGTGCTGACTTTCTGGGTTTTTAACTTTTAGGTTTGTTAACTTTTCGCAACAATTATGAATGTTTGTTATGATGAATTTATCAATATGAGGGGTTTCCACCATCCATGTGCTGAGTTCCCAGGTCTTCACACCCGCTGTGTCCATTATGAGGGGTTCCCACCATTACTGTGCTGAGTTCCCGGGTCTTAGTGTACACCCGCTGTATCCATTATGAGGGGTTCCCACCATCCCTGTGTGGTGCTGACTTCCTCTGATTGGTGAACAAAAGAGCAGTCACAATTCTGTTAATTTGGATCTGAAATTCCTTAATGAAATTTCATATTTCGCATAAAACTCGTAAGCATAGAAAATCCCCATAGGGTTCCCACCATCCCTGTGCTGTCTTCCTGGGGTTTTAACTTTTAGGTTCATTAACTTTTCGTAACAATTATGAATTTTCGTTATGAATTTAGATCCAAAATTCGTAAACAAAATTTTGTATTTTGTATGGAATTCGTATGCATAAAAATTTGTATTCCGGATTCGTACGAATGTACGAATTTCCGTAAATTCGTACGAATTTTCGATTCTTACAAAACAAAATGCACATGTCTATTGTACAGCTACTTGATCACTTTTAGAGAAAAGCCCATCGCTGGCTGCAACGTTTAATATGTCTAGAGCCCCCAGGATGCTACTCCCCACCAAATTACATTTATTTATTTTTTGCTTTGGTACATGACCTTTAGAGCAGTGGCTCCCAACCCCTGGGCCTGCTTGCAGCCGGGCCACGAAGGCTGCACTTTCAGAGGTCATCCTCTCTCCCTACGTCACAGCTGTTCCACCCTCACAGCCAGCCAAGAACCCAACGCTGTCTGAGGCGCTGCGAGTGAGCAGAGAGATGGCATCATCTCTCACTGCTCGCCCCGCATCACCGCCGCTCCACCCTCATAGCCAGCCGTGAACACAACACTGAGGTGACATCTCTCACCTCACCACCGCCCCACATAATCGCTGTTCCACCCTCACTTGGCAAGTGACAATCCGCATCTAGTGGCAAATGATGTGACAAGCTGCATCTGTTGGCAGGTGATGTGGGGAGGGACTAGTTGTATCTGGTGGCAGGTGACACACTCAGGGCTCCTACTGATTCTGCATTATCGTGAGTTGAACTATTTCATTTTATATTACATTATATATATACAAAATAATAATATAAATAATGTGACACAAAGGCAGTCAGGTGCCAGAAAGGTTGGGACCACTGCTCTAGGGCAGTGGTTCTCAACCTAAGTCCTCAAGTACCCCCAACGGGTCAGGTTTCCAAGTTTTTCTTTACTTTGCACAGCTGCTATTACCACTTCCTGACCGGCTCATGCTGATGTACGTTGGCAGAATGGTACGGACAAGCAAATATACCTGTACCTGTACAGGTACCTGTACGTTCCTTTAAATTTTCCACCATGCCATCGCGTGCACGCTGCCAGCAGCGCACAAGCGTATTGGTCAGGACCTCCGTGAGTGTGATTGCGGGTCCCGTGGACTCGATCGCCATGAGAATTCTCACGATTATCTCACGGGGAGGAAGAACCGGGAGATGATAATGTAAACAAGCATCTCCCGGTTCTGCCTAGTGACAGTATCACTGATCTCTGCTCCCTGTGATCGGGAGCAGAGAGCAGTGAAGTGTCACACACAGCCGTGCCCCCCCCCCCCCACAGTTAGAAACACGCTCTAGGACACACTTAACCCCAACACTGTCACCTAGTGGTTAACCCCTTCACTGCCAGTGTCATTTACACAGGAATCAGTGCATTTGTATAGCACTGATTGCTGTATAAATGAAAACTGTCCCAAAAATGTGTCAGAAATGTCCACTGTATCCACCATAATGTCACAGTCATGATAGAAATCGCTGATCGCTGCCATTACTAGTAAAAAAAAATATATATATATATATATATATAAATAAAAATACAATAAAACTATCCCCTTTTTTGTAAACACTATAACTTTTGCGCAAACCAATCAATAAATGCTTATTGTGTTTTTTTTTACCAAAAATATGTAAAAGAATACATATCAGCCTAAACTGAGGAAAAAATGTTTTTATATATATATATATATATATATATATATATATATATATATATATATATATATATATATATAATTTTTTTTTTTGGGGGGGGATATTTATTATAGCAAAATGTAAAAAATAATGTGTTTTTTTTCAAAATTGTTGCTTTTTTTTTGTTTATAGCGCAAAAAATAAAAGCCGCAGGGGTGATCAAATACCACCAAAAGAAAGCTCGGTTTGTGGCGAAAAAAGCATGTCAATTTTGTTTGGAGGCCACATCGCAGGATCGTGCAATTGTCATTTAAAGCAACCCAGTGCCGAATCGCAAAAAGTGATCTAGTCTTTGGCCAGAAAAATGGTCCAGGGCTGAAGTGGTTAAATCAATATCAAGGACATGGTATTGATAACTGATAAGAGCTATTTTATCTAAAGCCGCGTACACACGGGCGGACTGTATGGCCTACTTAGTCCGTCATACAATCCGACGGACAGTCTGTCATACTTTCGAATGAACGGACTTGACCACACACACCACTTTTTGAGCGGACTAATACAGCGTACTAAGTCCGCCATACTATCCGCCCTACTTTTGAAATGAACGGACTCGCCCACACACGCGGAGGGAAGTCCGCTCATTTCGAGCGCGTCTCCAGGTAGGCGGGGCCCGCGAAGGAGACGTCGCTGACCCCGCCGCCTGGTATGGACTTAAAGGGGAACCCCAACGCCGAAAAAAATCGGCGTGGG
The DNA here is from genome assembly GCF_037356315.1 of Lithobates pipiens. Lineage (NCBI taxonomy): Eukaryota > Metazoa > Chordata > Amphibia > Anura > Ranidae > Lithobates > Lithobates pipiens. The sequence continues at coordinate 75,706,772 of NW_027507784.1, forward strand.
GGTCCCCCCCAAGTCCACAACAGACCCTTGTCCGAGCACGCTACCCGGCTGGCCAGGAAAGGGGGGCGAGCGAGCGCCCCCCCTCCTAAACCGTACCAGGCCGCGTGCCCTCAACATGGGGGGGTGCCTTGGGGAAGGGGGGGCCGTGCGGCCCCCCCACCCCAAAGCACCTTGTCCCCATGTTGATGAGGACAAGGGCCTTTTTCCGACAACCCTGGCCGTTGGTTGTCGGGGTCTGCGGGCGGGGGGCTTATCGGAATCCGGGAGCCCCCTTTAATAAGGGGGCCCCCGGATACCGGCCCCCCACCCTATGTGAATGAGTATGGGGTACAATGTACCCCTACCCATTCACCTGTAAAATAAAAGTACAAAAAAAACACAACACACGAGATAAAATACTTTATTGCACAGCTCCGGGGGTCTTCCGTCTTCAGGGGTCTTCTCGCCGGACTCCTCCGCTATCTTCTTGTAGCTCTTTTGCTAGCGGAGGAGTCCGGCTTTCTTCCTCGCCGCCGGCCTCTTCTCCCGACTTCGGGGGTCTTGTCCCCTTCTTCGGTTCTTCTGCCGGGCCACCGCGCCTTCTTATAGCTCTTTTACAGGCGGTGGCCCGGTCTTCTGTCGCCGCTGTCGCCGCCGCCTTCCATTCTTCTTCTTCTTCTTCTTCTTCTTCTTCTTCTTCTCCAGGAGATGTTGCCTCGACGATCTCTCCGGCCGGAATGCCAGGGACGCACTGCGCGGCCACTTATATAGGGACAAGGGGCGGTGTCACATGGCTTTATGTCACATGGGTTGGTCACATGGGTTGATGTCACATGGGGACTATGACATCGTAAGGGGGCGGGGTCATCATGTGACACCAACCCATGTGACATAAAGCCATGTGACACCGCCCCTTGTCCCTATATAAGTGGCCGCGCAGTGCGTCCCTGGCATTCCGGCCGGAGAGATCGTCGAGGCAACATCTCCTAGAGAAAAAGAAGAAGAAGAAGAAGAAGAAGAAGAAGAACGGAAGGCGGCGGCGGCAGCGACAGAAGACCGGGCCACCGCCTGTAAAAGAGCTATAAGAAGGCGCGGTGGCCCGGCAGAAGAACCGAAGAGGGGAACAAGACCCCCGAAGTAGGGAGAAGAGGCCGGCGGCGGCGAGGAAGAAAGCTGGACTCCTCCGCTAGCAAAAGAGCTACAAGAAGATAGCGGAGGAGTCCGGCGAGAAGACCTCCGAAGATGGAAGACCCCCGGAGCTGTGCAATAAAGTATTTTATCTCGTGTGTTGTGTTTTTTTTTGTACTTTTATTTTACAGGTGAATGGGTAGGGGTACATTGTACCTCATACTCATTCACATAGGGTGGGGGGCCGGTATCCGGGGGCCCCCTTATTAAAGGGGGCTCCCGGATTCCGATAAGCCCCCCGCCCGCAGACCCCGACAACCAACGGCCAGGGTTGTCGGGAAGAGGCCCTTGTCCTCATCAACATGGGGACAAGGTGCTTTGGGGTGGGGGGCTGCGCGGCCCCCCTTCCCCAAGGCACCCCCCCATGTTGAGGGCACGCGGCCTGGTACGGCTCAGGAGGGGGGCGCTCGCTCGCCCCCCTTTCCTGGTCGGCCGGGTAGCGTGCTCGGACAAGGGTCTGTTGTGGACTTGGGGGGTACCCCCACGCCGATTTTTTCGGCGTTGGGGTTCCCCTTTAAGTCCATACCAGGCGGCGGGGCCAGCAACGTCTCCTTCGCGGGCCCCGCCTACCTGGATACCCGCTCGAAATGAGCGGACTTTTCTCCGGGCGGGAAAAGTCCGCTCATTTCAAAAGTACGGCGGACTGGCATACACATGGGCGGATTGTCCGCCGAAATGCGAGTACGACGGACAGTATTTCGAACATTCCAAAATACTTAGTCCGCCGTACAGCACGCTGAAAAAGTCCGCTGAAGCCCACACACGAGCGGACTGTCCGCTGAAATGTGTTTCGGCGGACTAAGTAGGCCATACAGTCCGCCCGTGTGTACGGGGCATAAGGGAAGTTCCCAAAACATGGCCCATTGAGGATACTTAAGGACTGAGATTGAGAACCACTGATCTAGAGCAATGCCCAGCCCACAATCCATTTGTTTGACAACCCTTTGCCTATTAGCGCAGAAAATGTACAGAACTGTTTTTTCAACCATCAGCTCCAATTGATTGGAGTGGTTGAAATCTGCTTAATTGTGGTCCCACACTGGAAATGTTTCTGCTGACCAGTGGCTGCATCCAATTCCATGCAGCCCCTTTTCCAGCCCTACAATAACCCAGCAGGGGGATTCGTCCTTCCTTGTTGTTTTCCTTCAATAGAGGAACCTGTTCAATTTATTTTTTTAATCAGCCCACAGGCTGAATGAAAGACATCTAAAGTCTCATACACACTATCCGTTTTTTCTGCTGAGTTTTTCCTTCAGATTTACCAAAACCATATAATATGAGGTCAAACCTTAGGAGTTTCAATGTGTATGCAATCAGGCAGGCCCTCGCACTACGTGGTTTTGGTAAACCTGAAGGAAAAAAATCAGTTGAAAATCTGATAGTGTGTATGGGGCATAACAGTGTATGGCCAGCTTTTCTGCCCTGTGTTGGCCATTGCACCTGGCAAAACACAGAGTCTTCCAAACTCAATGACAGAGATTGTTGTCATCCAACACTGGCTACACAGAAAATATATTTTAGAGTATAAGTCACCAACACAAACTTAAAAAAATTTTTTTAATTTTTTTAACCACTTGCTGACCGCCGCACGACGATGTACGTCGACAGAATGGCACGGGCAGGCATAAGGGCTTAAATGTACGTCCTTGCCTGCCCGCGGGTCGGGGGCCCGATCGGGCCCCCGCCCGGTGCCTGCGGCGGTCGGTATTCGTTCGGGAGCGATCCCGGACGAGGGGACGGCCATTCATTCATGGCCACCCCCTCGCGATCGCTACCGACGAATGAAAATGTCCGGTGACATCACTTCCTCTCCTGTAATGTAAACACAGGAGAGGAAGTGATGTATTCTCTCCTCCGTGTCGGTATTTTTCGTTCCGGCACCGAGGAGAGAGCATCGGTGAGTTGCACAAGCACTACACTACACAGTAGAACATGCCAGGCACACTCACACCCCCCCTTTACCCCCCGATCACCCCCCAATTACCCCTGCCCCCCCAGTCACAGTGACACCAATTGCTTTTTTTTTTTGCATTGGTGTCATTTGTGACTGTAATAACTGTTAGGGCAGTTAGGGTTAGCCCCCTTTAGTTCTAATGTGCCCCCCTAACCCCCCCAATAAAGGTTTAACCCCGTAATCACCCCCCGTCGCCAGTGTCACTAAGTCTGGGTTCACATTGCAGCGGTTTATGAGAACGAATGTGATTCGCACCGCACTGCAGTGCAAATCACATCCGATCTCTGTGCGATTCGAGTTCAGCCATACAGATAGTATGGCTGAATTCGTGTCGCACCCGCCGCACCCGCCGCAAATTCGCACGGGACCCTTTTTTTGGCCCGCAGCAGAATCGGATCGCATGGGTGTTTACACCATGCGATCCGAGTTTTCAAATCGCACTGCGATATGCGAAGTGATCTGGGGGTGTCATTAACATTTCACTGACACTCCCAGCAGTTCGCATAGGGCAGTGTGAACTGCCGCCGGGAGGCATGCGATGCGGGAACCCGCCACGGATTCGTGGCGTTTCCGCATCGCTCCAGTGTGAACCCAGCCTAATAAGCGATCATTTTTCTGATCGCTGTATTAGTGTCACAGGTGACGCTAGTTAGGCAGGTAGGTATTTAGGTTCGCCGCAGCTTTTTATAGCGCCAGGGACCCCCATATACTACCGCATAAAGCCCCCTGATTTCCCCCTAGTTAACCCTTTCACCAGTGATCACCATATAACTGTTACAGGTGACGCTGGTTGGTTAGTTATTTTTTTTATAGTTTCAGGGCACCCGCCATTTATTACCTAGTCTCACTAGTGTACCCCTAAATTTAGGGGTGTCTACTTTCCAAAATGGGGTCATTTGGGGGGGGTTTGTGCTATCTTGGCATTTTATGGCTTTCAAAACTGTAACGCCCTTAGAAATCCTGAAGGCAGTGCTTGGTTTTCGGGGCCCCGTACGCGGCTAGGCTCCCAAAAAGTCCCACATATGTGGTATCCCCGTACTCAGGAGAAGCAGCAGAATTTATTTTGGGGTGTCATTTCACATATGCCCATGGCATGCGTGAGCAATATATCATTTAGTGACAACTTTGTGAAAAAAAAAAAAAAAAAAAGTTTGTAATTTTCCCGCAACTTGTGGCAAAATATAAAATATTCCATGGACTCAACATGCCTCTCAGCAAATAGCTTGGGGTGTCTACTTTCTAAAATGGGGTCATTTGTGGGGGTTTTGTGCCATCTTGGCATTTTATGGCCTTCAAAACTGTAATAGGTAGTGAGGAGTGAAGTCAAATATTTACGCCCTTAGAAAACCTGAAGGCTGTTCTTGGTTTTCGGGGCCCCGTACGCGGCTAGGCTCCCAAAAAATCCCACATATGTGGTATCCCCGTACTCAGGAGAAGCAGCAGAATTTATTTTGGGGTGTCATTTCACATATGCCCATAGCATGTGTGAGCAATATATCATTTAGTGACAACTTTGTGAAAAAAAAATTAAAAAAAATTAAAGTTTGTAATTTTCCCGCAACTTGTGGCAAAATATAAAATATTCCATGGACTCAAAATGCCTCTCAGCAAATAGCTTGGGGTGTCTACTTTCTAAAATAGGGTCATTTGTGGGGGTTTTATGCCATCTTGGCATTTTATGGCCTTCAAAACTGTAATAGGTAGTGAGAAGTGAAATCAAAAATTTACGCCCTTAGAAAGCCTGAAGGCGGTGCTTGGTTTCGGGGCCCCGTACGCGGCTAGGCTCCCAAAAAGTCCCACATATGTGGTATCCACGTACTCAGGAGAAGCAGCAGAATTTATTTTGGGGTGTCATTTCACATATGCCCATAGAATGTGTGAGCAATATATCATTTAGTGACAACTTTGTGTAAAAAAAAAAAAATATATATTTTTTGTCATTATTCAATCGCTTGAGGCAAAAAAATAAAATATTCAATGGGCTCAACATGCCACTTATCAATTTCCTTAGGGTGTCTACTTTCCAAAATGGGGTCATTTGGGGGGGTTTTGTACTGCCCTGCCATTTTAGCACCTCAAGAAATGAGATAGGCAGTCGTAAACTAAAAGCTGCGTAAATTCCAGAAAACGTACCTTAGTTTGTAGATGTGACAACTTTTGCGCAAACCAATAAATATACAATTATTGACTTTTTTTTTACCAAAGACATGTGGCTGAATACATTTTGGCCTAAATGTATGACTAAAATTGAGTTTATTGGATTTTTCTAATAACAAAAAGTAGAAAATATCATTTTTTTTCAAAATTTGCGGTCTTTTTACGTTTATATCGCAAAAAATAAAAATCGCAGAGGCAATCAAATACCATCAAAAGAAAGCTCTATTTGTGGGAAGAAAAGGACGCAAATTTTGTTTGGGTACAACATTGCATGACCGCGCAATTACCAGTTAAAGCAGCGCAGTGCCAAATTTTAAAAAGACCTCTGGTCATTTACCAGCAAAATGGTCCGGTCTGAAAGTGGTTAAAGGGGGTAGGAAGACCTGTCATGGTAGCCAACTTAGACAAACTACGTCTACCCCATTAAAATGAGGAGCCGGGTGAGGTGAAGTCATTAATATAAATATATCTGCAGAGGCAGGGAAAGGTTATCTATTTCCCCATAATAGATGGAACTGCAGGAATCATTTCAGATTAAGAAATAGATTTTGCTGTTTGCTTTTGGGAAGATTAATTTACTCTTCAGGAAGGTCAACTATGTAGCACGCAATTTTATCAAAGGGAGACCGTTCTGACCTTTATTTAATATAACTGAATTTAACAGATAATATAATTTATTTTCTTGTTGACTGTGATTATATCTGTTGGAAATATGTAAAGTAAATATTTTTTTGCTTGTTTGCAGGAAAAAATGAATCCCTGTGCAACATATTGGTGACTGAATCACAATGATATTGAACGATATTGTGATCAATTTATTAAATTCATTATAAAAATATATATATAATGAGGGCCCCAGGCGCTACCTGTAAGGAGTGAATTTTTAAGCGAATATGTCCTAGGTTATTAGAATGCTCTAGGGTATTATTAGCTCCTAGTTGTTAGTGTTCCATAGATGAGAGAAAAGAGAGAAATGCCACATACCAGTACCTAGAAACGGGCAAGCAGAGGTGGTCACTCTATATGTATAAATGGGCCAGAATAGGGGTTCCTATATTATTATTCTATGTTCTCAGGCCTAGTTGGGTTATCTACTGCTCTCTACTCAGTATGTAGGCCAACATGCATCTCTAGATGTACTAGTGAGGTTACAGAGATCAGGCTACGTGTATTATCACATATAGAGCCATAATCAAAAGCTGCCACCCATTGGAAACCAAATGTAAAACCAAAACTCAAAAAACACCAATATAAGGAAGTAATCAAAAATAAAAAATAGAAAATATATAAAAAATGTATAGATATCTGGTTAGATGGGGACGGCAGCAACCTTTGTCCAGTGTACTATTATCATAGCACGGTTTTGTCTCTCTTTAATCTTTTTCACTTTATTAAATTACCTACATAATTATATATGAGACTTTTAATTGCATAGTAGCGAGGGATATACCCCCTTTAAACTAATACCTTGCACATTAGGATAAATGTCAGGAAAAGGGTTCTCGCTTATCTGTTTGACTGCTAAAGAACTTGTAAAGACTCTTCATTCTTGTGATTTGGGAATCCCTTCAGATAGAGCAGCCAGGTTGCTGATCAGGGTTGGTTTACACCAGAATGTGTGTAAGCAGGTGAATTTCAAATGTTTATGTTTATTAAAACGTTCAACTGCTTTTCAGTTGATATATGTGTTTAGATTATTGTGTAATAATATTGCAATGCTTAAGTGTGTTTACCCTGCTTAGGTGGTACTCCTTGGGAAGTAAGGGTTAATACAGCTGGACAGGTTTTCCTGGGCTTTTTGGGGAGATGCCTCCCTCTGCTGGGGCAAACACATAAAAAGTGAGAGAACCACCTCCCAGAGGTGCAATGGTTAGTAAGAAGGCCAGAGGTGTGGTTCCAGGTCTCCCCAGCCAAGGACATGCTTTTAAGGATGTGATCTGTTTCTTTGCACTTCACCACCTCTTGTGGGGCCCACTCAGGGTCCCAGGGGTATGCTTGACCAAAGAACTCTAACGCCTTGTACACACGGTCGGACATTCCGACCACAAAATCCGTCAGAATTATTCCAATGGATTTTGTCCGAAACTGCTGTTGAAAATCCGAACGTTCGGAATGTGATGACGTTTCTTTTTTTATGACGAAACTACGTTGAGGCTAGTAGCCAATAGCTTTGGTCTTGTAAATTGATCTGAGCATGTGTGGCACTTTGTCCGATCGGAATTCTCTACAAACGATCGGAAAAAGTCAGATCGGATTTTGTTGTCGGAAAATTTGAGATCCTGCTCTCAAAATTTTTTCCATCTGAATTTCCGATGGAAAAAGTCCGATAGAGCTCACACACAATATAATCCGATCGGACCTTTTCCGTCTGAATTTCTGACCGTGTGTACAGGGCATTAGACTCTAAGAACTTTCTCACCTAATTACGGTATGAGAGGATATTAATGATTGTTTCACAGTGCAACATCCAAATATAGGAATATAGAGAAAGAGGGGTTCCCCTTAGGGTAGGACTTTAACAACACTTGGATAGATGTCACAAATCAATATAGTAGAAAAATGCATACATTTTATTGAAAATACATAGATGAAACATATGTAATGAAGTATGTGTACCTCATGGGGCAATCTGGGACACCAGGGACTGGTTGGCCCCCCTGCGTGAATGGTCCTCATTGTATCGGGTCGGGTGTGTACACTGTGATTTGTGGGCATGCAAGCGCCGCCAGAGGTGGGAAGCCAACCAGCTGGTCTGGCAGGCTCGATGTCTGCCGGACACTCGTGATCGCTCCAGAGACAGGCGGAATGGGGATCTGTCAATGTAAACATACAGATCCCCATTCTGTCAGGGTAGGAGAGTGATTAGGAACAGCAATATGTCTCCTCCTTCAGTCAGCCCATCCCCCATACAGTTAGCAACACCTCCCAGGGAACACACTTAACCCCTTGGTCGCCCCCTAGTGTTAACTCCTTCCCTTCCAGTGACATTTATACAGTAATCAGTGGCTATTTTTAGCTCTGATTGCTGTATAAATGTCAATGGTCCCAAAAAAGTGTCAAAAGTATCTGATCTGTCCGCCACAATGTCGTAGTCCCGCTAAAAATCACAGATCACCACCATTACTAGTAAGAAATAATAATAATAAAAATGCCATAAATCTATCCCATAGTTTGTAGACGCTATAACTTTTGTGCAAACCACTCAATATACGCTTATTGCATTTTTTTTAACAAAAATATGTAGCAGAGTACATATTTGCCTAAACTGAGGAAGGAATTCGTTTTTTTACATTTTTTGGAGGATATTTATTATAGAAAAATAGAAAAAAAATATATATATATATATTTTTCAAAGTTGTCGCTGTTTTTTTGTTTATAGTGCAAGAAAATTAAAACTGCAGCGGTGATGGGGGAAAAAAGCGCACATGTCAGTTAAAGCGACACAGTGCCGCTTCGCAAAAAATGGCCTGGTCATTAGAAATGGTAAGAGACACAGGCCCTATGGAGGTGAGTATATTAATTCTTCTCTTGCAGGGAGCCTTCATTTGTATTTTGAATGCCCCCTGACAACTTTCAGGGGGGTTTTTTTCCATAGAAATTGTGACTGCATTGATTTTTTTTTTATATATTATGGAATTCATTTTATTTCGTTTATAGCATATCTCAAGGTTAAAAAAAAGCATATACAGTACATCTCTGGAATACACATCTCCCTGTTTTATCCTTTTAGCCCTTTTACTGACATTCTTTTTGCACACAAAATATGCGTCTTTTTAAATAAAAATGCATTTAAATCCTCCAAAGAATATATATTTTCTAAATGCTGAGACCCTGTAGAATAAAATAATTGTAATTGCAATGTTTAATGCTGTGAAATATCTGTTTATCAAACTCATGTTTTCTGTTAAATATACACTGAGGCTCAGATCACACTGGTGCGATGCAGGAAACTGCAATTCCTGTGTGGGTTCCCGCATCGCACCTGAATCGCAGGCTGTTCACACTGACATCTGGGAACCACTGCGGGTGTCAATGTATAGTTAATGACACCCCCAGATCAGTTTGCGGATTGCAGTGCAAACTGATAAATGGTACAGAAATTGGATCGCATGGGTGTATCTGGTTCCAGTGCGGACCAAAAAAAGGGTCCTGCACCATTTTGGTACGAATGCGATGCGATTTCAGCCATATAATTTGTATGGCTAAATCTGCATTACCGCAGTACACATCACCGCACCAGTGTGAACCTAGCCTCAAGTAATTTTTTTGCAAATAAACATAAGAAAATCTCAAAATTTGCTGTAAATGAAATAAACAAATAATTATAAGATGATATGAGACTAAGTGGATTATATAGAATTCTATATAAATACCACATTTATCTTCACGGGACCTAAAAAACGGGGGACAGGAGTTTGTAGGCAGATGTTGGACTGCAGTTTATCTGCTGATCTGAAGGTGGCTCTGTGCTGATTCTTCATGCTGGCAGAAACCATAAGGGACCAATTTGTCCCCTCTCATGGGCTTCAGGTGGCCATCTTGGGGAGGCCAGCCTCTCTTAATTGGATGTCGAAATCCTGCAAAATTTGGACAGCCATCTTGATACAGATGTTGTAAACACCTAAATTTGCCCAGGGAAGTGACTAGCCTCAGGTGATACACAGAGATGAAACAAATCCTCCTACATAAGTTGTATCTGTTTATCTGCAGCCCTCTCTTCTCTACATCCATTCAAAGTCCAGATTTTATAATCAATGTCTGAACTGTCAGAAAATAGGGGATGGCAAGATGAAATTACACTCTGTAGCTGTTTGGAGGGAACGGACACACGCTCTTCACACGGCACACAGGAACAGAGCTGAGGCGGTCAATCACAGGCTGTGTGCTGGAGCTTGGTGTCAGGAAAACTTGTCAGAAGTGACTCATGCTGATAGCAGGGGAACCATGGCACATACACACTATAGAGGGATATGCTTTGTTCATATTTTATGTCTTATTTTTTCAACCACTTTAAAGCTGAACTTCACTTATAAGAGGAAGTGCCACTTTTTTGTCTCCTCCTCCTCTCCTCCTCCATTCCTTTTCCACTTTTGGACACTTTTTTTTGGGGGGGGGGGGAGCTTGTACCAATACAGTCTTTTCTGCCATACAATTTTTACCTATGTAACTAACCTGTTTTTTTTTTAGGTTGAATTCCACTTTCAGTTAATGAATGTATTTTTATAATTGTGTATGCTATACATTCGTCTAAAAAAGAGGGACAACTGAAGAAGGAACGTCAACAAAGGGAGTTGGTACCAACAGAGGAACAATCCCTCTAAATACTTGACAGTTGGCACTATGTAGCATTGTGATTATACTAGAACAAATAGCTAATATTGCCCAGACACCATTGTAGTGGAATATTGACAGAGACAGGCTCCAGTTCTTTCTATAGACCCAAAACTCTACAGACCATTATTACTTTATGCAGATGGCACATACAAGAAAAAAAAAAAGCTGATCGAGCCTAACAGCTTTTCACTTCACACATTTCTGCATAGATTGTGTGTTTTGCCCGGAGTTCCTTTGAATAGTTTGCAGCCTGATGGGATAAGCGGGTCCTCTCCAAGGAGACATCAGAACAGAGACATGGAATATCTGCGTACGCCAGTGTCTAATTAATGTACCACCACAAACCAGCACTTACTGATAAACTTTCCACTCTGCTGGCTCTTTGCATATCTTCATATGTGTTACTGTAGAATTTGTTGCGGAACAAATTCTCCCTGGTGGTATTTAACATTAAATAGGGATGAAATCACAGCATAAATATAGTTCTTGATACTTTTTTAGTTAATGTGGGGTAGAAATGGCACCCTAGTGAGGAATGTTTAATTAGCATAATGTAAATGCCTAACAAACAGGTCATGCATATTTATCAGCTGTGCAGAAGAACTGCTTATATACTATACTGTTAAAAGTATTGGGACGCCTGCCTTAACACACACACATGAAATTTAATGGCATCCCAGTCTTAGTCCGTAGGGTTCAATATTGGGTTGGCCCACCCTTTGCACCTATAACAGCTTCAACTCTTCTGGGAAGGCTGTTCACAAGGTTTAGAAGTGTGTCTATGGTAATGTTTGACCATTCTTCCAGAAGATTATTTGTGAGGTGAGGTCAAGTTTCTCCACCCCAAACTCGCTCATCCATGTCTTCATAGACCTTGCTTTGTGCACTGGTGCGCAGTCATGTTGGAACAGGAAGGGGTCATCCCCAAACTGTTCCCACAATGTTGGTAGAATGAAATTGTCCAAAATGTCTTGTGTGGCAGCACGCAGGTAAAATCACCTGGTTGTATTCAGGATGGGAAATATGTGTGTCCTAGATTCAGGCTTTATGCAGACTTTTACAATTAGAGGGGAAGAGTTAATGAGCCCAGCTGAAGTAAGTGGGCTCATTAAGGCCTCTACAAAAAAACCCCAGCATGCATAGGGAGATGCTCCATCCTGGAACCAGTTTTGTGTGTATAGACTGGGGAGTCTGAGATCTGTTCTGTGCGGTGAGTTAACGCCTGTGTGGCAAACCCCTACAATAGAGACAGGGACTGGGGCAGCACAAGGCTGCACCCAGTTGTTAGACAGGGAGTCTACGTGTGTAGTTAGAGGTCAAGCTGACCAGGATTTATTTTCTTGTTTTATTTTGTTTGGCTGTTATATGTATCACTGCATGTAGCCTAAATAAACCGGATCTTTTGTTTTTTTACCTACACCGCTGTCTGCTGTGCCTGACTTTGTGTTGTGAACCCATCCAGGGGGTCACACACACCCGCTACCGAGCTAACCCCCTCACAGTTGGTAGAGAATTTTGGCAGTTTTTTTTTTTTTGTTAAGGCCAGCATGGAGGAGATACTGAGACAGCTGGCTCTAGCAAATGCAAACCAGCAGCAAACAAATGCAGGTTTACAAAAGAGCCTTGCAGCTCAACAACAGAGCCTTGCAGCCCAGCAGCAGACAAATGCAACTTTGCAGCAGAGTTTGGAAGCTCAGCAACAAGCCCAGCAGCAGGCAAATGCAAATCAGCAGCAGACAAATGCAACTTTGCAGCAGAGTTTGGAAGCTCAGCAACAAGCCCAGCAGCAGACAAATGCAACTTTGCAGCAGAGTTTGGAAGCTCAGCAACAAGCCCAGCAGCGATCTGAAGCCCGCTTCATAGACCTGTTGCAGAAGCAAGAGCAGAATTTTCAACAGCAAATAGAGACATTGAAACAGCAACGTCCGCAGACCAATGAAGCAAGTGGGTACAATAATACCGCATCCTTTGGTGTGAGCCGTTTACTGACAAAAATGACTGGAGAGGATGATCCGGAGGTGTTTTTGACCACATTTGAAAGGACTGCTGAAAGGGAAAAGTGGCCTAAGGAGCAATGGGCTGGACTGGTGGCCCCTCTGTTAACTGGGGAATCGCAGAAAGCTTATTATGACCTAGAGCCTGACCAAGCAAAAGACTATGTGGTGCTAAAAGCAGAAATATTGGCACGGCTGGGTGTCACCCTGGCAGTCCGGGCTCAGCGTGTGCATAACTGGACTTTTCAGGTTGGAAAACCTCCCAGGTCTCAAATGTATGATCTCATTCACCTGAGCAGGAAGTGGCTGCAGCCAGAGATTTTGACCGCACCAAACGTTGTGGAACGTGTGGTTATGGATCGTTTCCTGAGAGCTCTTCCTACTGCCATCCAAAAATGGGTAAGCCATGGAGACCCAGAAAATGCAGATAAACTTGTGGATCTGGTTGAGAGGTACTTGGCTACAGAGAACTTGACCACCTCTTCCAGGGACTCACAGACTTTCCCCCCTAAGACCAGATCATCCCCAGTGGCGGGTAAGATGACTCCAAGGGGTGAGGGTGGAGAGAGTGAGAGGGTGGGAGTTCTACCTAAGGTCTGGCGGGAGCAGCCCAGGAAGCCCATGCTGCAAGAGGCAGCGAAAAAGATTATTTGCTACCGCTGCCGGCAAGAGGGACATATTGCAGCCAATTGCCCAGTTGTGGATGAGCCTATGCAATGTGACTTTATAAGGGAGAGACGTCAGTCGCTGTTTGCGACAGTTGCATGCACTGCCATTCGGGGACCTGAGAGACATTTATGTAAAATGTGTATTAATGGTAGACATGTTGATGTGTTGCTAGATTCAGGTAGTCTGGTAACATTGATAAAAGCTGAATTAGTTACTACAGAGGTCTCTGGGAAGAACAGGGTGGCTGTTATTTGTGTGCATGGGGACACCCGAGAGTATCCTGTAACTTCAGTGTTTTTTGAGACCCCCAAAGGTAACCTCTCTCATCAGGTGGGGTTAGTGTCTCAGTTACCACATGATGCTATTGTGGGAAGGGATTTTCCAAAATTCTGGGAACTCTGGGATTGTCCTGAGGCCCCCATTGGTGCCCCTATAAACCAGGAAGATGACCAGAATTCCTCTGGGAGTGGTGAGGACTCTCCTGAATTTCCCTTGTCGGTATTGGCGGGGGAAACTCGAGAAACTGGGGAGGAGCCAACGTCCTCAGATGAAAACATGCCGTCTGTGGAGTTTTCGGATCTTGAGGTTCACAGGGAAAATTTTGCCACAGAACAGTTAAAAGACCCCACCCTAATAAAGGCACGGGAAAATGTGGTGAAAATAGATGGCGAGTTAGTGAACCCAGATAAGACTTGCCCTTATCCTTACTTCACTATGGAAAGGGACCTGCTGTATCGAGTGGCTCAAAGGGCAGAAGAAACCATTGAGCAACTTGTAGTGCCCAAACCTTACAGGAAGTTGGTGTTAGAATTGGCCCATGGGCACATTCTGGGAGGTCATCTGGGGGCCGAGAAAACCAGAGAGAGGGTACTGCAGAGATTCTATTGGCCTGGGGTCATGAAGGAACTATGCAAGTTGTACAAAGTGACACAATTGCGTACATCTGTGTATCACCCCCAAACAGATGGGTTGGTTGAAAGATTCAACAAAACCCTAAAACAAATGTTAAAGAAGGTGGTGGATAGAGATGGAAAGAATTGGGACTGTCTAATACCCTATCTGATGTTTGCCATTAGGGAGGTACCCCAATCCTCTACGGGTTTCTCACCCTTCGAGTTGCTCTATGGGAGACACCCAAGAGGGCTGCTGGATATCGCCAAGGAAACTTGGGAAAATGAGAGTTCTCCTCACAGGAGTGTGATTGAGCATGTCGCCCTGATGCAAGATAGAATTGCACAAGTAATGCCAATTGTAAAGGAACATTTAACCCAAGCGCAGTTAGCCCAGCAGAGAGTGTACAACCGTGGGGCCAAGACCCATACTTTTTCCCCGGGGGATAGGGTCTTGGTGCTAGTCCCTACGGTTGAAAGCAAATTTCTGGCCAAATGGCAAGGTCCATATGAAGTAATTGAAAAAATTAGTGAGGTGAACTACAGGGTTAGACAGCCAGGAAGGCGAAAGCCGGAGCAGATCTATCACGTCAATCTGCTGAAAGCCTGGAGGGATAGGGAATCCCTAGTCGCAGAGACTTTGTCACAAGTACAGCCTGATTGCTTAGTTCCTGAGGTTGGAATAGCAGACACCTTATCGAAACCCCAACAACAGGAGGTTAAAGAGTTTGTACTTCGTAACAAAGAGATTTTCTCTGAGCTTCCGGGACAAACATCTGGCGTAGAGCATGACATTATCACCCCGCCAGGAGAAAGGGTAAAACTAAAACCTTATAGAATACCAGAGGCCCGACGGGAGGCAATACGTGGGGAGGTTCAAAGGATGCTGGAATTGGGTGTGATAGAGGAGTCCCAGAGTGACTGGTCCAGTCCTATCGTACTAGTGCCCAAACCTGATGGGAGCTGGCGGTTTTGTAACGATTTTAGACAATTAAATAAAGTTACAAAATTTGACACCTACCCCATGCCACGTATAGATGAGTTGATTGACCGGCTGGGAACAGCCCGATATATGACAACTCTTGATCTCACCAAAGGGTATTGGCAAATTCCCCTGGCCGAGTCGGCCAAGGAGAAAACTGCGTTTGTAACCCCAGATGGGGCATTCCAATATAAGAGAATGCTGTTTGGGTTACAGAATGCACCGGCAACATTCCAGCGGAAAATGGATAAGATTCTGAGGCCCCACCAGAAATATGCTGCAGCTTACCTGGATGATGTGATTATCCATAGCACAGACTGGGTCTCACATTTGCCAAAAGTACAAGCAGTCCTAGACTCTATCCGGGAAGCTGGGTTTACGGCCAATCCAAAGAAGTGTACCATTGGACAGGAGGAGGCCAAATATCTTGGGTACACTATTGGGAGGGGGGTGATAAAACCCCAAGTCAATAAAGTCGAGGCCACACAGAGTTGGCCACGTCCCAACAGCAAGAAACAGGTACGAGCCTTTCTGGGAATCGCTGGCTATTATCGACGATTCATTCCCCATTTTGCTTCTCAGGCTGTGCCCCTCACCAACCTGACAAAAGGGAAAGAGTCGGTCATGGTTAAATGGTCCCCAGAGGCTGAGGAAGCATTTCAGTCCTTAAAAACAGCCTTATGTAGCCAGCCAGTGTTGTACTCACCAGACTTCTCTAAGGACTTTGTTGTACAAACTGATGCATCAGACGTTGGGTTAGGAGCAGTGTTATCCCAGGTCTGGAATGGGGAAGAGCACCCAGTCATTTACCTCAGCAGGAAGTTAAAGTCCCATGAGGTAAATTACTCCACGATTGAGAAGGAATGTTTAGCAGTGAAGTGGGCTCTAGATTCCCTTCGGTACTATCTGCTAGGTAGGCACTTTGACCTGGTGACTGATCACGCTCCTTTAAAGTGGATGGCTCAGAACAAGGAGACCAATAGAAGGGTAAATAGGTGGTTCCTGGCCCTACAGGAATTTAACTTTACAGTTAAGGATCGCCCTGGTGTTAAAATGGGGAATGTGGATGCTTTGTCTCGGATACATGCGTGTCTGGCTGCTTGTGTTACAACCCCAAGGTTGAAACAAGAGGGGGGGGTATGTGGCAGCACGCAGGTAAAATCACCTGGTTGTATTCAGGATGGGAAATATGTGTGTCCTAGATTCAGGCTTTATGCAGACTTTTACAATTAGAGGGGAAGAGTTAATGAGCCCAGCTGAAGTAAGTGGGCTCATTAAGGCCTCTACAAAAAAAACCCAGCATGCATAGGGAGATGCTCCATCCTGGAACCAGTTTTGTGTGTATAGACTGGGGAGTCTGAGATCTGTTCTGTGCGGTGAGTTAACGCCTGTGTGGCAAACCCCTACAATAGAGACAGGGACTGGGGCAGCACAAGGCTGCACCCAGTTGTTAGACAGGGAGTCTACGTGTGTAGTTAGAGGTCAAGCTGACCAGGATTTATTTTCTTGTTTTATTTTGTTTGGCTGTTATATGTATCACTGCATGTAGCCTAAATAAACCGGATCTTTTGTTTTTTCACCTACACCGCTGTCTGCTGTGCCTGACTTTGTGTTGTGAACCCATCCAGGGGGTCACACACACCCGCTACCGAGCTAACCCCCTCACACTTGGTATACTAACACCTGAAGCGTTTCCTTCACTAGAACTAAGGAGCCAAGCCCATCCCCTGAAAAACAACCCCACACCATAATTCCTCTCCAACAAATGATTTGGAGGGGTGGCCCAATACTTTTGGCAATATAGTATGGATTAGCGAGTTTGAGTGGATGAATTTTACTGGCCTGAATAGAATCCTGACCTCTTCCTGATAGAACACCTTTGGGATGAATTAGAGTGGAGACTGAGAGCCAGGCCTCCTCATCCAACATCAGTGTCTGAACTCACAAATGAGCTTGGTCAAACATTTCCATAGACACACTCCTAAACCTTGTGGACAGCCTTCCCAGAAAAGTTGAAGCTGTCCACCCCCCCCCCCCCCCACACACACACACACTGTTTATTTACAGTGCCTTGAAAAAGTCACTTTGTCATGTTAAAACCAAAAACGTAAATGTTTTTTTATTGGGATTTTATGTGCTAGACCAACACATAATTGTGAAGTGGAAGGAAAATGGTAAATGTTTTTCAAAATTGTTTACAAATAAATATATGAAAAGTGTGGCGTGCATTTGTATTTAGCCTCCCTGAGTCAATGCTTTGTAGAACCAACTTTCTCTGCAATTACAGCTGCAAATCTTTTTGGGGATGTCTCTATCCACTTTGCACATCTAGAGAATTGTTTTGCCCATTCTTCTTTGCAAAAAAGCTCAAGCTCTGTCAGATTGGATGGAGAGCGTCTGTGAACAGCTTTTTTCAAATCTTGCCACATATTTTAAATTGGATTTAGGTCTGGACTTTGATTGGGCCATTCTAACACATGAATATGCTTTTATCTAAATCATTCCATTGTAGCTCTGGCTGTATGTTTAGGGTTGTTGTCCTACTGGAAGGTGAACCCCCACCCCAGTCTCAAGTCTTTTGCAGACTCTAATAGCTTTTCTTTTAAGATTGCCTTGTATTTAGCTCTATCCATCTTCCCATCAACACTGACCAGCTTCCATGCCCCTGCTAAAGAAAAGCATCCCCATAACATGATGCTGCCACCACCATGTTTAACAGTGAGGATGCTGTGTTCAGGGTGATGTGCAGTGTTAGTTTTCCACCACACATAGCTTTTTCCTTTTAGGCCAAAAAGTTCAATTTTGGTCTCATCTGACCAGAGCACCTTCTTCCACATGTTTGCTGTGTCCTCCACATGGCTTCTTGAAAGCTGCAAACGGGTCATCTTGTGGCTTTTTTTTTTTTTTTCAACAATGGCTTTTTTCTTACCACTCTTCCACAAAGGTCAGATTTGTGGAGAGCACCACTAATAGTTGTCCTGTGGACAGATTTTCCCACCTGAGCTGTGGATCTCTGCAGCTCCTCCAGAGTTACTATTGCTCTCTTGGTTGCTTCTCTGATTAATGCTCTCCTTGTCCGGGCCTGTCAGTTTAGGTGGACAGCCATGTCTTGCAGTTGTGCCATTCTCTTTAGATTTTCAGATGATGGATTGAACAGTGATCCATGAGATGTTCAAAGCTTGGGATATTTTTTTATAACCTAACCCTGCTTTAAACTTCTCCACAACTTTATCCCTAACCTGTATAGTGTGTTCTTTGATGCTGTTTGTTCACTAAGGTTCTTTAAAAAATGTCTGGGAGCTTCACAGAACAGCTGTATTTACATAGGTGTACTCTATTTACTAATTAGGTGACTTCTGAAGGCAATTGGTCCTACTAAATTTTAGTTAGGGGTATCAGAGAAAAAGGGGCTGAATACAAATGCCTGCCACACTTGAAAACCATGTATCATCTCCTTCCACTTCACAATTATGTCCCACCTTGTGTTGGTCTATCACATAAAATCCCAATAAAATAAATTTATGGTTTTGATTGTAACATGACACAATGTGGAAAATTTCAAGGGGTGTGAATACTTTTTCAAGGCATTGTATTTACATGCATACCCTTTTTCCAGTATCTTCTGGCCAGCCATGTGAGGTCTTCTATTCAATTTTGCAATGTTAGGAGGTTCTCTGTGCTGTGAAGAACGGTGCCTACATAACCCATTCCATTCCTCCCAAGACCTCTCTCCAGGTCCTTCATCCTCCTCCCATACTCCTATAACTCCTTCCCAGGACTTCTCCGGGAATCATTCCCATCCTCTGTAACTCCATCTTCCAATGGGGTGAATTTACTAAGACTGGGAAGTGTAAAATCTGGTGATCTGGTGCAGCTCTGCTTTGAAACCAATCAGCTTCCAGGTTTTATTGTCAAAGCTTCATTGAACAAGCTGAAGTTAGAAACAGATTTTTTGTGCTTCAGTTTTATTAAATCTCCCTGAATCTGTCCGGTTATCTCCTACTCTGTCAGCCTTTAAACGTTTCCTTAAAACTAATTTATTTAGAGGAGACTACCCTGTCACTTCCTAAAAACAGTACATCAGCCTCTTCCACTAGCTCATCCTCCACATGTATTACCCTTTTAACTATGCCTTTTTTACATTGTAAGCTCCACAAACGGGGCCTCCTAATCCTTCTGTATTACATTTTTTACCTTTATATTGTAAAGTATTGCACAAACTCTTGGCACTATATAAATCCTGTTTAACCACTTGCTTACTGGGCACTTATACCCCCTTCCTGCCCAGACAAATTTTCAGCTTTCAGCGCTCTCACAATTTGACAATTGCGTGGTCATGCAACACTCTACCCATATTAAATTTTTAGCATAGCTTTCTTTTGGTGGTATTTAATCACCACTGAGTATTTTATTTTTTGCTAAACAAACAGAAAAACCAAACAATTAAAAACGTTTTTTCATATTTTGTTTTAAAATTTTGCAAGTAGTTAATTTTTCCCCTTCACTGATGGGCACTGATAGGCAGCGCTAATGGGCACTGATAGGTGGCACTGGTTGGCACTGATTGGCAGCACTGATGGGCACTAATAGGTGGCACTGATGGGCACTGATTAGCAGCACTGGTGGGCACTGATTTGCAGGACTGGTGGGCACTAAGAGGACCAATGTCCCTCTAACAGAAGCCAGTAACAAATGTATTCTTTTCTTCACGCTGACAGTGTGAGGGAAAAAAACTGATTACCGGATTCTGTTTACTTCCTTGATCAGCTGATAACATGGTAAAGAGCTCACTGTGATTGGACCTTTATGGCAATCTGTGATCAGCCGAGTCCCAAAGACCCGGCATTCCCTGGGTAGCGCAAGAATGGGAGGACATCCATGTACTCCCTCCAAAGGAAGCCTGCGCTGTAGCCATCTTTAGGCTATGGTGCAGGCTCAAAGTGGTTAATTATAGTGACTATGGGAGTGGCATTTCTTTAGTATCCTTCTTTGAGCTTAGGATGGCTGACCAACCCATGGGGAGTGTACCCATGATGTCGTGAGCTCACAGGATGTGGCTGGAATTATGTTATTTAGCCCAGATGTGGAATGACACTAGAACACGAGACACTAGAAGGCAATGAAATTGAGTATTTAAAAAAAAAAAAATCGAAGAAACTGATGGTGATTACTGGTCATAAAATTACAGTCAAAACTGACAGTGGAAGAAAGCCCATTAAGATTGATGGTACCTTCTCTGCTCTCTTGAAGCTGACCTTGGCCTGGCTCTGACTCCACTCCTGGAGCATACCAAGGGCCCTTTGTTAAGGATTTATGAAGATTAGATCCTCCTGATGGCACTAAGATTTACTCGATTTATTTGTTAATTTACCACATTTGCTCTCTTTAATAACCCTTGAGCTGGCATTTATATCTAAGTGAGTGTCAGAAACCTCAAAATCAGACTGAGACAGAAGTGCAGTTAACTCATATTTGTTTAATAATAAAAGTAAAAAGAACAAACATAGTCAAAACATAGCCAAAGTTCAGTAACCAGAATGGTTACTGAAGCCAGAAGTCAGGGATCAATATAGTGGAACAGCATGCAGGATCTGGAGCCAGAAGGGATGTCAGTAAAGCAAGTCTTTAAACAGGATTGCAGGAGATTGTCTCTTGTGATGTTGACCAAGGTGAAGGCAGAGATCCACTGGGCTGAACGGCTTAAGTAGGCAGGACTGACGAGCAGGATATCATCAACAGCTGAGTAACTGAGAGAGATAGGAGCTGGCAATTAGCCAACAGCTGAGCGGCCAGCTATGAGAAGGAAGGGCTGAGCCCAGCCCTGACAGTGCCCCCTCCTCCTAGGAGGACCATCAGGCTTGAGGAGAAAATGTCTATGGAAATCACGGAGGAGGACAGGGGCATGTATGAGATCCAAGAGTTTTCCTCCAGACCGTATTCCTTCCAATGCACCAGGTACTGTATGTGCCCACAGAACGTACTGGAGTCAACAATGTACTGTACTTCATACTCCTCATGGTTCTCAACCTGTACAGGATGAGGACGTGGTCCCGAGGTGGTTAAAAATTTGCAGACCAAAGGTTTTAATAAGGAGACATGAAATACATTTGAAATACGCATATTATAACTAAGGTCTAATGTGTAAGCCACTGGATTAATCCTGCGAAGAATATGGAAAGGCCCAATAAACCGAGGTGCGAACTTCAGTGAGGGAACACAAAGTTGGAGGTTGAGAGATGACAGCCAGACCCTGTTCCCAAACTGGTAGAAAGGTGCAGGCAGGCATCTGCAGTCAGCATGGAGTCTGTACCTATCATTAGCATGTCACAAAGCCTCCTGGATTTGTGCCCAAGTGGAACGAAGACGGGGACAATCGGGAAGCAGAATTCAAGGCACTATTGTGCACAAACTCTGCCTGCGGTAATAGGTCTGACTAGTTATTATGATGGTCAGAAATATAGCAACGCAGGAATTGCTATAAGGACTGAATGGCTTGTTCTGTGGCCCCATTAGACTGTGGGTGATACACAGAGCAAAAGGTAAGCTGAATTCCAATTGGGTAGTCCATGTAAGCGAAAGCAAAAATGGAAGCCAGTTTCTTGAAAGTGGGCAACTTCTTAAGTGGACTACAATGAGACATTTTTGAGAACCAGTCAACCACCATAAGGATAACTGTCGGGTGACTCCAGAATGAAATCCATAAACAGGGGGGTCCAGGACCTCTCTCCATTGGGTATGGGTTGTCAGTTGTAGGCCCACTGGAAGATGTTGTGGAGTCTTACTCTGAGCACACACGGAACAGGCAGCTATGAAGGTGGTTACATCAGCACATAGACTAGGCCACCAGAATTGTTGGGAAATGGCCCAAAAGAGTTGATTCTTCCCAGGGTAACCAGAAGTCTGGAGCACAGCAGTATGGAGACTGTCTGCAACAAAGCAGCAGTCACAAGGTTTCTCAGGAGGAGCATGGACCTGAGCAGCAAGAATTTTGTAACCCAAAGGAGAAGTAAGATTGGTGCAAACCGTAGGCAAAATATGATCAGGAGGAATCACAGGAACCGGAACCGACTCTATCTTGGCAGTGGAGGAAAATTGTTGTGACAAAGCGTCAGCTCTTACAGTCTTAGTACCCTTAGTAGGTGAGAATTAGACAATGTAATTGAAACTTGACAAGAATAGAGCACATCACATCCTTCTGGGAGAGAGGCATTTAGCCTCAGACAAGAATGTGAGATTCTTATGGTGAGTAATGCCGCATACACACGAGTGGAATGTCTGATAGAAAAAGTCAGACGGAAGCTTTTCATCGTATATTCCAATCATGTGTATGCCTCATCTGACTTTTTTTTTTTAGATTCTGACGGTCCTAGAAATAGAACATGTTCTAAATATTTCAGACGGAACCAATTCCTATCAGGAAAATCACTCATCTGTATGCTGTTCCAACAGACCAAAAATTACGCATGCTCTGAAGCAAGTACGAGAAGGAAGTTATTGGCTACTGGCTATTGAACTTCCTTTTTCTAGTCCCGTTGTATGTGTTGTATGTCACTGCATTCTTGACAATCGGATTTTGGTGTGATCATGTGTACGCAAGACAGTTTCAGTCGAATTTCATCGGAACTCCATCGGAAAAACCTTCAGAGTTTATTCCGATGGGAAAACCAGTCATGTGTACAGGGCATTAGAATGAGAACTGGCACAGTGGTACCTTTGAGGAGATGTTTCCATTTTTAAAATGATCTCCAACAGCTCTCTGTCACCAATCTCGTAATTGCACTTCACAGGTGACAATTTCTTGGAAAAGTAGCCACAAGGATGCATAGCACTCGCAGAGTTAGGATGTTGAGACAGAAGGGCGCCAACACCAGTCTCTGAAGCATCAACCTCAAGGATAAAAGGTAACGCAGGATCAAGATGTACCAACAAAGGAGCAGAAAGAGCCTTGAGACTCTCAAAGGCCTTAATTGACTCCAGAGACCAACTCTGTGGTTTACCGTCCTTTCTGGTCATATCAGTCAGGGGGTTGACCAAAAAAGTTATGAATAATCGTCCGATAATAGTTGGCAAAGCCCAGGAAACACTGCAGAGGATGTAAACCAATGGGTCGGGGCCACTGTAAGACTGCCGAAAGTTTCTCTGGGTCTATCAAAAAACCAGCAGTGGAAATGACATAACCCAGGAATTGAACCTGTTCACGATGGAACTTGCACTTCTCCAGTTTACAATAGATATTGTTCTCTCTTCGTCTCTGAAGCACACAACAGACATCTGTGTGGTGGCTCTCCAGGGACTTGGAAAATATGAGGATATCATCAAGCTAAACCACCACACATAACTGCAACAAATCTCGGAGGACATCTTTAATAAATTCCTGGAAAACTGCCAGGGCATTACAAAGGCCAAAAGGCCTTACAAGGTATTCATAATGGCCTGTTCTGGTATTAAATGCAGTTTTCCACATGTCACCCTCCTTAATCCTCACAATATTGTATGCCCCTCTTAAATCAAGCTTTGTGAAAACCGTTGCTCCCTTGAGGCAGTCAAATAACTCCGTAATCAACTAAATATAGGCATTCTTAATCGTGAAATGATTGAGACCCCTCAAATCAATACAAGGTCTCAGTTCACCACTCTTCTTATTCACAAAGAAGAAACCAGCACCAGCAGAAGATGAGGATTTGCAGATAAAACCTCGAAAAAGTACGTCTGCAACACATACCTTATCTTCTAAGAATGTAAGGTATAAGGTATGGCACCAGGTTAAAGGTCAATTGCACAATCATGTGGCCAGTGTGGAGGCAAACTACCGGCTTGACCTTTGTCAAAGACATTGCTAAAATCACTGTACTCCTCCTACAGGGAGGAGAGCAAAGAGGCGCACAGGACCTTGGCTACCTTCTGGAAGCATGTCTCACTGCATTGTGGTGACCAGGAGAGAACCTCAGCATGGATCCAATCAAAAGAGGGGTTGTGCCCCTGTAACCAAGGATAACCAATAACCAGCGGAAACTTAGGTGAGGAAATAACTTGGGATTGGATTATCTCATGGTGAAGAGCCCCAAAGGCCATGGACAATGGAACTGTTCTGCACTGCCTGTCCTATGAGGATGCAGGACTCCTGACCCTCTTCCTGGACAGTGCTGATTGGCCCTTTGCTGGTCACATGCACTCTCCCAAGAAAAACAACTCTCTAGCAATACACACCAAACTAAGCATATGCAGCTTATCCCCTAGCCTCTGTTCTATCAAGAGATGGTTTGGAGACAGTGGAAGAAGTGGAGGAACAGAGAAGACAGAATCAAACAGACTTTTTACACAATGCAGAGGATTAGCCCATTAGGTTCCACAGTGAGTATAACAAGCATGCTTTACTGCATATGCAGACAGATTTTACTGTTGTGGGTTGAGTAACCTTTTAATTGTGAATTTAGCCTTTAAATATTGATTGTCTTAGTTTATAATAGGAGTTGATGTATATCAGGTTGCCAGTAAAAAATATGCTCTGTCAGTAAAAAAAAAGTCATCAGGCAACACTGCATGCAATACTTGTAGCTGTTTATTTACATGGAGATTGCAGGACTCCCTCAGGTAATGCCTTCATCTTATTTTCCAGTGGGTCTGAGTCATCTTTATTCAGGCATCATCATGGGTCGTCAATTATTTTTTGGACTAGGATGATGACTATGGGATGATTTTTTAGCAGATTTTATAGAAATACAGAAACATAGAAGGCTGACAGCAGAAAAAAGACCAAGTGCTCCACTGAGTTTTTGCCTTTTTTAACTGCTTCCAGACAACCCACCACACATTTTCTGTGGCAGGGCAGCTAGGCTGCATGAAACAACGTACCTGTACATTGTTTCCTTTTTGTGGTCTTGTGTTCGTGTGCTATCTGCAATTCATTCCAGCTGTGATTGGACACAGCGAGAGCCAATTCACAGGAGAGGCAGAACGGCAGTCTGCCTATGTAAACATGGCAGACCACCATTCTATCAGAGAGGGAGAGAGAGATCTTGTTTTCTTGCTAATCAGGAACAAGGATCTCTCTCTTTCTCCAGTTAAACCTTCCCCCACATAGTTATGTAGCGGCCATAACCCTTTGTAGGGCAGCCTTAACTTATTGGGCTTACCGGTTACCTCCACTTGGCTTGTTCTTCCACGTCTAGGGGTTCCCAGGGTTGGTACCCAACAACTTGGACGCTGACACCAATAAAGTCCTTTTTGAAAGGTTTTATTTTGCAAGGGTAACATCCAATAACACAGGCTCGTATAGGAACAGAAGGCAGAGGCGAAGAACTCAGGCACCTTGAACTGCAGATACAACAAAGTCTCTTATTCCACCCAGAGAGTAGCCACTCGCAGCTAGGCACTTCAAGGCTGAACAGATCTCTAGCCAGAGATCATGGCAATCAGCACGTTGATTCAAAACTTGTCAAATTCTCCAACCATGTACAAGTTATAACTTGAAAGCGAACTGGAACCTTTTTCCTCAATACCTGGAACGGTCCCTGTCTCCTGAATAGTACTGGAAAAAGCGTGGATTTGTCAATGTTCTTCCCAACTCAGTAACCAGGCACTTGTCAGGATGCCACTTGTTGGCTCTCCTCCAAAGAATCCTCCCCCCGTCACTTTCATGAGCTGTGGTGCCCCTCCAAGCCGAGAGCACAACCGGACACCTTGAATCCTCCCTCAGTTACTGCGCCTCGGACCAGCTGGTTCTGAGACTCAGAAACAGACGGATCCCTACCCCAGACCAGGCAGGTCTATTGTGGGTAACCAGCAGAACCATGTTGCGGGATGTCGAACACCCAGCGACCGGACCCCTCACGGGGCTACCCCAGTCCTGGAAACAAGACCAGACCACACGGGCCTCACAAACTTCTCTCTCAAACACGTGACCTCAACATCTTAAGTACCCCTTCCCAGACTCCTCAGTGAGGCCCGGCACACCCACTGATTGGTTTTGAGAAGGCTGATACCCAAAACTTCCAACCAAGCCTGGTTCTGGCTTGTCATGTGCACCTCATTGTACACATGACTAAACAGAACTTCTAACACAGCCCAGCCAAACTGATGTCAAAGTTCAACCTATGTAATTAAACCTCAGAACCCTTACTGTTCTGAGGCAAAAACTACATGAATGAAATGAATGAATGAAGTGAATGAATACGAGGATCCTTCCGCAGGCTTTGCAGGATCAGGGAGGCCATGCAGCGTAGGTTAGCTGAGGCATTCGGTCCGGAGTCCTCTGGGTCACTAAGGACAACATGATCCGCAGCTACCTCCTCCCAGCCACGTACAAGTCCACATGTTTCTTGGGACTGTAAATCATCCCTACAAGACTGCTGCTGCTGTGATGCTGAGTGCCAGCCTCCACCTCCATGCTGACACAATTATCCTCCTCCTCCTCTTCCTCCTCCTCATCCTCTTCCTGTGTGATGGGTGGCACAGCAGGAACACTGTCTGGATAAAGGGGGCCTTGAGAGGCAAGGAAGTCCTCCTCTTCCTGCCTCTGTTCTGCCTCAAGTGCCCTGTCCATTATTCCATGCAGCGTTTGCTCCAAGAGGTGGACAAGAGGTACAGTGTCAGTGATGCATGCACTGTCACTGCTCACCATCCTTGTGGCCTCCTCAAACGGTGACAGGACAGTGCATGCATCCCTGATCATGCCCCACTGGCGTGGTGAGAAAAAACCGAGCTCCCCTGACCCTGTCCTGGTGCCGTAGTCGCACAGGTACTCATTGATGGCCCTCTGCTGCGTGTGCAGCCGCTGCAGCATGGCCAACGTTGAGTTCCACCTGGTGGGCATGTCACATATAAGGTGGTTCTTGGGCAGGTTCAACTCCTTTTGGAGCTCAGCCAGCCTAGCACAGGCATTAAATGATCGGCGGAAATGCACACAGACTTTCCTGGCCTGCTTCAGGACATCCTGTAAGCCCAGGTACCTGCCCAAGAACCGCTGCACCACCAGGTTAAGGACGTGAGCTACACAGGGCACATGGGTCAGTTGTCCCTGTCGGAGGGCGGAGAGGAGGTTGGTGCCATTGTCGCAAACCACCATTCCTGGCTTAAGCTGGCGTGGTGTCAACCACCTCTCGGCCTGCCCCTGCAGAGCTGACAAAACATCCGCCCCAATGTGGCTCCTGTCCCCCAAACAAACCAGCGCAAGCACGGCATGGCATCGTTTTGTCTGCGTACTTGCATAGCCCCTGGAATGCCTACGGAGCACTGCTGGTTCTGAGGACAGAGCACTGGAAGAGGCCATGGAGGAAGAAGAAGAGGAGGGGGTGGAGGAGAGAGGTGTGTCACAACCAATAGTAGCATTTTGGAGGCGTGGTGGCGGAACAACCTCCAACACTACTGCACCTTGTCCTGCATCCTTCCCAGCTGCCAGAAGAGTGACCCAATTGGCCAGTGAAAGACAGGTAACGTCCCTGTCCATGCCTGCTGGCCCATGAGTCAGCGGTAATATGCACCTTACCGCTGACCGCCATGTCCAGCGAGGCAAGGACATTGCCTTCCACATGCCGGTAGAGAGCCGGAATCGCCTTCCGTGAGAAAAAGTGGCGTTTGGGGACCTGCCACTGAGGAACCGCACATTGTACAAACTCACGGAAGGGGGCAGAGTCTACCAACTGAAAAGGCAGCAGTTGAAGTGCTAGCAATTTAGCCAAGCTAGCATTCAACCGCTGGGCATGTGGATGGCTGGGAGTGAACTTCTTTCGCCGATCCAGCAGCTGGGGCAGGGACATTTGCCTGCTATAATCGGACGTGGGTGTACTGCTAGCAGAGTGCACTTGGCTGTGACACACCTAATTCTACACCTTCATTCCTCTCAGAGCAGGTTTCAGAGAGGACTGAAGGTCTAGTGGGGTTAGAGATGCCAGCTGATGAGGAGCAAGGAGAGGTCCGCTTTGTTCTTTGGTGTGGGTCTTTGAGGTACGCTTGCCAATGAGCTGCATGGCAGGTCAACATATGTCTGGTCAAGCATGTGGTGCCCAAGCAGCTGATGTTTTGGCCACATGAGATACGCTTGAGACATATGTTGCAAATAGCAGCGGTGCGATCTGATGCACTCTTCTCAAAAAAGGCTCACACCAAAGAACTTTTAGAATAACGCGCAGAGGCAGCGCCCTGCACAGGCGGAGCTCTGCAGTGTGATTCAGTCCATGTGCTGCCCCTAAGCTGGCCCCCGGAGGGCATCCTGCCTCGTTGGACATGTGCCTCCTCCTCCTCTCTCCTACCAGGCACCCACGTGGAGTCAGTGCCCTCATCATCCCCTCCCTCTTCATCGCTGTAGCAAACCTGGCAATATGCTGCAGCTTGTGGAACATGACTGCCAGATTGCTGTCCTTCTTGAGCATCCCCTCTCTCTGCATTCACGCTACTGCCTTCCTCTAGCTGAGTGTCATCATCATTGCCTACAAAACACTGGGCATCCTCCTGGAGCATGTACCCAACACTGTGCTCAAAGAGTTCAGGAGACTCCTCAGGAGGACGTGGTGGGTCTAGGGAAGGAGTCACTGATGATGACATTGAGACGAGGGAAGACGATGTGTTGGCAGCTGCTTTGCTAGTACCCTGAGACTGGGTGAGAGAGGATGAGGAGGATGAAGAGGGCTTGGTCATCCACTCTACCAAGTCATTGGCATGTTGCGGTTCAACATGTCCAGCTGCCGAAAAGAAGGACAAGCGTGTCCCATGGCCATGTGCTGATGACAATGCACCGCGTCCACGACCAGCACTGTTGTCTCTAGACACAGAGCCTGCTTGCCCTCTTTTATTGGCTCGCGCCTGTCTGCCTCTCCTTGCTGGTCTTCCAGACATGGTAATGGCCTGAAGGGAGTTGGGTAAAACAGCAGTTGGGTAGTGTATATTGTGCTGGAGGCACACAACACCCACTAACTCCTGCAGATGCCTTTATTATAGAACACCAGAGATAAAGGGGTATACTGTAATGGAGTCACACAACACCCACTAAGCCCTCCAGATGGCTCTATTAGAGAACAGCAATAAAGGGTAGATACAGGTGTATATTGTGCTGGAGGCACACAACACCCACTAACTCCTGCAGATGCCTTTATTATAGAACACCAGAGATAAAGGGGTATACTGTAATTTAGTCACACAACACCCACTAAGCCCTCCAGATGGCTCTATTAGAGAACAGCAATAAAGGGTAGATACAGGTGTATATTGTGCTGGAGGCACAAAACACCCACTAACTCCTGCAGATGCCTTTATTATAGAACACCAGAGATAAAGGGGTATACTGTAATGGAGTCACACAACACCCACTAAGCCATGCAGATGGCTCTATTAGAGAACAGCAATAAAGGGTAGATACAGGTGTATATTGTGCTGGAGGCACACAACACCCACTAACTCCTGCAGATGCCTTTATTATAGAACACCAGAGATAAAGGGGTATACTGTAATTTAGTCACACAACACCCACTAAGCCCTTCAGATGGCTCTATTAGAGAACAGCAATAAAGGGTAGATACAGGTGTATATTGTGCTGGAGGCACAAAACACCCACTAACTCCTGCAGATGCCTTTTTTTATAGAACACCAGAGATAAAGGGGTATATACAGATGTATACTGTGCTGTGCTGGAGGCACACACAACTTCCAATAACTCCTGCAGATGGCAGATGGCTCAAATAGAGAAGAGCTATGTAGGTGGATGTAGCGGTGTGTACTGGGTACAGAGCACGCAGACAGCACGCACAAGCTCCTAACACTACTGACTGCAAGCTCTATTATAAAAGATAGATCACTAGCTATGTAGGTGAGGTGAATATAGCGGTGTATACTGCGGTCAGGGCACGCAAACAACAACCACTACAGAAGAGCAAGATCGAAAATCGGCCGATAACGATCAGTGTATACTGTGTTGAAGGTACACAGAACACCCACTAACTGCTTTAGACGCCAACACACTACACAAGGCCGCCGCGCTGGCGGCCTTATATAGTGTGGGGCGTGTACTACACAGCCTGAGCTATGATTGGCATCCTGCCTGTGGCCAATCATGGCTCTCCTCGCTGCTGGCGCTGTGATTGGCCAAGCATGTGGGGTCACAGTGCATGCTTGGCCAATCATGAGCCAGCAATGCACTGCGATGACGTAGTGCATTGTGGGCCGTGAGTGCCACGCGAATTTGGCGTGAACGGCCCATAACGTTTAGAATTCGCCGAACGGGCGAACAGCCGATGTTCGAGTCGAACGTACGTTCGACTTGAACACGAAGCTCATCCCTAAATACCACCAAAAGAAAGATATATTTGTGGAAAAATAGGGCATACATTTTATTTGGGTACAGTGAGCGTTGCATGAATGTGCAATTGTCAGTTAAAGCGACATGGTGCACTATAGCTTTAATTGACATTTTATCAACAATGGAAACCTCTTGGGCAAAATGTTAATTTCTAAAAATGCAGACACCAAGGGGTTAAAGTCGTTCTATGTTGATGATCTGACTTACCTATATTAACCTTGTGTGGACAGGAATTGGAAGTGCTGGTTATTTGAGTTTGTTGAAGTCCATACTTATAGTAAGGGAATATCTTATGAATTAGATTTAATACAGTCCCTCGCTGGAAGCTTCTCTCATGTAAGAAACAAGTTCCACATCGTGAAATTGGCTCACTGCTAATACAGCCATTGTCACAACAGAAATCAATTTATGTTCCCAGATCAAAAGGAATGAAAGACTGAAATACAGACAGTGGGTTAGACAGGGTGTTAGGTCGCCCGTCTTCTCTTTGTGGCCTAGGCTCTTAGAGATGGCTCAGTGGAGGTCCTCGCCGGCGGATAACTCATGACTCATACAGACACAATTGGTATGCTGAAATGGTTACAATTCTTTAATACTGGTTTTGCCGTTTTATACTATTTTTACAAGACTCTGCCCCAATTTTGGGGGCCAATCAAAATTATACACATAAATGTTCATTAGCACATTATTCGGTAATGTCTTGTGACCTTAATCTTAACCTCTGTATTTCAAAGCTTATTCCAGTTCAATAATTCCTTACTTTCTGTTACCGTCTGCTGACCAGCCACAACTTCCTAAAAACCAAATCTAGCCTTTTCATACCCAGTAACAGTGTACAGAGAGGAAAACCACAAACAGATGCTTCCTGAAATGAAGACATTTAACAGAAATAGATAGACATGACCATGAGATAATTCAGTTATTAAGCAATACTGTCATGAGATTGGATTAGATTCTCTAAATTGTATCAAGAAAAGTTTCTTTAAATCACTTAAGCAGATAAGCAATCCTGAACTTATATCTTCAGGGTAAAAGCAATAATCAGAATCAACAATCAATAATGCAATGTATTATGGAATCTCCTTACAATCCTCCCTTTGACCATTCGATATCATCGAAATGGTCATTTTCTACCTTTTTGTTAGGCCTCATGGATTCATATCCTCCGGCCTCATGTTCCTGACTCTCGTACCATACAGTGGGATCTCTGGAAATGGAAGTCAGCTTCATGGTTTCGGAACGTGCTTCGCTACCCTTCCTGCAGAGGCATTTGAGTAACATGAAGCATGCATACAAGAACAATAGGGGGTGTTCCATTCAGGAAAGGAGTGATGTTTAAGGGAATGGCCATTAATGGGATTCTGGCTGTACTAGGGTGGAGTTTGCTGCATATCCAACATTTCTCAAAACCAGACTTTTGTGCATAACTGTACTTAAACTTCAACAACAACATTCTGTCGGTGAAACCTGAAGGGGGTTCAGTGGGGTGTATACTTCTTTTATATTTTAAACTAGGGGGGGCTTTGGCTGTCTGTGCTTTCCCACATATGCCTTCTAGTAGCCCTGAATCTTCTGGATGGTACACACAATTTGCTATTAACCAAACAGGTATGAATACTATCAGAATCAGACATGTCCAGAAGCATAATGTTTTTCCTGACACAAAAGTGGAAATCATTTTTGTCAGGTACTGTGTACAAAGTTCTGCTACTCGTTTCTTCCTGTGGGTGAGGGATTTGTCTTGTTGTTCAGAGAGATTTGCTTTATGCCTTCTTGAACGTCCTTCAAATCTGGTTGCTGTTCCTGGTCAGAGGAGTCCTGGGGTGCTGGAGGCGGGTCCGGGGTCTGGGGTTGCTGTGGACACTTCTTTAGCCGGCTGGCGTGGATCCAGGTGTTTCCTAGGTCGGTCAGTACAGCAGTTCTGGAAACCTTCTCTATCTTCCAAGGTCCAGAGTAGATTGGTCCGATCCTCTTTTTGTGGGCCAGTTGCTTGACTAGCACTTGATCTCCTGGGATGAAGGGGTGTGTCGGTTCTGTGGAAATAGGAGAAAAGGTGACAGAGACTCGTTCGTTCATTTCCTGTAGCATACTTACCAGATTTTTCACGTACATTTCCTGTTGGGAATAGATGTTAATGTCAGTGTTTTGATCTAAGAGGGGCAGCTCTATGTTTGCAGGAACTCCCATCAAAATCTCAAAGGGCGAGTGTTTTGTTTATTTAAGTTGTTTGTACAGAAAGACTTTGTGTATATGTTTGTTAGGGCGGTGGTACCTATATGTCCTGGACCATGGAGATAGGAAAGTATGAGAACACTGCTTGATTCTGGTATGCCCAATATCTTCCCCTCTTTTGACCAAAGACCTTCTTGGTCCTTGGTCAAGCCATCCTTGGCCCAAAAAGAAACATCCTCCTTTGTAGCTAATCCCTGTATTTGTGCCACAATGGTTTTAAAGTTGGGTGATGTAAAATGTTCTTTGAAGAACATTGTTGTGGGGGCTGGCTGACCAATGTATAGGGCAGCGGCCTTTTTTGCTTCTCTGTCTGCCAGCGCGTTTCCTTTGGAAATTCTGCTGTTATTTGATGAATGTGCCTTTACCTTGATGACCGCTATCCGCTTTGGGAGAAGAATCACTTGCAAGAGTGCTTTAATTTGCGTAGAGTTAGCAATTGGCTTGTTGTCAGCAGTTTTAAATCCTCTATTTGCCCATATTACGCCATAGTCATGCGTGACCCCAAAAGCGTACCTACTATCTGTGTAGATGTTTACCTCCTGATCTGAGAAAAGTATGCAAGCTCTTGTGAGCGCCTCCAATTCTGCTACCTGTGCCGAGGAGGGTGGTAAAGCTTTTGCTTCCAACACCACATCAGGGAGTTGGACAATGGCGTACCCTGTCAGGAATGTTGCATCAGAGGGGCGGGAGCAGCTGCCGTCTACGAAGACGTCCTGTACTCCTGGTAGGGGAATATCAGTGAGATCTGGGCGAGGGCTGGTTATTGCTGCAACCTGTTCAACACAATTGTGTTTCTGATCAGGGTCTCGTGGCAGTCTGAGCAAAGAATGCAAAAGGCGGACAGTGGGATTACTTGGTGGTGCGTGTTTGAGGGTGAGGTTATCAGTATTCAGAAGTGTGATCTCATACCCACTAAGCCTTTGTGCTGTCATATGCTGCGTGTTCATGTTTTGCAGGAGGTGAGTCACTGAATGAGTAGTGTAGAGAGTCAGCTCATGGCCTAATACTGATTTGTTAGCTTCTTGAACTGCCATTGCACAAGCAGCAAGGTTTTGTAGACAAGATGGCATCCCTTGTACTTGGGTAGGCAACTTTTTTGAGAGATAGGAGACTGGTCGGTACCCGGTTCCATGTTGCTGTGTTAAAACCGCAGCAAAAGAATTTCTCGACACCACACAGTATAATTGAAAAGGTTTGCCATATTCTACCAATCCCAGGGCGGGGGCCTGAGTCAGACTTTTTAACAAGGCCTGAAAAGCATGGAGCCTTTCTGCTGTCCAATCTATTGTCTTTGGGGCGGTGGACAAGGTAGCCTCCCTCAGAATGCCATCATAATATGAACAATCTGGGATCCATTGGCGGCAATATACGATTGCGCCCAAGAATGACAGCAAGGTTGCTTTGTCTCTCGGAGGACTGAGAGCCTGCAGGGCTGCGGCACGTTTGGGGGATACTAGCCTGGTTCCCTCCTTCAGAATGCATCCCAGGTATTCTACCTGACTTTGACACCATTGTATCTTCTTCCGCGATGCTAGGTGGCCAGACCTGGCCAGGTGATGTAACAGAGATGTGGAATCGACCGCACAATCTTCAGCAGATCGACTGCACAGGAGCAAGTCGTCCACATACTGTATTAGTACCGACCCGCGCTCAGCAGTCCATGACTTAATTGTCTCATTAAGGACCATGGAGAAGGCTGCCGGACTGTCCACATACCCCTGCGGTAATCTTGACCAGGTCAACTGCTTTTTTCCCCCATGAAAATGAGAACATGGGCAATACCCTTTCATCGATCGGGATGCTAAAAAATGCATTTGCCAGGTCCACTACTGTGTAGCAAAGGGAATCAGCAGGTATTTTCAAAAAGATGAAAGAAATATCTGCCACCAAAGGTGGCAGAGGTATAACCTGCTTGTTGACGGCCCTTAGGTCCTGTACAAGCCTCCACTCCCCATTTGCCTTTTTCACAGGGTAGATTGGTGTATTCCAGGGGCTTATAATGTGTTTCAGAATCCCTTTTGCTATGTAATCATCGATTAATGGTGTGATGCCTTCAATTTTTTCGAGTGGCAGGGGGTATTGCTTATGATATTGTACTTTGGCGTCTGGACGCATTTGTGGTGTGTAAGGTGTACAGTTAATAAAACCCACACTCCCTTTGTTTTCTGCCCATATGGCATGTGTTTCTAGAGTGGGTGGTAATGATGCAAAGAGTCCCCTGTAAGTGTGTC
This sequence comes from Lithobates pipiens, assembly GCF_037356315.1. Lineage (NCBI taxonomy): Eukaryota > Metazoa > Chordata > Amphibia > Anura > Ranidae > Lithobates > Lithobates pipiens. The sequence continues at coordinate 75,741,668 of NW_027507784.1, forward strand.
TTTTTGGAGCATGTAAATCGCAAAATGGTGAGCTGGCAGTGAGGGAGCCCCCTCTGTCAAATTTAATGGTGATATTCAGTTTTGAGAGTAGGTCCCTCCCCATTAAAGATACTGGACAATCCACAAGGACAGCAAAACTCTGGGTACATAGTTCCTGCCCTTCTGGAGTAGCCACGGGCAATGGTGGAGTGATGGGGTGGGTAATTGATGTCCCATTTATACCAATAGAGTTTCCCTCAGTACAGTGCGGTGTGTCATATATGGCATCATTCAAACTACTGAATGTAGCCCCTGAATCTAATAATAGACATATCAGGTGATTGTCTACCCGCAATAGTACCTGCGGAAGACTTTTCCACGATGGATTATAACACACAAGGCTGAGGGACGGGACATTCTCTTGGCATCCCTATTGTGGGGTCCGCCGAGCGGATGGCCACTGCATCGGGATGCGTGGGGGTGGTCTATGAGGCTGAGGCTGGTTTCGTTTGGCTTCTGAGTGTGGTGGATGGCTGTGAAATTATCTTTCCCTTGGCCTCCTCAATCCTTCTTGCCTCTTTCTCTAGTTTCCTTTCGTATGCCTCTAAATCTTCCCTTTTCCTCTGTATCCTTTCTTCCTCTACCTGCTGTCTCTTATTAAATTCTTTCTGTTTCTCCTCCCATTCCTTTTCCCTGGGGCTCAACTTCCCGACTTCTTCCTCTTCCCCCTCTTTCAGGGTCTTTCCATCCCTTTCTCCCTTAGTTATCGCAGAATATTCTCTCATCTCACCTTCCCTCTTATCCAGCTCTCTTTTGTACTCTTCTAGCTCTTCCTCCCTTCTAGACATTTTCTGCTCTAATTCCTCCTTTCTTTCTCTAAGCTCTTTTAACTTCTCTTCTAATTCCCTTTCCATTTTCCTAATCCTCTCTTCTTCCCTACTTTGTATACCTTCTGCTCGGACTTCCTCTTTCCTGCTTCTACTTTCGTTTTCCCATCGTGTAACTTGTGCCTGATCAGCTGCCCCATACACTATGGTGGCCAACACTGCTGGGTCTAAAGATGGATACAGCTGAAGACATGGACCCAATGTTCCATCTTCCTGTTTAACCATCACATAAGGGGGGGGTGGTGGTGCCTCAGGTTGCTGAGATAGGGCGGGTGAGTTTACAGGCTTTACTGTGGGGACTTTAGTTACATACTTTGTTTTATACTTGGCTAAGCATTTATTCCATGTTTTGTAACAATCTTTCATGTACTGGGTGTCTTCCCATTTCCCAGGTGGATAAGAGTGCTTGTGTACCTGACACACCTTGCTCACCTCTTTCCATTCATCCTCTGAACAGGGACCTAGTGGTCCTGGGTCATGTATTCCTAGCTGTTGGCACCGTTCTCTGACCTGTGTCCAAAAAGGTTCTACCTGTGGCCCCGGTAGTGTGTTTTTAACATACTCATAGGGGGATGGGTTGGCCGTGGTCTGGGTTGCTGCAGAATTCCCCATCCAATAACCTTGGTAGGGTGTGTCTAGTACAGGGACAGAGATGAAAGCAACCTGTTTGGGCTATAATTTGTTCCCTGACTTGTGAAAAAGTCCCCTCATCTGTTATTGCTGTGGGGCTGATATAGCTATGAAGGTTAACCCTCAGTACTCGGTATAGGAAACCCCTCCTCGTGGTAGGATATACTCCCCTTGCACCAAGTCGGTATGAGAACCCAGTTGGTCTAGTGGTAAGCAGGATCCACGTCCTGTCAACACTAAGGAACAGTAACCCAAAGGTGCAACGTGGGCAGGCGGGCGCTATCTCACTACAATCGGGTTCCTGATTTATGTTGTTAATTTAGTGCATATATGTGTAATGCCTTAATAAAACCCTTCAAATCAATACAATACTTTACATTCAGTTGTCATACATATATATACCATACACTTATCTCTAATTCTCTATACACCCTAAATACTTACGGTGGTACCTAAAAGAAAAAACAAGCAAAATCTTATATATATATATATACAATGGCCAAACAAAGTTACATTATATCAACATGTTATTATAAGTGCACTTTCCAATATTTCCCCAAAAAGATTGGGCGTCCACTCAGCCACTCCTTATACTGCGGGCGTATCCTATACTTCCCGAGTTTTAAACACACTTGTTATATATACCTCTACTCAATACAGTCAGACCAGCCTAGTCAGACTACTCTAAAAACCAAAATACCTGCGAGCCCCTCTAACCTTCCAAGGGGCCAGCCTAGCCCGTTGCGAAGGCACAGTTATGTAAGTGGGTGGATATACAAGGTTATTTGAACAAGGCAAGCACCAACACCAGTTACCAAAAATAGGTAAAAAGGAGCAGAATGTGTCTTACCTGTTCAAACAAACGCCAGACCCCACTTCTGGTACCAAAACTGTTAGGTCGCCCGTCTTCTCTTTGTGGCCTAGGCTCTTAGAGATGGCTCAGTGGAGGTCCTCGCCGGCGGATAACTCATGACTCATACAGACACAATTGGTATGCTGAAATGGTTACAATTCTTTAATACTGGTTTTGCCGTTTTATACTATTTTTACAAGACTCTGCCCCAATTTTGGGGGCCAATCAAAATTATACACATAAATGTTCATTAGCACATTATTCGGTAATGTCTTGTGACCTTAATCTTAACCTCTGTATTTCAAAGCTTATTCCAGTTCAATAATTCCTTACTTTCTGTTACCGTCTGCTGACCAGCCACAACTTCCTAAAAACCAAATCTAGCCTTTTCATACCCAGTAACAGTGTACAGAGAGGAAAACCACAAACAGATGCTTCCTGAAATGAAGACATTTAACAGAAATAGATAGACATGACCATGAGATAATTCAGTTATTAAGCAATACTGTCATGAGATTGGATTAGATTCTCTAAATTGTATCAAGAAAAGTTTCTTTAAATCACTTAAGCAGATAAGCAATCCTGAACTTATATCTTCAGGGTAAAAGCAATAATCAGAATCAACAATCAATAATGCAATGTATTATGGAATCTCCTTACACAGGGGTTACAGGAAAGGCTATATTATACGTCCATGGACTATTTCCACCTGAACGCAAATTGGATGTGGAACCGATAAAGGCATGACTCTGAAACAACGTTAACAATTCTTCAAATCAATCCAACACAAACCATCCTGAACAATTTATATCACAGAATGTATTTTTTTTTTCAGTTTAAGTAAAGAAATAAATATATATATATATATATATATATATATATATATATATATATATATATATATATATAAAATTAAATATAAAGTGTGAAGTAAGTATTGAACATGTCACCATTTTTCTAGGTAAATATATATGTTAGCCTAGGTTCACATTGGTGAGATTTGGCTTGTGATTTGAAATGTCAAATCAAATGCCAAATCGGCAGCTATTGCCGGCAATGGCACTGTCGGAATCAGTGCGGCGCCTACTTTGCAGGCCGCCGTACAAATTTCCAAAAGTAGTTGCTATACTACTTTTGGCGACTTCGGGGTGCAATTTGGTTAGACATCTGTGCAGGGACCCGCACAGATGTCTCTGAAATCGCTCCTGAAATCGGACTGACACGTGATTCCTAATCTGTTGTCAGTGTGAACGCAGGCTAAAGGTGCTATTGACATCAAATTTTCACCACATTTTGGTAACAATCTATGCAATCCATGCGTACAAAGAAACCAAAACAAATACATTCAAAAATTAGGTTATGTGTAATAAAATGGAATGACACTAGAAAAAATATTGAACACATGAAGAAAGGGAGATGCAAAAAGGCAAGGAAAGTTAAGACACCAGCTGAAATCTATCAGTAGTTAGAAAGCAATCCTGCCCCTTGTCAGTGCAAATTAATGTCGACTGGTTCAGTCTCAACTCATGGCCTATAAAAAGATGTCTTATTACCAAGGTTTCACACAAGAAATATCTCATGATATGCAAAAGCAAAGAGCTCTCTCAAGGCCTTCCCAACTTTATTGTTGAAAAATATACTGATGACATTGGTCACAGAAGGATTTCTAAACTTCTGAATGTTCCAGTTGTTAGGTTGCTCGTCTTCTGTAAGTAACCCCTGGTAGCCTAGGCTAGGATTGAAGAGCGGAGGTCCCTTTCACCGGTGGACAAAACATTACACATACACGCTATTGTACGTGAATAATGAATGTGCCTATTGAAGCACACACAACAATTTTATTTAGTTTGAACAGAAGGACAGCCCTGTGGTTTAACCAATCAGGTAATTCATACATACATCGACATTTTTCTTAAACTCATGACATTATCTAAGTCAAAGGTGAAATACAGTCTTCTGATAGTTATTTCGTCATTTCAACATCTGCTGACTGACCATATTCTTGCGTAACCAGTCCTATCTTAGCTTTGTACCTCTTACCGCAGACAGATGCATCCTAATATGTCAACATCTTGCATCTTAATTCTGAACTTAGTGAAATGCACGCCTAAGCATATTATCTTAGACCTTTAACCTAGTACCGTATATCTTTTGGCAACCTTAATAAGTATTCCCTTATAATCCTTCCTTTGATCATTCTGTGATTTACATAATGATCATTCCTTTTCTAATTTAATAGCACAGGCTTCATACTCCGAACCCTTGTGCTCTTGGTTTCTATACCATACCGTTGGATCCTTAACAATGGAAGTGAGTTTCAGATCCTTCGGAGCGACCGTGTTTCCCTTTTTACATAAACATTTGATTATCTTATAACAGGCATATAAAAATAGAATGAAGAGAATCACAGTGACAATTGTCATGGCAGCATTTCGGAGCCAAGATATTAATCCCCCAAAACTAAAACTGCTCGAGAAGGGATCCCAGTTTTTTCCTATGTTCCTTGCCTCTTTCTGTAGTTTATTTACCTCTTCCCTGTGTTGGGCAATAACGTCATAGTAGTCTGGGACTTCGATGCTGGTATTATGAATCCAGGTACAGCACTCATAATCCTCAGTAGTCTCACAGAGGCCAGTAAGGGCTGCACTCATACTTTCTATAGCCAACTCATGTAGTTCTAGTTGCTTCCTAATTGCCCTAGTTTCTAGATTTAGTTTGGTTATGTCATCAGAATTTTCCTCCAGAATCTCATCAATTATGCCAGTGTAATTATTTAATCTTTTCATTAGGTCAATTCCCCACCCTGTCCAGGAAGGGAACCATGCCCAGGCCATATCTTTTCCTAAAAACAATTCTCGTTTATTACGGTGTCTAAGGGGATATCTAGGATGCATGCTGGCTTCAAGGAGGTGACTTCCCTTGTTATCCCCTAATACCCCCATAATAGGAACCAGGGCTGCAAGGTAACACCACCCCTGGGGTTTGGTTGGGATCCAGGGGTGACAGAGTTTGCCGCAGCATATATATATGGTATTTCCTAGAGCTAGGGGTCGTTTATGGAACACGTTCCTAAGAGTATCAGAAAGGCCAGAGAGCACCAGAATTGACATTAATTGGTGTATTGTAGTCTTGGTACTGGAGCTAAGAAAGTCTAAAAAGGTGGCATTTAGGGTGGGATCTGAAGTATGGAAGAAAGAAGGACTGTTAAATGATGTCATTGAAATGTTAAGTTTTGCTTGTTTGCAAACCTCGGCTCCATCTGTGGTGTTTCCCAGTCGGAAACACCAGTCTGGGAAGTGGCTTCTACCTATAATTTGGAAAGTGAGGGTTTTATTTGGACGGGTCCTAGTAACATTCGTTAGGACGATAGGGGGTGTTCCATTAAGGAGGGGGGTAAAATTCAAGGGGACTGCCATGAGAGGGATTCTAGCTGTACTGGGATGTAGCTTGCTGCAAATCCAGCATTTCTCAAAACCAGATTTTTGAGCATAGCTATATTTGAATTTTAGTAGTAACATCTTGTTAGTCAGTCCCTTAGGTGACTCATTAACGGGTACAATACTTCTACTATGTCTTTGGCCGGGGGTATTATTCATCTTAGGTGGTCCACATATCCCTTTTAATAAACCTAAATCTTCTGGATGATATATACAGTTGGCTATAAACCATGTGGGCAGGAATACAAATAGTACCAGACTACCCCAAAGGCATACAGCCTTCCCTGACACTGATGGAGAAAGCATCTTTGTTTTTTTAAAGTTCTGATTATTTGTTATCTAAGAGTTCTGTTCTTCTTCTTCGTTTCTCATCCCGGCAGTTGTTGGCTCTGTTTTGTCCTTTTGAGGGGGTGTGGGATCTTCCAGGGAAATTTGTTCTATGCCTCTCTGAACTTCTTGTAGATCTTGTTCTTGGGAGTTGCTGCTCTCTGTCACTGCCAGGGGCTCTGGAGTCGAGGGAAGCTGGGGACACTTTTTAAGACGGCTGGCATGGATCCAGGTGTTTCCTAGGTCTGTTAACACTGCGGTCCTGGATACCTTTTCCACCTTCCATGGTCCTGAGAAAGCCGGTCCGATACTCTTTCTTTGTGCTAATTGTTTGATCAGCACTTTATCCCCAGGGATGAAGGGATGCGTTGGTTCTGTGGGAAGAGGGAAAAAAGGTGACAGAAACTTGTTCGTTTATTTCGTGGAGCATACTTACCAGATTTTTCACGTACATTTCCTGTTGGGAATAAATGTCAATATCAGTGTCTTGGTCTAATGGGGGTAATTCTATGTTTGCGGGGATTCCCATGAGGACCTCAAAGGGTGATAGTTTTGTTCTTGCATGTGGTGTTCTTGCATGTGGATCTTCCCCTCTTTTGACCAAAGACCTTCAGGGTCTTTGGTCAATCCTTCCTTTGTCCAAAAATGGACATCATCTTCTGTGGCCATTGATTGCATCTGTGCTATGACAGTTTTAAAGTTAGGTGCTGCGAAGTGTTCCTTGAAAAACATTGGGGGGCAGGTGGGTTAGGGGAAAAGGCAGCAGCTCTTTTAGCTTCTCTGTCAGCAAGAGCATTCCCTTTTGAAACACGACTGCTGTCAGAGGAGTGTGCCTTTACTTTAATTATGGCTACCTTTTTTGGAAGAAGAATGGCTTGGAGGAGAGCACTAATCTGTGTGGAGTTGGCAATTATTTTGTTGTCTGCTGTTTTAAAACCTCTATTGGCCCATATCACACCAAAATCATGCACCACTCCAAAAGCATATCTACTGTCTGTGTAGACGTTCACCTCTTTACCGGTGAATAGAATGCAGGCCCTAGTGAGGGCTTCTAACTCTGCTACCTGGGCTGAAGAAGGAGGTAATGATTTTGCCTCCAGTACGATGTCTGGTAGTTGAACAACTGCATAACCGGTTAAAAAGGTGGAGTCAGAGGGACGTGAGCAGCTACCGTCAACGAAAACATCCTCTGCACCTGAGATAGGGGTGTCAGTGAGATCCGGTCTGGGACTGGTAATAGCAGCAACCTTTTCCGAACAGTCATGTATAATGTCTGGGTCATGTGGTAAACGCAACATGGAATGCAAAAGGCGCACAGCGGGGTTGCTGGCAGGCACATATTTGAGTGTGAGGTTATCAGTGTTCATCAGTGTTATCTCATAACCACTAAGTCTTTGCGAGGTCATATGTTGGGTATTCATGTTCTGAATAAGATGCGTGACTGAATGAGTGGTATAGAGAGTCAATGGGTGACCTAGCACTAATTTGTTTGCATCTTGTACAGCCATTGCACAGGCAGCAAGATTTTGGAGACAGAATGGCATTCCCTGTACTTGGATGGGGAGTTTTTTTTAGATAGGTAGGAGACAGGGCGGTAGCCTGTTCCATGCTGTTGTGTTAGCACGGCGGCAAAAGAGGTCCCCGAGACTACACAGTATAGTTGAAAAGCTTTACCATAGTCTACCAACCCTAGGGCGGGAGCATTTGACAGACTGTTTAATAGAGCTTGAAAAGCTTGTAGTCTGTCTTCAGTCCAATCTATTAATTTAGGGGCTGTCGAGCCAGTAGCCTCTCTTAGGATACTATCACAATGAGAACAGTCAGGGATCCATTGGCGGCAATATACAATTGCACCCAAAAATGAGAGTAGGGCGGCCTTGTCTTTTGGGGGACTGAGAGCTCGAAGGGCTGCGGCACGTTTGGGGGACACTAGCCTTGTCCCTTCCTTTAGAATGCACCCTAGGTATTCTACCTGTGGCTGGCACCATTGTATTTTCTTCCTTGAGGCTAGATGCCCGGCGTGAGCTAGGTGTTGTAACAGTGATGTTGAATCGACCGCACAATCTTCAGCAGTTCGACTGCACAGGAGCAGGTCGTCCACATACTGTATCAGTACCGACCCTCGCTCAGATGTCCAAGACTTGACAGTCTCGTTGAGTACCATAGAGAAGGCGGCTGGACTGTCTACATACCCTTGCCAGGTTAGTTGGCCCCCGGCCCAGGAGAAAGCAAACATAGGTTGGGCTTCCTCTGCAATGGGAATGCTAAAGAAAGCATTCGCTAAATCAATTACTGTGTAGCATAGAGAGTCTGCCGGTATGCATGAGAAAATAAAAGTGATGTCTGAGACTAGGGGTGGGAGGGGAATCACTTGTTTGTTTACTGCTCTGAGGTCTTGGACGAGTCTCCACTCGCCACTGGCCTTCTTTACAGGGTAAATGGGTGTGTTCCAGGGACTGATGATTGGTCTCAGGATACCTTTTGATATGTAATCATTAATTTGAGGGGAGATGCCTTTGACTTTCTCTGGGGGTAGGGGATACTGTTTTTGATATTGTATCCCTGCATCTGACCGCATTTGGGGTGCATATGGTGTGCAATTAATAAAGCCCACACTACCTTTGTTTTCTGCCCAAATTGAGTGATGGTCAAGGGAGGAAGGTATCATTAGAAAGAAACTCCTGTGTGCATGTCTTTTTGGGAACCCTCTGTGTGCATGTCGCTTAGGGCCATGTAAGTCACATAATGGTGAACTAGCGGTAAGGGAACCTTCTTTATTAAACTTAATGGTAATACACAGTTGTGCCAAGAGGTCCCGTCCCATACGGGGCACAGGGCATGAGGACAAGACGGCAAAAGTTTGGGTACATAATTTCTGTCCTTCTGGAGTGGCTACAGTCAGTGGTGGAGTGATGGGATGGGTGACAGGTGTCCCATTAATACCAACAGAGTTTCCCTCGGTGCATTATTTGTGGCTGTGTAGGATATTGGGGTAGTGGTTGACGAGGGTTCTGGTATGGCAGATAACGGGGATACTGTGGGCGGGTCTGGGGGTTAAATCCCCTGCCTCTGCCTCTTGCTCTAATCTGTCCAGTCCTATAAGGGCACTGGGATTTCCAATGTCCTTGCTGTCCACAATTGCCTATATTTTCCAAGGCATTTGTTCCATGCACAGAAACAATCCTTCATGTATTGTGGGTCAGCCCCTTTGCAGGGAGGATAAGAATGCTTATGTACCTGACAAATTTTACTGACTTCTTGCCAGTCTTCCTCTGAACAAGGACCTTGGGGTCCTGGGTCATGGATTCCCAATTGGTGACACCTTTCCCGAACTTGTGTCCAAAATGGTTCTACCTGGGGGCCAGGGATCATATTACTGACAAATTCATAGGGTGATGGGGTGGCCATAGCTTGGGTTGCTGCAGTATTCCCCATCTAGTAGTCTGGGCAGTGTGTGTCTAGTGGCAGGACACAGGTGATAACACCCGGTTTGTCCAACAATCCGGTCTCTGGTCTGGGAGTAGGATCCCTGATCTTTTTTGGGGCAGATGGACTTATATAAAACTATGAAGATTTACCCTTAATATATGATGAAGGGTAAATTTTTCCTGGTGGCGGTATTTACCCCTCTTACACCAAGTCTGCAAGAGAACCCCCCTGGTCTGGTGGTCAGTCAAATCCACTTGTCATCTATTCTTAGGAAGAGTAGACCTAACGTGCAATGGGGGCAGGCGGATGCTATGTCACTACAAGAGGGCTCCTCATATTCTGCACTCATTTAAACAACAACAATTATTTTCCTTATACTCTATATTAAAACTTATACTCTATATACTTACACACGTACCTAGAGAGAAACAGACATATTCTTAATATACTTTAAGACATGACATAACCGTATTGCAATACATTTATCAATTTATAGTGCACTTTTTTTTTTTAAAAAAAAAAATTTTTTCAAATGGGCGTCCACTCCACCAATCCCTTTGTCACGGGCGTAATCTACTACTTCCCGTGTTAAAAATACTATCACCAATAGTTTTAAGTCAGACCAACCTAGTCGGACTCCCCTAAACCTATAAATTCCTTGCGAGCCCTTTTCACCTCCCGAGTGACCAGCCTAGTCCATCGCGAAGGCACAGTTACTTCTTTTAATTTTAAACTAAGTTCGTAGCGGCCGCCCGGACAGAGTAAGTGTTTACACCATTCACCAATCAGGTAAAAAAGAGTAAAGTGACTTACCTGTCGCAAGACGAGACGAACCCCACTTTGCTGGTACCAAAACTGTTAGGTTGCTCGTCTTCTGTAAGTAACCCCTGGTAGCCTAGGCTAGGATTGAAGAGCGGAGGTCCCTTTCACCGGTGGACAAAACATTACACATACACGCTATTGTACGTGAATAATGAATGTGCCTATTGAAGCACACACAACAATTTTATTTAGTTTGAACAGAAGGACAGCCCTGTGGTTTAACCAATCAGGTAATTCATACATACATCGACATTTTTCTTAAACTCATGACATTATCTAAGTCAAAGGTGAAATACAGTCTTCTGATAGTTATTTCGTCATTTCAACATCTGCTGACTGACCATATTCTTGCGTAACCAGTCCTATCTTAGCTTTGTACCTCTTACCGCAGACAGATGCATCCTAATATGTCAACATCTTGCATCTTAATTCTGAACTTAGTGAAATGCACGCCTAAGCATATTATCTTAGACCTTTAACCTAGTACCGTATATCTTTTGGCAACCTTAATAAGTATTCCCTTATACCAGTCAGTACTGTTGGGGCCATAATCCAGAAGTAGAAAGAACATAATTTCACTATAAACCAGTCATGACCACCTTGCTCCTTGCAATATTTCTGACAGAGGAATTAAAAGAATTATCAGAAGAGTTGTCCAAGAGCCAAGGACCACTTGTGGAGAGCTTCAGAAAGACCTGGAAATAGCAGGTACAATTGTTTCAAAGAAAACAATAAGTAATGCACTCAACCGCCATGACCTGTATGCACGCTCACTACGCAAGACCCAATTGCTGAAGAAAAAGCATGTTAAAGCTTGTTTAAAGTTTGCTGCACATCATTTAGACAAGCCTGTGAAATAATGGAAGAATATAGTCTGGTCAGATGAGACCAAAATTTAACTCTTTGGATGCCATAATAAACACCATGTTTGGTGGTCAAATGGCACTTCACATCACCCCAAAAAAACACCTCCATACCAACGGTGAAGTTTGGAGGTGGGAACATCATGGTGTGGGGCTGTTTTTCAGCATACGGTACTGACAAACTTCATGTCATTGAAGGAAGGATGAATGGAAAAATGTACCAAGACATCCTTTATAATAATCGTCTGCCATCTACCTGGATGATGAAGATGAAATGATGGTGGACACTTCAGCAAGACAATGAATCCATATATATATAATAATTTGGAATGCCAGGTAGATCTAGAAAAAAGAAAAACATAATGTATTTCTTAGGGGTGCACCGAATGGGTTTTTTTGGTGCCGAAACCGATACCGAAAATTAAAAATACACTAGGCCGAAAACCAAAACCGATACCGAAACAGCACCGATACCAAAACATATTTAAAAAAAATATTTTTATACAGGAGATGGTCAGAGACTGGAGACATGGTACAGGAGATGGTCAGGGACTGGGGACATGGTACAGGAGATGGTCAGGGACTGGGGACATGGTACAGGAGATGGTCAGTGACTGGGGACATGGTACAGGAGATGGTCAGGGACTGGGGACATGGTACAGGAGATGGTCAGGGACTGGGGACATTGTACAGGAGATGGTCAGGGACAGGGGACATGGTACAGGAGATGGTCAGGGACTGGGGACATGGTACAGGAGATGGTCAGGGACTGGGGACATGGTACAGGAGATGGTCAGGGACTGGGGACATGGTGCAGGAGAACATCAGAGACAGAGGACGTGGTACAGGAGGTATGCCCCCATACTGCAGGCAGAGTGTGCCCGCATACTGCAGCCAGAGTGTGCCCCCATACTGCAGCCAGAGTGTGCCCCCATACTGCTCCCCCAGAGTGTGCCCCCATACTGCAGCCAGAGTGTGCCCCCATACTGCAGCCAGAGTGTGCCCACATACTGCAGCCAGAGTGTGCCCCCATACTGCAGCCAGAGTATGCCCCCATACTGCAGCCAGAGTGTGCCCCCATACTGCAGCCAAAGTGTGCCCCCATACTGCGCTCCTATACTGCAGCCAGAGTGTGCCCCCAGAGCGTGCCCCCATACTGCAGCCAGAGTGTGCCCCTATACTGCAGCCAGAGTGTGCCCCCATACTGCAGCCAGAGTGTGCCCCCATACTGCAGCCAGCCTGTGAAGAGGAGAGGAGAGCAGCCTCCACTGCCTGTGTGGTCACAGCGCTGGGAACATCACAGCTTTCATTTCAATAGCTGTGTGTTCCCGGCCGTGCCGTCACACACAGCCCCTCCCCCTTGTCCGGGCATTTTGATAGACAGATCATCCGTCCAATCCTTCGGGTGATCTGTCTATCAAAGTGCCCGGACAAGGGGGAGGGGCTGTGTGTGACGGCGTGGCCGGAAACACACAGCTATTGAAATGAAAGCTGTGATGTTCCCAGCGCTGTGATTAAATAGGCAGCGGAGGTGGCTCTCCTGCGCTACAGGACACCCCCATGATGGACGGCACCAGGGGCGGGGGGCGGAGCCCTGCCCCCACACAGGCCACGCCCCATTTTAGGCTCCATTATCAGCCATTTTTCTCTTTCGGGAAATTGCCGAAAGGGGCATTTTCGGCCGAAATTTCGGTGCATCCCTAGTATTTCTGTTACGTAGTAAAATATACCATATAGACAAAAATGGGACACCCATCCACATTAATGAGTTCCTGTGTTCACAGTGAAGGGATTTGGTAATGTTACAGGATACAAAGCCATTTTATACATGTACTGTGCTACCCTCTGACTTTAGTGCAGGCTGCTAGGTAAATTTTATTTGGCTCCCTTGTAATCAGTGGAGCAAAGAATGCTTATTTATTTACTGCTGTTTAGAAATTTAGTTTCACAGGCTGATGCTCTGTTATTTCCCCTAGTCTTCTAGAGGATTCTAGAACCATAATGGGAGGAAAGACACGGCATGCATCCTGAAAATGTATAGGATTCTAGGAAAATAATGGTGGCAACACAAAATATTGACACTTTGGGGGGGCGTGGCTTGCCGCGAGCGAAGATGGCAGCATAACTCCTGAGCTCCTTCACACCACAGCCTACAATCAGCCCTGAGAGAGCAAACTACTCCTTCACTAACATCTCGGACGATGGGTACTGCATCCAGGGGCTCTTCTACCTCCAGATCGAGATCCCCGAGGGAGACAAACGGCCGAGGAACGCGGAATATCGCTGAACTGTTCAGAACACAGAGAACAAACATGGCGACGAATGCCTCAGCTTCCTCACGAGACGGGATACTACTAACCCCCAACCCTTCACCTCCCTCAACTGCTACAACCCAGCCAGAATCTCTGCAATCGCCAAGCCTGCTAGACCTACGCACAGTAGCGGCTGATATTAAAGACACGCTATTCGCAGCCATCACGGATCTTAAACATGAGATACAGGCCATAGCGGGAAGAGTACATGAAGTAGAGAAAACTACCGCCATTCATCAAGCGGCAATCTCCACGATGCACCGCTCCATAGACACCCATACTGCCCAATTGCGGGACGTTCAGAGACACGTCGAGGACCTGGACAACAGGGGACGGAGACACAATCTTAGGGTGAGAGGTCTCCCCGAAAGTGTGGACAGCGATCACCTCACCCCAGTGATTACTGCTCTCTTCAACGAGCTCCTCGACCAACCCAGTCATTCAACCATAGCGATGGAGCACATCCATCGTGCTCTCAGACCCCGCGGCCGTGACACAGACCCACCCAGAGACGTGGTTTGCTGTCTCTGTGACTTCCAAATCAAAGAAATGATTCTGAAGCAGGCCAGACTCAAGCAAACTCTACAATACGAGGGTCAACACATCTCTATCTACCAGGATCTCTCAGCCATTACGCTCCGTAATAGGAGGAACTTGCGCCCCCTTTTAGAAGTGTTAAAAAACAACGGCATCCCTTACCGCTGGCGATTCCCGTTTGGACTTTCAGCCACTCATCAAGGACGATCGGCCATCCTGAGAGTTCCTGAGGAGCTGAAAGCCTTCTGCCGCATGCTAGACATACCCCTGGTATCACTCCCCGATTGGTACGCGGAATTCACTGGATCTTCGTCCCGCTCTGGCCAAAGACCTGCCGATCAGATGGACACTCAACCTTCACCATACCGGAGACAACGTTCCCCGTCGATCCGACGAATCTCTCCGGGATCCTACGACCTTCATCATCTGCGCAGCCCCACAGCTGCGCCAACATCTCGCAGAGCACGCCGTGACCGTTGAAGAAGAAGCTCTGCTAAAACTACCGGCCTGATCCTCCTCGTAACTGGCAATCTGTCAACTCCACAGTTATCCTTCCTTCTCCCCTCTCCCCTCATCACTTATCCCGTCTTATCCCTGGTGCCTTCTCTTGAGCTTTGCTCAGCAACCACTATGCATATTAGTCGACCACAGGTTTATGCTACCCTTTCACTGACTACAGTGTTCTGGAACACTCCATCGGCAAAGATGACGGACTCAGCATATACCAGCAGATGAGGCTCGCTAGACCCTCATTTTCATTCCGCTCTGCAGTCTCTCACGTCAAGTGTTATATTGTTCCAGGTATGTTCCACAATCTACCGACTCACTGTCTATTAACTCTTCCTCCAATCCAATCCTCTTCTCGCATGAGCCTCCCTATCCCAGAGTGAACACTGAGATAAGGCTTCCCTATCTGCTGATTCCACATCTTTTCTCATTGACTCACGAGGTATTGTACCGCACGTTTAAGAAGCTGAACTGTGTCTCACAGCCCGACTTCTATGCGCCTAATATGGATTACATACTCCCTCTACCACTGATTCGCTTACTCATCTTACAGTGTTAGTCTTGTTACTGAGTTGTTATATAAGTGTTAGATCGTTAGACACGCCAGACCTGTCGAATTTTGTTCTATGTTTTATGATAAGGGCGAGGGGAAGCGATCTCTCACTTCGATCTGGAAACCCCAACCTACGGCCTAGCCTAGGTAACAGCACCAATTGGAAGATTGGCCCTCTCGTAAGTGCCTACTCAAGAGGCCCTCTCTATCCAACATGAGCCGTCCCGGCTTCATCGATGTGGCAGTCCCGTCCCCCTCTCGCCCTCTGTTATCTTTCAATACAAAATGTTTTTCTATTATCGATCTAGCTCACAGGTCTGTCTTCTCTATCCGTGATTTTCAAAGTAATGTTTATGGATATCTATGTTGCACCACTGTTATCCGAACGTGCTTACCCTATCAGATCCCTTCGTCCTTAGTCATTTTACACAGGGGAAACACGAACACTATTATTACTAAAGATATCCCCCTCCCCTAACAATTGTACATAAACACTTATACCCACAAATTGTTGATTGGGAGTTACATAATAGTGAACCATTGATAAAACTCCATCAAATTCTCTACATTTAGAATTCGGAGCTGTTGGTGTGAGGGATATCACACATCGAATCTTTGTCTTTCGACAATCACCTCCCATCCAGTGGCTTGTAGGACTGTTCTGTGATTTATACACAGGGCATAAACTACAGGCTTCTACCTTACTCCGGCTTCCACTCCCTTATTACAGACGCAGGTGAGCAGGCTCTTACCTGCTGCCGGATTATCGTTTCCACTTCCCCCCCCCCTTTTTTTTTTTTTTTTTTCTTGTTCTCTCTCTTTGTTATACCTTATCCCCAGACGTATCTGCATATACGTTCTAGCCTCCACATCATGACCACTACCGGGAATGCAACCAATCTTGACCATCTCAAAATCATATCCTTGAACACAAAGGGTTTAAATATTCCGGAAAAATGTTCACAACTCTTATTAGCCATGCAAAAAAGTAGGGCAGACATACTATTTTTACAAAAGACCCATTTCCGTTCAAATAACATACCGAAACTCCAGTGCAAATATTACCCTACGGCATACCACTCCACCACCACCTCAACGAAAACGAAAGGTGTTTCTATTTTACTATCCCGACACTGCCCCCTCCAGATCACTGACACTTTATCTGATGATGATGGCAGGTTTTTATTCCTCAAAGGAACCCTCCAAAACAAACCATTCACCCTTGCAAACATATACGCACCTAACACACTCCAAGTACCGTTCTTTAAAGAAACTATATCCAAGCTGATCACATTCCAGGAAGGTACACTCATTCTAGGAGGAGACTTTAATGTTCCTTTGAACCCCATACTCGATACATCTAATGGACACTCCTCCCTTACCTATGCTGCCCTACGATCGATAAAGACTCAGATGCAGACCCTACTTTTACATGATGCTTGGCAAACCCTCTACCCGGACACGAAGGACTTTACTTTCTACTCGGCACCTCACGGAAAATATTCCAGAATTGATTTACTCTTTATCTCCCAAGAAGCTCTACCTTATCTCACACACGCATCCATCAACCCTATTTTTTCTTTCTGACCACAACCCGGTTTCAATCACACTCTCTATCCCATCATCCAACCCACACACTCACTCCTGGAAACTAGACCATTCCTTGTTAACTGACCCGACTGTAGCATCAGAGGTGGAACAAACATTAAAACATTATTTCTTGGACAACAAAGCCACGGATACTTCCCCCCTCATTAACTGGGACGCACACAAATGTGTAGTACGGGGGACTCTCATAGCAGCGGCAGCAAGAAAAAGAAAAGAGTATAAAAAACACTTCAATGACTTGGCCACTAAAATTAGACGTTTAGAACGTGCGCATAGTCTAAAGAGCACCACTACACTGCTTGCCACCCTTACCCAATCAAGGAAAGAAATGTTAGAATTGCTGGGAAAACAGACCAGACGCAAGCACATACTCTCTCAAAAAACATTTTATGAATACGGTAACAAATCTGGGAAAATACTAGCAAAAGCCCCTCAATCCAAAAAAGCATCAATAACTATTCACAATATTACTGACTCAGCAGGCAAAAAATTATCCGCACCACCCGATATTGCAACTCAATTTGTACAATACTATTCAAATTTATACAACTTAACCTCATCTTCCTCTACACCGACGAATTCTACCCAGCGGCGGGAACAAATTATATCCTAATTTCTAAATAAATATAGCCCAACCCCTATCTCCACTTCCACATACTGAAAGCTTGATACCCCACTGACCTCAGAAGAAGCTCGAATAGCTCTTAAAGCCATGCACGCTGGTAAAAGTCCGGGTCCCGATGGCTTGACTGTCGGATATTATAGAACATATGAACAAATTTTACTACCCCATTTCCTATCCTCCTTTAACACATGTGCTTTACCATGCTCTGCTCCGCGAGACATGCTGTCTGCGCATATAGCCGTAATCCCAAAGCCAAACAAAGATGTCACACAGGTTACCAATTATAGGCCTATTTCGCTCCTAAATGTTGACCTTAAATGGTACGCTAAAATTTTATCTAACAGACTTCTGCCCCTACTCCCAGACCTCGTGCACCCTGATCAGGTGGGCTTCATACCTGGCAGGGAGGCGAGAGATAACACTCTCAAAGTGCTCAACATCCACCACTGGCTCTCTTCCCAAAAACAAAATGGATTCTTCCTTTCCTTGGACGCAGAGAAGGCATTCGACAGGGTGGCCTGGGATTATATGTCAGCGACTTTAAAAGCTATTGGACTGCCAAATAGAATGCTTAATTTTATCCATATGCTATACTCAGGACCAACGGCGAGAGTGAAAGTCAATGGCCACCTGTCGAATGCCTTCTCTGTCTCCAATGGCACACGTCAAGGGTGCCCGTTATGCCCGATAATTTTTATCCTTACTCTTGAACCATTATTAAGACAAATTAGAGAAAACCCGGATATTAAAGGTGTAGATATTGGAAAGAGAACGTTTAAGACAGCTGCATTTGCGGACGATATCCTTTTATTCTTGACAGAGCCCCTAACATCTATCCCTAACTTACTCAAACTCTTTGACCAATTTCATATTATATCTAATCTACAAATTAACTTTAAAAAATCCCTTGCACTAAATATTTCGCTGACTGAAAAACTATGTTCCCACTGCCAAGCAAATTTCCCCTTTAAATGGAGTCCCACCAGTATACCCTACTTGGGAATCCAACTCCCAAAATCCCTAGCTAATTTATACACTCTCAACTTCCAACCACTACTACGCACAATATCCGCTGATCTTCAGAGGTGGTCAAAAGGCTTATTCTCCTGGTTTGGCAGAGCAGCTATCATAAAAATGAATATTTTACCACAAATTTTATATCTCCTTCAAACTATTCCTATCTCGCTCCCCCGAACATTCTTTGCTTCCTTCCGAAAACTCTGCTCAAATTTTGTCTGGGGTTCCAAAAGACCCAGACTAAGTTATGCAAGACTTGTTGCACCAAAGACACAGGGAGGTATTGGCTTGCCAGACATCCATAAATACTACTTAGCATGCCACCTCACCAGAATAATAGATTGGAACATTCACCTAAATACCAAAGACTGGGTTCAACTTGAAACATCCCTAGATCAGATTCCGGTAGCTCAAACCCCATGGTTACTTCCCACACATGTCCCTCGTAGCTTCTCTTCCCACCCGTTGATCGCCACGTCACTCACTGCATTCCGATATGCGTGCAAGAACTTTCAGATATCCTCGGTCACGGGCACACTAACACCACTGAAACTCAACCCAGCCTTCCCACCTGGTTTACACCCCTCTTTTCTCAAAGGGTTATGGCCTCACTCCAAAGTCATGTCAAAGGACTTCTATGATCGTAAGCACCTTCTATCCTTTACAAACTTGTCGAGAAAAATGCTCAAAAGCGGGTTGTCTCCCTGGACATACAACCAGATACAACATTTTCTGACCTCCAAGCCTTACGCCCTAGATGGAGCTCGAACCTTAACCCCTTTCGAGCATACGTGCACACTGGTTGAACCACAAAGACACCTTATCTCTTTTTCGTATAACCTGTTATTTCCACAACAATCTGGTAACGAACACTGGTCTACCAAAGCCTGGAATAGAGACCTGCCATCGGCCCTCAATCCCAAAGATTGGGAATTTGTATACTCTGTCACACATAAAGGCTCCCGAAATGTCTGCGTTCAGGAAAACACATTCAAATTGCTCTCCCGGTGGTACAATACGCCTCTCAAATTGCATCATATCTATCCGTCTGTCTCTCCTCAATGTTGGAGATGTCAGGCCAGTCTTGGTACCCTAGAACACATTTGGTGGTCATTCCCCATTATCCAGCCATTTTGGCAGGAAGTCCACAGAATTACCCAAAAATTTTCCACCCGCCCACTGAAGTTTTCCCCTGCACAACTTATTTTCCATGTGTCAACTCACCCTAAAAAAGCTTACATAGGATCCCTACCCATGCATATGATTATGGCGGCGAATATGTGCATCCCCGCCAAATGGAAAACAAAACACCCCCCCTCGTTACTGGAATGGTTCAACCGTATTAACAAAACAGCCAAGATGGAGGACCTGATACATCAGGCCAATGACACCCCTTCTACTTTTACCTGCATATGGTCGAGTTGGTTGCATTTCCGTACATCCCCAGATTATTGCTCACTGATTCCCTGACTCGCTAAATATGTCTGTTATTTGCAAAATGACTGGCTGGACCAGTTCCTTTTTCCATAACAAACATCCTTAAGTGTTGTGCGCACTAGTTTCCTATATTGGCGTACAACACTCTATACAATTTTTGAACTCACATTCGCATATCATTTCCACACCAACTATCTTATCGACGAAAAATATACCTACCTATTAAGCCATCATGACATTGCATATGACTTCGCTCTTTTCAAATAAGCAAAATGCCTATTCTGATCACATAACACCTTTTACTCACTGTGGGCTAAAATACTTACAACTGTGCTTCTCAGAGAACCTTTCTTTATACCATCTTGCACCCACGTGTGTTTACTTTCTAGATCTTCTTATGCTAGCCTTCGCATCTACCTTTTGAGGCATTGTAACACTTTGTTCTGTACCTTAACGAATGGCTTTATATTTGTACTTGTTATTGGTTTATCGTTTATGTTTCACTCAAAACTTCAATAAAATGTCTTTAAACAAAATATTGACACTTTGGGCCCAATTTGGACATTTTCACTTAGGGGTGTACTCACTTTTGTTGCCAGCGGTTTAGACATTAATGACTGTGTGTTGAGTTATTTTGAGGGGACAGCAAATTTACACTGTTATACAAGCTGTACACTCACTACTTTACATTGTAGCAAAGTGTCATTTCCTCAGTGTTGTCACATGAAAAGATATAATAAAATATTTACAAAAATGTGGGGAGGGGGGTACTCACTTTTTGTGAGATACTGTATATATAATTATATATATATATATATATATATATATATATATATATATATATATATATATATATATATATATATATATAATTATAAATATATATATATATATATATATATATATATATATATATATATATATTATAATATATATGTGTATATGTGTGTGCTTCTAATCATAACACTAGGGATGAGCTTCGAGTTCGAGTCGGACTCAAATTCGGAAAAGCCGAGGAGCACCCTGTACAAGTCTATGGGAGAAATCTAAAGTGCTAATTTTAAAGACTAATATGCAAATTACTGTCCTAAAAAGTGTTTGGGGTCGGGTCCTGCCCCAGGGGACATGTATCAATGCAAAAAAAAGTTTTAAAAACTGCAGTTTTTTCGGGAGCAGTGATTTTAATAATGATTAAAGTGAAACAATAAAAGTGTAATATTCCTTTAAATTTCGTACCTGGGGGGTGTGTATAGTATGCCTGTAAAGGGGCGCATGTTTCCCGTGCTTAAAACTGTCCCTGCGCAAAGTGTCATTTCTGCAGGAAAAAAAGTAATTTAAAATCACTTGCGGCTATAATGAATTGCATTGAAAGTCATTGATAAAAAAAATAAAAAAAAAGCGTGGGGTACGAGGCCCTTCAGGTCTGGTATGGATATTATAATTTAAAAAAAAAATGATGTGGGGTTCCCCCTAAATATCCATACCAGACCCACATCCATCCTCTGTCTCCACCAGCGGAGACACTGCCGGGATCCTGGCAGCCTGACACTTCTTATATGAGGAGGCGGGGCCTCCTCATTTTAATAAAGGACTTTTGCAATGGTATGTGTGTCTTTTTTAACTATTTTTTACATTTTCTTTGTGAATTGGTAGGGGTGCTTTTATACCCCCTTACCATTTCAAACGGGGGGGGCGGATCTGGGGTCCCCTTGTTAAACGGGGCTTCCAGATTCTGATAAGCCCCCCACCCGCAGACCCCCAAAACCACCAGCCAGAGTTGTGGGGATGAGGCCCTTGTTGACCCCAAAGCATCCTCCCAATGTTGAGGGCATGTGGCTTGGTACGGTTCAGGGGGGGGCGCTCTCTCTCATCCCCCCCTCTTTTCCTGCGGCCTGCCAGGTTAACTGCTCAGATAAAGGGTCTGGTATGGATTTTTAGGGGGAACACCACGCCATGTTTTTTTTAATTTGGCGTGGGGTTCCCCTTAATATCCATACCAGACCTGAAGGGCCTGGTAATTGAATTTGGGGGAACCCCACGCTTTTTTTTTATCAATGACTTTCAATGACTGTTCCCTGTATTATGGGGAGCCGACAATTCATTATAGCCACAAGTGATTTTAAATGACTTTTTTCCCTGCAGAAATGACACTTTGTGCAGGGACAGTTGTAAGACACGGGAAACATGCGCCCCTTTACAGGCATACTATACACACCCCCCAGGTATGAAATTTAAAGGAATATTACACTTTATGTTTTCATTTTAAGTATTATTAACCACTTCCCGACCAGCGCACACCAATGTACATCGGCAGAATGGCACGGGCAGGCATATTGGCGTACAGGTACGTCCATTTTTATATGCCAACCTGCCATCGCGTGCGCACCGCCGTGCCGGTCGGGACCGTTGTAAACAGCATCTCCCCGTTCTGCCTAACAACAAGCGATGCCGATCTCTGCTCCATGTGATTGGAGCAGATATTTGTGTTCATTAACAAAAAACGCCCACAGTTAGTAACACACCCCTAGGAACACTTAACCCCTACACTGCCACCCCCTGGTTAACCCCTTCACTGCCAGTGTCATTTACACAGGAATCTATTTTTATAGCATTGATTGCTGTATAAATGACAATGGTCCCAAAAATGTCCGATGTGTCTGCCATGTCGCAGTCACAATAAAAATTGTTGATCGCTGCTATTACTAGTAAAAAAAAAAAATGATTAATAAAAATGCCATAAAACGATCCCCTATTTTGTAAACATTATAACTTTTTTTTTTTTTCCATTAAAATTATTTTTTTATTGAATGTAAGTAGAATTAGTTTTACATGTCATTGAGGTACAACAGTATAAACAAAATGACATTGTATCAAGAACGCAAACATGTTATACCAGTTCCAAAATAACCGTAACAATATCAGCTGTAAGGAGCATATGACGCGTGAAAGAGTTTACATAAGAGATTTATCCTGAATGACCAGAGGTGATAGTTTCGTGAACAGTGTGGTAGAATCTTTCGCAATCTGTGATCGTAAGTTAGTATTCATAGGCTGTCGGAGTCTCGATTCAGATTCTTATTCAGATAAGTGCGTCATGAAAATCTGTAGGGTGTTTGTCGTAAGGTAGGATGGATAGACGTCCGTCTGGGGGTCGGTCCAGAGTTTTGTGGGTCTCATGTGTCTCATGTTTTTTGGAAGCATTTAGGTAACCAGTCCAGCTGGTTTATTTGATTGTACCTGTTGGATGAATAAGGGGGGGAGGAACTGGGTGAAGGGGGGGGGGGTGGCGTAAGGAGGAAATCTTTCGCATTTAAGAATTGGATTTGTAGAGGGGGTGTCCATAAGATTAGAATGTGGGAGCAGGTGGGGGGGAGGAGAGGGAGAAACCAGACGGGTCAGGAGGGGGCACTAGCCACCAATCTAGCCCTGGACTTCGACCGGCTTCCCCAACCCCCCCCCATGTGTTTTTTATGCGTAAAGTCAAAGGGGGTGAGGGGTCGCGCCTGTTCAGTTAGTGTTTAATTGCATGGTGCGTGTGTAGTCTGGGGTAGATTTGAAGTGGGACCAGCAGGCCCAACGAGAATTGTGTTTAGAAATGTTCTCCTGTGAGATGGCTATGAGTTCTTCCATTTCAGCAGTTCTATTGATCCGCATGAACCATTCTTTGATTGATGGAGGCCTAGAGGTGCCCCAAAGGACAGGGATGCAATTTCGCTGCATTCAGCAGGTGCATTGTTAAGGACCTAAAATATGTTCGTCTAGATAGTGTGGTGTGATGCAATAATAGTTGTGCGGGAGTGAATTCCAAAGGGTATGTAGTTATCTTTGACGTTAAGCTGTGAACTTCCTGCCAGAACTTTTGAAGTATGGGACATGACCACCATATGTGGACGTGGGAGCCAGGTTCGGATTTGCATCGCCAGCACAAGTTTGAAGTGGTTGGTGAATATTTGTTGATGAGGATTGGGACTCTGTACCAGCGGTTGAGAATTTTGTATCCATTTTCTTGGGTGGATACGTTTATGGAGCCCTTGAGAGTGTATTCAAATATTTGTTCCCATTGGTCTTCTGTGATGGAGATCGCGAGAGCTTTCTCCCAATAATGGCAGTTTTTGTGTTTCCTTGGATGCTTACTAAAAAGGAGCTGATATATGTAGGAAATCAAGTGTCTTTGTGGTACAGACTCCGAGCATAGTGCTTCAAATGGAGTAAGTGATCTGGACCAATGTGGCCTGTGTTTGGGGTCTGAGAGAAAATGCTGTATTTGCAAATATGACCATAGAGGGAATTTCTGATCCTTCATTTGTGATGCTAGCCTTTCTCGTGATGTGAGGGAGTTTGCCTGGAAGAAGTGCTTTACTCTTATGTGTTTGTGTGGCCACACAGAAGCTAGAAAGTTTGGGGACATTCCGGGAGGAAAATCTGGGTTGGCTCGGATTGGGGTCATGGAGCCCAGTATTGTTGCTAGTTGCGAGTTGGAGCATGCTTTGTGGAAGCAACGCAGAGCGGGCCTATAAGGATATGTTTGGATGCTTTGTTCGGGATGTGATTGGAGGGTAGCCATGGTGCTGTCGCTAGGGGTGTTTCTGCTAACTGTTCTTCTAATTCTACCCATTTTTTAGTGGATGTATGGAGGTTCCAGTCAATTACTCTAGTAAGCAAACAGGCCCTGTAGTAGTTCGGCAGATCGGGTAGGCCTATGCCCCCTCTAGAGGTGGGTGCTGCAAGGAGTTCAAATTTTATGCGGGGGGCGTTTATTGTGCCAAAGGAATTTGGAGCACAAGGTTTTAAGTGTAGAAAAGAATGCTGGTGGTAGGTGGATAGGTATGGCCTGCATGACATAAAGAAGTCTGGGTAGGATATTCATTTTAAGAACTGCAGCTCTTCCAAACCAGGAGAATGAGGGATTATCCCATTTATGTAAGTCTCTTTTGATCGTATGTAGTATTGGCGAGAAATTTAAAGAGTACAGGTCTGTAAGTTGGGTTGGGAGTTGGATCCCAAGGTAAGATATAGCCTTGGTATTCCAAGAAAAGGGAAAGTTGGCTCGACATAACGCTACTGTCTCTGCTGGTAAGGAAACGTTTAGGGCATAGGATTAATCGAAGTTTATTTTAAGATTGGAAATAGCCTGAAAGTCTCTAAAGTCCTTCAGGAGATTTGGAAGGGAGATATGGGGTTCTGAAAGGGAAAGTAATATGTCGTCAGCAAAAGCTGAAACTTTGAACTCGCATTTCGGGGTTATAATACCTTTAATGTTGGGGTTGCTTCGGAGACGATTAAGAAATGGTTCCAAGGTGAGTACATATATGAGTGGCGAGAGGGGGCATCCTTGGCGTGTCCCATTCCTGACCGGGAAGGCATTCGACAGGTGGCCGTTGGCTTTCACTTGTGCAGCGGGATGTGCGTAGAGTGCGAGAATTAATTTGAGCATCTTGTCACCTAGACCTATCGATCTAAGAGTCTCAGACATGTAATCCCAGGCCACTCTGTCGAATGCCTTTTCTGCATCCATTGAGAGGAAGAAGCCTTTCTGATTGGAAGCCTTTAACTACGAATGAATGTTGATGGCTTTGATGATATTATCTCTGGCTTCCCGGCCAGGAATGAAGCCCACCTGGTCAGTGGAGATAAGTTGCGGGATAAGCGGGAGAAGGCGGTTAGATAGGATTTTGGCTAGAATTTTTGTGTCCACGTTGAGGAGAGATATTGGGCGATAATTAGAGACTAGGGTGTGGTCCTTCCCTTCTTTTGGCAGTACAGTTATGTGGGCTTCTAAAAGGCGATGTGAGGGGGTATTTCCTGAAGTAATGGAATTTAGTGCGGTTAAGAGAGGGGTGCTGAGAATGTTCAGGAATGTTTTGTAGTATACAGTGGTGAAGCCGTCCGGGCCTGGGCTCTTACCGTTTTTCATCTGCCTAATTGCTTGGGTGAGTTCCTCCCCGGAAATAGGTTTTTCCAGGGATATGGGTGTTTCTTGGGAGATTGGTTTGGGAGTGTATAGTGTCAGGAAGTCCCTGATGGTGGAGGTCCTGTGTTCTTGTGTATTTTTTTGCGGATTCGGTTGGGCTATGTTGTAAAGGGTGCGGTAGTATCGTTCAAAACATGATGCTATATCTCTGTTATCCGTGGCGAGAGATCCATCAGGCTTCTTAATTTGCCGGATAGTGTGTGTTGCTCTTTTCGCCTGCAACGCTCTGGCTAGGAGTGTTAGACACTTATTGCCGTGTTCGTAAAATAATTTACGGGATAGGGTAAATTTTTTTCTCAGGTTCTGGGATAGCTCATCGAGCAGGAGTGATCGTGCGTGCGTAAGATCTTGTAGGGTTAATGTAGCTTGTGATTTTTTATGTGCTGCTTCCAGCGATTTAATTTGGGTTAGCAGTTCTCAGATGCAAGCTTGTTTCAAACGTTTACGTTTGGCTGAAAGAGCTAGGAATTCCCCTCTAATCGAACATTTATGAGCTTCCCATTGCGTGATGGAGTGCGTGTCTGGTGTGTTATATATATGGAAGAACGAGTCTAGACATGATTGTATGTGGTCTAGATTGGCCTGGTCTGTCAGTAGAGAGGGGTCTAGGTGCCATATTTTAGATCTGTCAAGGGATTCTGGTAATGTGAGCGAGATGGATATGGGGTGGTGATCCGAGATATACATTGGTTCGATGTTAGCTTTGGTTAAGAGATGTAGATCCTGTTGGGAAATAAACAGATAGTCGATTCTGGAATACCTGTTATGGGGGGTAGAGAAAAATGAGTAGTCTTTTCCAGTAGGGTTAAGGGTACGCCAAGAGTCGTGTAGAAGTAAATTGTGTAATTGGGATTGGATTTGGCGTAAAGCTCTGTATGGGATAGATGAAGTCCCCGTTGAGGAGTCGAGGATGGAATTGAGGGGTGCATTAAAATCTCCGCCCAATATAACTAGTCCTGATTGGAATGAGGATAGAAGGGAGGCTATTTTGTGAAAGAATGGGACGTGTTTCACATTAGGTGCATATACATTGGCCAGAGTGATCGGTCTGTTGTGTAAGTGACCTTTGACCATAAGGTACTGGCCTTCCGGGTCTGTCAGTGCTCCGCAATTTCCAAGGGGCAGTTTTTTGCCAATAAGATAGAGACTCCTTTCGACTTAGCTGAGGGGTTTGTTGCGTGGAATGCTTTAGGGTAATGGTAGTTTTCTAGTTTTGGTAAGTTGTTTGATCTGAAGTGTGTTTCTTGTAAGAAAATGACGTCTGGCTTTTCATCATTGTGAGGACCTGCGATCGTTTTTTGGGCGTGTTTAACCCCTTTGCATTAAGGGAGATTATTTTGAGTTTGAGAGGGTTCGGTGAGATATTTGGATGGTTAATATCGGGTGTGATAGGAAGTAGATGGAGGGTTACTGGTGTGTAGTGCGACTGGGCGTTAATCGAGTGAGTGCTATGCCCAAAAGTAGGAGGAGGAGCGCGCGTGTGGGAGGGTATGAGGGGAGGGAATAGGCGGGATAAAAAATGGGAGAAAGAAAACAACTAAATAAATAAATTAAAAAAAAAAAAAAAAAGGGGGGGGGAGGGGTGGTTAAACCGGTCGAAGATGTAGGCCCGCTACTCTTCCTGAGTCAGTTGGAGATTACCGGATGTGTTCAGCAGATGTACAGAGTCTGCTGTGCGGGGGTTTCAAGGGTCGGTCGTGTCTAGCCTCGTCCCGTCTCAGAGGACTTATGTTCGTATGTCAGAGGATAGTCTAAATGTGATGTAGGGTGAGTGGAGAGAGAGTCCTTCAGTTTGTCAGAGGGGTGCATTGAGCATGTATTAAGGTATGGCAGTAACAATGTCAAGAGGGGGGGGCCATTCTTCTGTGGATATTAACTAGCATATACAAAATCAAATCAAGTATAATAAAATAAAATAAAGGCGGCCAAGAGCTTCTGGTCTTAAAAGTAACCGCAACAATTAACTTAAACCTTAACAGAATATGAAAGGACCAAGTGAGAAAAGATAACTTCAGTTAAACCATGGTTCTGCAAAGGAGAGGGACGTACCCACACGAGTCACCATAATTGGTGAAGTGGGGGCATACACCTGGGGGATCTTACTGAGGTGCATATCCTTGGGGGTGACTCGGGTATTGAGCTGGTTAAGGTGAGTATAGTTGTTATGTCCTTATAGCTTTTGGTAGGTGTCCAGGGTGCGAGCCTAGTGTAGTGCTGGAGCTATGGCTCTCTCTGTTGTGACGTAGTATTTGCCATTAAGGAGATGAAGATGTGTGTACAAAGCATCTCATAGGTCCGCATGTTCATACAATGACTCATATAGAGATTCCCAGGACAAGAGGGAGTTTGGTGGCCATGACTAGCTGCAAGGTTTGGTAAGGAGGCAAGGTTAGAATCTTGTGTGGGGCGCGGGTATGAATGCAGTTTGTGATACCTCCCCCCCGGATCTGAGTCCAGGAAAGCCCGGTGGTTACCGGGAGTGTCTCCACTATAACTCTTAACCCCCCCCCCCCCTTGGGTTTAGGAGGGGAAGCATGGGATGTGGTAGGGATCTCCCTCTTGTCCTGTGTATTCGGTGATATACCAAAAGGAATACAAACATACATATACTTGTATAAATGTACATGGCTGTAAGTATAGCATGGTGCTGATCTATTCAAATACTATAATGTCAGTTTCATTTTCATTTTCATACCCCCTCCCAGCTAAGGTGATGCCGGTGTCTTCCCGGAGCGCTGGCATATCGGTATAGGTCTTGCTGTTCCATGTCTGTGGTGAGCGTTGAGATCCGAAGTTATGCCGTGTTCTTAGCATACTGTATCTTTCTGTTGGGAGGGGGGGGGGCGAATCTCTTAAGTATCCGGGGTTTCCTGTCATGTTTTGATGTCCTCATATTTAGAACACCTATGAGGAGGCCCTGGCAAAAGTACATGTGTGAGGGTTTACTCATTTGTCAAGATGACCTGTGCTCGAGAATTGTACCCAGTTTGTGTACGGGTTATGTTTTGGAGGAAGGCTGTTGAGGTGCCATAAAAGACAATCCTCTCTTGGGTCTGCTAGGGGGAGGCGAAGGTATCTCTTAGGGTCTTGGAAACCTGAGGCATAGCTTCGGGAGTAACTCCCAGAAGCCAGTAGCTCTCCTTACTGGCGGGAAGCGTCTGTGGTAGAGGTCACGAGAGTCCGATTCAACAGATGCTCTGTTAGGTGCAAACATTAGGGGGATTAAGTTTTAGAGAGTAGGATTATGCGAGGATACCTAGGTGACCAGGGACTGTCATAAGAAACACATTGAACAGTCTTAACTAATAACTTCTTAACCATGTGTCTTAAGACTTACAGTTCATAGAGATGTAGAGTGGGATGAAGTGGGCCTGCAGATCCATGGCTGACATGAGCAGGAGTGTGCCTACATCAGGCCTCCTGCCGCGATCTTCTGTGAACTGGGGATGCCGAGGGGCTTCCGTTGGCACGGTGGTGTCTTGCCTGTGGTGGTGGTGAGGTTGGAGGTGATCTCTGGCGACGTGGTCTTTGCGCGTTCCATTCCATGGGGTCTTCTCCCTGGTCTGCAATCCGTGGGAGTGAACTGCGGTGCTCATTGTGCCAATCAGGTAGATGTGGTATGGGCACATTTAGTGTGCTGCAGAATTGTCGCAGGTCCTCCGGGACCCCAAGGAGTGCGGTGCGGCCCAATGCTGAGGCAGAGAGGCAAAAGGGGAATTTCCACCTGTAGGTGATATTTCTCGCTCGTAAGACGTCCAATAAGGGACGGAGATCTTTCCGATGTTGAAGGGTGATCGGCGACAGGTCTTGAAAAAGCTTAATTTCTGTGCCTTCGTGGAGGACCTGTCTTCTCTCCCTGGCGCGTTTGAGGATTTCCTCTTTCAGGGGGAAGTTTACTAGGCAACAAATGACGTCGCGTGGCGGATCTGTTTCTCTACCTCTGGGACGTAGTGCTCTATGCATGCGTTCAAATTCTATTTGCGAGTCATGAGGTCTGTCTAGTAAGCCATTAAAGATCGCTTATACGCATTGTTGGAGATTACTGGGATCGACATTTTCAGGGAGATTTCTGATCCTTATATTATGTCTCCGCCCCCTATTCTCAAGATCCTCTAAGTGCCTGCTCATCTCCCTGAGCTGTATGGCGTGGTGATCTGCGGTCCGCTGGGCTTGAGTAATGGCGGCTTCCTGCCTGTTTGTGACCTGTTCCACCCTGTCTAAATGTGTGGCCATTGCCTGTATGTCCAGCCTGAGTTCCCCTATTGCTGCAGCCAGTGTGCTTTTAATGTCAGTGGCAATTGACTGCATGTCATGAAGAAACAGGGGCTGAGCTGCGCTGGCTGTGTGGTGAGCTGGGTTGTGCTGGCTGATGGAAGAGCGCTCTGGGCTGTTGTTAATCGAGCGCGCTGTCTGAGATGGGGCCTGTGTAGGTGGCGGCATGTCCCGCTGTTGCGACCTGAAGATTGCGGGAATGCTGCTGCTCGGCTGGCTCTCTCCACCCCGCGGGGACCGGGACCTTGGCGCTGATGAGTTCCGGTCTCCCTTACCCATTTTGGGCTGCAGAAAATCCTCTGTGGAGCTCAGCTTGTTCCTCGGTGAGCGGGAGCTTGCTCGTTAGGCGGCCATTCACGTCCGGTGCCAAGCCACGCCCCCAACATTATAACTTTTGCGCAAAGCAATCAATAATCGCTTATTGCGATTTTTTTTACCAAAAATATGTAGAAGAATATGTATCGGCCTAAACTGAGGGAAAAAAAAAAAAATTCTATATTTTTGGGGGAATATTTAGTAGAACAAAAAGTTAAAAATAATGTGTTTTTTTCAAAATTGTTGCTCTATTTTTGTTTATAGCGCAAAAAATAAAAACCGCAGGGGTGATCAAATACCACCAAAAGAAAGCTCTATTTGTGGGAAAAAAAGGACATCAATTTTGTTTGGGAGCCATGTTGCATGACCGCGCAATTGTCAGTTAAAGCGACGGAGTGCCGAATCACAGTGCTCTGGTCTTAAGCCAGCAAAATGGTCTGAAAGTGGTAAATATCACTGCTCCCGATAAAAAAACGTTAGTTTTTAAAACTTTTTTTTGCATTGATCCATGTCCCCTGGGGCAGGACTCAGGTCCCCAAACACTTTTTATGACAATAACTTGCATATTAGCCTTTAAAATTAGCACTTTTGATTTTGAACGTTCGAGTCCTATAGACTTTAATAGGGTTCTAAAGTTCACACAAAGTTTAGGTCTGTTTGCAGGTTCTGGTGCGAACCGAACCGGGTGGTGTTCGGCTCATCCTTATGCCGCGTACACACGGTCGGAGAATCCGTCGGAATGTGTCTATTGGACCGCGTCGTCATATAATCCAACTGTGTGTGGTATGCATCGGACTGATTCCGTCTGAATCTCCGTCGGACCCAATTTTCCAACATGTTGGAAATATTTCCCGACCAACTGGGCCGGTCGGACGTAATCCGATCATGTGTAGAGAATTTTGATCGGACCAAGTGCCACGCATGCTCAGATAAAATTCCTACATCAAAGCTATTGGCTACTAACCTGAATCTAGTCCCATCGTAACGAAATTACGTCATCACGTTCTGAAAGATCGGATTTTTCAACAACTTAGTCCGACCGTGTGTATGCAACAGTTTCGGACACAATCCGTCAGACTAAATCTGACGGACAAAATTCGACGGATTTGGTTGTGGAAATCTCCAACCGTGTGTACAGGAGCTTAGCAGTAATAAAATACTGCATTATGCCCAATAGATGTAGGCGAGGAAATACATACATCTTTGTAGCATGAGATACAATTCTAGAGAATACTAGAGGGAATTAGCAAACACGTGTAACCATTGTCTATCTACTTCTCATACAAACAAGTATTGAATACACCTTTAATTGTGTGCAATTTGTTGCTTTTTATTTCCAAGAAATAATAACTTTCAGCTTCATTTTCCATGCTGCTCATCCACACTTTATTAATAAAAGTATTTAATGCATTTGGTAGAGGCTTCCCTTAGAGATAATGCAGTTAATGTAGCACATCAAGGTGATCTTAAAAATGTTAACGTTGGAGGAACTTGGACTAAATCAGCAGAAAGTGATTTGAAATATTTAATTGTAATAAAATAAAGAGGATAAATACAATGAATGTAGATGTGTTAATTAAGGCATGTAATAATAAACTGCGGAAACTAATGGGGTTTGATGTGTTCCTTGTGAACTCCGTAAAGTAGAAGTTGACTTCAGATTGCTGGTAATTTATTAATTATGTGATTGTTCTTCTACAAACAGACATACACAACCACATATATTTACACACATTTAGAGAAACACATACACATATATTCAAACACACACAAACATTTTTTTCTCCAGCTCAAATAGCTCCATGTTCTGCTCTCAATGTAGACATTTCATAGAAACTCTTCATTAAAATTCACTAATATTTTAAAGTGACTCTTACACTAAAAAAAAAAAAAAAAAAAAAATGCCAGTAAAAATACATGTCCTTATGGCCATCCCTACAATCTTTTCCCAGTTGCAGAGCTATATTGACAGGTAGACAATCAAGAAAATAGCTGGATGGCCGCACACCGAATTAACACCTTTATTGTTCAAAGTAGAGTAAAATCCCAAACAGTCGATCCATGGACAGAAGAGGTACAGGAACAAACACTAACATGTTTCACATCATAATGGATGCTTAATCATAGCTAGTAATCATAATCTGATTGGTTTAACATCATTATATATATATATATATATATATATATATATATATATATATATATCTGCAATCAAAAGTCAGAAGGGTTCCTCAGAGCCCCTCCTATAAACAATCAGATATGATTGAAAACAAATGTGCAAGAAAAGACATTAGGGGAACAGAAAATCACTAAGCATCAAGCTCAGGATACACTATCATTAACAATCACCAATTTTCTGTAACCATTGATAGTCCCTTTGCCACAATTCCATCAAAAAATTTATATATGCAACATTATATACATAATAAAAAGATAATGGTACACAAAACAATGTATTATTGGATTTGTGTTTTCAAATACTGCAGATCGCAAAAAACACGATTATGAATAGCAAAGTATGATTATATTAAATCAATTTAAATCAAAATTAATATTAAAATCAATGTCAATATTAAACTGAATCTATTTATATAACAGTGACATTAAAATGTGTGATCTTTTCATGTACAGCATAACTATCGTAAAAAGAGGACCCTATATTTGCAAAGAGCAAAAAGAGAAAAACTGAAGAAAAAAAAATAAAAGAGAAAAAAATATATAAGAAATATATATAAGAAAAAAAAAAAAAAAATATATATATATATATATATATATATATATATATATATATATATATATATATATATATATATAACATAATATATAACAAAATTGTATCTATAATATATACTTTAAGCCAAGATGTATTTTAAACAAGATGAAAGATAGATATATTGTATTGGATTTGATTCTATAAAGAAAATCAAATTAACTAAATATAACTAAATGAACTAAATTATATTCAATCAAGGTATGTTATATAAAAATTAAATCAAATCAAACATAATAAATACATATTAAAGATAATTGAAAATCATTAATTAACAAAAATGGATCAAATCAAAAATCCATGATCTAAGTGCCTGGAATGAACATAGATTATAAATATGGCATGTGAGAACAGAAAGGAATTCCAAAATTATTCATAGATTTGGGAAACGTCCCAATCAAGGTTTAAGCCTGCTGGCTTTCTGGTATTTAATTTAAATATTCAGAAAACTTCTTTCCTGCATAAAATGCCAAATTTATCGCCACCTCTAATGGGCTTGTTTATTTTCTCCATGCATTGAAAGACAAACCTGGATACATCTTTGTTGTGATGTTCAACCCAGTGTCTGGCTACATTTGTGGAATGTTTTTTTTCTATACCATAAAGATGATCATGTAAGCGATCCCATAGTCTACGAGTCATTCTATCTACATAGTGAACCTGGCATGTAGTAAATGTGATAACATAAACCACATATTGTGTGTTAAAATTAATGAAGGACCGGATCTCAAAGGATTTGTCTGTAGACACATCGTCACCCTTTTTAATAAATGTACAGTATGAACAACTGCCACACTTAAAAGTGCCTTTAAATTGTAACCAGTGTGCAGATGACCGCTCACTGGTATACAAACTGGGGAATAAATATCTGCCTAAAGTAGGTACCTTTCTCGAGGCGACCTGTATCCCATTCAATAGAATCTGTGAATAAGTGGGATCATTGGACAAAACTGGAAGATATTTCATAATAACTTTTCTTTTTTTCTCAAACACCTTACACGACAGGTAACTGGCAAGCGGCTGCTGCAAACGCGGAGTAGGTGGCATTAAATGCCTATTGTATCCATGTTTTTTTTTCCGAGTCATGATTTTACTGCCCATGAGGTGAGTCTCCTGCAAGAGGACTAGTTGAGACGAGTGGGATTTTAGGTACTGAAACAAAAGGGTTCTTTTAAACTTTGAATTTAGGCCCCTGACGTTCCACGAAAGAACAGTAAAGGAGGCATTATCAGCCATGGTGATGATAGATCTAAGGTAAGTCAGAAAGAAGGGATAAGAGTATCAGAGGATAACTAATGAGCAGCACAATCACAGCAAAGTAGCACCATAAAATTTTAGCATACAAACTGATAGAAAACAAAACTCCTAACTGCACCTGAGTGCATACCCTGCTCATATGTAACAGCCCTCCAAAAACTAGGAAGGATGTAGATAGGAGCCTCATACCCAAAACAATTAGAACAAAAACTGTTAAAGCTATTAGACTAAGTCCAGTGTGGCACTAGGGAAGGCATGTGTGACCAAATAACCGATTGACAGTTGACAATTGACAGTGCCAGGTGGTGTAAGGGGGGGTTCAGGGACTAGGGTTGTCTTGTGAGAACCCAAAAGACCCTGAAAGTCTTATGTCTAGTGTAACAAACTTGTGAGATTTGAGGCAGTCAGAGCTCCACTAGCTGAATACATGGCAGCAAAAGGGGAAAACGTAAAGGAGGAAACTGGAGTAGGCACGATGACACACC
Source organism: Lithobates pipiens (assembly GCF_037356315.1). Taxonomy (NCBI): domain Eukaryota; kingdom Metazoa; phylum Chordata; class Amphibia; order Anura; family Ranidae; genus Lithobates; species Lithobates pipiens. The sequence goes on from NW_027507784.1 coordinate 75,776,561, forward strand.
ATGAGCAAAGGAGGAACCACAGCAATGAGAAAACAGAATTTTTTTCAAAAATAAGTGTTTAAAAAGGCATCTCAAATGAAAGTTGACATACTTCAACAGGCGTCAAGCCAATCTGCAGCTGCTTCAGGGGTGTCAAAGAAACTGACCAGATCTCCATCCACGACCGGCATTCTGCTGGGATACAGTAGACTGAAATGGATATTCTTGTCACGGAGCCTCTTACGAACATCAGTGAAGGATCTGCGGCATTGCTGTTTTTTCTGTGAGTAGTCGGGGAAGAAGAGGAGTTTGGTGTTTTCAAACTTCAGTTCAGGGGTTGCTCTTGCAGCAGCCAGTATGCAATCACGGTCCCTGTAATTCAAGAGACACAGCAGGAAATCTCGTGGGTTGCCTGGAGCAGGAGGTGTCGGCGGGACCCTGTGTGCCCGTTCAACCACATACGTGGATGGCATATTTCCAAGATTAAACTGGGAAATCATCAATTGCTTGGCAAACTCCACGGGCTTGTTTCTCTCTGCCCTTTCTGGCAAGCCCAGAATTCTCTCCGAGCTGGAGGTGATGGCTGCTAGGATCTCTGCTCGGGATGGAGAGTCAGCAGCCTCCTGGCCCCGGAGAGGTCTGCGTGCTGACAGACATGATGGAGAGTCAAGGCGGCATTTGTGCAAGATGGTGGCTGTGGAGGAGAGGTGAGGAAGAGAGGGGTTCGAGGTGTTGTGCTGCTTACACTGTGCCATCCGAAGCAGACTGAAAAGGTCACACGATAGTCCAGGGAGAAACCTGAGTATTGCAGGTGGGTGAGAAGTCCTCCAATAGTGCAGGATATTTCATATGGAAATGTCAGGATCAGGAGCTCGACTACCTCACGTCTGCTCACTTTCACATCTGGCCACGCCCCCCTGCAACATGTACTTTGCATGGTTTTATTTACATGTGTAGTTTTTGTTATATTTAGTAACTGGATACCTTATCATTTTTATGTGAATTTTGTACCAATAAAATATATATATATATATATATATATATATATATATATATATATATATATATATATATATATATATATATATATTTTTTTTTTATCACAATAAAGTTTATTAGAAAGAATAAGGTAAATACAAAAGGTAAAATGCGTCACAGAAAAAGTATAACAGTAAGGAAATTATGGACATTGAGATTGGTCAAGTAATCTTAGTAGTATATCAAATGAAAACAATCACATATGAAAATAGATTATAACAACTATTATATAAGTAAGAGGGAGGGTTTTTCTATTTGTGTGCTGGTACCCCCAACTCTTTACCATTTAGTTAGTTATTTGGAGGCTTTTCTGCCATTAGGTAAGTAAAACAGTAGTGCACAAAATCAAAAATGGAAACAAAAAACAAAACTGGTGCCCCGCAGGAAGCTATGGCTCTTCATCTTTGACTTTTATGTCTATATAGGTGGTATTTACTGTGTTGTTTTACTTTTCTATGTGGGCACATTTGTCTCTATCTATCTCTAAGTCTCTATTGTATGTGTAGGTAATTCCTTATAATACATATTTTATTGTGTTGGATGGTGTTCCCAGGGAAAACATTTTGATTACGGGTTAGATTCCACTATTTTTTCTTTTCTTGGGTGTTTAGCTAAACACATCTAAGGTATTGAACATTTTGCTCTTGAAAGTGGGCAGCACAGTGGTGTAGTGGTTAGCACTCTCACCTAGCAGTAAGAAGGGTCGCTGGTTCAAATCCCAACCACGACGCTACCTGCCTGGAGTTTGCATGTTCTCCCTGTGCCTGCGTGGGTTTCCTCCGGGTGCTCCGGTTTCCTCCTACAGTCCAAAGACATGCAGGTAGGTTAATAGGCTTCTGTTCAAAATTGGCCCTAGTATATGAATGGAGACCTTGGATTGTGGGCTCCTTGAGGGTAGGGACCGACATGAGTGTGCAATGTACAGGGATGGGGACAATTGTAGACACTCACTCAGATTGAACTGGATGGACAGGTGTCTTTATTCAACCTAACTAACTATGAAACTATGAAAGCTTATACACATTTGGCAGACAGTAAGGGATTTAAAAAGTCTACTTTTTTCTTCTTTAGAGGGTGTTTTTTCCTTGGAAAGGGGAGGGGGTGTATTTAGAGTAGGTTAGTTCTTTGTATTCATGTTTATTCTTTATTTTTTGTATTTGATTATTATTTGTTTATTGGCATTCTAAAAAAATATTTTATTTTACAACTGTGTGCTTTTTGCATTTTCTTTCTATGAAAAAATGCAAATAAAGCTATGGAGGCATTTGAGCTCATTGCATCCTTACAACACACCAAAATACTTTAAAATGACCTTCCCCAATGACTTATGCCGCATACACATGACCAGACTTTCCGGCAGAATAGGTCTGATGGAATCATTCCGTCGGATAGTCCGATCATGTGTGGGATAGTCCGATAGTTTTTCTTAAAAATTCAGACGGACCTAGAAATAGAACATGTTTCAAATCTGTCCAACAGACTCGATTCCTATCGGGAAAACCGTTTGTCTGTATGCTGGTCCGACGGACCAAAATACGACGCAAAGGCAGCTATTGGCTACTGGCTATTGAACTTCCTTTTCTAGTCTCGCCCCCAATTCCGTTTGTTTGGAAGTCCGTCGTAACTCCATCGAAAGTCCGTCGGGAAGACCGTCAGACCTTTTCTGCCGGAAAGTCCGGTCGAGTGTATGCAGCATCAGATTGAATTTGTCAAAATGCCAAAACGTTTGTCAAAAATTCTTTATGATCCCCCGAATTTAAAGATTCCACAGATTTAAAGCTGAACTAAACTCTCTCCAACTATTTTTAATCCTTGTGCTGATACTTATCAGTTGCTTCCTGGGTTTCTGGCCTGCAACAAATTAACCACTTACAGACCTTCCACCATCGTTATACGTCGGCACTTTAAAGAGGAGTATCCTCTTCAGCGGGCGGGCAGTCCACTTTCAGATAAAAGTGGTCTCTGCAGCAGATTCGCCACAAGATCACTTTTTTAATTTCCAGGGGGGAGAAAGGTAAGGCTAGGTCAGCAGCTTGAGAAGGGGACAGGGAGGGGAGGGCAACGTTAGAGAGAAATGTCTGGATAGTCGCCTCAGTGGGCTGCGTCTCAGTCGTGGAGTCTTTTAAGTTATACAGTTGTTGATAAAATGCGCCGAAGCAGTTGGCTATGTCTTTGGGATTAGTCAATCTGTTGCCTTTAGAATCTATTAGATGGGAGATTGTGGATTGGGCTGTCCTGTGTTTGTATTGTTGGGCCAGAGCTTTCCCTGATTTATTACCTTGGGAGTACCAGGTTAGCTTAAGTTTTCGTAGATAAAATTCATGTTTGTTCTGAAGATAAGTACTCAGTTCTGACCTCAGTTTACTGAGTTCTGCGTGAGTAGAGGCAGAGGGCGAATTCATATTACTCTTCTCTAGAGACTTTATTCTATCTAAAAGGGGCGTTAAGGGTCGCTGAGCGCTTTTTCTTCTCCTGAGCCCCTAGCTTCAATAGAATCCCCCGTAGGACCGCTTTATGAGCGTTCCAGCATGTGGTGGGATTGGGGACAGAGTGTTGATTTAGAGCGAAATAATCGTCTATGGCAGTCTTGACCTGTTCCCTAATGTCCTTAGCGCTGATCAGGTTGGGATTCAGACGCCAAATTGTGAATGGGGTGGTAAGAGGGGAGAGATTGAGAACCATAGAGATGGGGGCATGATCAGACCATAATATTACGCCAATATTAGTGGACGCAACTGCTTGTAGCAGCACTTTGGATGTCAGGAACAGGTCAATCCTGGAATATGATCTCTGGGCATTAGAGTAGAACGTATAGTCTCTCTCAGTACCATGTTGATACCTCCAAGGGTCATAGAATTCTTCCAGATGTAGAAAGGAGGAGAGGGTGGAGGACCGTCTCCTTTGGGGGGATGAGGAGTCAAGTGCGTAATCTGGTACCGCGTTGAAATCCCCGCATAAAATGATTTGATCTTTCGGGTAGTGTTGTATTTTGGCAAGAATGGACTTAACAAAGGGCTTTAGGTGAGTGTTAGGAGCATAAATGTTCACAATTACCAAGGGTTTGTTATTAAAACAAGCGGTCAGAATTAGGAACCTTCCTTCGGGGTCTTGCTCTACATTGGAAACTGTGAGCGCCACCGTACTGCGATCAGTACTCCTCTAACTTTTTTGTCTGTGTGGGAATGAAAGATGTGGGGGTATCGTTTATTAGTACATTGTGGAGGGTTCCGGGAGGATAGATGGGTCTCCTGTACGCATAGAATATCAGATCGGGAAGTCGCTGCTTCCTTCCATAAGAGGGATCGCTTGAAAGGGCTATTTAGTCCCTTAACATTAAGGGATGTGATTGTAAGGGACATGAGCTGCTAAGGTCAGTTGTCAAAATGGTACTGAGGTTGACGGACCTTTACAGAAAAACAAATTACAAACAGTAGCTCTGTATACAGAGAATGAACACAAGAACCGTTGACTTTGAGTAGAGATAATCAAGTATTGTAACAGTAACACAAGAAAAAAGAAGAACAAGAACGAAACTGTAATATATAAAACAATCAGTATTGAAGCTTCTATATCGATGACCGGGAGATATAGAGGCGTAAGCCAAGGACTCAGATAGTTCCAGAGGGAACAAAAAGTGTCTGGAAATTAGCTGTGATGGTGAATTGGGAGTACAGGAGTGGGTAATGCCGTGTGCGTGGCACACAGTGGCAGTTCGGCGTGGGGGGTTTCAAAAGAAATAAAGCAGACATCCACTTTTACCTGTTAAGTCAAGCACCTGTTAAGAAGGGGGGGTGCCCAGGGGGGAGGCCCCCCAGTTTTCGGAGGTTCAGGATTTAATTTTTGTAGCCCATTTAGAAGGGATCTTTGCAGATCTAGTATTCAGAGGCGGAGCCGGGAGTGCGTGAGGGGCGATGCCCCAATTAAGTAACTGTTTGAATCCGTCTTTGGGGGTCAGAAATGCGACTTGTTGTTGCTGGTAGTTTACAAGAAGCTTGGTGGGAAATCCCCATTTATATGCGATTTTGTGTTCTATGAGTATCGCAGTAATTTGTGAGAAGGCCTTGCGTGCCTGTGAGGTGGCGGCTGAGATATCATTATATAGTTGAATCTTAGCAAAGGGATCAGGGAGGTTGCGTATGGTTCTCGCGGCCCTCATAATCTGCTCCTTACTATTAAAGAAGTGTATCCTAGCCAGGATATCTCTGGGTATTGAGTCAGGCAGGTGCTGTGGTTTATGGATTATATGCGCTCTATCAGTGAGGAGATCCTGCGGCGTAAGGGCCGATATGATCTTGTGAAACAGCTGGTGCAAGTAGGGGACAATATCAGGGGTGACACAGTCTCTGGGACTCCCCGGATCTTGATATTATTCCGCCTCGAGCGGTCCTCGAGGTCTGCGACTTTAAGACGCAGTTGGCGGATAGCTGTAGTATGTTCATCTTGAATGTCAACCACAGTGTTATGGGAGCTAGTAGCAGCAGAGAGATGGTGCTCAATGTGATCTATGCGGTCTTCCATGTCATCCACTCTGTCCATCAAATGGTTAACGGAGGATCTGAGCTCTTTCTGCATGTCTGCTTGTAATGAGAGTAGCATGGCTTTCAGTGTATGTTCAGAAGCAGGGCTGTCTGAGGTATTGTAAGCAGCCAGCGAGGAGCTAGAGTCACCTAGTGCTACTGTGGGACTACAGGTGCCAGCGCCATGTTGCTTCTTCACTAGAGGAGGCTTAGAGGGAGAGTGTGCTGGGGAGATTGCTGCTCTCTTACCTCTGTCAGCCGGTGACATGGCGAGCGAACGCTGCTGTTCTCCAGAATCCTCCATATCAGAGAGGTGATCCTCGGGTGTCTGCTGAGATGTGAGGCCTTCATCCCGGTCGGCGCCATCTTGGGCCTGCACGCCGGCCGGCTTCATGTAAAAATCTGTAAGTTTCCTCGCTCCGTGGGCGGCGGTTCTGCCTCGGGTCATGTCCCTGGTGGTGCGGGGTGATCCCTGGAGCTCCGTGGGATGGATTGCGGTATCGGATGGCGCTGGATGCTGATCGTTGCTGTGTGGATGTGTGGAGCTCAGCACTTATGCGGCCATTCCGGTCAGCGGCCAAGCCACGCCCCCCCACAAGATCACTTTTATTAGCGGCGGGAGAGAGCCCCCCCTCCCGCCGTGCTCCAGTGCCCTCTGCCGCTTACCGGAGCCACCAGAAGAGGCGGAGGCGATCAATTCCGCTCCTCTCTGTGGTATGGAGCTGAGTAAGGGGAAGATGGCCCACTTGTCTCCATACCATTGCAGGGCGGAAGCGATGTCAAAACGTCACTTCTGCCCATAGCTCTTAAAGGGACATTTTTTTCAAATTACTTTTTTTCTTTTTATATTGCATTTTAGTGTAAATATTAATTCTGAGGTCTTTTTTGACCCCAGATCTCATATTTAAGAGGTCCTGTCATGCTTTTTTTCTATTACAATGGAAGTTTACTTTCCTTTTAATAGGAATAAAAGTGACACATTTTTTTTTTTTTAAAGAACAGTGTAAAAATAAAAAATAAAAGGTAAAATAAATAAGAATTTTTTTTTTTTTTTAAACGCGCCCTGTCCTGTCGAGCTCACATGCAGAAGCGAAGGCATATGTGAGTAGCGCCCACATATGCATTCAAACCGCACATGTGAGTTATCACCATGATCGTTAGAGCGAGAGAAATAATTCTAGCCCTAGACCCCCTCTGTAACTCAAAACATGCAACCTGTAGAATGTATTAAATGTCATATATGGAGATTTTTAAGACTAAAAGTTTGTCGCCATTCCACAAGCTGCCGCAACTTTAAAGTGTGACATGTTGGGTATCAATTTACACAGTGTAACATCATCTTTCACAATATATAAAAAAAATTGGACTAACTTTACTGGTGTCTTATTTTTTAATTCCAAAAAGTATATTTTTTCCTAAAAAAAGTGTGCTTGTAAGACCGCTGCGCAAATACGGTGTTACAAAAAGTATTGCAACGACCGCCATTTTATTCTCTATGGTGCTAGAAAAAAAATATAATGTTTATGGGTTTGAAGTAATTTTCTAGCAAAAAAAATGATTTTAACTTGTAAACAAGTTTGAAAAATAGGCCCGGTTCTTAAGTGGTTAAGTCATACATCCCTGGAGTATTCGTTTTATTTATTGAAATCCATCTGCCCTTAGCTCATGGCTGAGCTAAGGGCAGATGGATTTCAGGAAGCTAATCCTACATTAATCATCTGCTCTTAAGCTTCGTACACACGATTGGATTTTCCGCAGACAAAGCCTCAGACTTTTGTCTGAAGGGCATTGGCCCAAAACTTGTCTTGCATACAAACGGCAAGAAATTGTCTGCCAACAAACACAAATGTAGTGACATACTAGATGTACTATGAGCCGATAAAGAGGAAGCTTAATTGTCATGTGCCACCCTTTGGGCTCCTGCTAATTTCATGTTAGTAGAAGTTTGGTGAGTGTTGATTTGTGCTTTTCAGTTTGCGCTTTTCAGTGTGCACTTTTCATTTCACGCTTTTCATTTTGTGCTTTTCATTGTATGCTTTTCTATTCATTTCTGAATGCCCTTCATCAACCAGCCATGGTGCGGAGTTGGAGGAGGTAATGTGCTATTTATTATTGGGCTCTGAGTTATTGCTTTGACCCAAGTCCAGTCCAGGATTTCTTGGATCAAAAATTGGTTGCTTTATTAATCGTGACCAATTATGTCATATGCCTTTGCTGCTGGAGCTCCAGGAGAATAATCCGGATGATTTTCGGCATTATCTCTGGATGACGGACCCCTGCTTTCACCAACTCTTGGCATTGTTGACCCCCTATATTAAGAAGCAGGACACATGCATGAGGCTTTTATTTTATTTTTTGGATGAATAATAATGATTTGATTTGTTATGTTTTCTATATTTTTGGATGCATAGAATGCACTTTTTGGTTAAGTTCTATTGGAAGTTAGCATGTCTAATTTTATTTGTTTTCTTTTTTAATGCAAAATTAAAAAAATGTGTAGAATAATACTTGGCTATGTGTTTTACTTCAAATGACAGTTTGGGAGTAGGTAGTTACATTTTAAAAAATACAATGTAACATTAACAAGGGACACCAACATAGTTGTATCTTTGATCTTAAAAACTACGGGTTAATGGTGTTGTGGTAACTTGCACCAAAAAACAATAACAAGCATAATAATATTATTCTTGATATCACTAGAAAAAAAAACCTTTGAAAATTTGTTTGCAATAACTCCATCAGTGTCACCATCAAAGCAGCTTCATTATTATCCTATTAAAGAAGAAGAGAATGTGCACTGCATTTTGAGATTTCATAATTTGCCACGTCACAAATGTTAATTCTCCATTAAAAACGCTAGTTTACAAGACCGATTGCTTCTGGCTCATCCTTGCTTCCAAGCATGCATGTTTTACTTTGGGCTTTTGTCTGACGGACTTGTGTACACACGATCGGAAAATCAGACAACAGACATTTGTCCATGGAAAATTTATAAGCCTGCCATCCAACATTTGTCCACGGAAAATCCAACAACAATTGTCCGATGGAGCATACAAACGGTCAGATTTTCCACCAATAGTCTGTCATCACACAATTCCCGTTGGAAAATCCAATCGTGTGTACAAGGCTTAAGTCAAGATGTCCACAGCTGCAAATGCAAGGGGTGTTTTTCAAAGTGATTTATCTGAAAATAATGCATGGTGACAAGGATGGATGGATGAGCTTGCAGCGAACATTAAAAAGGAATTTAAATATTTTTTTAAGCTTGTGGTGCTCATATACAGATCAGTTCCCCTTTAATGTTCCACCTATGATGTGTAGTGTTCTAAGGTGCCTGCATCATTCAGATATCTTTTTTTTTTCTGCTGGCGATTCCCTGTAAAGTAAAAACAATCATAGCATCTGTTAAGAATGTCCCCTTCTGCCACATTCCGGTGCTTCTACCAGTAAGCCAGAGAATGAATCAGCCGGTGATGGCCATGTACTATAGAGCTGACCAAAAGTCCCCAGCCATTTCTATGACCTTTGGAGGCTGGCAGATATAAACACTGCCCTTTTTTGGCTGGGGAGCTGAGATTGTTTTTTTTGTTTTTTTATCTCAAGCTTTCCAGCCTAGAGCAGTGATCTGGAGATCTGGGGACTTATAGACCCCAGATCTCACTGTAAAGAGTACCTGCCATGCCCCATTCCTATTAAAATTAATAAAACTGATAAAAAAATTATTTTGTAAAGTCACTAAAGTGGCTTTACATGTATGTAATGCAGATATCTAGCCATTATCAAAACTCATAGTGTTTGATAGAAATGAAAAGGATAAATACAGTTTCTGACACCGCAGCTGTCACGTGATCCCTAGTGCTGGCCAGACTAAATCTACGGAGAGAAGCATTAGGTGCCAAGATTTACCAGTGACATCAGCCAGCTAGCAGAAGGGAATATCTGCCCTTCCTGCTTCTCTCCATAGATCTAGGCCAGCCAGCAAAGGGGATCACGTGGCTGCACAGCTGCAGTGTCAGAAACGTTATTTATCCTTTTCATTTCTTACAAACACCTACAGTTTTGATAATGGCTGGATAGCTGCAATACATACATTGAAATGTGCTGCATTATACAGTGGAATAGAGGATGGAATGGCGGGGAGGAAATGCTCTCATGTGGACAGGGAGGAGAGACTGTCAGAGGAGAGACAAGGCTGCGAATGACAGAGACACATAGCCTAACCACTGTAGTCAGGGCTCAGCAGCCATGATTAGCATGGTCAGCAGAGGCAGGGGGAATCAAGAAATGGCAGGATCAACCAGGTTTATTACACGTTAGCAAGAGAAGAATTGCACAGTACAAGCAGCACAAGCACTGCGCTGTTATTCATGCCTTAAAAGGAACAAGATCTTAGTTTTTGTTTTGTTTTTGGGGGGGTTAACAAAAAACTTTTAGGGGAAAGTGTCAAAATAAATTTGTTTTTATAAAAAATGTAAATAAAATAAACAATAAAAAAAAAGTAACGTGCCCTTGTGCTTGCACACAGAAGTGAACGCATACATAGGTTAGGTATCTATTTACTCAGCATACCATCATCTTTAACATAAAAACTTTAACTTTAAAAACAAATACCGTTTGCCATAAAAAATTACAATGGCCGCCATTTTATTCCCTAGGGTCTCTGCTATAAAAAAATTTATATATAATGTTTTGGGGTTCTGATTAATTTTCTAGCAAAAACATGATGATTTTTACATGTAGGAGAGGAATGCCAGAATTGGCCTGGTATGCAAGTGGTTAAAGTAGGCCTAATACATTTTAAAACTGATGGTAGGTATGGAGAAGCTACAAGTATACATATATATAAGGGTAGATTTTGAGTGTTCTCATTACTGATATATGCAATGAAAGCAACAACCTTATCATAAAATTATACTAAACTAGCAGAATGGAAACTCAAAATAAGCAATCCATTTCATTCTGTGTTCCATTTGTCCTACAATCAATATAGTTGTTTGATTTACATGTCCTTTAAAGTTCCATAAGGCTCTTGAAAACTTTTTGATAAAAAAAGTATAAAACAAAATGGAGTTTAACAAGAACAAGTATTTTCTTTCCTTTTAGGGTGTAAAAGGTACAAGCGTATGAAAGCCCACTGGCAAAATAAATAAATAAAGAAATAATACACATTCGAAGAAAGCAGTGTAAAGCTTTGTAATAAAAGAAGACAGCTGAAAAATGCTTTGCAACTTTAGTAAATTCCCAAGGAACCTGCTAATTGGACTCAAGAGATATGCTAATCAACAGCTAGGTACACGGTATAGGAGAGATGCTTAAAAAAAAAAGAAAAAAACTACACGATATTTTATTCAAATAGATTATTTTCTAAGATTGTATTGCCAAACTATCCAGAAACTTGTCTCCCCGGTGAATAGTTTAATATGAATTTAAAATTAGCTCTCTGCAGTGTAAGACTGCAAGCGTTAGGTGATGTTACAAACTCAGTTTGGCCCCAGTCATTACTGAAATATATTGTATATCTGTATTTCTTGGAATTTATGTGGAGCTGCTTCAAAGTAATTCTTGCATTCTCTAGTACGGTAAGGACAGTTTTTATACTTGAAGCCTTAAAAGAAGATGAGTAGCCTACATGAGAGACAATAACTGTAGCCACGTTTACCTACTATCACTCTGTAAGACAAATTGTGAAAGGCTTGGCAGTGCATTGGCGGTGGTATGTAAAGTCTCAGTTAAAAAAATAAAAATAAAATGTTATACTTACCTGCTCTGTCCAGTGGATTCACACAGGGAAGCCCCAATCCTCCTTTTCTCGGGTCCCTCTTCGCTGCTCCTGGCCCTTCCCTCCTGTTCAGTGCCCCCACAGCAAGCAGCTTGTTATGGGGGCACCCCAACCAAGCTGCATCTCCGTGTGTCTATTTAGTAGACATGTGCAGAGTAAAATATTTCGTTTCGGAATTTTGTTTTCGTCCGAAAACTTAATTTATTTAGTTACTCCCGAAATTCGTTTTTATTTATTTCATTTTTCGTGCAAAATTGCATTCGTCCGAAAATCCACATGAATTACGGTCGAATCTGTCTTTGAAGGCTTATGGTGTCTGTCGAATGTATAAAGAAGATTCGACGGAGCTAGTATATAGCATACTTTAGAACCCTATTAAAGTCTATGGGACTCCAACGTTCAAAATCTAAAGTGCTAATTTTAAAGACTAATTTGCAAGTTACTGTCCTAAAAAGAGTTTGGGGACCCGGGTCCTGCCCCAGGGGACATGGATCAATGCAAAAAAAAGTTTTAAAAACAGCCGTTTTTTCGGGAGCAGTGATTTTAATAATGATTAAAGTGAAACAATAAAAGTGTAATATTCCTTTAAATTTCGTAGGGGGGGGGGGGTGTCTATAGTATGCCTGTGAAGGGGCTCATGTTTCTGGTGCTTAGAACTGTCCCTGCACAAAGTGTCATTTATGCAGGAAAAAAAGTCCTTTAAAATCACTCGCAGCTATTATGAATTGTCGGCTCCGTAATACAGAGAACACTCATTGAAAGTCATTGATAAAAAAATAAATAAATAAAGAAATAAAAAAGCGTGGGGGTCCCCCATATTCAATTACCAGGCCCTTCAGGTCTGGTATGGATATTAAGGGGAACCCTGCCTCAAATTTAAGAAAAAATTTGACGTGGGGTTCCCCCTAAATATCCATAACCAGACCCTTCAGGTCGGGTATGGATATTAAGGGGAACCCCACGTCAAATTAAAAAAAAAATTGACGTGGGGGTCCCCCTAAAAATCCATACCAGACCCTTTATCCGAGCACGCAACCTGGTAGGCCACAGGAAAAGAGGGGGGACGAGAGAGCGCCCCCCCTCCCTCCTGAACCGTACCAGGCCACATGCCCTCAACATTGGGAGGATGCTTTGGGGGTCTGTGACCCCTCAAAGCACCTTGTCCCCATGTTGATGAGGACAAGGGCCTCATCCCCACAACCCTGGCCGGTGGTTGTGGAGGTCTGCGGGCGGGGGGCTTATCAGAATCTGGAAGCCCCCTTTAACAAGGGGACCCCCAGATCCCGCCCCCCCGTTTGAAATGGTAAGGGGGTACAAAAGTACCCCTACCATTTCACAAAGAAAGTGTAAAAAATAGTTAAATAAAACAAACAAACTTTTGAAAAATTCCTTTATTAAAAATAAAAAAAATAAAAAAAAGATTCCAGCGGTGGTAATACACTCTTGCTATCCAGCGACGGACGGTCATCTCTCCAGCGATGGCTCATGTCATCCAGCGCAGCGAATACATCCTTCTTCTGTCTCCACGGAGGAGACACTGCAAGGATTCCGGCGGCCTGACGTTTCTTATATACGGAGGGCGGGGCCACCCGTCACCTGACCCCACCCCCCTCTGACGCAAGGGGAAACCCGGGGTTCCCTGTGACGTATGGGTGACCCCGCCCCCTCTGATGTAACGGAAACCTGCCTGTGTTACATCAGAGGGGTGCGGGGTCACCCATATGTCACAGGGAACCCCGGGTTTCCCCTTGCGACCGAGGGGGGTGGGGTCAGGTGATGGGTGGCCCCACCCTCCGTATATAAGAAACGTCAGGCCGCCGGAATCCTTGCAGTGTCTCCACCGCGGAGACAGAAGAAGGATGGATACGCTGCGCTGGATGAGATGAGCCATCGCTGGAGAGATGACCGTCCGTCGCTGGATAGCAAGAATGGATTACCACCGCTGGAATCTTTTTTTTATTTTTAATAAAGGAATTTTTCAAAAGTGTGTTTGTCTTATTTAACTATTTTTTACACTTTCTTTGTGAAATGGTAGTGGTACTTTTGTACCCCCTTACCATTTCAAACAGGGGGGGGCGGGATCTGGGGGTCCCCTTGTTAAAGGGGGCTTCCAGATTCTGATAAGCCCCCCGCCCGCAGACCTCCACAACCACCGGCCAGGGTTGTGGGGATGAGGCCCTTGTCCTCATCAACATGGGGACAAGGTGCTTTGAGGGGTCACAGACCCCCAAAGCATCCTCCCAATGTTGAGGGCATGTGGCCTGGTACGGTTCAGGAGGGAGGGGGGGGCGCTCTCTCGTCCCCCCTCTTTTCCTGTGGCCTGCCAGGTTGCGTGCTCGGATAAAGGGTCTGGTATGGATTTTTAGGGGGACCCCCACGTCAATTTTTTTTTAAATTTGACACGGGGTTCCCCTTAATATCCATACCAGACCTGAAGGGTCTGGTTATGGATATTTAGGGGGAACCCCACGTCAAATTTTTTCTTAAATTTGAGGCAGGGTTCTCCTTAATATCCATTCCAGACCTGAAGGGCCTGGTAATTGAATTTGGGGGACCCCCACGCTTTTTTTTAAATTTATTTATTTATTTTTTTATCAATGACTTTCAATGAGTGTTCTCTGTATTATGGGAGCCGACAATTCATAATAGCTGCGAGTGATTTTAAAGGACTTTTTTTCCTGCATAAATGACACTTTGTGCAGGGACAGTTCTAAGCACCAGAAACATAAGCCCGTTCACAGGCATACTATAGACACCCCCCCCTCCCCACGAAATTTAAAGGAATATTACACTTTTATTGTTTCACTTTAATCATTATTAAAATCACTGCTCCCGAAAAAACGGCCGTTTTTAAAACTTTTTTTTGCATTGATACATGTCCCCTGGGGCAGGACCCGGGTCCCCAAACACTTTTTAGGACAGTAACTTGCAGAATCTTTTCTCTCTGTCAAATCTTTTTTCTCTGTCAAATATTTTCTCTATATAATCTTGGACTAATAGAGGTAAGGTTAGGCACATTGGACCACAGGTTCTATAGACAGATTGTTATTGTCAGAGTCATGTCGAATCTCCTATTCTATATCGAACTGTTGTAACAATGAAAACGAAAATAAAGCATTTATTTATGTCGGATCTTTCGTTTTTCGGATTTTGTGCTTTCGTTATCGTTTGTCAAAACGAAAACGAAAATAGCTGAAATTCGGACGAAAATGCATTCGGACGAAAATGAATGCACATGTCTACTATTTAGACACAGAGCTGTTGTTTGGCCTCACCCCCCCCTCTCTCTCCTTATTGACTAACTGACTTTGATTGACAGCAGCGGGAGTCAATGGCATCGCTGCTGTGTCTCAGCTAACCAGGGAGAATTCCGGATGGCTGAGGGACTCATGGATATAGCTGAACAGAGATGGGGCTGTGGTAAGTATTAGGGGGCTGAGGGGGGTGCTGCACACGGAAGGCTTTTTATCTTAATGCATAGAATGTATTAAGATTAAAAACCTTCTGCCTTTATAATCACGTTAACCACTTTCTGTCCTTGTTTTTTAAAGCTGGTATTCAGCCTTTAGGTAAATGTGATCCAAGCATCTCTACAGCCACCCAACCACTTGTACAGGGCTTGGTAAGGGGGCCCTCTCCTGCCCACCTCCTGCCCCATGCATTTGTAGGCTCTCCTATTCCTTCAGGGGGTCTGGTACTGCTGTAAATGATAGTGCCAGCTACCTACAGGGGAGATGTTGTAAGATCCATTCCCCCAATGCCCCCTGTGATGATTGACGCCAGAAACAACAAATATTGTGTCACTTCTGGTTTCAGTTTTGTGTTCCCCAGTCCAGTAAAGCAGAGGATGCAGTCAATCAAACAGATCTTCATTTGATTTCATTCCTTGGAAGGAGAGGAAGAATCAGGGGTCTAATAGAGTACCTGTCACCACCTAAAGCTGTCGCTAGGTGGGATGTCCACCCCTAGTTGACTGAAAACAGTTTTAAAAAAAATTCTGAACAAATACGTTTAAATAAAATATATGAAACAATTGGTAAAGCATGCAAAACAAAACCAAAGAAAATTCCCAGCTCAAATTACAGACCAGCCTGTTAAAGAGGAAGTAAAACCTGATGGGTTTACGTCCTCTTTGTCTCCCTGCAAAGGTAAAGCATAATGGGCTACTATGCATCGCATAGTAGCCCATTATGTGTCACTTACCTGACACAGGAGCCAGCGATGTCACCGCTGTCCCCTGTAGTCCGGAGCATCCATCTTCTTCCGGGTATCACTTCTCCGGCCACTCACAGCGCCGGAGCAGCGATGGCGTCACTCCTGCGCATAAGCACGGGAGCCGCCACTAACGGCCTGTCGCCGTTAGCAGCGGCATGCTGCTAACGGCGATAGTGCGCCTGCGTGCCGCTGTCTACGGCACATGCACTGTAGACAGTTGTCACTGTCTTTTAGTAAATATCTCCTAAACCGTGTAGGTTTAGGAGATATTTCTTGGACCTACAGGTAAGCCTTAATCTAGGCTTACCTGTAGGTCAAAGTGGTTTGTAAGGGTTTACAACCACTTTAACCAACCAATATATTCTGTCCAACAGTATGCATTAAAGAATTGAGTTTAGTATGCACACATTTGCATTACATGTATAAGCTACAGAGCCCCGCTATGCTTGGTGTCCAGTGTGTCCCTATGCCTTTAAGGAGGGGTGGGCTCCCTCTGGGCTCACCTGCCTTCTGCCTGTCCTTTATAATGCACGGCCTTCCACTGTGGAGGCTTTGAAGCTTTAGCCCTTGTACACACGGTCGGATATTCCGATGGACAATGTCCGATAGGACCGTGTTGTCGGATAATCCGACAGTGTGTGGGCTCCATCGGACTGTTTCCGTCGGAGTATCGGACGGACCAAGTTTTCCAGCTTGGCTATAAAATTTTCCGACAACATGCTCCGATCAGACTTTGTCCGATCATGTGTAGCCTACCTTAGCCTACAAGGTGCCACACATGCTCACAATCAAATTCGGAGACTGAAGCGCTCGCTCAGGTAAAACTACCGCTCGTCACGCTGCAATGTTAAAAATTCTTTCATGCAGCACATTCTCTTTTTCTTTACAATGCTGCAAGAATGAAGTTGTTTTGATGCTCATATTCACACACGCTTCTCACAAACTTATTTCTTTATTCTTTTTACTCATTTCAGCAGTACAATATCTTTTTTAATCTACAGGAGGTTGTTTGGTGTTGGTGCCCCTTGTTATTCGTTTGACTTTGTATTTTTGAAATGTACCTGCCTACTCACAAATAAACTGTCCTTTTTGAAGTAAAACACATACGCAAGTATTTCTTCAACCAAAAAAAACCTTTATTTAGGTGTCAGTAACAAATAAAGAGGGAGGCAGCGCTGGAGAAACTGGGGAGATTAGCGAAGCCTTTGGCCCCCAGGGCACACATGAACTATTTAAACACAAAAATTGGTGGCCTAAGGAGTACATGTCTGAGGGAGAGTAGTCTGGTCCTGAAGTCCAAGAAACCCGGAACAGCAGCAGATGACATCTATGTTCCCAGGCTGTGGTACTACAAGAGGCTGCATCTTCTGTCAGACCAGACTGAACCCAGGTTATCACACTCTGGTCTTCCTTCCACGCTTCCTTCCAGGCTGTGGCTGTGGTTCTGGAGGTGTGGCAGAAGGAGGAGGAGGAGGAGGGGCATGGGCCAAATGGCACAAGTGTGTTGCTTGTGTGATTTGGCCCAACAGCCCCTTGTTGAGGGTGTGGATAATGAGCTCCTCACACAAGATCTATTGCCCCTCCTCCATTTTCTGGAGTTTGCAGGCAGCCAAGGCAGCAAAGGACACTTGATAGGTAGGGGTGGCTTTGAGGGCTGCTGAAGCCTCCCCGATCAGCTTCAGAGCCGACTCCTCCACATTCCCCCCTTTCTGGCCCTTTTGCGTGGCAGGCGGGAGGGACCTGGGATTGAGTCAGGCTCCTCCGCCTGCCCACTGCTTGGCTGCCGCTTACCCCTGCCTCCTCCTGGCTGCCACTTTCCACAGCCACCTCCTGGCTGCTGCATTCCACACCCTCCTCCTGGCTGATGTCTTCCTGTGTATGAAAAAGGGACATAGTTTTAGTTTTTGGTTCATCAAACACATACAATTTTCAGCTCAAGACTGTTTCAAATTGTTAACAAATAGAAACGACTATCATTCTAAGCCCAGCATTTTTCATTCTTGGCCCAAAGGTTTTGGCCACTACTGTCTATTGATATGTGAAACACTTTCTAAAATCATCAATTAGAGAGCAAAAATCAATTTAACATCATTCATTTTTACTCCCAAAATATGTACAACAATACTATACCTGGCTCATGCTGGGCTCCCCCAGTTCTTCCTGAGTGGAAGGCCCAGGTTGGGCTTCGGAAGACTCAGCAGGTGTGGAATGTAGCATAGAAGAACGCGTGGAAGGAAGGGTAGAGAGTGATTCCCTGACATCAGCCTGGTCTGACAGAAACTGCATCCTCTCATAATACCACAACCTGGGGACATAAACGTCATCTGCTGCAGCTCCAGATTGCATGGAGTCCAGCACATTCCTCCGTTCCCTCAGATATGTACTCCTGAGGCCACCAATTTTCACTTTTAAATAGTTGATGTTTGCCCTGGGAACCACCGGCTTCACAAACTCAACCAGTTTCTCCATCGCTGCCTGCCTCTTTAGTCTGTTACTTTAATGTGGGTGCATAACTTGCCACAGGCAGGGCAGTTCCCTGTATTTATTGATGAACAGAGGGAGGAAACTGTGGTCATTAAAACCGTTAATAATCTCTGCAAGACACAACACAAGACAAACCCTAATGTCAGGCTAAACTCCACTAATGCAGACCTCAATCTAGAAGCAGTGTAGCCTAGTGATGTACCAAGTAAAAAATTGTACCTTCGTTTGCACGACCGGCACGTCAGCTTCTCCCTCTGTTCACAGATCGTACGTACGACACACGCGTGTTGCGTTTTATATACAGTGCGCATGCATGAAACTCCGCCCGCCCCTGACGTTCTTTCTAGACTATTCACCGCCCCTTCTCTTTCAGCGCAGTGGGGAGAGCACATGGCGGAGACAACGCAGATGCGCAATCAGAGTTCCACTATTGAGGAGGAGGGCGAGGAAAGCCCGGAGCCTGAAACGTCCCGATCCTGTAGGAGAAGCTTTAAGGCCTCAAATATGTATTTTGGAGAGATGTTGGAGATGGTGGACATATTGAAGAGGACCGACTATGATGGGAAGTATGGACCTTACCCAAACCCAAATATCAGAAAGGCCAAGATCATGACTAAAGTTGTGAAGAGTCTTCAGAAGAATTTTGGGGTATGACGATCCAAGGATCAACTGAGAAAACACTGGTCAGACCTGAAACTGAGGGAGCACGATCAGTACAGAAGGATCAAGTGACTTCTTCAAAAAAAAGTAAGTAGTTGTTGTGTTTTCATATGATTATTATTGCTTGCATACTGCTCCATGTGCTTTGATTTAATGTTGTACAGTTTAAAATGGCCACTTCCAAGTTCAAGGGTTCAATCGTTCGTAATAAACATCGTTCGTTAGCCCACTCCCAAATTATGTTTTCCCAAATTACATTTCACTACATTTCTTCACACTGCAGGTAAGTATTCCAGCTTTAGAAAGTGTCCAAAATAATGTTCTCACCTTTGAACTCGGCCAAAAAACACAATTGTATGACGCTTCCAAGCAATGTTTCATGTTCCTATTTCTGCCCTCTGTGTGCTAAGTATTCCTTTTTTACATTCTCATATGGGAGAGAAGACCCTGGAAGTCTGAGGACACCAGGAACCCCACACCTCCCAAAGAAGGTGAAATTCCAACACCAGAAGCAGAGGAGGAGGAGGAGGAAGGAGAGATTGTAGAAGTTGGACAAATTGTCATCACAACAGGTGAGTGTCGGAGACCACAGCTTACGGTAAGCTAATCAATGTACGCCGTCATATTTATAATACATGGCGTGTTTATTTTTATTTTTTTAGGTGATGTGGAAGAAGAATAACATTTTACCAGTGAAAGTGCCCAGATCCTGATTGGGGAGATAATGGGGTGCAATCGCGATTTAAAGAATATACAGAAAAACGTCAATGATGTTCAACAGAAAATGAAGAACATCATTGATGGTTTGGGGAGAGTCTGAAACACCCCAAACTAGCTTGGGTTTTTTTTATTTTAACTAACAACTTTTGTATTTTACAAAAAGCCAAATTTGGACGATGTACACAGTGTGTCAACATGTGCTATTTCTCATCATGGGGGATCAATGTACGTGTTTTGTGCAAAGTGGCTGAGATGAAGGAGTTGCACCCCCAAAACATGTACATATATCCCCCATGATGGGAGATAGCACATGTTGACACACTGTGTGCATCTTCCAAATTTGGCTTTTCCAGGGGTCACACCCCATGTGATGAAGGCAATGTCAGCCCAGTTTTTACATACTCATGTCTGATATTGTCTTCACTTTTCAAAGTTGAACTTTGTAAGTTCCTGTGTTCTGTATGTTATGCTTTGATACATGCCTGTTTACACAAAAACGGCAAGTTACAAAAATGTTACCGAAAATAATGTTTTCTATACACCCAATATGTTGGTTTGTTGTAAAACCCTTTTCTAAAGGCACATGTGAATGTGATTTGATTAAAAAGTGAAATTATCAACAATGTGTGGCTTCCTTTTTCAATGCGCCAAAGAAGTATTTGGAGTAAAGTTGTTGTTTTCTGTAGCAATGGGTGTTATTTACTAAAGGCAAATCCACTTTGCACTCCAAGTGCAGTTTCAGGTGCACATTTGCAGTGCACTTGGAGTGCATAGTGGATGTGCCTTTAGTAAATAACACCCACAGTGATGTTTACATTTCCCCAATCACGACTTTTTCCTGAACCTACATATTTCTGCCATGGTGCTGAAAAAGAGCAATATTTTTGTCAGTAATGCACTACATACATTAGCAACAAAAACAAGGTGTGTGTGTAGCAGACCAACAACATAATAATATTATCTGAAGAAGAGACTGTCACCTCATCTCGCTCAGAACTTGGGTTTGCACTGTTGTAGAAAAAGGCCCAAAAAAATAAAAACAGCAAAAATAACTATGAGACACCTAAAACCAAGCCAAGCAGTAAATAAAAACAAATATTATTGTAGTTTCAAAAAATAATTTATTAAAAAAATGCCTCTCAGACATTGTCTGGCATATCAATGGCCCCCCTACCCACAAAGTACTCCATGTATTGGGTTCTGACCTCGCGGGCGCTTTGGGGGGGTAAGCCAGGACGAGCAGCTTCAAGGGACGTGAGATTGTCATTTTCAGGCAAGTCTGCATCTGGGCCAACTGAGACCACATAGTTAGCTGAATGTTTTTTCAAAAAAATTGTGCAGAACACAGCAGACAAGCACAATGTGATTGAGTTTATATTTTCCGCCATGTGGATTGGGATCAAAAATAGGCGTAACCGGCTGGCCAGTATTCCAAAAGTGTTCTCCACGATTCTTCTGGCTCTGGCCAGTCGGAAATTAAAGATCCTCTGATCCGGGGTGAGGGCCCTCATCGGGAAAGGCTGCATCAGGTGGTTTGCCAGGGCAAACGCCTCATCCATGACGAAAACGAACGGGAGTTCTTCAACATTCTCCTCTGGGGGGGCAAGCCCAGACTGCCACTCTGGAAACGCCAGTAGAATTCCATCCATGCGAACACTCCACCATCCGACATCCAAACATTTTTCCCCACATCAACATAAAGGAAGTCATAGGTCACTGACACCACCGCCAACATCACGATACTATTAAACCCCTTGTAATTATAATAGTACGACCCCGAGTTGAGGGGTAGGACGATGCGGACGTGTTTCCCATCAATTGAACCTCCACAATTGGGAAAGTCCCAATGGCTGGCAAAGTGGGAGGCCACAGTCTGCCATTCCTGTGGCGTTGAATGAAACTGTGGAGTGAAACAAGAAAAAAAAAATTGTAATTTGGCACATCAACATTGCAAGCAGATTGATTAGACACAAACATTTTTGGCCAAGATCAGTATAACATTTTGGGAAATGAGTATTTAAAGCCTAAAGTATAAGGTCCCCTTATCAGAGTCATCACCCCCCCTTGCAAAAAATGAGGGGGGGGGGGGGTGTTTTGGACAGGTAACCCTCTCCACTTGATTGAGAGCTGAATGCAAAAATAATGTGTGATGCTTTGAGCAGCCCCTCCTTACTTACACTATTGGCAGCCCACCGGACAGGTAAGAAGTGTCATAATACCAAAAACCAAAGAAAAAAAAAATAGAAGCACATTTTGACATTCTGCTATTACCTATCAAGAAAATAATAGGAGAAAAAAAAAACAATAAAATATAGCATTTGAAAGTATTGAGGCAGGCCCTTGCACTACATGCTTTGGTGAATTTGTCCATAAATCTGACCAGAAAAAAGGTAGGTAGAGTGTGTATTGGGGTTGGCAAAGTCAGCAGATAGAGGATTGCTATCAGAGGATCTAGCAGTTGGGGGGAGGGGGGTTCCTAATGAGTTTGGCCCAACCAAAAGAAAAAAAAAGTCACTCTGCATGAATTTAAGCACACACATAACATTTGTAGACATTTTAGGGGGTGTTTAGGGGAAAGCAAAAGACATTGCTAAGTGACTAGAGCTGACAAAAGACATTGCTAAGTGACTAGACTATAGGTTTATGGGCCCAGAAGAGCATGGTGGGGAAGTTAGTGATGGCAAATATGCATGAAGGACAAAAAAGGAACTTGAAAAGCTTCCAGCATGCATGAGGACAAAGGGGCACAGCATATCAATTAGAGCATATTGCAATCATGGTAATTAGGGAATGAGGAAAGAAATCCAAGACATTAGCAATCATCAAATACATAGAATGTGATGTTAAAGGAGAATACTTACCTTCATATAGTCCTTCTGCAGGACCTGAATGATGGCAGAACAGGTCTCTGGAATAATGATTCCTAGAGCCTGGGGGGAGATGCCTGTGGAGAACTTCAGGTCCTGAAGGCTTCTCCCTGTCGCCAAGTAGCTCAACGTGGCAATGAGCCTCTGCTCCGGAGTGATGGCTTGCCGCATGCAGGTATCCTGCCTGGTGATATAAGGGGACAGCAAAGCCAGCAGATGGTGAAAAATGGGGTCCGTCATCCGGAGATAATTCCTGAAATCATCAGGATTATTCTCCTGGATCTCACGGAGCAAAGGCATGTGCGAGAACTGGTCACGCTGGTGCAACCAATTCTTGGTCCACAAACTCCTCCTCACCCTGTTCATGGACCGGGCTTGTGTCAAAGCTAAAAGCCCAACACCAAGCCCCTGCACAGCACAAACTCTACGATGAGTAGGTACAAGAAACATGGTTTAAAACGGTCGGCTGGTCAGAACGGACAACAGAAAGCACCGATAAACAGCAATGCCTGAAACCACGAACTGAAAAGCAGAAACAAGCAGACAATAAGCAATGCAAATCAAAGCATACTATACCAAGATATAGTCCACAATGAACAACAAATGCTTACTGACTACACGCACTGATTATCAGATACGCACTGATAATCAGATACGCACCGACAAGCACAAACTGAAGAGCAGTAACAAACTGAAGCACAAATCTGAAAAGCGCGAATCGTCTCTCACCAAACTTCTACTAACACGCGATAAACACGAGATCAGCAGAAGGAGCCCAAAGGATGCCAGACGTGGTGCTGAACTTCCCTTTTCTAGTCCTGTCGTATGCGGCTTACGTTACCGCGTTCTTGGCAACCGGAAATTCCGACAACTTAGTCCGACCGTGTGTATGCGACACCACTTCCGGACCACTTCTGGACTAAATCCGTCGGAATTTATCCGACGGATTTGGTTGCCGGAATGTCTGACCGTGTGTACGGGGGCTTAGAGTTAGGACTACAAATACTGGGGTGCCTTGGCTGGGCTCTGTAGCTTACGCATGTATTTCAAATGTGTGCAAACTAAACCCCTGTTTTTAATGCATACTGTTAGGCACATAAATTTTGTTGGTTAGCATGCTGGTCGGTAAGTTGAGCTGGGAATTTTGTTTGTTTTTGTTTTTCATGTGTTGCCCTTTTATGTGCTTTTGACATGTGAAATCACATGCCAAATTGGCGGCAATTGCACCCCATTTGTGGCGCCGCACCATTTTCCAAAAGTAGTTTCTGTACTACTTTTGGCAACTTCAGGTGCGATTTACATAGACGTCCATGCAGTAACCCGGACAGATGTCTCCGAATTCGCCCCTGAAGTCTAGACTGACATGTGGGAATGAAATTGTGTGAGTTCAGTTGAACTTGCACAATTTCATTCCCGCTGTCAGTGTGAACCTGGGCTTGAGGGAGAGCTCCTAATGTCAGCTTGTTACCTGTATAAAAGACACCTGTCCACAGAAGAAATCAATCACTCAGATTTCAATCTCTCCACCTTGACCAATACCAAAGAGAATTCAAGGATGTCAGGGTCAAGATTGTAGACCTACACAAGGCTGGGGTGGGCTACAAGACCATCACCAAGCAGCTTGGTGAGAGGGTGACCACAGTTGGTGCAATTATTCGCAAATGGAAGAAACACAAAATAACTGTCAATATCCCTCGGTCTGGGACTCAAGATCTCACCTCATGGAGTTTCAATGATCATGAGAACAGTGAGGAATCAGCCCAGAACTACATAGGAGAATCTTGTCAATGATCTCAAGGCAGCTGGGGCCATAGTCACCGAGAAAAAAAATGGTAACACAGTACGCCGTGAAGGACTGAAATCATGCACTGCCCTCAATGTCCCCCCTGCTCAAAAAAAAACATGTACAGGCCCGTCTGAAGTTTGCTAATAAAATCTGAATGTTTCAGAGGAGAACTTGGTGAAAGTGTTGTGGTCAGATGAGACCAAAATCGAGCTCTTTGGCATCAGCTTAACTTGCTGTGTTTGGAGGAGGAGGAATGCTGCCTATGACCCCAAGAACACTATCCTCACTGTCAAACGTGGAGGTGGAAACATTATGCTTTGGATGTATTTCTGTTAAGAGGACAGAACAACTTCATCATATCAAACAATGGCCATGTACTGTCAAATCTTGGGTGAGAACCTTCCCTCGGCCAAGGCATTGGAAATGGGTCATGAATGGGTACTCCAGCATGACAATGACCTAAAACACACAGCCAAGGCAACAAATGAGTGGCTCACGAAGAAGCACATTAAGGTTCTGGAGTAGCCTAGCCAGTCTCCAGACCTTAATGCCATAGAAAATACATGGAGGGATCTGAAGGTTCGGGTTACCAAATGTCAACCTCAAAACCTTGATGCCTTGGAGAGGATCTGCAAAGAGGAGTGGGACAAAATCCCTCCTGAGATGTGTGTTAACCTGGTGGCCAACTACTACTAAGAAATGCCTGACCTCTGTGATTGGTAACAAGGGTTTTGCCACCAAGTACTAAGTCATGTTTTGTGAAGTAGTCAATTATTTATTTCACTCTTTAAAATGCAAATAATTTTATAACTTTTTTGAAATACGTTATTCTGGATATTTTTGTTGTTATTCTGTCTCTCACTGTTAAAATAAACCTATCATTAAAATTATAGACTGATCATTTCTTTGTCAGTGGGCAAACGTACAAAATCAGCAGGGGATCAATCATTTTTTTCCCTTACTGTAGTACCTAGTGGCGGCTGGTGCTAAACTTCTTGGGGGGACATCAAACAAACCCCTCCCCCCAGGTCTGCCCACACTCAGCCTCTCCTAGAGATGATGGTAGAGTCTGAAATGCCCTGGAAGCAGATCATAATGTATGAGGACATGCAAATCAATGACCGCTGACGATCCCCGGCAGGGTAGCGCCAAACCTCATACCTAGCCATAAGATTGGTGGTGCACAAATGTCTAAAATGCCATGGTATTCTGCAACTTATACAGTACCCACTGGAATCCTTCTTTTACTTTCAAAATATTTTATTTTCGAAACAAAATCAAAATGACATAGGTCTGCATGGCCAACAGATGACTTGACACAGCACATAAACAAAGCAGAGTAAAACAATTTCTCAATACAACCATATTAACAATTGTGCTGAATCCACCCACCTATGGCTACAAGAGTACCAGTAAAACTACCTTAGCTAGTGCTCAGTCAAGGGAGCTTCTGCCAAGATACCAGGTCAAGTCTACTCCAAGGTAACAAAAAAAAGAAAAGAAAGTTGGACAAAAAAAAGCAGATCAAACCCAACAAAGGGTTTTCCGCGATTCTATAAGATAACTGTCTAAGGTTGGAGCGAGATACCGTGGTGCCTGCTGTAAAACCCTGCCGGTGGGGCAGAGGAAGAACCTCAGCGGCCCCTGAGTCACTCAGCACCCCTCACGGGATCAAGCTGTGCCGAGTGAGGGACTCGACCAAGGAACCCCCTGCTCCCGAGAGACCACCCCTCTCGCCCCTATTATCGCCCATAGGAACCCTCCTGTCATGTCTGCTTCAACTTATGTTTAACTTGAGGTCAACCGTCGGCCACCTGGGCCGAGAAAGAAAGGAAAGAAGAGATAGGAAAGAAGAAGGGGTGTAGAGAGTGGGAGAGGGAAGGGTGAGGGACCCAGTAGAGACAAACCAAAAGTAAAAAGGACCGTGCTATCTGCCCGATAACCATCGTTCTTGACCATACTGCAAGTGCTCATCACCCCAAAGGGGTGTGTGTCAGGGAGATGCCCATATGAAGGGCCCAAGGTTCCCAAATAATATCAAATTTGGAGCGGGTATCGGAGAGTATACTAGACAGTTTTTCTTGGGCCATTATCCATGAGATCTTTCTCTGAGCGGATTTAACAGAGACAGAGGGTTGTTTCCAAGCTTTTGCGATGGTGAGTTTGGCCCCTATTAGGATAAAATGGACCAATTTCCTGGTATGCCTGGGGGTCTTGGGAATTGGTTCATTAAGCAGGGCAATGGTAGGGGACCTGGGGATACGGCACCCGGCGAACCCATCAATAATTTTGAAAATTTTCCTCCAAAAGGGGCGTATCCTGGGGCACTCCCACCAGATGTGGATCAGAGTGCCTGTGAGGTGACAGCCTCTATAGCACAGTGGGTCTGCCGAGGGGTATATGTTGGCCAACCTGACTGGAGTGTAGTACCATCACAGGATGACTTTTAAACTGGCCTCTGCAAGAGATGTGTTTAGGATCCCTTTGTAAGATGTAAAGACCGCCGTGTGCCAGGCCCCCAGGTCCCAATTAAACTGCAATTCTTCTTCCCATTTTTCCATAATAGAAGATTTAGACTTTGGCTGAGTCAGTGAAGAGTAAATGCTAGAGATACCTCCCCTCTGCTCTGGACCCTGTTCACACCAAATTTCATAATCTGTGAAGCTAGGAGGGAGAGGTTTTTCAGTCCAAATGGAGTGTAGGAAGTGAGAAATTTGATGGAATCTGAATCGCTCCGTCATTAGTAGTTCCAGTTTCTTAATGAAGTGTTTGAGTGGGAAGGGGCCTGTCCTAGAGAAGAAATGCCCAATCCGGTACAGCCCTTTGTCCAACCACCATTTAAATGCTGATATATTTTGAGGGAAAGCCGGGTTATTGAACAGGTGTGCTAGTGGGGTAATAGGAGATGAGATGGATCTCAAATTGCGTGTCCTGTCCCAGAGGGCTAGAGAGTGTGATAGGGTGGGCGCTAATATTGGGGGCCTCTCTTTTGGGGATGACCACATTAGAAAGTCCAAAGTGTGGCGCGGAGTTGCTTGTCTCTCTATCCCTACCCAGTCCGGTTTTTCAAACTTTGAGTAAATTATCGAGATCTGAGATAACCTGGCCGCAACGAAATAGTGTTGGAGGTTGGGAAGACCGAGTCCTCCTTTCTTCCTGTGATGATATAAAATGCTTTGAGGTATCCTGTATCCCTTCTTGCCCCAGACGAACTGAAGTATCTTACTCTGAAATGACTTTATGTGACTTCTGATTACTGGGATGGGCATGGAACCACTGGAATCCTTCTTATCTATTTATTAATGCTTGTAGCATAATAATTTAAAATAGTTCATGTTGATTGAGAGTGTTTAGTTCCACTTTAGTGAGTTGTTTTTGAAGGTAAGGATTTGCATATACTTTATTGGTAAACTGGAATTTGCTATTTTTTTTGTTTTTGTTTTTGTTTAGGGAGGTTAGATATGCTTTAACCTTTGATACATTCTGCTGAACTTTTTGGTTATGCCAATGGTCCCAGGTTAACTATTCTGAAATATGCCAGGTTAACTATTCTGGAATAATGTACTCCTGTATATTAGGACTTTAATTACTTTTTATCCTGACAATTGGTCAAAGTGATTGTAAAGGCACAAGGTTTTTTATCTTCATGCATTCTATGCATGAAGTTAAAAAACATGTGTGCAACAGTCCCCCAGCCCAGCTAATACTTACCTGAGCCCTCTCTCGATGCAGCGATGTCCAAGAGAGCCTTGCCACTCACCATTGGCTCCCGCTGTTGTTAATCACTGCCAGTGAGCCAATCAGGAGACGAAGGTGGTGGGGCTGAACTTCGTCTCTGTGTCTGAATAGACACACAGAGCATCAGCTCAGCTCGGGTGCCCCCATAGCAAGTTTCTTGCTGTGGTGGCATCCGAAAGGAGGAAGGAGCCAAGAGCACCGGCGTGGGACCCGCAAAGAGGAGGATCCAAGCCATTCTGTGCAAAACCACTACACAGAGCAGGTACAGTATGTATAACATGTTTATTATTTTAATGAAAAAAATTAATGAAAATGTTAATGCTTCAGACACAACCTGAAGTTGTTTTAGCAAATGTTTGGCCATACATATACTGTAGTGTCCATGATTGGTAGTGGTGCTAGATTTGCAGTCATGGTGTTATTTCTACCTGGTGCCATGGGATGAAAAATTTGTTTAATGTACTACCCAAAATGACATTTTTCAGTTTTGCTTAGAATTAACCTTTTTCGCTATTCTCTTGACCTTTCTGGTTATGCCAGCTGTCCCATTTAAATGCTGTACAAGTTCCACATTTACCTAGGCTCATTTTGATTTTGGCAAGGCATTACGAGCTGAATGAAATGACAGATTAGAAAATTATACAACATAATTACATAATCTCAGCATTTGGGTAAAATTAGGTGACATGGATAAAAGATAACGCAGATAAAACCCTGGAAACTCAAATCGCACTTAACATTTCTTCTCGGGGGGAAAAAATGTCTCGGCAAAAGATGGAAGAAGAGATTTATAAGTTTAACTTTTTCGTCTGATGTGTAATTTGCTCTTTCTACTTAGAGTTAAATTGCTTATACATGCACAAGGGAAATGACTGGAGGAGGGAGCCTCATATTTTAATTAAGAAAGATATGCAAAATGGTAATAGAGCAATTCAAATGCATTAGGCACCTTGGAAATCTCTGGTTGTAAATTCTGGTGTCTAGTGGGGCAATCTCGACTGGAGATCTTCATTTCCGAGCCGGCTAGTAACACTGGTTAAGTGTCCTGGAATAATTTACTATATCATGACTTTAACGGTGTGATAATTGTTAATGTTTCAGGCACATCTCTATTTTTTCATTAGCAGTCATGAGAAGCAACACAAATCCAAGCAGTAAAAAATAATTACTAGAAGTGGGTGATGTTTTTTTTTCATTCCAGAGCACTAATGTGTGTGCTTGGCTGCTTATTTTTAGATAACAAAAAAAAAAAAAAACTATTTACAACTGAATGGTTTAAAAGCTAAAATAAAAAAGTAGGATATTGAGTTTAACCCATTAAAATCACCAAATACAATCAGTTAAAGTGGACACCCTGGAAAAATCTAAATCCCAGGTTCTTAGTTTATGTCCTAGTTTATTATCAAATAGATTGGTAAGGGGTATATGCATTTGTGGTAAACGCTAGTGGCTTTCTTTGTGTCTGTTTTCATGTCTCCTGGTTTCTTCTACATTGTCCAGCTTGTGTCTCCTGGGAATGTACAGTAGTTGGTGTTACTTTGGGTAGCACCAAGGACCTGGTCATGCAGACATCTCTGGAGTGCACCATTGTATAAGATAGAAAAGATCAGTTCAAATAGCCCCTTAGTAGATAAGGACAACTGACTGTCTGTTGCCCAGACAGAAATGTACCCCAAAAAAGGACATTTGGACCAAAATGTACCAAAAAACAAACAAACAAAAAAAACAATCAGTCCAGCCTCAGGATCTTTTTATTGATACACAACTAGTGCTGAGACAGACCTTGCATGACCCGGTGAGCGCTTGCTTTGTCTATTATGCACTTAGACCAGGGCATTTACTATATTATTCTGGAGGCTGTCTTTTTTTTATTCTAATGCCGCATACACACGACCGGACTTTCCGGCAGACTAGGTCCGAAGGTATTAATCCGTTGGACAATCCGATCGTGTGTGGGCTAGTCTGATGGTTTAAAAAAAAAAAATCCAACGGACCTAGAAATAGAACATGTTTCAAATCTATCTGACTGACTCAATTCTGAGGCCGCGTACACACGCGCGGACTGTTCGCCCAACTTTGTCCGTCCAACAGTTTCAGCAAACAGTCCGCTCAAAATTAGCATGGACGGACATGCCCACACACGACGAACGAACAGTTTGCTGAAACCGTGCGCGATGACGTGAACAGCACGTACGACGGGACGAAAAATACGACGTCCTATACACTGCATTATAGCTTTCGGCGTGAAAATCCTTTCTGAGCATGCGCGCAACTTTGTTTGACGAACAAGCCTACACACGAGCGGGCTGTTCGCTGAAACAAGGTTTCAGCGGACAGTTTTTCGGAAATTCCGAAAAACCATGTCCGTCCAACTGTCCGCTGAAACTGTCCGCTGAAAGCCCACACACGAGCGGACTGTCCGCCCAAACACTGTTCAGCGGACAAAGTTGGGCGAACAGTCCGCCCGTGTGTACGCGGCCTGACAGACTAAAATGGGTAAACTGTTCATCTGTGTGCTGGTCCGACGGACCACATACGACACAAGGGAAGCTATTGGCTACTGGCTATTGAACTTCCTTGTTTAGTCCTGTTTTTCGCCATCACGTTCAAAACAAACTGACTTACGAATGGACCTAGTGCATTTGTGTGTGTCCAAGTCTATTCGTTCGGAAAGTCCGTCTTAACTCCGCCGTTCAGGAAGACCACCAGACCTAGTCTGCCGGAAAGTCCAGTCCTCTGTATGTGGCATAAGACATACTCAACTGTGACAAGCTGTGATGGAGAGTGCATACAAAAAGGGTTGTTTACTAAAGGCAAATAGACTGTACATTTTGAAAAGTTCATTTGCACTGTGCAAGTGCAGTTGCTCCAGAGCTTAATAAATAAGCAGAAGCTCTGCTGACTTCCATTATCCAACCGTGTGCAAGCAAAAATTCATTTTTTTTTTATTTTCCCTGCACGTAATTGGGTATTCTTTGCAAAGTGAAGCCTTACATCATTTACTAAGCTCTGTAGCAACTGCACTTGCAGAGTTCAACTGCACTTTGCAAAGTGCACAACCTACTTGCCTTTAGTAAATCAACTCCAAACTTAGCTCTGCTTTTAAAGGAGCATTTAAGGAAAATACCTTGCTTGCTGAGGTCAATACTGCAACTGCAATGAAGCAACATAGACCACCTCTCCTTTTACTAATTTCCACAAATGCTCTTGCTCACTATGTGGAGACACATTGTAATCTGTTGGTTCACATCCCATGCCACCTGGACCACCTGTTCCTTTGCTCAGGAGTAGGGATGAGCTTAGTGTTCGAGTCGAACATACGTTCGACTCGAACATTGGTTGTTCGCCCATTCGGCGAATTCCGAACGTTATGGGCCGTTCGCGCCAAATTCGTGTGGCGCTCACGGCCCACAATGCACTGCATCATCGCAGTGCATTGCTGGCTCATGATTGGCCAAGCATGCACTGTGACCCCGCATGCTTGGCCAATCACAGCGCCAGCAGCGAGGAGAGCCATGATTGGCCACAGGCAGGATGCCTGTGGCCAATCATATCTCAGGCTGTGTAGTACACGCCCCACACTATATAAGGCCGCCAGCATGGCGGCCTTGTGTAGTGTGTTGGCGTCTGAGGCAGTTAGTGGGTGTTCTGTGTACCTTCAACACAGTATACACCGATCGTTATCGGCTGATTTTCGATCTTGCTCTTCTGTAGTGGTTGTTGTCTGCGTGCCCTGACCGCAGTATACACCGCTATATTCACCTCACCTATATAGCTAGTGATCTATCTTTTATAATAGAGCATGCAGTCAGTAGTGTTAGGAGCTTGTGCGTGCTGTCTGCATGCTCTGTACCCTGTACACACCGCTATATCCACCTACATAGCTCTTCTCTATTTGAGCCCACTTGCCATCTGCAGGAGTTATTGGAAGTTGTTTGTGCCTCCAGCACAGCACAGTATACATCTGTATATACCCCTTTATCTCTGATGTTCTATAAAAAAAGGCATCTGCAGGAGTTAGTGGGTGTTTTGTGCCTCCAGCACAATATACACCTGTATCTACCCTTTATTGCTGTTCTCTAATAGAGCCATCTGCAGGGCTTAGTGGGTGTTGTGTGACTCAATTACAGTATACCCCTTTATCTCTGGTGTTCTATAATAAAGGCATCTGCAGGGTTTAGTGGGTGTTGTGTGACTCCATTACAGTATACCCCTTTATCTCTGGTGTTCTATAATAAAGGCATCTGCAGGAGTTAGTGGGTGTTGTGTGCCTCCAGCACAATATACACTACCCAACTGCTGTTTTACCCAACTCCCTTCAGGCCATTACCATGTCTGGAAGGCCAGCAAGGAGAGGCAGATAGGCGCAAGCCGATAAAAGAGGGCAAGCAGGCTCTGTGTCTAGAGACAACAGTGCTGGTCGTGGACGCGGTGCATTGTCATCAGCACGTGGCCATGGGACACGCTTGTCCTTCTTTTCGGCAGCTGGACATGTTGAACCGCAACATGCCAATGACTTGGTAGAGTGGATGACCAAGCCCTCTTCATCCTCCTCATCCTCTCTCACCCAGTCTCAGGGTACTAGCAAAGCAGCTGCCAACGCATCGTCTTCCCTCGTCTCAATGTCATCATCAGTGACTCCTTCCCTAGACCCACCATGTCCTCCTGAGGAGTCTCCTGAACTCTTTGAGCACAGTGTTGGGTACATGCTCCAGGAGGATGCCCAGTGTTTTGTAGCCTCTGATGATGACACTCAGCTAGAGAAAGGCAGTAGCGTGAATGAAGAGAGAGGGGATGCTCAAGAAGGACAGCAATCTGGCAGTCATGTTCCACAAGCTGCAGCATATTGCCAGGTTTGCTACAGCGATGAAGAGGGAGGGGATGATGAGGGCACTGACTCCACGTGGGTGCCTGGTAGGAGAGAGGAGGAGGAGGAGGCACATGTCCAACGAGGCAGGATGCCCTCCGGGGGCCAGCTTAGGGGCAGCACACCGACTGAATCACACCGCAGAGCTCCGCCTGTGCAGGGCGCTGCCTCTGCGCGTTATTCTAAAAGTTCTTTGGTGTGGGCCTTTTTTGAGACGAGTGCATCAGATCGCACCGCTGCTATTTGCAACATATGTCTCAAGCGTATCTCGCGCTGCCGCTTGGGCACCACATGCTTGACCAGACATATGTTGACCTGCCATGCAGCTCGTTGGCAAGCGTACCTCAAAGACCCACACCAAAGAACAAAGCGGACCTCTCCTTGCTCCTCATCAGCTGGCATCTCCAACCTCACTAGACCTTCAGTCCTCTCTGAAACCTGCTCTGAGAGGAATGAAGGTGTAGAATTAGGTGTGTCACAGCCAAGTGCTTCCGGGCACTCTGCTAGCAGTACACCCACGTCAGATTATAGCAGGCAAATGTCCCTGCCCCAGCTGCTGGACCGGCGAAAGAAGTTCACTCCCAGCCATCCACATGCCCAGCGGTTGAATGCTAGCTTGGCTAAATTGCTAGCACTTCAACTGCTGCCTTTTCAGTTGGTAGACTCGGCCCCCTTCCGTGAGTTTGTACAATGTGCGGTTCCTCAGTGGCAGGTCCCCAAACGCCACTTTTTCTCACGGAAGGCGATTCCGGCTCTCTACCGGCATGTGGAAGGCAATGTCCTTGCCTCGCTGGACAGGGCGGTCAGCGGTAAGGTGCATATTACCACTGACTCATGGTCCAGCAGGCATGGACAGGGACGTTACCTGTCTTTCACGGCCCATTGGGTCACTCTTCTGGCAGCTGGGAAGGATGCAGGACAAGGTGCAGTAGTGTTGGAGGTTGTTCCGCCACCACGCCTCCAAAATGCTACTATTTGTTGTGACACACCTCTCTCCTCCACCCCCTCCTCTTCTTCTTCCTCCATGGCCTCTTCCAGTGATCTGTCCTCAGAACCAGCGGTGCTCCGTAGGCATTCCAGGGGCTACGCAAGTACGCAGGCAAAACGATGCCATGCCGTGCTTGCGCTGGTTTGTTTGGGGGACAGGAGCCACACTGGGGCGGATGTTTTGTCAGCTCTGCAGGGGCAGGCCGAGAGGTGGTTGACGCCACGCCAGCTTAAGCCAGGAATGGTGGTTTGCGACAATGGCACCAACCTCCTCTCCGCCCTCCGACAGGGACAACTGACCCATGTGCCCTGTGTAGCTCACGTCCTTAACCTGGTGGTGCAGCGGTTCTTGGGCAGGTACCCCGGCTTACAGGATGTCCTGAAGCAGGCCAGGAAAGTCTGTGTGCATTTCCGCCGATCATTTAATGCCTGTGCTCGGCTGGCTGAGCTCCAAAAGGAGTTGAACCTGCCCAAGAACTGCCTTATATGTGACATGCCCACCAGGTGGAACTCAACGTTGGCCATGCTGCAGCGGCTGCACATGCAGCAGAGGGCCATCAATGAGTACCTGTGCGACTACGGCACCAGGACAGGGTCAGGGGAGCTCGGTTTTTTCTCACCACGCCAGTGGGGCATGATCAGAGATGCATGCACTGTCCTGTCATCGTTTGAGGAGGCCACAAGGATGGTGAGCAGTGACAGTGCATTAATCAGTGACACTGTACCTCTTGTCCACCTCTTGGAGCATACGCTGCGTGGAATAATGGACAGGGCACTTGAGGCAGAACAGAGGCAGGAAGAGGAAGACTTCCTTGCCTCTCAAGGCCCCCTTTATCCAGACAGTGTTCCTGCTGTGCCACCCATCACACAGGAAGAGGATGAGGAGGAGGAAGAGGAGGAGGAGGATGATTGTGTCAGCATGGAGGTGGAGGCGGGCACTCAGCAGCAGCAGCAGCAGCAGCAGCAGTCTTGTAGGAATGATTTACAGTCCCAAGAAACACGTGGACTTGTATGTGGCTGGGAGGAGGTAGCTGCGGATCATGTTGTCCTTAGTGACCCAGAGGACTCCGGACCGAATGCCTCAGCTAACCTACGCTGCATGGCCTCCCTGATCCTGCAAAGCCTGCGGAAGGATCCTCGTATTCTTCGGATCAAGGAGAGGGACCATTACTGGCTGGCCACTCTCCTTGATCCACGGTACAAGGGTAAGGTTGCCGACCTTATCTTGCCATCGCAGAGGGAGCAGAGGATGAGACATCTCCGGGAGGCCTTGCAGAAAGGTCTGTGCAACGCGTACCCAGAGACTGGGAGGTTACAAACTCCTGGTCCTGGACAACGTGTTGCTGAGGCATCGGTCAGAAGGAGCGGTGGAGAAGGTGGCCGTCTGACTGATGCTTTCAGACAATTTTTTAGTCCGCAGCCCCAAGGTATGATCGGTTCCAGCAACCATTGCCAGCGTCTGATTTACATGGTGCAGGAATACCTAGGGGCAAGGTCAGACTTGGACACCTTTCCCACCGAAAATCCTCTAGCTTACTGGGTCTTGAGGATGGATCACTGGCCAGAGCTTGCACAGTATGCAATTGAGCTACTGGCCTGTCCTGCATCCAGCGTTCTTTCGTAACGCACCTTCAGTGCT
Organism: Lithobates pipiens; assembly: GCF_037356315.1. Classification (NCBI taxonomy): domain Eukaryota; kingdom Metazoa; phylum Chordata; class Amphibia; order Anura; family Ranidae; genus Lithobates; species Lithobates pipiens. The sequence continues at coordinate 75,811,837 of NW_027507784.1, forward strand.
GCTGGTGGCTTTGTTACCGATCACAGGGTGCGCCTGTCCACCGAATCAGTTGATCGACTGACCTTCATCAAGATGAATCAGTCTTGGATCACCCACAGCTACCAAGCACCTGAAGCTGATGTAACTGAATAATTTTTTTTTAAATATCACATCCCTTCAAGACTGCCTATGCTGATGCTGAGTGACTGTCCTGTTATGTTGATTGTCTATCCTCTTCCTCCTCCGCTGATATGTTGGAAGAACATTTCTGGCTCTGGGTGATGCCATCAGCCCAATTTTTCTGCCCCTGTTTAACAGGGGCGTTTAATTACAATTTTTGATGCAATGCTTTGCAGCAGGGCTAATTCCTGCAATAAAACTAGCGTATATGGGAGAGGTTGCAGTGTGGTGGCACCAGCACCAGTGCCTAAGGCCCAATTTGTCTGCCCCTGTTTAACAGGGGCGTTTAATTAATATTTTTGATGCAATGCTTTGCAGCACGGCTAATTCCTGCAATAAAACTAGAGTATATGGGAGAGGTTGCAGTGTGGTGGCACCAGCACCAGTGCTTAAGGCCCACTTTTTCTGCCCCTGTTTAACAGGGGCGTTTAATTACAATTTTTGATGCAATGCTTTGCAGCACGGCTAATTCCTGCAATAAAACTAGAGTATATGGGAGAGGTTGCAGTGTAGTGGCACCAGCACCAGTGCCTAAGGCCCAATTTTTCTGCCCCTGTTTAACAGGGGCGTTTAATTACAATTTTTGATGCAATGCTTTGCAGCAGGGCTAATTCCTGCAATAAAACTAGAGTATATGGGAGAGGTTGCAGTGTGGTGGCACCGGCACCAGTGCCTAAGGCCCAATTTTTCTGCCCCTGTTCAACAGGGGCGTTTAATTACAATGTTTGATGCAATGCTTTGCAGCAGGGCTAATTCCTGCAATAAAACAAGAGTATATGGGAGAGGTTGCAGTGTGGTGGCACCAGCACCAGTGCCTAAGGCCCAATTTTTCTGCCCCTGTTTATCAGGGGCGTTTAATTACAATTTTTGATGCAATGCTTTGCAGCAGGGCTAATTCCTGCAATAAAACTAGAGTATATGGGAGAGGTTGCAGTGTGGTGGCACCAGCACCAGTGCCTAAGGCCCAATTTTTCTGCCCCTGTTCAACAGGGGCGTTTAATTACAATTTTTGATGCAATGCTTTGCAACAGGGCTAATTCCTGCAATAAAACAAGAGTATATGGGAGAGGTTGCAGTGTCGTGGCACCAGCACCAGTGCCTAAGGCCCAATTTTTCTGCCCCTGTTTAACAGGGACATGTAATTACAATTCTTGATATAATATTTCACAGGAGGGCCCATTCCTGTGCCCACCCAGAGTAACTGTGAGGACTTATAGTGTTGTGGCACCAGCACCACAACCACCAAAGGTCAATTTTTCTACCACTGTTCAACAATGGCATGTAATTACAATTCTTGATATAATCGTTCACAGCAGGGCGCTTCAGCGCCCACCAAGAGTCACTTTGAGGGCTTTACAATGTTGTGGCAAAACCAACAGCTTGTTCCGCCATTTCTGCAGAGCATATAGGGCAGGCCCCTACTTTCATACATCCAACTTACAAACATCTCCTACTTGCAAACGGAAGGAGACAACAGCAAGTGAGATGAAAAAAGATGTACGACAAAACAAATTATACAGGGGTGATAACCCTTCCCTATGTTTTCCAAAAAGCTTAAAAATAGTTTTTTTGACTGGAGCTACACTTTAAAAATGTATCAGTTGAAAATTACAAACAGATTCAACTTAACACAACAAACCTACACAGTCCCTGTCTTGTTTGCACCGCCTGTATACTGCTGTTCTGAGTATATAGGGCCTGGGGGCCACACGCATTTCCTTTTTTTAATATGGGTACGGGGTTCCCCTTAATATGCGTTCAAGACCTAAAGGGGCTGGTAATGGGCAGGGAGGGCTACCCATGCCATTTTTCTCAATGATTTTCAACCATATTGCAGGAACCAGATATAACATTAAAACCGCAAGCAGTTTTAAATGGTGTTATTTCCGTTTAATGTCATTTTGTGCAGGGACTGTTCTAAACGCGGGAAACACGTGGCACTTCACAGGCATACTACAGACACCCCCCAGGCACCATATTTAAAGGAATATTTCACTTTTTTTTTTCACTTTAATCATCATTAAAATCAGTGCTCCCGCCAAAACGGCCATTTTTAAAAACATTTTAGGCATTGACCCATGTCCCCTGGGGCAGGAGCCAGGTCCCCAAACCCTTTTTAGGACAGTATCTTGCATATTAGCCGTTAAAATTAGCACTTTTAATTTCGAACGTTCGAGTCCCATAGACTTCAATGGGGTTCTAAAGTTCGTACGAATTTGGGGTCCGTTCGAAAGTTCTGGTGCGAACCGAACCTCAAAACAGAAAAACATGCCGCCTCTGGACCATAAGCCTATTAGGATAAAGATACTCCTGAGTAGGGATCTTTATCCTAATAGGCTTATGGTCCAGAGGCGGCATGTTTTTCTGTTTTGAGGGCATTTTGTGTTTTAAAGCTACCAATGTCCATAGCTTTCTGACACATCTAGTTCACATTATTGCTCTTCTTTCTTCTTCCCAGAGTAACTATAAAAAGTGTTACTGAGAGAGTCTCAACCATTCCAAATACTCCTGTTTGCAGTGCACCTCTTTCCAGCAAGGGAGATGTAGACTCACACTGCTTTTGGACAGCTTAGGCTCTCTCCTACAACTTCCTCCAGACTGTAAGCTTTCTGCTGACCCAGCTGGATCCTCGGAATAGAACCCCCAGTAAGCATAGCTGGGAACTCGGTGTCTTCTGAGTAGAGATGGACGAACTTTCGACGGGATGTTTTGCGAACGCGAACCGCGAACGCGGCCGGAAGTTCACGAACCGCAAAGTTTGCGGCGGGCCCCTTTGACTTCAATGGCAGGCGAACTTCAAAAACCTACAGGTCATATTTCCAGCCACAAAATAATTACTAGCTGTGCACACATAATCCCACCACATGGCCACTGACATAACACATGTATGAAGTGAATCTGGGATCGACAACTACAAGCATTCTTTTTTTATATGTGAAATTTTGACAGTTTAAGACTCAGGAGCGCATGAAGGCAATGGAGGAAAGGTCAGGGTAGGCTATGACGAGGGTGCAGGAGATGATCACCAGCACCGTGATTTAGAGCACTGAGACCAGCACCGTGATATAGAGCACTGACACCAGCACCGTGATGTAGAGCACTGACACCAGCACTGTGCACCACAACCCTATATATTGTACACCTATACCAATCCTTACTAGGACCTTTGTGGACCTAGTAGCTAGTGATTTGCAGACTGTACCTCAGTCCCTACACTGATAAAGGACTGCTGCAGAATAGGGCAGCAATCTGCAGCAGTGCACCACAACCCTCCAAATGGTATACCTATACCAGTCCTTACAAGGACCTTTGTGGACCAAGTAGCTAGTGATTTGCAGACTGCACCCCAGTCCCTACACTGATAAAGGACTGCTGCAGAATAGGGCAGCAGTCAAGTATAATATTCTTTCTATATTTGGAAGAAAGTATATTATACGTGTACAACCCTATATACTGTAAACCTATACCAGTCCTTAAAAGGACATGTGTGGACCTAATAGTAATAGCTAGCTAGTGATTAAACTGACTGTCCCTGCTGCACACGGCGTCCTGTCCCTCCCTGCATTGACAAAAGACAGGCTGCTGCAATCACCAACACAGCAGTGCACTCAACCCTATATACTGTACACCTATACCAGTCCTTAAAAGGACCTTTGTGGACCTAATAGTAATAGTTAGTGATTAAACGGACTGTCCCTGCTGCACACAGCATCCTGTCCATCCCTGCATTGACAAAAAACAGGCTGCTGCAATCACCAGCACAGCAGTGCACTCAACCCTATATACTGTACTACACCTATACCATACCAGTCCTTAAAAGGACTTTTGTGTCACTACAGTCTCTCCCTGCTCCACACAGCATCCTGTCCCTACACTGAAATAAGACAGAATGTAAAATGGCCACCAGATCAGGTCTGGCTGTCCTGTACCCCATGATGGATGTGTCATCATGGGTCAAAGTTCTTTCACACTGTAAACACATATGTCCGCCGGGTGAACAGCGGCAATAGTACGCCGATCGGGCAAATCGCGAACGCGCAAAATTCGCCGCGAAAACGACCACCGGGCGAACAGTTCGGCCATCCCTACTTCTGACTGGCTTCTTTCCAGATTTCTGCACCAGGGAGCAGAGCCCCTGTATAGGGTCTCCTCCTGCAGAACTGGACCCAGCAATACTCTACTGTGCTGCTCAGTCCTCCAACTACTACAATTTTTTTGCATAATGTGAAATATGACGTTAAGCCGAGTAAATAGATATGTCACACTTCAAAATTGTACACGTTCATGGAATGGCACCAAACTTCAGTACTTAAAAATCCCCATAGGCGAAGCCTTACATTTTTTTACTGGTTAAGTTTTGAATTACAGAGGAGGTCTAGGGATAGAATTATTGCTTTCGCTCTAACGGTTGCGGCGATAACTCACATGTGGTTACGTATGCGTTTGCTGACACTTTCTTTTTAAATCTTTTTTTTGATCACTTTTATTCCTATTACAAGGAAGTTAAACATCCCTTGTAACAGAAATAGTGCATGCCATGTCCTCTTTACAGTGAGATATGGGGCTCAGTAAGTCCCTACGTCTTACCTCTACACTGGGAAGTCTGAAATAAAAAAAAATAAAAAAAGACATTGGCTTCCCAGCCAAGACAAAGTCATAAGATCGCGCTCGGCCTCCGAGCGATCATAGAGGCATCTGGTCCACCAGAAATCTTTATTGTCAGCATCCAGCGCCAGTGGTTCCCTTCTCCAACTCACCAATGTCAGGGGTGAGTTGGTAAAAGCACTGGAGGGTGGCGGGAGGGGGGGGCATCCCCTCTTGCTGCCTGTAAGAATGATCAAGTGGCTGAACAGCCACTATGATCATTCCTATGGTGTAGGGGATTGCCGGCTGAAAAAGAAGATGTCTGAATGATGTCTGCAGCTGAAAACATCATTCAGATATCACTGCTCAAACCCAACAACGTAATATGACATGGGTTGGGAGTGAAGCGGTTAAAGGGTAACTCCACTTTCGTGGTAAAAAAAAAGAAAGAAAAAATATTATAGCATATACAATTGCAACACAAGTCTTATCGTAATCAAATGCTATTAAAAATTACATTTGGTTTTCAATCTGCAACAGTGTAATTGTATGTAAAATGCAATACACTATGACTAACTGGAGGCATTCTGTACACAAATGGAGTACAGAACACCCCCTGAAAATGTAATTTCCTGCTTGTATGTTTGACTCGCTGATTTTCCCAAAAGCACTAAGATACAAGTCAGATTTTTGGCATCCCCTGCAACAATAATGTCATTTTTGGTGCGATACTCTCAAAGGAAAATCATGTCTTAATGTATGCAGATCCTGCCACTAGAGCCCTGCAGGTGCAGCAGCTGATTGATAATTACAAAACCACTCTCATACAGATTCACTGAGCATATGGACACAGACAAACAGCTATTATTTCAGAATAACAAAAGGTAGGAATCTGCAACAAAGTTTGATAAAATCTTTGCAATGTATTGTACATATCACCCAGATGGGAATGTTTTTCTCAGCAAAAGTGGAGTTACTTATTAAATATGCAATGCACTCTTCTTGCTTACCCTTGCTCTTATTTTACAATGTATAATATATACTTGTAGGATATATTTTCTTCACTAAAAAAAAATATCTTCCAAAAATGCTTTTCAACTCTCTTAGCATTTTACAACCAAAATTATAAACTCAAGGCTGATTTATAATTTCTGCAGTAAACTTCCAGCTGACAGCTATTTTGCTGGCCTTCCATCTTAAAAAATAGGAATGAGCCTCTATTTTCTTCTGTTTTATTGCTAGAGCCTGGTAGTAGATTTTAGATTTATTCATCCTTCTTTCTGAACAATTGTAAAGGTGATGGGTTATTTATAAATCACAACGGTAGCTAAACATTGTGGAACTCAGATTCAGGAACAGAATTTTGCCCTACAATTCTAAAACAAAACCAAAGGATATTTGTTTCCAGAAACTACCTATCATGGTCAAATGTATGAGTCAGGGTTCAATATTGGATCAATCTTGAATGGCTGCTGAAACATTGTCTCCTAGTTTCCTCTCATTCACTTTCTGGGTCTCAGTGTGTTCTAAGAACCCCCCCCCCCCCGGGTTCTCCCAAACAACTTGTATTCTCTTTATTTCCCCCCAAGTATCCTGTCCACCTTCAGAGGTTTGAGTGAGAAGACACTTGGGCTAATGGGAGTCAGCTCATGCCTCACTTGTCCAGCTCTGTCACAAAGTAATGCCCTAGGTGAAGTTTACAAACAATAATGCTGCGTACACACGATCGGATTATCCGGCAGACTTGGTCCGCCGGACAATCCGCCCTTGTGTGGGTTCCGGCGGACTTTTTCTTCCCAAAAGTCCGGTGGACTTAGAAAGAAGTCTTGACTCAAAAATGTCCACCGGACTCGGCAGTCCGGCAGACAATCCGCCCGTCTGTGTGCTAGTCCACTGGACTTTTGAAATGAATGGACTTGCCTACACACGGAGAAAAGTCAGTTCATTTTGAACATGGCTCCAGGTAGATGGAACTAGCGAAGGAAGTCAATGTTGCCGCCTCCATCGGCGAGATTGACACCTTGCTAGCCCTGCCACCTAGTATGAATTTAAAGGGGAAGCCCTACACCACAAAAAGAGCAGAAGATAGCGGAGGAGTCCAGCGAGAAGACCCCGTCAAGATGGAAGAAGACCCCCGGAGTTGTCTAATAAAGTATTTTAAAAACCTGTGTTGTGTTTTTTTTTTTATGTACACTTTTCCCCCCCAGGTGAATGGGTAGGGGTGCATTGTAACCCATACTCATTCACATAGGGCGGGGGGCTGGAATCTGGGGGCCCCCTTATTAAAGGGGGCTCCCGGATTCTGATAAGCCTCCTGCCCGCAGACCCCGACAACCAACAGCCAGGGTTGTCGGGAAGAGGACCTTGTCCTCATCAACATGGGAACAAAGTGCTTTGGGGTGGGGGGCCACAGGGCCCCCCTTCCCCAAAGCACCCCCTATGTTGAGGGCACGCAGCCTGGTACGGCTCAGGAGGGGGGGGTGCTCGCTCGTCCCCATCCCTTTTCCTGACTGGCCGGGCTGCGTGCTCGGATAAGGGTCTGGTATGGACTTTGGGGGGACCCCCACGCTGTTTTTTTGGCATAGGGGTTACCCTTTAAGTCCATACCAGGTGATGGTGCTAGCGAGGTGTCAATCTCGCCAATGGAGGCGGTGACATTGACCTTCTTCGCTAGTTCTGTCTACCTGGAGCCACGTTCAAAGTGAACAGACTTTACTCCATGTGTGGGCAAGTCCGTTCATTTCAAAAGTCTGGCGCCATAGTTCGGTGGCTTGTCCCCACCCCCTTTCCTGACCGGCCGGGCTGCGTGCTCAGATAAGGGCCTGCTATGGACTTTGGGGGGACCCCCACGCCGTTTTTTTGGCATAGGGGTTCCCTTTTAAGTCCATACCAGGTGATGGGGCTAGTGAGGTGTCAATCTCGCCAATGGAGGCGGCGACATTGACCTTCTTCACTAGTTTCGTCTACCTGGAGCCACGTTCAAAATGAACGGACTTTACTTTGTGTGTGGGCAAGTCCGTTCATTTCAAAAGTCTGGCGCCATAGTTCGGCGGCTTGTCCGCCGGACCTAGTCTGCCGAAAAAGTCTGGTCGTGTGTGGGGGCGTGTGTGGGCAGGTCCACTCATTTGGAAAGTCCGACGGACCTCCACTGCAAAGTCCGGTGGGTTGTCCACTGGACTGAGTCCGCCAGATAGTCTGATCATGTGTACGAGGCATAACAGGTCTTGCACCTACCCCTGCCTGTGAATGAACAGCGAGGGAGAGATGACTTTCACTCTGTTCTCCTCCTCCTATGAATGTGTTCCTTGTCATTGCATGAACACTGCAGCATAACTGACTTTCCACTTGCTCTCTTGTACAGGAGATTGTAAAAGACTGATACCAAGTCAAGTTAGTTCGGCCGCCATGTCTGTTTCCATGTGGAGTCTACACATTCTAGATTTTGGTGAGTTTTATTTTTTGGGGGGTATTTGTTGTTAACCACTTCCACTTCTATTGTCTTCTCATTATCATCAAACATACACATTGTGAGGAAAAAAAAAGGTCAGATTTCTAGTTCTGTTCCTTGATTTGATAATGAAATTTATTTTAGTATCCATTATTATTTATCTAGGGTACTGTGCTTTAGCATTATCAATCGATTATACCATTATTTCAATGGATGCCCATATCACAGAACCTCTCTTGCTATAGTGTCTCCCTAGTCAGGTTCCTGGCGTTGGGTGCCCTCCCCGCTATGGGTCAGCGAGGGCTCAGATGGTATTGGGTTTCCCCTGGATTTTAGGGATTGACGTCTGGGGAGTTATTGAAGGAGGAGGTGAATAGATCAAAATGAAATGTTATCGTGTATTGTGTCATTCTTTTTTGATTTTTTTTCTTTTTTTGTTTTGGATGAACTGTATTATTATTTGGAAGTTTCTAAGGTCTATTTTTTTAATATTTTTAATTTGTTGCACTTATGAAATTAACTGGGGTCAATTGGTCCTGAAGAAGGGGGGGATCCTGCAAAGGTATCGACCTTTAGACATCCACTTGACCACATGTAATGTATAAATACAGTGGTGTGAAAAAGTGTTTGCCCCCTTCCTCATTTCCTGTTCCTTTGCATGTTTGTCACACTTAAGTGTTTCGGAACATCAAACCAATTTAAACAATAGTCAAGGACAACACAAGTAAATGTAAATGAAGGTGTTTATTATTAAAGGTGAAAAAACCAAACCATCATGGCCCTGTGTGAAAAAGTGATTGCCCCCCTTGTTAAAACATACTATAACTGTGGTTGTCCACACCTGAGTGGGAGCGTGGTACTGGACACCATGCCACCCTCATTTCCTCCAAAATGTGCAACATGGTAAAAAAAACAGCCAGATTTATATTTCATGTCTTGCTAGTAGGCATTCAAGGGAGGTAACACAATAAAGTTCAGCATCAGACACATTAGCAGATATATGGGTCCAGTCACAAATGGCTGTTATAAGCTGTTCTTAAAGCAAATACACATTTGTGAGTCTAGTTTTTGACCGGAGATCAAACTAAGGGAGCCAAGCTGTATGCATAATCCATTATGTCTGCTGTGATGTAGTTGCATTCATAAAACATGGTTACACTAATGGATAGGCATACCTATTATCCTATTATCATAGCTATTAACAGACGCAGAAGGCACATTACACTTTCTGAGAAAAACATACATAGGATTCATACAATCTCAATACCACAGCGCTCCCAGATTACATAATGTGCATATATCAAACAGTGCAAAACATTTTTTAATTAACTGTATATATGACACAAAATAAAGTCTTTCCAAAAATCTTCAATAAAGTAATTCAAATTCCATATAAAAAGTGCTTAAGTGCTTCATATAAACATGCCTTGCAGTGTACCACACTCCCAGCTTGTCTCTCCTTCACCGGTGAAAATTAACCCTCAGCTTTTCAGTCGGGGGACAAACACGCTTCTGGTGATGAGAGTAATGGGCTTCTTGACGTTCCCAATAGGGTCTCCAAATTGTAAACTTTAGGGCAACGGGGATATCAACCAAACTCAGAAACAAAATGGTACTCATAGTGAAGTACTGATAAAACAATTTATTTGCACAATAATAAAAATCCACTTACATAATTCCAAGTACAAGCAGGCATAAAACAATCGCGAGGCTCTTCTGGGTTCACTGGAGCTCGGTGTGCATTCCATGGAGGGCATTAGTTGCAAAACTGGAAATTACGTCAGTGCGTTTTGCCCCTCCTCCAGGGCATCATCAAAGAATCCATGTCTTTGAAGATGTCTTTGATGATGCCCTGGAGAAGGGACAAAACATGTTGACGTCATTTCTGTTTTTTTCAACTAACGACGTCACTTCGGCCCTCCGTGGAACACACGCTGAGCCAGGAAGAGCCTCACGATGGTACACTGCAAAGCATGCTTATTTAAAGCACTTCAGCACTGTTTATATGGAATTTGGAGCACTGAGCACCTTATTCAAGATTTCTGGAAATACTTTTTTTGTTTTATATATATATATATATATATATATATATATATATATATATATATTTTTTTTTTTTTTTTTTGCACTGTTATATGCACATTATGTAATACGTTAGCATTTTGGGATTGTCTTAGTGAGAGTTTTTAGCACTTGGTGAACAGCAGCTGCAGAATAATTTGAATATAGCGTGAGTATTTTATAAGTTATTTTATACATAGCATTCATGTTGGGTGTCTGTTAAATTGTTTCATTCTGTGCAATAACATATTGGTTTCCATATTTTAAATGCTTGTCAGAAGGAAATATGAATGTGTTTAGAAAGGTTTGCATGAAGGGCATGTTTGATGAGCATATTCTGTTCAATTATTTTTGTTGGATTTTTGCACAGGAAAAACAGAGTAAAATTTAAGTATTGTACGTCATGCAACAACGTTGTTGAACACATAATAGGAACATATTAACAACTAACAGTTTGCATGTATGTTAAACAGAAGGTAGATATTGGAATTATCAATCCTCTCACCTGTTGCAACATCCCAAATGGGAGCACTTTTGTGGTACAGGAGGGGAGAGCACCCAAAATGTTCATGCTTGGCTATGGTAAAATTCCTTGTAACTTGTCTATATACTTACTTAAACAAAACAAACGTGTAATTCGTACATAGTGCTCGGTCAAGCAAGAGATTAGGGTAAAGTAGGAGTATTAATGGCAGTCACAGCATTAGTCCAGTCTGCTCAGGGTTGCCATGCTGCCTGACCATTGCTGGCGGCCGTCATTGTCTCATAGCTCAAGTGTAGGGCAACCAGGTCAATAGTTTGTGTGACAGTTGGGGTTTTGTCGAACTTCCATTGTCTCGTTATGTTGAGTCTGGAGGCCATAAGTATGTGGGTTGTTATATGTTTGAAGGGGTGGGGGATGTTTGCTATGTTTAGATTTAGTATTGCAAGTTTTGGTGAGGGGGAAATTGTGTGGTTGGTTACGGCTGAGATAAGTTTAAAGATGTGTTCCCAGTATCTCTGGATGCAGGGGCAAGTCCAAAAAATATGGAGCATGTCTTGCTCCGTAGATGGTTTTGAATGCATATTGCCATTGTGTTTCAGTGTAGCTTTGCACTTAATCAGATTCCCATTGGAGATGTGGGGTCAACTTGGTGAAGGTGTACATTTGATGGAGAAGATTATAGAATTTGGTTTTGGAAGTAGGGTTCGTTAAATAGTCCCAGGTCTTTGGGTGGATGTTGTAGAGGGGAAGGGGTAGTTTACCTTGACAGTGGTGGATGCGCAAGAACGTGAAGTGTTCTGAGGAGGGTAGATCATGTTCTGTTTGTAGTTGGGAGAAGGATTTGAGTTTATTGTCTTGTAGCAGGTTTTGTAGGGAATGAATCCCTTTGAGGGTCCAGTGTGATAACTTTAGATCTGGCGATAAGAAGTGAAGAGACTCTAAGGGTATTTTGTACAGTGGCATAATGGGGGTAATCAGAGAGAATAGTCAGTTTTTTCCATGCTTGGACTGAAGCCTTCATAGTTGGGGAGATGGTGGATGGAATGATGGAACCTAGAGGGGTACTCAGTAACTAGTTCTTTAGGTTAGGACGGATGAGTCAAAGATTCTCTGAATTTGGAGCACTGAGCACCTTATTCAAGATTTCTGGAAATACTTTTTTTGTTTTATATATATATATATATATATATATATATATATATTTATATATATTTTTTTGCACTGTTATATGCACATTATGTAATACGTTAGCATTTTGGGATTGTCTTAGTGAGAGTTTTTAGCACTTGGTGAACAGCAGCTGCAGAATAATTTGAATATAGCGTGAGTATTTTATAAGTTATTTTATACATAGCATTCATGTTGGGTGTCTGTTAAATTGTTTCATTCTGTGCAATAACATATTGGTTTCCATATTTTAAATGCTTGTCAGATGGAAATATGAATGTGTTTAGAAAGGTTTGCATGAAGGGCATGTTTGATGAGCATATTCTGTTCAATTATTTTTGTTGGATTTTTGCACAGGAAAAACAGAGTAAAATTTAAGTATTGTACGTCATGCAACAATGTTGTTGAACACATAATAGGAACATATTAACAACTAACAGTTTGCATGTATGTTAAACAGAAGGTAGATATTGGAATTATCAATCCTCTCACCTGTTGCAACATCCCAAATGGGAGCACTTTTGTGGTACAGGAGGGGAGAGCACCCAAAATGTTCATGCTTGGCTATGGTAAAATTCCTTGTAACTTGTCTATATACTTACTTAAACAAAACAAACGTGTAATTCGTACATAGTGCTCGGTCAAGCAAGAGATTAGGGTAAAGTAGGAGTATTAATGGCAGTCACAGCATTAGTCCAGTCTGCTCAGGGTTGCCATGCTGCCTGACCATTGCTGGCAGCCGTCATTGTCTCATAGCTCAAGTGTAGGGCAACCAGGTCAATAGTTTGTGTGACAGTTGGGGTTTTGTCGAACTTCCATTGTCTCGTTATGTTGAGTCTGGAGGCCATAAGTATGTGGGTTGTTATATGTTTGAAGGGGTGGGGGATGTTTGCTATGTTTAGATTTAGTATTGCAAGTTTTGGTGAGGGGGAAATTGTGTGGTTGGTTACGGCTGAGATAAGTTTAAAGATGTGTTCCCAGTATCTCTGGATGCAGGGGCAAGTCCAAAAAATATGGAGCATGTCTTGCTCCGTAGATGGTTTTGAATGCATATTGCCATTGTGTTTCAGTGTAGCTTTACACTTAATCAGATTCCCATTGGTGATGTGGGGTCAACTTGGTGAAGGTGTACATTTGATGGAGAAGATTATAGAATTTGGTTTTGGAAGTAGGGTTCGTTAAATAGTCCCAGGTCTTTGGGTGGATGTTGTAGAGGGGAAGGGGTAGTTTACCTTGACAGTGGTGGATGCGCAAGAACGTGAAGTGTTCTGAGGAGGGTAGATCATGTTCTGTTTGTAGTTGGGAGAAGGATTTGAGTTTATTGTCTTGTAGCAGGTTTTGTAGGGAATGAATCCCTTTGAGGGTCCAGTGTGATAACTTTAGATCTGGCGATAAGAAGTGAAGAGACTCTAAGGGTATTTTGTACAGTGGCATAATGGGGGTAATCAGAGAGAATAGTCAGTTTTTTCCATGCTTGGACTGAAGCCTTCATAGTTGGGGAGATGGTGGATGGAATGATGGAACCTAGAGGGGTACTCAGTAACTAGTTCTTTAGGTTAGGACGGATGAGTCAAAGATTCTCTGTTTGGCCCAAAAGAGATTTTGGGAGGGGTTGGAACCAACCAGGTAGTTGGGTGAATATGGCTGCTTCATAATAGTCCTCAAAGCCTATGGAACCCGTGCCACCCACCAGTTTGTGTTTAATCGGTTTTAGGTGGGTGCATCTGGGTCTTTTACTTTTCCATAGAAAATTGTTGAAGATTGTTTGGAGGGATCTGAAAAATTAAGGAGGGTATGGGGATGGGAAGGGTTCGAGAGAAATACAATATTTGAGGAAGACATGTCATTTTAAAGGCTGCTAGCCTCCCTGACCAGTAGAGTTCATGTTTCACTATTTGAAGGGAGTCTGCTTGGATTTTCTGAAGGAGTGGTAAGAAGTTGGAGGAATAGAGATTTTTAAATGATCTTGTGAGTTGGACTCCAAGGTAGGAGATGTCTTTATCTGCCCATGTGAAGGAGTGTTGTAATTGGAGGAGTTTTTTTTGTCATGGCATCCAGCTTTATGTCTCATATGAATGATTTGGTCGTGTTTACTTCATAGTAAGAAACCTTACTGAACCAGTTTAGGATGTTTTGTACTTCTGCTAGGGAGGAAGCTGGATAAGTGAGAATCAGTATTACATCATCTGCAAAGAGGCTTATTTTGTGAGAAGAGTTGCCTGTAGACCTGAGATGATGAGGTTTGATCGGATGTGTTCTGCCAGAGGCTCCATGAGCAGATTAATAATACGTGGATAATGGGCAGCCTTGGCTCGTGCCGTTGGTAATGGGGAATGGCTGGGACAACATGCCTTCTGTAAACACTTGGGCTGATAGGGTAGAATAGAATGCCATGATGGCGCTGAGAATGTGCTCTCTAAAACCAAATTTTTGTAAAACCAATTTAAGCTAAGACCAATGTACCCTATTGAACACCTTCTCTGCATCCAGAGATAGAAGCAGAGAAGACATTCCACTGGATTCTGTATGGTGGATTCGATTAATCATCCTCCTATTGGCATCTGGTGCCTGTCTATCCTTAGTGAAACCCATCTGGTCCCTGTGTATGAGGGTAGGCATAATGTCCAGCAGTCTTGCTGCTATCGTTTTAGCGTATATTTTTAGATCGAGGTTGAGTAGGGATATAGGGTGGAAATTTTGGGGAACGTTCAACTCCTTCCCTGGCTTTAGTATCGTTATCATCAGTGCATTTAAATATTCATTTGGAAATTTAGAAGATCAGGCAGCGTTATTGAAGACTTCTACTAGATGTGGGATTAGATGTACGGAGAAGTGTTTATAGTATTCTCCCGTCAGACCATCAGACCCTGGTGCTTTCCCGCTAGGGAGAGAGTCCATTGTTGCCCTAATTTCTCGTTCTGTGAATGGGGCATTGAGAGTCGCTAATTGAGTTTCTGTCAAAGTTGGTAGGTGAATTTTTTGGAGAAATTGGTTGATTTCATCCTGGGAGGGTTGTGGAGTTTGAGGGTCTTGTTTTAGGTTGTATAAGTCGCTATAATAGTTAATGAATGCATTGGCAATGTCTTATGGGTTTTTCAGTGGCTGTTTAGTATGTAGGTCATAAAGTTGCTGTATTTTGGTTTTGGATTTTTTGCCTTTTGAGGCGTTGGGACAGTCTTTTCTCTGCTTTGTTAGAGGTCGAGTATGTAGTGGCTTTCAGTTTACGTTGAAGGAATTCAAAGGAGTGGAGAAGCAATGTTTTTAGTTCTTGTCTAAGGGACAATAGTTGGTTTGTCTGAGAGGCCTGCGGATTGGCTTTGTGTTGTGATTCTAAGGTCGCTATTTGAGATATGAGTTTATCTAGATGCTTCTTCCTCTTCTTTTTGTGGAGAGTTTAATTAACACTCCTCTCATAAAAGCTTTGTGTACACTCCACACCATGCCAGGATCTGACACTAAGACTTTGTTTAGTGAGAAAATTTTTGCAATGTGATCAGAGATCTCTAGTGCATAATTATCGTGTTGAAGTGTATAGTTATTTGCATGCCAGAGGATCGTGTTACGATGTATGTTGGATTCTTCAATGGTAATTGAGATTGGGGCGTGGTCTGACCATGTTGTGGTGTGGATCACAGAGGCACACATTTTTTGTAACAGCCATTTATCAGTTAAGAACATATCAATTCTCGAATATGAGTTGTGTCTGGGGGATAAATAGGTGAAATCTTTCTCTGATCCATGGTGACAATGGCAGACATCGAAGAGATTGTGTGCAGAGATGACCAGGTTAAAGTCTCTACATAATACTAGATGGCCTTTCTGGATGGGTTTGGCGATGTGCAGTACTTTGTGAAGAAATTTCATTTGATGGGAGTTCGGGCATAGACATTGATAATAGTAAAAGATGCTTGGTTGATGGCGCATGTTAAAATTATATAGCGACCTTCAGGGTCTCGTAGTACAGTAGATGGTTGAAAGTCCACAGTGTCTCTGATTGCAATCATGACCCCTGTAGATTTAGTGGAGTTTAAGGCATTGAAGATGTGTGGGAATTGGTGATTGTTGCATAGGAAGGATCCAGTTGGCAATAGATGAGTCTCTTGAATACATAGAATGTCACTGTGGAGAGCCTTGGCGGTTTTCCAGAGTGAGTGTCTTTTAACTGGATGATTCAGGCAGAATGAGAATGTGCTAGTCACATAAAATAGTGGCACCAATGATTAGCAAACTGTTAATGAAGAAAACTCTAGGTGACAGTAAAAAGATTTGTACAGGTGGTGCAGAGCACCGCTTCAACCTCTAACTGGGGGTAAGAAGAATTAATACCGAGGGGAGCTGAGAAACAAGAGGTTCAATTTGTCAGAGCTCGGGGGAGCTGTATTTGTATTTTTTGGCCCATCTTGGCAATGTTATGGAGGACTGCGATTTTGGTCCATATTTCTGCAGGGAATGGTTGTTCCTTTGTGTGGCGGAGTTGATTTGGGAGGCTCCTAAATGATTGCCCAAGTGTGAAGGAGGTGCATCCCTTTGTTAATATCACTTATAGTGTGAGATTTCCCATTTCTTGTGATTAGGTGTCACTGGATATCGCCATTTATATTGAATTTTGTGGTTTTGGAGACCTTTGGTGACTGGGTTCAACTGGCGTCTTTGTTGAAGTGTATACTTGGTCTGGAAAGAACTGAATACCCATGTAAGGAGCAGGCAGGGGTGTTTTATTGTTGATTCCCATCAAGAGTTTCTCTTTGATATGAAAGAAGTGGACTCTCATCAGTACGTCTCTGGGAACTGAGGCTGCTAGGTGGGATGGTTTGGCATTTCTGTGTATTCTGTATTATTATGTCCCAGGGGGGACACTTCTGGGATAATGATATGTATTAGCCCTATCGCATAGTGTGGCAGGTCTGCAGGTAATATGGTTTCAGGAATACCCTTAAACTTAGCATTGTTCCTGCGGGACCTGTCTTCTAAATCAGCCAGCTTGGAGCACATCCATGCCCGTTCCTCTCTCACATCATCATATACATCTATGACTTAATTTACTGTGGAAGTGCACTCATTCATTCCTCTTTCAATACAGGTCACTCTGTCATCTAGGGAGTGAATGCCTGAGGAGATTTTTGTAAGCAGTGAGGAGAGATCAGTCATTAAGAAAGTCTGCAGAGACAGAAGAAAGTCCTTCAGGGTGGTGTCAATGACTGGCTGGCCTGAGGTGGGGAAGGAGGCCATGGATGAGTGTAAGGCCTGGTTGGAGAGAAGTTGAAAGTGGATTGAAAGTCTGGGCCTCGATTTGTGCCTGCAGTTGCGCATCAAGCAGAATTTTATCCTTTGCGTGGCTGCTAGGGAGGGGGTCACACTCTGGGGGCTGAGCGGACAATGGAAGGATACCTGAGGTAGATGAATCCTCAAGGATTTCATCTGGGAGGTCCGTGTATGAGTCCCGGGGTGCGGCTTAAAGTAAAACTCCATCAGTTTCTGGGGCTTATAGTCTGTGAATCTCCTCCTGGACATGTTTGTTAAGGTCTTCGGTGCCTCTGGAGCATGGATGGCTTTGGATTGAGTTTTGTGCGCAGCCTGCGTCACTCTATGGTGTTCCCTGACTGATGAGCTGAGAGTTCAGGCTTTCATCTTCAGCTCCGGTCAGCCATACCCCCTGATGAGCATATTAAAAGCGTCAATTCCCCTTCAGCACACCCTTTATGCCCTTTAATTGATTATTTTATGTCTGTAAATGTCCTCTCCAGGGAGCAGAAAAGATAACTACATTTGCAACGCTGGAGCTCTCACTTAACACCAACACTATGAAAGAATGGCAATTATCATTTGAGAGCTCTGATACTTGGGACTCAAATTACTCTGCAAAAACCGATTGGACTCTGCATAGAGGTAAACACCAGGAAAACCTCAGTTCCTCAAGTATTATACAAATATAATCACTTTTTTTGTTGCTTATTGTCTGTTCTGTATTTTTTTTTCTGTACATTTTTTGCTAAATTTTCCTTCTCTTTTCAATAAAACATTATTTTAAATTTGGTAAACCGAATCACTCAATACTCTAAACATACCTACTGTAATGTAAACATTGTTACATTATTGTGTGGATGTTGCAGTGATTGATACAGAAATTTTCTTTGATAGTCAGAACTGCAACAGCAGATGCTGTGAACTGTGCATGTTTCTGTTAGAACATAGTGGCAGCTACCTTTTGTGTGCATAAAGGGCTATTGGAAGAGTTAACAAGCCCCAGTGATGGTTACTCTGTCTGTTGGTGCTAGGACTATTGAGCTGTAAAATCTCTGCACAGGGTACACGTACCTTAGTTGGAGGACGAATTGATGAGAAGGCTTCCCTTGCGGCTCTGGTACAACATTTGATAACAGAGGTAAAAGGCTCAAAGAAGAACGGGTGCCAGTAGCTTGATAGCAGGTGACTGCCATGGTCAGGGATGTAGCCAAGGTGAGCCAGGGTCATACACCATGAGACAGCAGCATGGTCAGGAGGCAGGCCGGAGTTGGAAAGCAGGTAGAGCAAGGTCCAGTAGCAAGCCGAGGTCAGAACTAGGAGATCAGGGGGGGAATAGTCAGAGGCAAGCTAAATCAGAATCCACAGAGCAAGGTCAGGAACAAGTTGGGTCAGCAACGGAAGATCAGTCAGCACCAGTAGGAACACGGGTTATGGGAAGCTAAAGAACATCCAACAGTTAGCATCCAGCAGGGTCTCCTTTAAATAGGCCGTTTGGTGCCAATGTACGAAGACATGCACGCTGATGCACAAAGGCAAACAGAATTGCACCTAAGTGTCAGTGCACACTGGACATTAGCCTGAGCTTATCTGTGTGCTGGTACATGCACACAAGCTTTAGCTGCATGGGAATGAGCAGTAGCTGCAGGAGAATGAGCATTAGCTGCATAAGAATTATCTTCTGCCGTATAAGAATTAGCATTAGCTGAACTAGCTTCTTGACAGGGTGAGGCTGAGAGCATAAATTGGCACACTAAGTATATGCTACAAAAGCTGTAAAATATAATTATTTCCCTTTAATTTCTATGAAATCAATAAAGCAGCAACTTTTATATCAGACACTATATGTATATTCTACTAAACATTTACAAAAGAATAAAAAATAAAGCAAAATCTGTTTTCCCTATAATTTGGTGAACTCTGTGGTCAAAACTTTCCTCTATAATGTAGAAATCAGAAATAAAGTTATTACATGTTCAGTTTTGATCCCTAGAACTTCTTTAATGAGCTGTAAAGAGGTCTGGTGAGGGTGAATTCAGCTTCCCAAACACACGTAGCTCATTAATCCAATTAATGATTAAATCCATAAACACTCACCACTGGCCTGATGTATCTGAAAAAAACAACACATTCATTAATCTTAACAAATATACCAATTTCTGAAGAAGAAACTGTATCATCTGAACATGGTTCAATATGTCATGGGAAGCAAATAAATGAGTATCTGTGATGAAAGCTGCTAATTTGTTTTTATTATTATAATACTTTTCTATGTGTATTACATTGCTGTGTCCCTAAGTAAATGTCAGCACTGAGAGCAAAATGAATAGTGGCGCCTAGAGGTGCAGTAAACAAACTTACCAAATGGTGGTGAGCTTAAAGCGGGAGTCCACCGGGACTCCGCGTTTTTTTTTTTTTTTAAAAGCCAGCAGCTACAAATACTGCAGCTGCTGACTTTTAAAATAGTGACACTTACCTGTCCAGCGCGCCCGCGATGTCGGCACCCGAAGCCGATCTCTAGGTCGTCTGTCGGGTCCTGCCGCCGCCATCTTGGGTATGGGAATCAGGAAATGGAGCCTTTCGGCTTCATTTCCCAGTTCCCTACTGCGCATGCGCGAATCGCGCTGCGCAATAAGGACGCTCCCCGCTGCCTCTGGGATCTGTGTGTTTCCCAGCAGGCAGCGGGGCACTTGCGGGAAGGGGCGGGCACTTGCGGAAAGGGGCGTAAGTTACGCCCCTTTCCGCAGAGAGCTATCCCGGAAGTGGGTGCAGTTACCTGGATTATCCAGGTAACTGCACCCCCCTCCCCCCTGAAAGGTGCCGATTGTGGCACCGGAGGGGGGGAGGGTTCCGATGAGCGGAAGGTCCACTTTAGGGTGGACCTCCGCTTTAAAACAGTTGTAAAGGTAAAAGTTTTTTTTTAGTTTAATGCATTCTTAGCATTAAGGTGAAAAATGTTTACATGTTCAGCTCCACCCAGCATCCCTGAAATACTTACCAGAGCCCAAACTCAAGCCAATATTGTGCTGCTGCTCATCTCTCCCCTCTCTCACAGGAGGAATGGCAGCAACAAGAGTCATTGGCCCCTGTTGCTGTCTATCAACTCCTGTGAGCAGAGGGTGCGGAGCAGGGCCGAGTTGTACTGTGGGTGTCAATAGACGCCAACAGTGCAGGTCAGAATCAAGCCTACTGTACATGAGTGCCCCCAAGCGGCTTTCTATGGAGGCACTCAGAATGAATGAAGAGCCAAGAGCACTGGCGGGGACAGTCTGAATGAAGTGCAAACATATAATTACATAGTTAGGTTGAAAAAATACATCTAGTTCAACCAATAAAAAACAAATAAATAGAGTAAATAAATATACAATTACCATATACAGCATCCTATACTCACAGCTGATCCAGAGGAAGGCAAAAAACCTTATAAAGCAATTGAAGCAACTACAGCAGGGATATAAAATTAGCGGACCTCCAGCTGTTGCAGAACTACAAGTCCCATGAGCCATAGCAAGACTCTGACAGCCACAAGCATGACACCCAGAGGCAGAGGTATGATGGGACTTGTAGTTTTGCAACAGCTGGAGGTCCGCTAATTGCATATCCCTGAACTACAGTGTCATAAAGTGGAAGGAAAATGATAAATGGTTTCCAACATTTTTTTGAAAATAAATATGTGAAAAGTGTGGCGTACATTTGTATTCAGCCCCCCCTGAGTCAATACTTTGTAGAATCTCCTTTATCTGCAATTACAGCTGCAAGTGTTTTAGGGGATGTCTCTACCAGCTTTACAGAGTGAAATTTTTTTTCCCATTCTTTGCAAAATAGCTCAAGATCTGTCAGATTGGAGGATCTGTGAACAGCAATTTTCTTGTCAAATTTGTTTATTGAATTCTAACAATTAGTATACATAAGTACATATGGTGGCAGCAAAAGAAAAGATCACATATATGGTAATAATATTGAGATGTAGTTCCAACATAAACTAAAAGTAGTTTAACTAAAACAACTTTAGCATGGCTCTAACTACTCAAAATATTGCGTCATACATTGTATAAGATAGGATAAAACCAACTTAGACCAGGTTAATATAAGATGGCCTCAGATAAAAAAAAGGTCTTAATTATTATCAAGAGTATAGTTTTTAAATAAAAAAATAAATAAATGATTTATTATAGAATAATATACTACATATTGGAACTATCAACAATATGTATAATGATAACCAAGGTAATAAAAGTTCTGCTACCAGAACTATATAAAGAAGAGTAAATTGAAAGAGGAAAGATAGAAGAGGGGGGAAAAGTAGAAGAGAGAAAGAAGATAAAAGAAAAAAATACTCTTAGGTAGGAGAAAAAATAGATAGGGAAGAAGGAAATGAGAGGTAGTAGGGGTCCCCGGGGTAGTACATGGTAATAAACACATACCATGAATGCAGAGAATGGAAGTATAAATAGAGATTGCCAAGATCTTAGTATGGAAGCATCAAATGTGGAAGGCAAAAAGTGAGTCACCCAGGGATTCCATATATTTTTAAAGTTGGATATTTTATTTTGAGATATAGCCTCTGTTTTGTCATGGATCATTGCTTGATTGGCTCTATTTTTAGTTTCAGCAATTATTAAGGATGGGGATTTCCAAGCTTTGGCAATTGTTTGTTTCACGGCTGTAGTGATCTGTAATAAGAGTTTTAATTGGCGGTAGGAGAGAGTGGCCGATTTTAAGTTTAAAAGTGCTATTGTAGTATTGGGATTGATAGGGATTTCAAACAGTGTTGAAATCATAAAAAATACATCTTTCCAGAAATTTTTTGCTACCTGGCAATCCCACCAAGTGTGAAGATGTGATCCTAGATGTGAACAGCAATTTTCAAGTCTTGCCACAGATTCTCATTTAAATATGGGTCTGGACTTTGATTGGGCCATTCTAACACATGAATATGCTTCAATCTAAACAATTCCATTGTAGCTCTGGCTGTATGTTTCGGGTTGTTGTCCTGCTGGAAGGTGACTCTAACAGGTTTTCTTCTAAGATTGCCCTGTATTTGGCTCTATCTATCTTCCCATCAACTCTGACCAGCTTCCCTGTCCCTGCTGAAGAAAAGCATCCCCACAACATGATGCTGCCACCTGGTGTGTTCAGGCTGATGTGCGGTGTTAGTTTTTTGCCACACATAGCATTTTGCTTTTAGGCTCAAAAATTCAATTTTAGTCTCAACTGTTCAGTGCAGCTTCTTCTACATGTTTTCTGTGTTCCCCCACATGGCTTCTCGCAAACTGCAAATGAAACTTCTTATGGCTTTCTATCAACAATGACTTTCTTCTTGCCACTCTTCCTTAAAGGCCAGATTTGTGGAGTGAATGACTAATAGTTGTCCTCTGGACAGATTCTCCCACCTGAACTATGGATCTGCATCTCCTTGAGTGTTACCATGGGCCACTTGACTGCTTCTCTGATTAATGTTCTCCTTGCTCGGCCTGTCAGTTTAGGTGAACAACCATGTCTTGGTAGGTTTGCAGTTGTGCCATAGTCTTTCCATTTTCAGATGATGCTCTGATGCACTGCTCACAGTGCTCTGTGAGCAAAGATTAAGATATTTTTTTTATAATCTAACCTTGCTTTAAACTTCTCCTCAACTTTATCCCTGACCTGTCTGGTGTGTTCTTTGGCATTCATGATGTTGTTTGTTCACTAAGGTTCTCTAACGACCTGCTAAGGACTTCATAGAACAGCTGTATTTATACTGACATTAAATTACACATAGATGGACTCTATTTACTAATTAGGTGACTTCTGAAGGCAATTGGTTCCACTAGATTTTAATTAGGGGTATCAGAGTAAAGGGGATGTATACAAATGCACGCCACACTTTTCAGATATTTGTTTGTAAAAAAGTTTAAAAAACATTTATCATTTTCCTTCTACTTCACAATTATGTTCCACTTTATGTTGGTCTATCACATAAAATTCCAATAAAATAAATTTACATTTTTGGTTGTCACATGCCAAAATGTGAAAAATTTCAAGGGGTATGAATATTTTCTCAAGGCACTGTATGTTGCTAAAACAACCTAAAAACAGCAGCTAATCCCAGTAGTGATGTTTCTTTGGTCCCCTGCTGTAAATATATCATTTCTCCTACCGACCTGTAATTCACTACAGGACACAGCAGTGATGAAGGTGCCAGAAGAGCACAATGGAGAGAGTTGGTTTCTGAGCATTCTTCAACAGATTATTTCTACTCCTCTTGAAGTGGTTAGTGGCAATATTGGCAGAGAGGTGAGTGTTTAAAGTGGTGTTCTACCCATATTTTTTTCTTCTGCCTCTGTTGTTGCTCCTTGCTATTAGATTAATACTTGGACAATTTGTAGATAGGTAACTTCTATCCTCATATTGATTAGTGGTTCCAAATTAATAACTACTGCAGTAGGGAACAGACACAAAAGATACACTCAGCATCTTTCCAAATAACTGTTCTGCTTTATTATGACACAATTGAAGGTTTTTATACACATGGTCCATGTGTCATGCTGGAGGGAAGAGAGTGGCTGGCAGACATAAATGATCACCTTTTCCAAAGTCCTATTTCGTATCAAGTTGCCTCCTGTGGACCACTTGTTCTTCTTGTTCTGGGGTCCTTAAAGTTGAATTATTAATCCCAGCTATACTGGGCCAGAACTATGGTGGAATCTGTGAGTTGCACAGATCCAGCAAGTGTCCGGGGCTTTAAATACAGCATCCTTAGTCACCTGGTCTGCTTCCATGTGTGAGTTTTAATGTTAGTATGGCTACCTCAGCAAGAACCTGGAAGGCTGAAAACAGACAATCAAATTAACTTAGCATGCTTGATTGGTTTACCTGCCGAAAAGTCTGGTCTGGCCCTTCAAATGGAACCAAAAGCTCTCTATATCTTGACTATCTATATAAATATACACTCTTTTTATAGCTCACAGGCTTTGCTAAATCATGGAGCTCTGCTTCTGGAGCTGGGGGAAAGGATCCAATGACTCTGAATACAGAGTATCCTTCTGGGTGATAAACTGCATACTCAGTATAAAACCGGAAATAATGCTACAAAAAATTAAATATCTGGGTATTTAGGGAGTGTGTCCTGCATTTGGCTCACAGCAGCTGATTCCTACATCATCAATTTAACACATGTGTTTTTTCTTTGCCTCCAGCCTCCTCCAATAGAGGCAATAAGGTGGGTGAATTCAAGTGTACTCATTTTTCATTATTAGATTTGTACATAAACAAATTCATATTTTAAACCTTTCATTAGACAAACATTTAGTTAGATGTATAATTCCTGTGCCGAATATCGAACCATTAAAAATTCAATATTTGACCAAAATAATGTCTGTAACTTTGTCTAATAGCACCTTTGCATAAAGCTACAGCTCTGATATATTGGGGGGAAACCTTCATTACTGGGTCAAGCTTGCATAAATATATTACAATGGCTTGTTTTATATCATGCTGTTTGTGTAAGAACTCCAGTTTCATGTTTCAAAAAGACAACTTTTTCCTAGCAATATTCTAATAAATGATAACAATACCCTGCGGTCATGCAGAGATGTCCATACATCCAAAATATTCTTCTGCTTATACCCACTGCACTTACAAGCAAAAAGGGCACATCATTTCACAATCCACACATTCTACTTTGGATTTCAAAAATAAAAACAAATAAAAACCAACAATCTGTATGATGGACCAGAAAGCACTCAGTCACATCAAAAACTATAAAACAACTGGCTGCAGGTGGCATCTATCCTAACTGGGTGTGTGGACGTGATGTGATGGGTCTGTTAGATTTAAATTTTATTTATTATTACTCTCACATCATGGGCCGCAAATCAAGTTATTATTAGACCTTAAGATTTAATTTTTGTAGAAGAGCTTCTTATGTATCTCATTCATCTTGGCTTTGTTAAACATTATGGTAGCTGTATTCCACCAACAACCTCATCTTAATCTTTTTTTCTTTCTAAAATTGCAAAATTGTTATCTTAATTTAAACCAATCCTATTTTTACCAATTTCCCCATTAACTTGGATTTCATTTCCAACCAAAGGTTGTCTAAACCAGTTTCAATATATCTATATTATTAATAAAATTGTTAAACTCATATTAGAAATGAATACTCATTATTACTTAATTTTACTTAATTTCCCTTTTTTAAATGCACTGTTTCCACTATCAAAGGATATTCAATTTGTGTAATATACGGTTAAATGTAACCTTCCTTTTACAATGTT
The DNA here is from genome assembly GCF_037356315.1 of Lithobates pipiens. Classification (NCBI taxonomy): domain Eukaryota; kingdom Metazoa; phylum Chordata; class Amphibia; order Anura; family Ranidae; genus Lithobates; species Lithobates pipiens. The sequence goes on from NW_027507784.1 coordinate 75,837,239, forward strand.
TGGAAAACAGAATCAAAAATAATTGTGATCACATTGTTTATCATTAGATTTGTTAACCTGGCACATTTTGTTATAAATGTTTTGTCTAAAAATCGGAAATTGGCATAGTGTCCTTCCAGCTTATCACTGACCTCTCATCCCAGCCTCAATCTTTCATGAGAGCACAAAGAGATAGAACTAAAGGTTCTAGCATTCACACACATACACAAATATCTCTCTAAAATTGCTTTCATTTCTCCCATTTGTACACAACACATGCATATAATGCTCTCACCTTCCTTTAACTCGTTTTATTTCCCTGCTTAACTTCTGCTTTCTTTATTTTGTTCTGATATCCTTTGCATCCCATATATTGTAATACCATACTTCACATCGTGTACCTTCTATGATTAGACGGGCAACTATAGTGCTCATCCCAGCTTCCTTCTCTAACAACATATAAAGTATTCTGGTTTAACTCTTATTTCTCTGTTTCTTGACTTTACTAATTGTAGTGCCTGACCCCAAATTCATCCCACAGCTTAACATCAAAATGTCCCTTTCTGTCCAGTGTTAATTGTCACCCTTGATCCATCCTGCTCACAACATGTAGATAGCTGTTTCTCTAGCTGTTTACTCTGCATGATTCTTAGTCCCTGCGGACTTTGGTAACCCAGTTACCCATTGTGGATCCCATGTCCACTTTGACAATTAATCTAGGGGCTCAGTATAGGCAGAACCACACCTTTGGTTCATATATAGCGCTCCTCTTGCGCTGGGCATTTTTGAGGCTCTCTTACCCTTCATGCCCTTACTTAATTTAATGTACATAATGACTGGCCAGTCTTCTCTATGTGTGCCTATACCTTCTTGCCTCTAAACTACTTTATCTAGCAGATGTACTTGATATACAGTACTTGTGAACAGCACTATTCTTCCCTTTCTTACCTATAACACTCCGATGGACAGTAGACAGTGACAACCTAACATATAACCACCAATCAATACAGTTCGATTAAGGGGCATAAAATAGGGACTCTTTGTCCTGAAAATGCCTTATCGACCAAGGAAGCCTGATAACTCAAATATAAGCAAAAGGCTTACCTCAGCCGGCTGATTATCAGAAGTTCCCAGATCGCCGGAGGCGCCTAGTTTCAGACACTCAGGGTCACCTGATTAGTAATTAGTGGTTCCAAATTAATAACTACTGCAGTAGGGAACAGACACAAAAGATACGATCAGCATCTTTCCAAGTAACTGTTCTGCTTTATTATGATGCAATTGAAGTTTTTTTTGTACGCATGATTACGTAGGTATCACATTAATATTACAATTGTACGTTTATGGTAACAAGGGGCATTACATAGGCAGGCTAATTCTAATCAGGACTCAAAAGAATGCAAACATGTACTGAAAACATTATTAGTGCCTTGTGCACAGTGAGGGAATTGTGCAATACAAAATAGAATACAATTATATACAGAACTTACATAGTGAAGCCTGTCAAGTATAAAATAGCTATTTATTGTAGTGAACTTACAGGTAAATACAGGATAACGAACATCATGATGTACAATGGCCGTGGCTCTCAGCCTGCTTACCTAGGCAGGCAGATGCAAGCATGCTGAGAGCAATGGCTGTTGTACTTCATGATGTTCGTTATCCTGTATTTACCTATAAGTTCACTACAATAAATTGCTAAATAGTTAAATAGCCTTTATACTTGACAGGTTTCACTATTTGCTGCCTTATTCTCTCATTAGGTGTTGCTGACCTATTGATTGGATGACCACACTTATTGGAGTTCATGATCTTGGTGGCTTTATGTGAGCAGTGCCTGATGCAAGTTGTATTCCATGATTGGATCACCATATACCCATTGTCAGTGTTTGCAGAGCGATACTGGGATTCTTGGTTATTGATTAATACATGCCTGCTTAATATTACTTTCTGGTAAGCAGTTTGGCTATACACTGGGTGTGGCGTGCTTAACCATACACACTGAAGCTGGTGAAGGTTTTTTCTCATCTTTCCCCTCTAGAAAAGACTGATGATTTGATTAGGGCTGCATGTGGACTTTTATTGTTTTTATTTTTAACTAGTATTGGCAGCAATCTGTGACTTATAGCGGAACTGCAATATTGTGGTAGACAAATTGGACACTAACTGACACTTTCAACACTTTTTTGGGGACCAGTGACACGGATACACTGATCAATAGACATGTGTATTCGTTTTCGTCCGAATGCATTTTCGTCCGAATTTCAGGTAAAACGATAACGAAAGTGCAGAATCTGAAAAATGAAAAATCCGACATAAACAAATGCTTTATTTTAGTTTTCGTTGTGACAACAGTTCGATATAGATAGGATATTCAACATGATGCTGACAATAACAATCTGTGTCCATCGAAACTGTGGTCGAATGTGCCTAACCTTAACTCTATTAGTCCAAGATTATTCTACATAGAGAGAAAAGATTCAACATAGAGAGAATAGATTCAATATAGAGAGAAAACATCGCTGCTGGAATTGGGTGGGGGAAGTAAACTAAAAATAATGATGATGATGAATGTTATTGGCTAATTGTAACCAAAGAGGAGGAGCAGTAAATTAGCTAGAACTAAGTACACACGTACAGCCAACTTACTTTCACTTACGATTGCTAGCAGCAGGGCCATCTTTAATATTGATTGGACCCTGGGCAAAACTTTTCTTGGGGCCTCCCATGCAGTTTTGCTCTCCGCCTGCTCTGAGACATACAATAAATAGCAGTTAGACTCAAAATTGGTTTATGGAATCAGATCAGGCAGCTATTGCGATTGGTTGCCAGAGGTTACAGTGTATCATTACCGCTCACTGACTGGTTGCTAGAGGTTACAACACATGATTTCTGCTTGTTTATTGGTTGCTAGAGATTACTGTGGATATGACCTCAGGGGGGCATGATATATATATATATATATATATATATATATATATATATATATATATATATATATATATATATATATATATATCAATGCCATCAGCTGCCCCTATTTACATATGAATTCTGGTAATTTACATTTAAACACAGGGTGAGCAGGTGAGTCATCTTTACACAACAATAGGGCAGAGCTGGGCAGCATTAGTAGCAGCACTTCACACTGAGATATCGGGACACAGCACTGGACTAAAACCTCAAAGGATGAGGGGATTTAAACCAGGATAGTTGGCAAGTATGAGGCAGCTGCTTTGGGCCCCACAATAATGACAGGGCCCAGGGCAGCTGCCCCTTTTGCCCTGCCTTAAAGACAGCCCTGGCTAGCAGAGAGAGACACACACACTGAATCATTTTAGAAAACAGTCAATCTTAGCTGGTCCATTTGTCAGAGAACCTGAATTATTTAGCAATTAAGCATAAGCACAGCAGCAGAACAATAGTGAAGCAAGCTACAGTTCAACTTAACTTTTTCATAATAATCTGCTGCTATTGTGTTAGTGTTGTCAACCTGATAGTGATACTAGTGTTGCTAGTGTTGTGATAGCCTCAGAGGCTGCCCGTGTTGGTGGGGAGGGGGGGGGGGATTTATTATTATAGATTATATATTGAGATGTTATATAGATTCTATATACCCTATCCTGTTACCTGTCTGATCAGTGATCACTATCACCAGTCCATTTTCTGTTCGAACTATATACATTCAACATGAACAACAAAGATTCGACAAAGCAGCGAAAAACATACAAACATCGAATCTTTGGCTAATGGGGACTGTCGAAAGTTCTAAGGAGATTCAATGGAGCAGCTAAACTATACGGAGTCATAACGTTTAGCTGCTCCGTCGAATCTTCTTTGAACATTCGACAGACACCATAAGCCTTCAATGACAGATTCGACCTTAATTAATTAGAATTTTTGGACGAATGCAATTTTTGGACGAAAGACAAAATAAATAAAAATGAATTTCGGGAATAACTAAATAAATGTATTTTTCAGACGAAAACTAAATTCTGAAACAAAATATTTCAGTGTGCACATGTCTACTGATCAATGCTAAAAAATTTCACTGTCACTGTACTAGTGACACTGGTTGGGAATGGGTTAACATCAGGGGTTAACTGTGTGCCTAGCCAGTGTTTTAGTGTACTGCGGGGGAGGTGCTTTTACTAGGGGAATAAATGGATCCATTTCTCTGTTTTGCAGGAACACAGGATTCATGCCTTCCTTACTAACAAAATGGAAATCTGCCTTGTTTACATAGGCAGACTGCCATTCTGCCTGTGTGCTGAATGACCAGCTAGTGCCAGCAGACACTGAGTCTGTGGGACCCGCTGATTGGCTCCCACTGTGTAGCACTCGTGCCCGCTACCAAGAAGTGCAGGATCACCTATATATATATATATATATATATATATATGATCCTGTGCAGTGCAGCTGCCCTGTAGCAGTGCTATAGGGCGGTCTGCAGCTGGTTGAACATGTATTGCAAAAAAAAAAAAAAAATCTATTTTAGCAGCCAAATTCAATCATTTCTAATGTGTGTCATGTATGATTTTTGATTTTGTGTTAGCGATGGCTTCTGGTTTAACATTAAAGAAAAGGTGTTTTGCATATAGTTTTATTAATTTTCTTTTTTTTTTTTTCTTATCTGATTGGTAGATGTGTCAGATAAGAAACTTCCAGTGACCAATACATTTTGTACTGTCAGAAAAAATTGCATTCAAGGATTAGGGTGTCACAGTGAGTGCGAGCTTTTGTTGGAAATGTGATTCCGGTGGCTAAGCCTGCCCGCCACAACAAAGTAGGTTTTCTCTGGACTTGAAAGGTGTCTTGAGAGCAAACGTAGCCAAGCAAACAAGTGTACCAGTGAAAGCATTATAATGGTATAATTACATCAAGGAGTTCCGTGTCACCTGCTGTTTAGCTATATACAAGAATGCCAACTCCCTCTCTTATTCAATTTTTATTTAAATGACCTTTGAGAGGTATTGCACAGCTCACTTAAAGTCCAGCAGCATTTTCTTTGACTAACATGATCAGTTTTTTTGATTCTGAAAATTGCTTTCTAGTTTATTACACTTAGCATGTAGAAGTGGTGGCACAGTTGGAATTAAGTCAATTTATTTTGAGTAATTCTGTTACTGCCTTAATGGATTAATGTCATGGCCCATTTACCTATTTTTTAGCGAGATACCCTCTTCTGTTTATTCTTTCTTTGCATGCCCATATTCCACTGGTTAAGATTTAAACAATGTTATTAATTATTTAGGTGTAATGTTTATTAATTTGACCTTGTACTACACAATGCTATTACATCATGCTATTTAATAAAGAGTTGCAATATGCAATAGTCCATAACAACCAATTGGATATCCTTTCAGCTCAGTTAAAAGGAGATCTATGGTTGGCTCCAAGAGAAGACTATTGTTTTTACAAAGCTGCTGCACTGGGCACTGTGTATTTAAGTCCTCCTAGAGTAAATACAAACTAGAGAAACCCCTTACATTAAAATACCTGCAGGCTCACTGAAATTAGAACATTTGAAAAATTAAATTCAACAGTAATGATCAACAAAATGGTCTCAGCTAAACAAATTTTGCCATCAGCAAAAGTTTTCCTAGACATAAACCCTCAATTTTGCTTATTAAAGCGGACCTTCTGTCATTTTTTCAACTTTCCACCTATTAAATCTTCTGCCCTTGTTGTTTTAACTTTGGATAGTAATTTTTTTTCTGCCAGTAAATATCTTACACAACCCATTTCCTGTTTCTTGTCTGGTCATTAGCTTAGGCTTATGACATCCTGCACAGCTCTCTCTCTAACTCTTGTGAGAGTTTGCCAGGAAGGGAGAGGGGATGAGTTATAAGAGTGCCAATGAAAGCTGCAGAGATGGAGGCAGGACCAGACTGGTAATAAAAACCAGCCCTGGAAAAAATTTCATACCAGCCCCATAGCATTATTATACCAGCCCAACATCATAACGACATTATTTTCTTGTTCATCAAAGGAAAAACCATGCATTTTAAATCACATTTGAAGAGTGTATTTTATATATATATATATATATATATATATATATATATATATATATATATATAAAGACAGATATGAAAACACATAGGGCTTTATATATATAACAAATTCCAGTTAAGAGTGGTTAAAGTGGTCAATCATCAAGGGAGACCCCAGGAACTCTGGGGGGAAACTGGTGACCAGAGACCACTTTCCACACAAAGAATACACTAAGGTAATGGGGGTAATGGGAGGGGGGATACTGATATAAGGCGGAAACCTTTATATCAGTACCTCCTTACATTACTGTATTCAGTCCCCCTTACATCAGTGACCCCCTCCTCAAAATGGCCCGGCGGCGCTATTACTGACCTATTCTCGGGTGCACCGTGCAGGGTTCAGTCAGTCGGTTTCAGCTTGGTGGCTCTGGTTTTATCTAATAGTCTCCTCTCCACAGTCAACACATGCATGCAACTTACCTGGGAGATATCAGTCATGGCCACTGTAAGCATTTATTTATTTATTATTTTGTTAAAACTTTGTTTTTTGCCAATCTTTTTAAAATCTATTTATATTTAGGGGTTGGGAGTTGTCCACAAAGTAGACCATTTTCAGTGAAGATTGCCTTTAAAGTATATATAAATCCAAGTACTAAACTGTTATATGAGCTTTAACTATTATGGAAAAAAGGGCTTTAACACAAGAGTAATTTCTGTTTCAATAATTTTTATTCGAGTTTAACAAATAACCAACGTGCAAAAGTTGCACCCATGCAGGGGATAGCATTGACAGTTATCACACAAGTTAGCAAAAAAACAAGAACCAAGAGGTGATGTAAACATAAAGCAGAAAATGAGAACTAACACAGCAGCAGAGGATAGGCCTGTTTCATGAAGCCGCCAGGGGTCCTGGAAAGCTTCCCCAAACCAGTGGTGAATCCCCTGGTCTCACCAATACACATATAGTAGTGCCATATACAGGTCTGAGAAGAGATGCAAGCAGAAAGGTGGGGCTAAAGAAAGAGGGAGTGCACCCCTGACAGGAAAGGAGCCAGGGAAGGCTAATGGAAGCAAGAAAGAAGAAGGACCAGAGGGTCAGAGATCAAGAGAAGATAGAATGGTAAGGGCAAGGGAGCATCTGGACTGTCCATCATGGGCAACCAAAGCTGGCAGGGGGAAAGTCGGAAAAGCATACAACAGCCATGTTTCTCAAACTTTAAGGAGCTTGGCATGGGGGTTGTTGCGGATGCTGGACATATGTTTATTAAGCATCAACATGGTAATGCGATCGCTCACCCCCTGGAAAGGGACAGGTGGTTTTTTTTTCAGGCTTGGGCAATTGTTCTTTTAGCTGACAAAAATAAATAAGAAGCAAGTATAATAACAAGTCCTATTTGCAACCCCAGAGCACCCCAGAGCAGAGTCTGGTGGGCAAGATGGGAGAACTAGATCTATCTGTTGTAAGAGTAGGATTTTGTAAGAATTACAGAGACTTGATTTGACAGCTCTCATGATTGGCTGACAACCATTGAAGGATATTCCCTATATCGCAGGGATAGAGAGGGCAAAAAGGGGGAGGAGTTGTTGTGATTAAAATGGTATTTCTATATACCTGACAAAGACCAGCTATGTGTAACTAACACAATTACAATACTCACGAAACCCTTTACTTAATACTGCAGTATTAAGGAGACAACATCTTGACAAAGACAATAAGAGACGAGTCAAGACCAAAGTTCAGGAGTTGTCTAATGTATTGTAGGAGGGGCTACATTTTATATGCACCCTTATCAGCCAATCATTGTATAGAACATGGGTGTGGTTAATACAGAGGCGTACATTACACATCATCATTACATATTCTTACATATCATTACTCATGTCATCTGCTTCTGAATCACAGTCATGGAATATGTGGCCCAGACATATTGTGACACAATTTATTTATCTAGACAGCATAGAACGAGACTGCCTATGCAAGCTATATTTCCTTATGTGCATGTTTACAAAACAACTGCTATAGTCTGCAGATACAGAATCTAAGCACAATCCCATATGAACTTACAGAGATGGAGTCACTCTGGTTCAGCCATATTACTACAATCCCCTCTAAGTCATGACAAACCATGAACATGACTTACTTCTTCTCACTGTGACATACTCAACCCGGTGGCCATAGTAAAAGTTAAGATATATTCTATTAGCTGCAGCTGGGTTGGAAGGTCAAGTACCTCGGAAACCATGCACATAATAAACCTGAAGCAGGCATATAAAAGTAATACCATAAGCAAAATCAGTACAACACAGATTGCAATATCCCCAATCCAGGATTAATCCAGGATTCAGCATTGAGACCAAACCCCCCATGTTACCCAGGGGGCTCCCAAGCAATTATTTTGCTTTTTCATCATGTCAATACCCCCTCAAGCTCCTGAGAGGAACCATACCCAGGTCATGTTCTTTTCCAGAAACAATGACCTAGCATAACAGTGTTTGAGGGGGCATCCAGGACGAACACTAGCCTTGAGCAAGTGACCTTCCTCATTGCCCCTGAGAATAACCACTATCAGAACCAATGAGGCCAAGTAACACCATCCCCTGGAATCATTCAGAATCCATGGATGGCATGGTCTTCCACAACAAATGTACGTGCTGTTGTCCAAGGCCAGTGGCTGCCTGCTTAAGGACCTGTACCCTCAGAGAATCCTGCAAAAGCAAGCTGTGAAAGTAGCTTGACCATCTCAGTATGGGGGCCAGAGGCATGCATGAAGTGTGACGTAGGGCACGATCTAAGGTGTCAAGCACTGTGGAGTTCCTGTAGACTCTGAATGCACATCCCCTCTATGTCCAATGAGTGTGTTACTAGTGATTTTATCGGGTAGGCCACATATAACCTTAAGGCTCCCCCTAGAACACAGAGGCTGGTAGATGACATGTGAACCAATGCATATACAATACAGTGCCTATGCCAGCATCCCTTCAAACAGTATATACACTGAAATGGTCGAGCATGTCCTGGACACACTACAACAACAATCCCAATATTACCCCCTGACCCTCACCCGGATCACCTTCTAAACATAGGAAACAACAAACATGTAATCTCAGCTGCATAGCAATTGTCCATGGAATGCAAAAGGGAGGAAGGGGCGTAACAGTCCATAGAAACAAGTGGGAGGGGCATGATAGCCTTTAGGCCAAATGAAAATAGTCCCAAAGAAATACTCAAAAAGAAAAGTCTCTTGGATGGCTTCTGAATGTCCATTAGATTTGCAGAAAAGGAAGGAAAAGGAAATGTCTAACTCTCATTCTGCTCAACTTTTTCCAAAACCTTTTAGTTCAATTCTGTGATCACTCATATGTACAGACATGAATTCTCTACCCCAAAACACTGCCTCTTTGTAAGGACAGAACCTGATATCCACAGACAGCCTGGAACTGATGCGTTAGGCGAGACCGGGGACTTTCGGCTGGCACATCTGGATCTTTTTCATGTGGTGCTCACAGAAATTTTGTACCCCAGGTTTGCGTCATGTGGCTCCCCCTTGAGGTATCATTCGCAGGAACATTTTCCAGCCGGAGTCCGCCTTTAGTCATCTGAGCACCTCCTATGGTATTTGAACAACAAAGATGAACAACAAAGATTTCCATGTTAAAGCTGTAGTCATCACTTCATTAGGATAGGATATAGGGCAGGGTATGGATGAGGTGTAGGGTATGCCTGGGGTGGGCATTTCTTCATGTGAATAGGGCTGTGGGTGAATGCAGGCTGGCTGGGGCAGATACTCCTCATCCGACATGAGTAGTCACAGAATCTACCTGATCAATTCAGGCCTTAACCATTGGAGATATTAAAAATAATATTCTTAATTGACTCAAACATAAGTAAAACATGCAGGAATGAAAATGTTTCTCAGCAAGGGTTTTCATTATATAGCTTCAATATATTTAACAAAACATTTTTCCAAATCCAGTATTATAGCAGAACTTCGACAAAACTTAAACTTCTTTAGTTTCTTCTATTCCCGGGATCCAAGTGGACCCAAGGGACTTAGGACAGAACATTTTACCCAAACACATATTCTGACTCAGAAGTCTCCCAACTTTGCAAATATGTCTGATCATCAGCAACAAACAAAACCAAAACATTTCATTATCAACACTTCATGACTGACACCCTGGTAATTCAGAAGGTAGATATCCAGAATAGTCATTCTGATTGCTTATTTCAAATAAATCCTTCCCATCACATTTTAGTACCCCATGGACTCAATATATGCAGCAATGTATCCTGATTACAGTCATTTCATTTCTTCAAACATTTTTTCAAATTTTCACCCTTCCTTTACCAAAATCCCTTTATCAATTCTTTTAATTTAATTTAACCCCAAACTTTTAGGGAAAGTATAACATGGGCCTAAACACAATATGAGACACCTTGTTGTGCACATTCCAGACACACATACAACAACTCTCTCTCATCCCACATTCATCTGGCCATTCCATTCATCCTTCATTTCATTCATAACACCTTCAAACCTTAATATTTTTTTCTCTAGTGTCCGGAATTACACAACACAGTTACTTCTCTTTTTCTTTACTAACCACAATTCCTCTGGCGTAGCGCCTGGAATATAAAACTTCCCTTTTATTTACTTTCGAATTTTGGGCTCTTAATTATAATATTCTCAACCCTGTCAAAATCAAGATTTCAAAATCATTGTTAATACAGCTTAAACACTATTAAAACAATTTTCACAAATACAGCACATTTGCTGTTATCAGAAAAAAACACACTTTAACTCTAATAATGTAAGGATAGGCAACCACACCCAAAATAGTCTTAAAGTCAGACTCTAAAAATTTGCATCTGATCAGATTCCTTTAAAAAACATTTGGTAATTTTATCAGTGACATGTCACATTCCCCTTTTAATGTTCCCAATGTACTATGGAGTGGATATGGGCTTAGTATACACCCAACACATTTCATGAATAGACTGACACTAGTTGCAACATCTTAACAATAAACATGTACCCTTTATAGATAACTTTTCTGAATCAGATCCTTCTTTAACATTCATTTTCCACTTCAGCAAGTCCCTGACTCGCTGACTATGGAATACAAATATAAAAATATACTCCCCACAAAACCCGTGGTGAAAATATGGTTTATAGTTTGTTCTTCTCTTCCACCCAAAACAAGATACAGATGAGTACCCTACTCTGTCCCTTTCACCTGCCCACTTTAGCAACGCTCTCTGTCTTGGCAGGATCATAGGACATATATCAACTACCCAACCATTTATCTGAATTCAGAAAACAAAAACAATCTTATACTCTAAATTGGAATTCCAAGACAAGACAAAAATTCACATACGCATAAAATTAAGCATTTCTCTCCATTAACCAGTTCCCTCTACCCAGGTGTCCTTCTTATGAAACTGCGAACAGGGTGACCCAAGGACTGCCACTAACCACAGTCCACAAACAGTCCATGAAGCAGAGACAGTCGTAGGAGAAGTGTTTAAACATGTTCTCCCTCCGACAGAAACAGTCAGTCCATGAATCTGCGACCCTAGCGCTTCACCGGAGATCCATGTCAGAATTCACACCCCCAAACCCACCAGCTCAGAGGTGGAGAATCGGGGAGCGATGAGGGAATCTGGGGAAATCCGAGGGGGAAGGAGGAAGATTTATAATCTCCCTCTACCTAACTCAGACCCCCCAAAACAGTAACCATGTCCCCCTGTCAGTGCATCCAGCAGCAATCTAATCACTGCCCAATAAACCAACATCTTGATGTCTCTATGAATCTCTGGTACCGTAATCCCGCAAAAGTCTCACGAGACCCCAGCACCAGGGCTGCTCATTTCACGAGGTGGGGTGCTTTCAACAAGGTTTCTAGCCTCCCCATCAGCTCTCTTTTTACCCTCGGTTGAACCTTTTTCCCCGTGCCCGTTGCCAAACAGGGATCTGCACTGATCTGCACATCCCACCAACCCACCTGTACCAACTCATTATAACTTCAGCAAACAACAATAAACAAATAATCAACAAACAGAAACACAAATAAACAAACAAAGTAACAGGGTAAGTCTACACTAAAACATCCCTAGTTTAACAACACCTTTTATCTGATAATCCAAATAAAACTAGCTGTGACACTTTAAAAATCCTTATTTTAAACAAAACTCTCTCTGTGTTAATTTCCTTACCTGCCCAAAACCTCCCATCCCGGCTGTCCTTTAAAATAATTTCCTCAACGCAAATAGAATGTCCCCTTTAACTCTCAAAACAAGCTCTGCTAACTTCCCATTTTTAAATGTAACTTTCCTTCACTTTTTTTTTTTCTTCTATGTCAGTTCTAAAATGGCTTTGAAACCCGGCTTGTATATAAAAAGAACAATGCATTGAAAAACCTTGCAAAATGCACACCTTCCTTTAATAAATAACTCAAATCTCTCCTTTACCTTCTTACTTCACTTACTTTACCCTCAACAAATGTAGGATATTCTTAATTAACATCCTACTCACTTACTTAAATCTCATTACTCCTGGGCATTTTTCCAAAATACCCACCTGTCAAATCAACCCCCTTCCACTTAACACATACATTTTACAACCTGCAAAAAATACCATTCCGATACCCCTCTAAGAGTTACCAAAACACATGTTAAACATGTGCAAACAAATTATGCACTTCTCAAGCAGAATCAAGCACCTATCATTCCAGAGCTCTATAACAAACATACTAGCAACCAACATACTAGCAAAGGGGAGAAGTCATATTATTCATATACTATACCATTGTCTCTTCAAAGAATACCTTAGCAAACTTATATGAACATGCATATAACAGTACTCACCCTTCCAACGATACCTAAACAAACATAACAAGGGAAATTTACTTCACTCTAATCTAATTTTCCCCTTTTGGGACATCATATAACAGTGAAAACAGGGGCTGCCTTACCTTCCATACAGCACTGTATCCCACACAACACAACAGATATCTTATTCACACAACACATATCTTATTACTTTAATGCAAATGCGATAGACAAGAAAAGCCAGATATAGCAAAAGTTTTGTGGGTTCCAGTAGTAATTGGTAATTGCCCCATTACCCTTTTTTTTCCTTCTCCTACCCAAAAGGAGCCTAATATTAGGTTTTTAAACGGAGTCCCACCAAGGACACACACAGGCTTCTCATAAGCCAATTCTTAACCGCCTGGTCCATCTCACAATTCTCTTAAATAAAATTTATCTGGCCAGGGTTGTGTGTGTCAAAGCTTCAACACTTGACCACACCCTGCCAAGTCCTAAATTCCTAAATTCCATAATCTCAGCGAGTGACTCCATTCTGTTGTGATTAAAATGGTATTTCTATATACCTGACAAAGACCAGCTAGGTGTAACTAACGCAATTACAATACTCACAAAACCCTTTACTTAATACTGCAGTATTAAGGAGACAACATCTTGACAAAGACAATAAGAGACGAGTCAAGAGCCAAAGTTCAGGAGTTATCTAATGTATTGTAGGAGGGGCTGCATTTTATATGCACCCTTATCAGTCAATCATTCTATAGAACATGGGTGTGGTTAATACAGAGGCGTACATTACACATCATCATTACATATCATTACATATCATTACTCATGTCATCTGCTTCTGAATCACAGTCATGGGATATGTGGCCCAGACGTATTGTGACACAATTTCTTTATCTAGACAGCATAGAAAGAGACTGCCTATGCAAGCTATATTTCCTTATGTGCATGTTTACAGAAAAACTGCTACAGTCTGCAGATACAGAATCTAAGCACAATCCCATATGAACTTACAAAGATGGAGTCACTCTGGTTCAGCCATATTACTACAGGAGTATGCCTGCATATCAAACATGATGTACAAGTGAATGTGAGACATGGCATCACTAAGGGAGCACGGGAGTAGGTGGAATCCTTATGGGTAGAGCTACAAAGGGAGGTTACTAAGGGGAAAGTAATACTGGGACTATGCTATAGGCCCCCTAACCAGAGGGAAGAGGCAGAGGCAGACCTCCTATCACAATCTGGATTAGTGGTAACAATGGGAAATGTCATTATAATGGGGGATTTTAATTATCCAGACATAGACTGGGTGGAAGGAACCACACATTCATCTAAGGCTTGCCAGTTCCGAAATGTCTTGCAGGACAATTTCATGGGTCAGATAGTAAATGCACTAACTAGAAACAAAGCGTTACTAGACCTGCTGATTACCAACAATACAGACCTGATCACGTGTGTGGAAATATGGGGCAATTTAGGAAACAGCGATCACAGTGGTAAATTCGTTTTAGTATTAATCACACAAATAGAAAAAATAAGGGGACTATAAAGACACTGAATTTCAAAAGATGCAACTTCCCTAAACTACGATCCTTGCTAGATGATAATAATTGGGATAAAATCTTAGGAACAAAGAACACAGAGGAAAAATGGGTATGCTTTAAGAGCATATTAAATAGGGGCATTAGCCAGTGCATCCCGATGGAAATAAATTTAAAAGAGCTAAAATAAGTCCCGGGTGGCTTAACTCCAACGTAAAAGTCCATATAAAAGCAAAGGAGAAAAAAAAGATGAAAAAAACACGAAAGGCACATAGGAGAGGAGAGTAAAAAAAATCCCAAGAAATTCTTTAAAGGGATTGTAAAGTAAAATGTTTTATTTTTTAAAATAACAAACATGTTATACTTACCTCCACTGTGCAGCTCGTTTTGCACAGAGTGGCCCCGAACCTGCTCTTCTGGGGTCCCTCGGCGGCTGTCTCTGCTTCCTCCCGCAGGTACTTCTCACATTCATGTGAGCTCCCTTGCATGGTGAGAAGCACCTGCGGGCGCGCTGCCGTGATAGAGCCGGTGGCTATAGCCCCTCGCTGTATCACACGCCCCCCGCTCCCCGGCACGCTGCATCATTGGATGTGATTGACAGCAGCGCGAGCAAATGGCTGTGCTGCTTTCAATCCATCCACTCCAGCCAATCAGCGGCCAGGCTGAGCAGCCAAGAGGATGGCGGGGGGTGAGCACGGGACTTTTGAGGGGTCAGGTAAGTAAAAATGGGGGACTGGGGGCGCCGGCGGTGTGAGATGTTTTTTCACCTTAATGCATAGAATGCATTAAGGTGAAAAAACATTTACCTTTACAACCCCTTTAAGTACATAGATAGTAAGAAAGGGAGGTCAGATCATATTGGTCCCATAAAGAATGATGAAGGGAATCTGGTTACTAAGGATGGAGAGATGGCAAATGTATTGAATTTATTCTTCTCTTCAGGCTTCACGAGGGAATCAGGGGGCTTCAGTAACCAAAACTGCAATGTTTATTCTCATGACATGTCACAGGAAGCATCCTCATGGCTAACAGAGGACAAAATTAGAAATAGACTTTAAAAACGTAACATTAATAAGTCACCGGGACCAGATGGCTTGCAACCGAGGGTCATTAAGGAACTCAGTCAAGTAATTTCCAGACCACTGTTCCTAATTTTTAATGAACAGTCTATTGACTGGAATGGTTCAGCTGACTGGAGAAAAGCCAATGTAGCACCAATATTTAAAAAAGGGCCATGATACTTCCCTGGGAATTACAGACCAGTTAGACTAACATCAATTGTATGCAATCTCTTGGAGGGGATGATAAGGGACTATATACAAGATTTTAGTAATGACAATGGTATCATTATCAGTAAGCAGCATGTATTCATGAAGAATCATTCTTGACAAACCAATCTATTAACCTTCTATGAGGAGGTGAGCTGCATCTAGATAAAGGAAGGCCGTAGACGTGGTGTATCTGGATTTTGCAAAAGCATTTGATACATTTCTCCATAAACGTTTACTGTACAAAGTAAGGTCCATTGGCTTGGACCATAGGGTGAGTACATGGATTGAAAACTGTCTACAGGGGCGAGTTCAGAGAGTAGTGATAGATGGGGAGTACTCGGAATGGTACAGAGTGGAAATCGGGGTCCCCAGGGTTCTATTCTGGGGCCAATCCTATTTAATTTATTCATAATAGACCTGGAGGATGGGATAAACAGCTCAACCTCTGTATTTGCAGATAATACTAAGCTAAGCAGGGCAATAACTTCTACACAGAATGTGGAAACTTTGCAAGAAGATCTGAACAAATTATTGTGGTGGGCAATTACATGGTAAATTAAGTTTAATGTAGAAAAACTTAAAATAATGCATCTGGGTGGCACAAATATGAATGCAATCTACTCACTAGGGGGAGAACCTCTGGGGGAATCTAGGATGAAAAAGGAATTGGGGTGACAGGCTCAGCAATGGAATGCAATGCCAAGCTGCTGTAAGCAAAGCAAACAGAATATTGGTATGCATTAAAAAGGGAATTAACTCCAGAGATAAAAAAATAATTCTGCCAATCTACAAGACTCTGGTCCGGCCGAACCTGGAGTATGCTGTCCAGTTCTGGGCACCAGTCCTCAGGAAGGATGTGCTGGAACTAGAGAGAGTCAAGAGAAGGGCAACAAAACTAATAAAGGGTCTGGAACATATTAGTTATGAGGAAAGGCTACGAGCACTGAACTTATTCTCTCTGGAGAAGAGACGCTTGAGAGGGAATATGATTTCAATTTACAAATACCATACTGGTGACCCCACAATAAAGATAAAGCTTTTCTGTGAAAGGGAATTTAATAAGACACGTGGTCATTCACTAAAATTAGAAGAAAAGCGTTTTAACCTTAAACTGCGTATAGGGTTCTATACTGTACTGTAAGAGCAGTTAGGAAGAGGAATTCTTTTCCACAGGCAGTGGTTTCAGCGAGGAGCATCAATAATTTAAAAAAACTATTAGATAAGCACCTGAATGACCACAACTTACAGGGATATACAATATAATACTGACATAAAATCACACACATAGGTTGAACTTGATGGACTTGGACTGGTGTCTTTTTTCAACCTCGCCTACTATGTAACTATGTAAGCGAGCTTCCGTGGATGGGCAAATAGGCACAGGTATGGTACAGGGAGGTGAAACAAAAAATAAGAGGACAAATACACGGGACCAGAAACAAATTAGTCTAGGGCATGTCCACCATGTATATACTGCATCACCTCAATGGCCACAGCCCCAGAAACAGCAGTCATTGGAGGACAGATTGGCATGGGCAATGCGGGACGGAACCCAACACCAATGTAAAAAGCACCTGATATGCTGCCTCTAAAGTGGCTGTGTTAAATGAGCATTTGGCTACAGAGGACCAGGCCCCGCTCCAGTCAGCTAACTCTATTGCAGTTGCCAAGTTTCAAGCTACATAGGTGAGAGGAGGGGAGCAGGAACAGGAAAAAAGTGTATACAACAGGGAAACAAAATCCTTCCAAACATCGGCAAACAGCAAACATGAAAATATAAGTGATCTAAAAAACCCAGTGACAGAATATCTGACTAATTGCAAACAGAAGCCTAATAAACAACTATATACATTATACACAAAATGGGAAACACCAAAAAGCAGGAAGGAAACTTGAGGTGCAGGGAGCAGATGGAATAGGGGAAACAAAACTAAGATCAGGAACAAGGGGGAGCTGGTACAAGGCAGCAGGGTACAGGGCAAGAAGCAAGAGCAGGATCTAGGCAAACCAAATTTGGCCACGGTAAAAAACTGGAGTAAGAGGCACTTAGTAGGGGAGGACCTAAATACCCTCCCAGCAGCCAGCATCAGGTGGAAACTGGCCTCTGAAGTCTGCTGGCCTCAGAGACACCTGCTGGTGGACACTTGAATTACAACCCTCTGCTCCAATGGAAACAAAATGCCACCAGCAGGTGATCCAGGTCCTGACAACAGGCTTCTTTTGGAGACTATGAGTGGCTGTTTCAATACACGTTGCATGGACATGGCCTACTGTGGTCACAATCAGGAAACCCACCCTAAGAAATGTTGTGCAGCTTTCACTGTAGTGCATGTAGAACAGGGTATGGCTGAAAAGCGACTACATGGGACCTGCAGCACTGAGATGTATCAAATGATGAAAAAAATTGAACATTGCTTTATTTTTAAAAATGGCAAATGTTTATGGCACGCAGCACATTAGCAAAATAAATGTCATTCAACGAGGGTTCACATTTCCTCTAATTTCATGCTACTAAGCAAAACAAAATCTTACACATATTATAGAAACAAGCCAACACAACACCTCTTCTAAGCGCTGCTGTTTCCATGCATTGAACTCATCAATTCAGTTTTAACAGCAGGAACAAAAAAAATAAAAAAATCACATGCATAACTAGACTTTTAAAAAATGTAACAAAATATAGTACAATGTTACACAATTTAAAATTGTGTTTCCTTACATAAACCAGTTGAAAACAAGATGTATACAATCCATTAACACTAACCTTTCAAACTTATTTATGTCAGGCTAACAGAGAAAAAAAAAACTATTTTCCCTAAATAATCCAAACTGTGAAAAATATAACACTTACATGATGATATATTTTTATTAATAAATTCCCAGACCTAAAGTAAGTGACCTAAAATGGCTCGCCCTTGTAGACACTTAGGAAAGCGATTTCAGCCACTAGATTACAGGCTTCCAGACTGATTTATACCCGCTGTCAAGTTGAACTTTACGGACTGAAATGCTTTTGAAAAGCATGCGACCTATAAATTGTGAACAACAAAAAAAACAACAACAATGTAAACAAACAAAACAATTTGGAAGTTTAAGCACCGCTGAGTCTACTGTCCTAGTTAGGAAAGATGCACGGTTGTGCCACAGTGTGTGGCCAGCAAGCCTTGAATGCAGCACAGTCATATTTCTAGACACTTCCCTGTTCTTTATGTTGGGACTGCATAATGTATTATTTTCCATAAATTCCATCGTTTTGCACAGCACTGCTCCAAATTCAGTACATTCATGCCAGTGTAGAATTGGCAATAAATAAAGCAATTACCAAGTAATATAGACTTATAGTGATGAAAAAGCTGCTCCCAAGATCTTACATTCTAAAGAAGAACAGGAAATAAAAAGCGAAGTAGCTGGTAAGGTGCCTTTTGTGTGATTCTTGGAGGATGCTGTAATATCTTGGCTGCAGGTTGTAATGAGACTTGTGTGCATCGGTAAATGGGACTATGAATTTAGAACATAGTTCAAACTAGAAGTGAGTTTAAGATGTGTTAACCACGTCAGCCCCGGAAGATTTTACCCTCTTCCTGACCAGAGCACTGCAACGCTTTAACTGACAATTGCGCGGTCGTACGACATTGCACACAAACAAAACTGACGTCCTTTTTTCCCCATAAATAGAGATTTCATTTGGTGGTATTAACCTCTGTGTTTTTTTTTCTGCTATAAACAAAAAAATAGCAACAATTTTGAAAAAAACATAATATTTTTTATTGTTTGCTATAATAAACATCCCCCAAAAAATATAAAAAAACATTTGTTTTCCACAGTTTAGGCTAGCGAAGGAAGTGAATGTCGCTGCCTCCATCAGCAAGATTTACACCGCACGAACCCCGTCACCTAGTATGGATTTAAAGGGGAACCCCTACGCCAAAAAAATGACGTGGGGGTCCTCCCAAAGTCCATAGCAGACCCTTATCCGAGCACGCAGCCCGACCAGTCAGGAAAGGGAGTGGGGACGAACGAGCGCCCCCTCCTGAACCAGACCAGGCCGCGTGCCCTCAACATGGGGGTGCTTTGGGGAAGGGGGGCCCTGCGGCCTCTTTCCAACAACCCTTGCCGTTGGTTGTCAGGGTCTGCGGGCGGGGGGCTTATCAGGATTAATAAGGGGGCCCCCAGATTCCGGCCCCCTACCCTATGTGAATGAGTATGTGGTACGATGTACCCCTACCCATTCACCTGGGGAAAAAGTGTTAATAAAAAAAACAAAACACAGGTTTTAAAAATAATTTATTAATCAACTCCGGGGTTCTTCTTCCAACTTCGGGGGTCTTCTTCCAACTTCTCCCTCTTCTGGCAGCTCCTCCGCTATCTTCTTCCTGCTCTTTTACTAGCGGAGGAGCCCAGTCTCCTCCGTCCTTCTTCCCTCTTCTCTCTTCTTTCTTCTTTTTTCTTCCGATGTTGACACGACGCTCTCTCCCACTGTAATGGCGTGTGAACGCTGCGCGATGACTTATATAGGAATGGGACGTGGTCACCGGGTGATGTCACTCGGGGGTCACGCCCCGTATGACGTCAAGTCCCAAGGCATGCTGGGACTGTGATGTTATAAGGGGTGGGGCCACCATGTGACATCACCCGGTGAACATGCCTCATTCCTATATAAGTGATAGCGCAGCGCTCACACGGCAGTACAGTGGGAGAGAGCGTTGTGTCAACATCAGAAGAAGAAAGAAGAGAGATGAGAAAAGAGAGAAGAAGGATGGAGGAGACCGGGCTCCTCCGCCAGTAAAAGAGCTGGAAGAAGATAGCGGAGGAGCCGGCAGAAGAACCGAAGAGCGGGAGACGATGCCGGAGAGTGGGAGAAGAGGCCGGACACCGGGAGAAAAGGCTGAATAGAGCGGAGAAGTCGGAAGAAGACCCCCGAAGTCGGAAAAAGACCCCCGGAGCTTATTAATAAATTACTTTAAAAACCTGTGTTGAGTTTTTTTTATTAACACTTTTTTCCTCAGGTGAATGGGTAGGGGTACATCATACCCCATACTCATTCACATTGGGTAGGGGGCTGGAATCTGGGGGGCCCCTTATTAAAAGGGGCTCCCGGATTTTGATAAGCCCCCCGCCCGCAGACCCAGACAACCAACGGGCAGGGTTGTCGGGAAGAGGCCCTTGTCCTCATCAAGATGGGGACAAGGTGCTTTGGGGCGGGGGCCAGAGGGCCCCCTTCCCCTAAGCACCCCCCCATGTTGAGGGCACGGAGCCTGGTACGGTTGGGGGGGGGCGCTTGCTCATCCCCACCCCCTTTCCTGATCGGCTGGGCTGTGTGCTCGGATAAGGGTCTGCTATGGACTTTGGGGGGACCATTTTTTCGGCGTAGCGGTACCCCTTTAAATCCATACCAATCTCGCTGATGGAGGCGGCGGCATTCACTTCCCTCGCTAGTCCCGTCTACCTGGTCCCGGGCGGTAGATGTAATTGTGGTAACGCCGCCCAAGAAATGGAAATGGCGTTACCATGAGGAGAAGAATAATCAGTTAGACTACTCGTTACCCTTTAAAGTAAATGCGTTAAGTAACTCAGTTTATTTTAACTGAGTTACTTACATCACTGGTGGGCACTGGTAGGTGACACTGTTGGGCACAGACCCCTCTCCATGATCGTAACTGATGTCCCTCTCACAGCTGCCGGTGATCAGCTTTTTTTAGCTGATTACCAGCTCTGTTTACGTCACATGACAGCTGATCACATGGTAAGGGATCGGGAAGTGTGCCACATGTGCCCTGCAGGGGGTGAGCAGGCCGCTCAAGCACGGGAGGACATCCTGGGATGGCCTCCCGGCAAATTAGGTCTGCACTGTAGCCGTGTTTTAGCTATATCCTGGATGGGAAGTGGTTAAGGGGTAATTTCCTTTATTTTCAATTTGAGGTCCTGCCTTCTGCACACTTCCTGGTTAACAGTGCCAACACTTACTTGCTATACAGTATCTATGGAGAAGCAGCGTTGTCACCCAAAGACAGGAAGTGGTTGATTTACTAAAACCAAATCAGTTGTAGATTTGGCAAGGGATGTTTCACAAAGGGACAAAGTGAAGGGAATCATATATCACAAAGAGATATTTCTCTTTATGATATATGATTCCTTTAACTTTGTATCTACTACGCTTTTCACTTTTTCATGAAATAATGAGTATTGGTTTATACTGTATGTATATACTGGTACTAGTCACACATATTGGTCCAATATTAGGCTTGTGCAATTCGTTTCGTAACAAATCGAAATTCGGCCGAATTTTGCATCTTTCGGACATATGTGATTCTGCACAGCCCGCTCCCTGTAGCGGTAAATCTGCTATGGGGAGGTCGGCAAGTGGTTAAAGCTTCCAAGATTGCCAAAAGTTTGCCACATGTATGATCAGCTTTAGAACAGACCAACACGCCATCATTTAAACAAAGCCTGTTTCAACAAAGAGAAAAGCATTTACTGGATTAGGAAGATGAAACAAACTTAAAGCCATTGTGAAATCACACAAAGCATTATCTCAGCTTTTAAAGATCAATAAATATCTTCTTCGATTTGGCACAGCCCTCAATTGATACTTGAGAGCTCATGAAGATGAAAAATGTGATTAAACTGAATTTAACGTATACTTTCAGCTGACTCAATTAACCAAAAACATTGTTCTCTGTGCTTTAAAATACATCTGAGCTCAATTCATCTAAATGCATCAGCCGGCTGAATTCCTGATCCTCCAAAGTGAATGTCTTTTGCCAGAATAAATATGTTAGCAAAAAGAATATCTTACAAATTAAAGGGAAACCATTATCTTGTTATAGCTTTCTGCAATGTGGACAAGGAAATGTGACTGAGTGTAATGTTTTAAAGCTGTACTCCAAGCATGTAGGATTTTGCACATGAATAACATGCCTAAAATTTGTTAAAGCAGTAGTAAACCCAAAAGCAAACATTTACAGTGCCTTGAAAAAGTATTCATACCCCCTGAAATGTTCCACATTTTGTCATGTCACAACCAAAAATTAAAATGTATTTTATTGGGATTTTATGTGATAGACCAACACAAAGTGAGACATAATTGTGAAGTGTTTCAATTATTTTTATTAATTGTTTTCACATTTAAAAGATTTTACATACTTAACAAAACAATTTGCAAGTCATTCATAAAAATACACATTTTTAAGGTACACTTAAATACATAAAATAAATACATTAGGCACTTGAATGGATCGATCCTTTAACACACATTTAGGTACAAAAATAAATCTATACCGTGGCATATACTCTTGATTCTCCTGGACCAAAGAATTGCCAATCGAAACTGGATGATCACTCAGGTTGGACAGTCCTTCTCTCACAAGGCCTAGCAGCCAACATGGTGCTTACTCAAGAACAAGTCTCTGCCACAGACGTTGTTGTAGAAACGTACAAGATAATGTCTCTGCCACAGACATTGTTGTAGAACCCGTAGGAAAACTAAGCTTGAGAACACTTGTGGGATACCTGGATCTCTCAGCCTGCTTGGTGATATCCACAAGACAGGATTCTCTTGGTTACTTCAGTCCTTCCAGGCTTTTGCTAAGAAAACCAACTCTTACGTGGTGTTCTACTGAAGAGTCCTCCCCTGGAATGCTTGAAGTACACTGGGTCTCTCCTGAACCGGAAACGGCACCCAACCACCTCAGAATCCTTCCTTTAGTTTCCTTGCCTCGGGCTAGCCAGCCCCGAGACATCAAAGTTGGGTGGATCCGCACCCCAGGCCATAGCCTTCCTAGGGGCTGGTCAGGAGGACCAGGACCACAAAGTCAGCACATCATTCTGGACTGGAACCCTGAACCACGTGACGTCCGCATCCTAAATACCCTCTCCCAGAAAGCACAGCGAGAGTGCCACTCTCACTGGGCGGGCTCCGAGAGAGAGTAACTTAAGCACCTGACCAGACCATAGTTCCATGCCTGCCAGAGGAGACAGCGCCCCCTGTCGCCAGGGTGAACATCTCACAGTCCAGTCAGACTGATGCCAAGGCCCAATTTAGATAATTGTACCCAAACCAAACTGCAGTTTAGGCAACTTTAACTTTAGAAAAATGCATAGTGCGTGCTCTTCAGGAGCCGCTGCTACACCACTTTATATGCACAAATAATTTTGTGGGAAGATTGTTGTTGAAATGAATACTTTCACAAGAGAATCTCTTTAAAACCTAACTCCATTTTTACTTTTACTTTAAATAGTTTGTTTGGGCCCAGCTGGGCCAAGCAAACGGTTTTCTTTACTTATTGATGCACCGCTGTTAGTGCTTTATATATTGTATGTACAGTGCCTTGAAAAAGTATTCATACCCCTTGACATTTTCCACATTTTGTCATGTTACAAACAAAAATGTAAATGTATTTTATTGAGATTGTACAGTGCCTTGCACAAGTATTCACCCCCTTGGCTTTTTAGCTATTTTGTTACATTACAGCCTTTAATTCAATTTTTTTTATCTGAATTATATGTGATGGATCAGAACACAATAGTCTAAGTTGGTGAAGTAAAATTAGAAAAACATATACATAAAACTAATTTTCAGAAATAAAAAAACTGATACTTGGCACGTGCGTATGCATTCACTCCCTTTGTTATGAAGCCCATAAAAAGTTCTGGTGCAACCAATTACCTTCAGAAGTCACATAATTAGTGAAATTATGTCCATCTGTGTGAAATCTAAGTGTCACATGATCTGTCATTACATAAACTCATCTTTTTGAAAGGCCCCAGAGGCTGCAACACCTAAGCAAGAGGCACCACTAACCAAACGCTGCCATGAAGACCAAGGAACTCTCCAAATAAGTAAGGGACAATGTTGTTGAAAAGTACAAGTCAGGGTTAGGTTATAAAAAAAATCCAAATCTTTGATGATCCCTAGGAGCACCACCAAATCTATCATAACCAAATGGAAAGAACATGGCACAACAGCAAACCTGCCAAGATATGGCCACACACCAAAACTCACGGACCGGGCAAGGAGGGTATTAATCAGAGGGGCAGCACAGAGACCAAAGGTAACCCTAGAGGAGCTGTAGAGTTCTACATCAGAGACTGGAGTATCTGTACATAGGATGACAATAAGCCATAAGCTCCATAGAGTTGGGCTTTATGACAGAGTGGCCAGAAGCCATTACTTTCTGCAAAAAACAATATGGCACGTTTTGAGTTTGTGAAAAGGCATGTGGGAGACTCCCAAAATCTATGAAAGAAGGTGCTCTGGTCTGATGAAACTAAAATTGAAATTTTTGGCCATCAAAGAAAACGCTATGTCTGGCGCAAACCCAACACATCACATCACCCAAAGAACACCATCCCCACAGTGAAACATGGTGGTGGCAGCATCATGCTATGGGGATGTTTTTCAGCAGTCGGGACTGGGAAACAGAGTTGAGGGAAAGATGGATGGTGCTAATTGTGTGTGATTTGAGGCTAGGACGGAGGTTCAACTTCCAGCAGGACAATGACCCCAAACACACTGCTAAAGTAACACGTGAGTGGTTTAAGGGAAACATGTAAATGTGTTGGAATGGCCTAGTCAAAGCCCAGACCTCAATCCAATAAAAAGTCTGTGGTCAGACTTAAAGATTGCTGTTCACAAGCGCAAACCATCCAACTTGAAGGAGCTGGAGCAGTTTTGCCAAGAGAAATGGGCAAAAATCCCAGTGGTAAGATGTGGCAAACTCATAGAGACTTATCCAAAGTGACTATCAAGCTATGATAGCCGCAAAAGGTGGCTCTACAAAGTATTGACTTTAGGGGGGTGAATAGTTATGCACATTGACACACAATTGTGAAGTGGAAGGAAAATGATAAATGATTTTCACCAATAAATATCTGAAAAGTGTGGCGTGCATTTGTATTCAGTCCTCTTTACTCTGATACCCAAAACTAAAATCTAGTGGAACCAATTGCTTTCAGAAGTCACCTAATAAGTAAATAGTGTCCACCTGTGTGTAATTTAATCTCAGTATAAACACAGCTGTTCTGTGAAGCCCTCAGAGGTTTGTGAGAGAACATTAGTGAACAAACAGCATCATGAAGGCAGGGGACACACCAGACAGGTCAGAAATAAAGTTGTGGAGACATTTAAAGCAAGGTTAGGTTATAAAAAAATATCCCAAGCTTTGAACATCCCATGGAGCACTGTTCAATCCATCACCTGAGTACAGCATAACTGCAAACCTATCAAGACATGGCCATCCACCTAAACTGACAGGCAAGGAGAGCATTAATCAGAGAAGCAGCCAAGAGGCCCATTGTAACTCTGGAGAAGCTGCAGAGATCCACACCTCAGGTGGGAGAATCTGTCCACAGGACAAATATTAGTCCTGCTCTTAACAAATCTAGTCTTTATGGAAGAGTGGCAAGAAAAAAACAATTGTTAGAAGAAAGCCATAAGAAGTCCCCTTTGCAGTTTGCGAGAAGCCATGTGGGGGACACAGGAAACATGTAGAAGAAGGTGCTCTGGTCAAATAAGACCAAAATTGAACTTTTTAGCCTAAAAGCAAAATGCTATGTGTGAAGGAAAACTAACACTGCACATCACCCTGAACACACCATCCCCACCGTGAAACATGGTGGTGGCAGCATCATGTTGTGAGGATTCTTTACTTCAGCAAGGTCAGGGAAGCTGCTCAGAATTAATGGGAAGATGGATGGAGTCAAATACAGGGCAATCTTAGAAGAAAACCTGTTATAGTCTGCAACAGACTTGAGACTGGGGTGGAGGTTCACCTTTCAGCAGAACTACAACCCTAAACATTCAGCCATAGCTACAATGGAATGGTTTAGATCAAAACATATGCATGTGTTAGATTGGCCCAATCAAAGTCCAGACCTAAATTCAATTGAGAATCTGTGGCAAGACTTGAAAATTGCTGTTTACCGATGCTCTTCATCCAATCTGAAAAAGCTTGAGCTATTTTGCAAAGAAAAATGTGCAAAAATGAACATCCGCAGACACCCGATTTCCTCCGCCTCCGCAACAGTCCGATTCTGCAGACGGAGGAAAATCCTATTTTTCTATCCGTCTGCAGAGCGGATCGAATGAACACGGACACACGGTCCGTGCTCATCCGATCCCCATAGAGGAGAGCGGAGAGCGGAGTGCGGTCCCCGCACAGTGTGCGGAGACCGCCCTGTCCGCAGCCGGCTCAGTGGGGACAACGGAGCGATCCCCGCTGAGCGAGCGGATCATCACGGGGCGGATCATTACTGATCTGCCCCGTGTGAAAGAGGCCTTTACAATTATGTGCCACTTTGTTTTGGTCTGTCCCATAAAATCCCAATAATATACATTTAAATGTGGAAAATTAGAAGGGGTGTGAATACTTTTTCAAGGCACTGTACCATCAGTTACATACAGTATGCAACGATGTGTTCCGGACTTCATATCCACTACCGAAACAAAATCGAGTCTAAGTGCTGGTCATCTATCCTCCAAAATCCTTGTATTTTTTTTTTTTAAATAAATACAAGGCTTGCTTTAATTGGATGAAGTGGGCAGGTAGCTGGATGACACCACTATCTCTACTCCAATCAATCAGAGTAGGCCTTGTATTTATTGATAAAATATAAGGCTTCCTGTGAATGGCTGAGCAACGCTGATGCTACATACAGTTTACAAAGCGCCAACAGCGAGCTCATCTATAGTAAAGGAAATCATTCAGCCCAACTGAACTATTTAAAGCAAAACTAAACATAGAGTTAGGCTTTAAGTGTTTTGCGAAACAGTTTTTTGTTATAGTACAAAATACTTTATGGTAGAAATAAAAGTCCAGTTCACAGTATTAGTATGGGACCTTTTACCATGTTAGACTGATGGAAGCTTGCACGTACTTGCAAGTAATTAAAAAGGAAGCATTATCTACACAAAGTGTGAGATTTAGAAGTAGATCATTAAATAAGTAAAATTAAACTAAATTATTCATTGAAGTGCTGGGGGCAATAGATGTTATTGTTTTGACTGCATAATAAAGCCGGGTAAAGCAGGAAACAATTGCACTGTTGTTGGAGAAAAGTAATTCATTTAATGTAGGTTTTTGCCACTCCAAGTGCTAATTGTTGTTGTTGAGGAAAGTAAATTTATGGAGACTAAATAAAGTCGTAAAATGATATATTATCATAGATAAAACATTTTATTTATGGGTTTGTACATTGAGGGTTTGATAAAGGGAAATAGCAAAGACACAGATGAATGCAGCTCTGTATTCATTAACGCATCATTAAATGTATTTTTCTAAGGCTAGCAGTGTAAGTGCATTTGACTTGGGTTCAGCCTACTGCAAGTCAAGCTCAGACTGGAATCTTTTTGGACAGAGAGAAAAAGGGAAGGCAATGATATGCAAATGAGTTTTGTTTGATAATTCGAAGTAATCAGCTCAGGATTCAGTCTCTAAAGCCCCGTACATACGATATGAAAATCAGAAGCAACATTTCGACCAACGAAAGATCTGATGATTTTCGGATCGTTAGTATGGTGCTTTCAACAGATGATTCAGATTTTTCTTAGGACAAAAGCTGGATGTGCACACTATAAAATTGTAATCGTATGTAAACACAACGTCTGATTTTCATATAATTAGTATGGTTTTAAAAAAAATTGTAAGAGCAAGACTATGCATGCTCAGAAACGAAAAAATACATACAAATCTATTCAACACATTACATCACTTTTGAAATTGAATTCTGTCGTACAAGAATTTTCATATATGGTGAGTAACCTGTTGACTTTTGACATGAGACTAGAATGCAATAGTTTGAAAAGTTAATAGCTTATTGCTTTCCTGCCACCCAGTGGTCATTGCATTAACTCTAATTGCATGATGTAACTACCTTCCTTCCTGCTAATGAATTCCTGTTTTGTTCTTTCGAGACACACATTGAGACTTGGAAAGAAATGTTTCTTTTGATCTTCCATTCCTATACATGTTACACCTCCAAAGGCTTCCTCAGTAGGAAGATGATGTTATGCTGAGTAAATAGATACCAAATATGTCTCATGCTCTAAAATTGTGCACACACGTGCAATGGTATAAACAACATATTATCCAGAGGCAACACTTTAAAAGCCTTTACAAGATACCACTTTAGATTTAAAGAGGAGGTCTAGTGCTAGAATTACTACTCATGATCTGACATTTGCGGGAAAACCTCATATGTGTGGGACAATCGCTGTTTGCGTGCATGCAAGACTGACGCACATGTTCGCCTTTGTGGGGGAACAGGGGCACTTTAAATTATTTTTTAAATTAATAATTTTTTTACACTGTTCCTTTAAAGTTTTTCATCACTTTTACTGCTGTCACTAGGAATGTAAACATCCTTTGTGACAGCAATATGCATGTGACAGGTACTCTTTAGGAAGGGTTCTGGGGTCACTTCCGAGTTACCATAGCAGAGACCAAGTCAAAGCTGATACTGGCTTTGTGTGGGTCTCTGACTAGCTGGCAGACTTGTAGCTTGGGTCTTCCAGTGGGATGGGAGAGCCCTAGAGAGCCGCAAAGGTAGTGGGGGGTATTGTTACGTCCCCGCCCGCTGCTTGAAAATACAATTGAGCAGCAAGTTAGCTGCTCCGATTGCATTTACAAGTTTGCCAAATGTCGGCTCTGAAAAAAAGTACTGGGATGATGCCCATTACCCTGGTACAAACACTTAAAGTCAAATGACGTACTAGGTATGTGATGTGGCGGCAAGTGGTTAAGGTAAGTGGTTTAGACTTTAGTACCACTTTAATGTCCATAGTCATGGAACACAAGTGCACCTCAATTTCTGTTCATATCCAAAAGGAGAAGAGATACCAGCAGAATGATAAGAACTTTTTTTTTTTGTCTTTACATTTTTATAATATACAAGTTCTTCCATAATTAAGGTTTTCAACGCTGAGTGGAATTATCTATAAAGTAAAAAAAAAAAAGTTCTGTTTAACTTTTGCATGAAGCTTTAAGTGATTCACATTAGTGTCATTCTAATCTATATAAGCCTTGTTATCCTCCATACTTTATTATGAAATGCAGTAAAATATTAATCTGAGAAAAGCCTAATTATAACCCTCAGAATAGCATTTAAATTAGTGCTTACTTATCTCCTATCAAGTGCTCATAATTTAGGGCTTTATTGGCTCCCTGCTGTCCATCAAATTGCAGCGACTTCCAGCTGATTAAGGCAGAGAACAGCAAACAGTGTAATTCTGTGTGGCATCTTGGAACAGGACCGATTCAGACTCAGCAACTTGCAAATAAATTTAGGAATTTCTATACACAGTAGTCCTCTAATTATGAGGTTAATTCAATAGATCACTGAATGGAGCTTACACTATCATCACCACAGTTTTTATGTTCCCCTGTGGCTGTATTCCAACACATTGTTGGATCACAGGGTTAGGTCCTCTTAAAGTAGATGTAAGCACTAACTGAAGTATTTTTTTTTAAATAAAACCGTTGTTTTTCATTTTTGTTCATCCTTTGTTGACTCCTGGTGCTGTAGACTCTTTTTGATCACTTCCTGTTCACATTGCACTTCAACAATGGCTGTGGAGGTGCCCAATGTAGTTCCCCAAATTGGCCACTGGATTTCACCATAGTTAGGGTTGAGAAGAGTAGGCAGTGAAAGTGCTAAGGTAGCTGCTAGAGGCCAATAGATGTAGTCAGTGGAGTGTACAATAGATAGCGAGAACCAACGCAATATTCCCCTACGCGCAAGTTCAAGAAAATGTCTGTTCAGTAATGCTGGGAGCACTGTAATGACCACAGGATGGAAACCATGGATGATCAAACTGAAGAAATGTCATCAGCACACCAAGGATTCCTTGAAAGGGTCCAAAGCTTTATTTTCATGGTCACACGGTAAACATTCAACAATGTTTCAAAGCCACGCAGTGCCCCTTCATCAGGCAAGTGACTTAAGTTGACAGACGAATGCGCCCTGCGTGGCTCTGAAACATTGGCGTATGCTTAGCATGTGATCATGAAAATAAAGCTTTGGACTTTTTTGAGAAATCCTTGGTGTGCTGATGATATTTCTTCACATAGATAGTGAGAAGGTACAAGACCTGCCCCTGGCAACGTGGGACATCTTAGGCATGTATAAATAGTATGTCAAGAGTTCACCTGGGTTTGGGTGACTGTGGGAAGCAGTACAAGGACCAAGGCAGCAAGATGTAATCTTTGAGTATATAGCTTCTGGGAGCTTCCCCTTAGGGTCGAAATGATGAAGGAGGAATGCTGGACTTATCTAACTACTCACATCTCTATGACTGTGGAATGCAAGACTTTGGTAAACCCTCAAAGGTATGAGATGCTCTTCAATTCAGCCCTCTGCTCTGCTGGTATCTTTGCAAATGAAGGAATGTGCCGTCACTGTTAGGTTGACTGAAAGCGTATAAATAATCTATATCAACTGTGTTCCAGTAAAATATTTAAAATATTGTGGTTGTGTGGACTCTTTCTTCTCCTACCCTCATGATGGGAATGTTTTATGAACAAGAAACGTGTGTTGAGTGAAGCTATAGGGGCCCATTGTCATAAAGGTATGGGAAAGACTACTACTAATACTGGTTCCTTCTGAGGTATGTTTCTGTTATGGGGTATGAGGCTACACACTTGGAGGACATGCAGCCCAACATGTTACACAACAGCTGCATGGCATTTCTCAGGGCAGTTTTATGATAGTAACTATGCCTGATTAATGTGTGGTGAATGGCTACTTGTAGTCCGTTGTCAGGAGTTGTAGTCCAGTGTTGTGCGTTGTAGTGCGTTATTTGCTTACGCATAAGCCTAAGAAGCCCTGCCCAGGGCCAGGCAGCAGGAGTGCACGAACAAGTGAGGGCGCGACCACGATCGCGTGTGTGCATTGGTGCCAGGCATTCTATTTACACTAGTCCTCTGTGTCAGTGCCATTTGGTCTATTATGCTCCTGAGCATCTGTACATCTGTTCCTGTGTGGATACTATGTTGCTGACCTCTTCTGTACCTGACTCTTCCGGAATGACGCCTGCACTGACCCCCTGGCTTTCCCTGCTTTTACTGACCCCAGCCTGTTTCCTGACAACTCTGCTGCCTGCTGTCTGTACCTTGATCTGCCCGAAAGTTGCTGACCTGGACTGTCTGACCTTGCCTTGGCTCTCATACACATACCTGCATCAGCTGACCCATGCCTGCCTCAAGCTCTAGTCCTTCCTCCAGTGTGGATCCAGCCAATTATCTCTGCGCACTCTAATACATATCACTACTTTCTGGCAGAAGACTTTACAGGCACCCATGCCACACGGTGCTTTGGCATTGCCTGTTACCTTACCAGGGCTCCTGAGCCAGAGTTGTAAGAAAGGCCTACCTCTGCGCTTCAGACTCCATCACCAGGTAGGCTACATCAGGGCGACAACTCAGGACAGCAATTAGGAGATGGGACAGGGGACTAGGAATATTTAAGTGTACGCTCCAACAATTAACTTATATTTGTTCCCTTTTGACCCAATAGATATTCCATTGAAAGAATTTTGTTATATCTATTCTATACGTGCAAAAAATATCTGTTGATCCTGCTATAAAAACTTAATGTAGTGAGCTGACAACACTGCATCTCTTAAAATCCCAAGCAGTGTTATCAACCCTGGCAATTCACCTCTGGGAACAACAGAACCCCCCATGCACACGTACAATACCCCCCCTCCACACACACAATATTATGGAGATGTATAAAAGGGGAGGTGTTATGTAGTCCAAATCAGTGGGCAGTCTAGGGTAACAATGCCCCTCTCAAATAGATCCATAGATATGGTATTGAGAATGTGCCCAAGGGCTCATTTATACATGCATTGACCTCTGAGCTCTGTGACAGAGTGCATATTTAGAGGGCATTTGATAGGTGGTAAAGTGGTGATATGCTTCCTCTCCACCTAAAAGGGTCATTACTGCCCGCAGAGTCTGGCAAGGGATTTTATTATGGCAGTGGCTGGTATACAACCCCATATGGCTGCCTTTGCAGCTTAACCACTTCAGCCCCGGACCAATAAACACCTTAAGGACCAGAGGTCTTTTTCCAATTTCGCACTGCGCTGCTTTAACTGGTAATTGCGCGGTCATGCAATATTGCACCCAAACGAAATTTGCGTCCTTTTCTTCCCACAAATAGAGCTTTCTTTTGATGGTATTTGATTGCCTCTGCGATTTTTATTTTTTGTGATATAAATGGAAAAAGAGCGAAAATTTTGAAAAAAAAAGATATTTTCTTCTTTTTGTTATAAGAAAAATCAAATAAACTAAATTTTAGTCATACATTGAGGGCAAAATTTATTCAGCCACATGTCTTTAGTAAAAAAAATGTCAATAAGTGTATATTTTTTGGTTTGCGCAAAAGTTATAGCGTCTACACACTAGAGTACATTTTCTGGAATTTACAGCTTTTAATTTATGACTGCCTATCTCATTTCTTGAGGTGCTAAAATGGCAGGGCAGTACAAACCCCCCCAAATGACCCCATTTTGGAAAGTAGACACCCCAAGGAAATTGCTGATGGGTATGTTGAGCCCATTGAATATTTTTTTTTTTTGTCCTAAGGGATTGAATAATGACGAAAAAAAAAAAATTTTTTTACAAAAAGTTGTCACTAAATTATATATTGCTCACACATGCCATGGTTATATGTGGAATTGCACCCCAAAATAGATTCCGCTACTTCTCCTGAGTATGGGGATACCACATGTGTGGGACTTTTTGGGAGTCTAGTCGTGCACGACACCCCGAAAACCAATCACCACCTTCAGGATTTCTAAGGGTGCAAATTTTTGATTTCACTCCTCACTACCTATCACAGTTTCGAAGGCCATGAAATGCCAAAATAGCACAAAACCCCCCAAAATGACCCCATTTTGGAAAGTAGACACCCCAAGCTATTTACTGAGAGGCATGTTGAGTCCATGGAATAGTTTATATTTTGCCACAAGTTGCGGGAATATTACAAACTTTTTTTTTTTTGCACAAAGTTGTCACTAAATGATATATTGCTCACACATGCTATGGGCATAAGTCAAATTACACCCCAAAATAAATTCTGCTGCTTCTCCCGAGTACGGGGATACCACATGTGGGGGACTTTTTTGGAGCCTAGTCACGTACGGGACCCCGAAAACCAAGCACTGCCTTCCGGATTTAAATATAAAATGCTACCAAAAAAACTGTTAGCGATCGCAGGGATCAGGCCTGACTCTGCGATCGCTGCAGTTATGTGTTTAGTGTTTTGTAAGTGACAGTGATCGATCGATACTGCACTTGGGTGGGCTGGGCAGAGGGGCAAAACGCAGGTGCTAGCAGGTATCTGGGCTGATCCCGCTAACAATGCGTTTTTTTTGGAACCCTAAACTGCTGGGGACGCTAGTATAGATCTGATCAGATCAGATATTGATCTGTTCAGATTCTATACCACTACGGGAGGTTTATGCTTTGCGTGTGGGTGTTAGCGGTACTGGCACTAACCTAGCGCTGCCTGGGGCGACGCAGACCCTGACCCTAAAACCTAATTGATATCACCCGCCGGGTGATCAGGGGGTTAAACCTTTATTGGGTAATAAATGGTGGGTGCCCTGATGCTATAAAAAGCAAACTAACCAGAGTCACCCGTAACACTTATACGGTGATCAGTGGTGAAATGGTTAACTAGGGGCAATCAGGGGGTTCAAATTTTTATTAGGTAGTATATGGGGGTCCCTGGCGCTATATAAAAACATGACAGGGAACCTAAATAACTAACTGGCTAACCAGCGTCACCAGTGACACTTATACTGTGATCGCTGGTGAAAGGGTTAACTAGGGGCAATCAGGGGGTTAAAACCATTATTGGGTAGTATATGGGGGTACCTAACGCTATAAAAACCTGGCGGTGAACCTAAAAAAATAACTAGCTACCTAACGACACTAGTAACACTAATGCAGCGATCAGAAAAACGATCGCTTAGTGACACTGGCAAAAGGGGGTGAAAGGGTTAACTAGGGCAATCAGGGAGTTAAAACCATTATTGGGTATTATATCGGGGTACCTAGCGCTATGAAAACCTGGCGGTGAACCTAAAAAAATGACTAGCTACCTAGCGGCACTAGTGACACTAATGCAGCGATCAGAAAAACGATCGCTTAGTGACACTGGCAAAAGGGGGTGAAAGGGTTAACTAGAGGCAATCAGGGGGTTAAAACCATTATTGGGTAGTATATCGGTGTACCTAGCGCTATAAAAACCTGGCGGTGAACCTAAAAAAAAAACTAGCTACCTAGCGACACTAATGCAGCGATCAGAAAAATGATCGCTTAGTGACACTGGCAAAAGGGGGTGAAAGGGTTAACTAGGGGCAATCAGGGGGTTAAAACCATTATTGGGTAGTATATCGGGGTACCTAGCGCTATAAAAACCAGGCGGTGAACCTAAAAAAATAACTAGCTACCTAGCAACAGTAGCGACACTAATGCAGCGATCAGAAAAATGATCGCTTAGTGACACTGGCAAAAGGGGATGAAAGGGTTAACTAGGGGCAATCAGGGGGTTAAAACCATTATTGGGTAGTATATCGGGGTACCTAGCGATATAAAAACCTGGCGGTGAACCTAAAAAAATAACTAGCTACCTAGCGACAGTAGCGACACTAATGCAGCGATCAGAAAAATTATCGCTTAGTGACACTGGCAAAAGGGGGTGAAAGGTGTTAACTAGGGGCAATCAGGGGGTTAAAACCATTATTGGGTAGTATATCGGGGTACCTAGCGCTATAAAAACCAGGCGGTGAACCTAAAAAAATAACTAGCTACCTAGCGACAGTAGCGACACTAATGCAGCGATCAGAAAAATGATCGCTTAGTGACACTGGCAAAAGGGGGTGAAAGGGTTAACTAGGGGCAATCAGGGGGTTAAAACCATTATTGGGTAGTATATCGGGGTACCTAGCGATATAAAAACCTGGCGGTGAACCTAAAAAAATAACTAGCTACCTAGCGACAGTAGCGACACTAATGCAGCGATCAGAAAAATGATCGCTTAGTGACACTGACAAAAGGGGGTGAAAGGGTTAACTCTAGGGGCAATCAGGGGGTTAAATCTTTATTGGGGGGTGACAGGGGGCTACCCTGGACCTAACACTAACTGCCCTGACAGTTTTTACTGTTACAACTGACACTGAATGCAGTGATCAGTAAAGAAATGATCAATGCAATCAGTGACACTGTGACTGGGGGGGGGGCGGGGGGAGATTGGGGTGCGATCGGGGGGGGATCGGGGGGGTTTGTGTGCCTGTGTGTACCTACATGTCAGTGTAGTGTTGGTGCACACTTACTTTTAGTCTTCTCCTCGTAGTCCGGTCAAAAAGACCGCCCCGAGGAGAATGACATCACTTCCTCCTTCCTGTGTAAACAATACACAGTGGGAGGAAGCTTCTCATTGGCCAGGAGCGATCCAGAGGGGGTGGCCAGAAACCAACGGCCATCCCCTCATCATGGATCGCTCCTGAAGTTAACCGGACCGCCGTATCCAGCGGGAGGGGGTCCGATCGGACCCCCCACCCGCTGGAAGGCAGGCACGTACATGTACGTGCTTGTGCCTGCCTGTGCCATTGTAATGACGTACAATGGCAATACGGCGGTCCTTAAGTGGTTAAGTAGGAAATATTTGGGGGGGGGTAAAAATGTGGGTCAATGGGGACCTGTTTACTGCCCACCAACCACAAGTGTAAACTTAGCTTGCGGCAAAAGACATGCTACTGGCAGGATTACCAGGTGAAATAAAGGAAAAAAAAACTGAAAAAAAGAAATCTAATGCAGCCATCAAATATAGGGCCTAGTAAGCTGTAATTTATTACATTTTTTCTCTTGGGTTTAGAGACACTTTAATGAAAGCTGTGGATTTAATTAAAGCTGCAGATTCTTATTTAATTATTGAAAACAAATTTTGAAATTACATTAACATGTTAAAACGTATATGAGATTTTGGTGATTGGGTTGACATCTGCTTTAAGAGGGATCTCCTGACAAATAAAACAAGTCAGTGGGTAATTCAGCCCACCAGCCGTCACAAATTATCAGTTTTGGAATAACTGACTTGTTAAGGAAACACTAACATAAAAAATTCTATTTAACTTCATATATATAAAAGTTTCACCAGCAATTTTTTATTTTTTTTAAAGTCAGCAGCTACAAACACTGTAGCTGCTGACTTTTAATAAGGACACTTATCTGTTCAGGGAGCCCACGTTGGTGCCCCCCTCCACCCCCGGGGACGACCCATCCATCGGATCAGGTGCAGGCACTGCCATTTTAATTAAGGGAAACCGGCAGTGGAGCCTTGCAGCTTCACTGTCCTTTTCCTACTGCGCATGTGCGAGTCACACTGCGCTTTGTAAATAGCCAGCTGTCTTCTGGGACACACAGATCCCAGAAGACAGTGGGGGGGGGGGTCTCGTCACACAAGAGGATATGATGTCCTGCGCTGATGACAGATGGAATGGAAGTACAGGCTGTACTTCATAAAAAGGATATATATATAGAAGAAAAAAATAAATTACTATCTAAAAAACAAGGGGTGGAGTGGTGGTCTTTCATTTAAGTCCACCTCTCAAAAGTGGGTGGAACTTCACTTTAAACAGATATTTTTTCACATTTTGTTAAATATTTTAGCAGGTATCAATAGATTTAAATTTTCAGTGTGAGCAAAAACAAAAAAATCCCTTTTACTCCAGATAGAAATGTATCAAAATCACTACATGCTCTATAATATTAAAAAGCTGTCCCATTT
Source organism: Lithobates pipiens (assembly GCF_037356315.1). Classification (NCBI taxonomy): domain Eukaryota; kingdom Metazoa; phylum Chordata; class Amphibia; order Anura; family Ranidae; genus Lithobates; species Lithobates pipiens. Next base: position 75,874,662 of record NW_027507784.1, read on the forward strand.
TTTCAGCAGCAGCATACAAAATGCTCATACTGTGCTTTGTGCTGCAAATATGTTAGTGTGCTTTGTACAGGAATGATATATTAGCATAGAATTAGCATTGGAGTGCCATTCAAAACATAGGCAATGCACCGTGGTGGGCATGTTCTCATGCATTGCAGTAACATATGTTAAAACAAGCTGTTTAACATGCATTACTGTGAAGCATAAGTGTTCTGTTTCCAGCACTGCTTCACGCATAGACATACCTCCATTGTACCTTTGTTTATCTGGCTGAATGAACATCGTCCACAAGAAAGGCTAATTCTGCAGTAAGACAGCAGTTTAATCTAACACAGTTTTAAATCTTAAAATGCAGTACTTGGGATGTTCACCAGTTATTTGAAGCATAATAAGATAATAATCTCCCTGGCCTTTTTCCTGCTATGAAGGCTAGTAGGTTATTATGGCAAAATTAAGAAGAAGGGAGGGGTCTATCTAAGGACTAACTAACTTGCACTAACATACTGGGAAACTGGACTATACCATTAACAGACATAAAAATAACAAGTTGTATTTATACTGAATTGCCACTTGATGTCAGCATCAATACATTTATATATATACATAAAATACAATGCTAGAGTAATAGATACATGATAAGTGTGCCAGAACGATAGGTGTAACCACTTGCTGACTACACACACATTATATATATATATATATATATATATATATATATATATATATATATATATATATATATATATATATATTGCAGTGGTTTACCTGAGGTTATGGCTTTTTTCAGCTGGTGGCTGCCTTTTCATGAAAGCAGTTCAAGGGGCTGATTAGCCGGTGGATCACTTTCAGAAGAGGCAGGAGGGGATGGCGCTCGTCAGTTTTTCTAGGGCTTACTGTTTTTACCAGTGCGTCTCTGATTGCCTCTATGGCCTTGGAGGACCAGAGCGATGTCATGACGTCTGGTCTGGGGTGGAAGTAAACATTTTTCTTTTAAAAGCAAAAGATCAAAAATCTTTTTTTGATAATTTGATGTTACAGGTAAAGGAGAAATTTGGGGTCTTTTTGACCCCATATCTCTCCATAAAGAGAACCTGTCATACATATTTATATTGCAAGGGATGTTTACATTTCTTGGTGTAACAAGTAATTTTGCACTGCCTTAAAAATATCAAACACAGCAAATTAGATAAATGGCAATACAAAGGAAAACAAATAGTGTAGCGCTTATAAAAAAAATGTGATTTGACACGTATAACAAACACAAGGTGCTATGCCTAAATAAACATCACTAAAAATTAGAAAGACATATACAAAATGGTGAAAACTGTAACTAGTGACAAATATCATAAGAAAAAGTCCAAGTGACAAAATATTCAGAATGTGGTTCAACGTTCCATGTGAAATAGAAATGTATTCAAAACCTTGTGTGAATATCCCAACCGTGAACAGGATATATAGCTGAAGTGAGAGGTACTACCACCGAAAACTAGGAGGCTTACCGGAACGTTTGAACCCACAAGAGCATATGTTCTGTGAGTTAAACGGGCTTATTTTATGTAAGCAACCAATGGGATGAACACTGGAATCCTTGAAAGGCTGGAACAGGAACGCCCGGTTATCCTCAAAGTGGTAGATGACTATATAGGTGTATCTCATAGAGGACAATAATCAAATGCCACATAGCATTATTTCGTTTGGGTACACAATAAATGTAATGAGGTTAGAAAACTTACATTTAGCAGGTTAAAATCAGTGCTTTTTCTAAAAACAAATGGCGGCAGCAGAGCCCTTCCCACTGCTTTTCATCTCCAAGGACATCATCTGGGGTGTCCCTCCACTGCAGCCCTCCAGATATTTATAGAGGATAAGTCCCCATACATGAGAGCCAAGCCCCCTTTTTTTTCCAGTCATACTGATTTTATTTCTGGCTTAGAAAGATGGCCGACCAGCATGCTTTCCACAACTCAGTCTGGACCGTGTATGATGTATTCTAAATATACTGACAATATTACTTCTGGTTTATAAACATGGTCGACCAGCGTGCGTTTCACGGCTCAGTATAAACCTTGATAAAGTGTTCGAAGCCTCAATGTGGAAAAACTCAGCCAATAGAAACAATATAATAACTCAAGCCTCGATGTGAGAGGCTAATAGTAAGACGTACCTCATCCAGAAACCCCGCCGGAAGGCGCATGACGCCATCACACGACCATGCGCCTTCCCGGCAAAACAAAAAACATTTAATACAACAAAAATGTCCTTTTATTGGGTACAACTAACATGGGAGTCCTGCCTCTGGCTAATCCCATGAATGCACGTGAATAAATTGTGGGTCTTTTTCACAATCCAACGTACTTCATTACAGTCCCCACACCCCCAACACCTATAATAGAGGCAGGGGTAACAATAGAGGGAAATGAGGAGGTAGGGGTCAACGGGGTGGCAATTCTTACCAGTCCAATTTCTATTACACTCGCAATCAAGGTAATCATTACTATGATGCCTCTCAGGCTAGATATAGAGACTATCCAGACTCCCAATATTCCAATCCCGATATTACAGCCAACCCTCTGTGACCACTCATAACAGATTTTCTCCCCTCAGGAAGTCACGGGATAACAATTACCGACCTGACCTCAGAGATGTTCATGAACAATCACCTTACAATCAATCAAATCCAAATACATATGGTAGTCAGGTTTTTCACGAGGACCCCTATTGCGAAAAAGGGGTCCAGACCCAAGAGAGGCACAAGAGGAGGGAGGAGAATACAGAGGAGGAAAAAGAAGGAGAACCTGATGGGTTAAGGATTTTTAATTTGAGTACTAAATATTTTAGTGAAGAACATTCAGTTTTAGATAAAGGTCTCAAATTTGCCCCCCCTAAAAAACTGGACAAATTTGGTACGTTTATAGATGTCCATAAATACATCCATAAACGTAACCACTTCAATACCAGGCACTTACTCCCCTTTTTGCCGAGGACACTTTTCAGCTTTCAACGCTGTCACACTTTGAATGACAATTCAGTCATGCAACACTGTACCCAAACTAAATTTTTACAATTTTCTTCCCACAAATAGAGCTTTCTTTTGGTGGTATTTGATCACCTCTGTGGTTTTTATTTTTTGCTAAACAAACTTAAAAAGACCAACATTTTTGAAAAAAAAATGTTTTTTTTAATTTCTTTCATAAAATTTTGTTTTCCCCTTCACTGACGGGCACTGATGAGGCAGCACTGATGGGCACTGATGAGGCGGCACTGATGGGCAGTGATGAGTTGGCACTGATAAAGTGGCACTGATGAGGAAGCACTGATATGTAGAATTGATGAGCACTGATAGGCGGCACTGATATGCAGCCCTGATGGGCACCAATAGGCGGCAATGATATGCAGCACTGATGGGCATTGATAGACGGCACTGGTGGGCACTGATAGGTGGCACTTATGGGCACTGACAGGCGGCACTGATGGCCACTGACAGGTGGCTGTGATGGGCACTGACAGGAGGCACTGATTGGCACTGATAGGCGGTATTGATTGGCACTGACAGGTTGCACTGACAGGTGGCACTGCTGAGCAGCACTGATGATTAGGTACTCATATGTAGTGACAGGTGTTACTGGTGGGCAGTGATTGGCATTGAGATGGGCAGTGATTGGCACTGTGGTGGGCACCGGCTAACTTTATTGTTGGGGCACTGATTGGGCAGTGATTTGTACATTTGAGGGGTCTGTGCTGATAATCAATGCACTAATTATCAGCACAGACCCCCCTCTGACAAGGAGAGACACAGATCGGCTCTCCCTGTCAGCGTGAACCGAGGAATGCCGTTTTCCCGGCACTTCCTGGTTCACGCAATGATTACGTCGTAATAAGCCTCAGACAGAGGCTTCTTATCACGATCAGAGATGCAGGGTGTCAGACTCACACCCCGCACTCATGATCGCCGCGATGTGCATCCCCACGGGCACATGCCAGCATGTTATCCTGAAGGACGTCATATGACACCCAGTCATGATAACAGAACCACTTCCCGGATGTCAATTTGCTATTGACTGATCAGGAAGTGGTTAATACACAACATTACCTCATGTCTAATCCTTATAGAAGCGGTGGCAGTGCAGCTAATTTTGGAACTGTTTATTCAGGATTATCAAAGAAGGCGCGGAGGCCTGGCAAGAAGAACCGAAGAGGGGGACAAGACCCCTGAAGTCGGAAGAAGACCCTCGGGCGGCGGCGACAAAGAAGAAAGCTGGGCTCCTCCGCTAGTAAAAGAGCTAGCAACAGAGCAGAAGATGAGTCCGGCGAGAAGACCCCCCAAGACGGAAGAAGACCCCAGAGCTTTGCAATAAATTATTTTAAACCCTTGTGTGTTGTGTTTTATTTACATTTTTTCACAGGTGAATGGGTAGGGATATATTGTACCCCATACTCATTCACATAGGGTGGGGGGCCGGGATCTGGGGGCCCCCTTATTAAAGGGGTATCCCGGATTACGATAAGCCCCCCTCCCGCAGACCCCAACAACCAACGGCCAGGGTTGTTGGGAAGAGGCCTTTGTCCTCATCAACATGGGGACAAGGTGCTTTGGGGTGGGGGGGCTGCGTGCCCCCCCTTCCCCAAAGCACCCCCCATGTTGAGGGCACGCAGCCTGGTATGTCTCAGGAGGGGGGGCGCTCGCTCATCCCCACCCCCTTTCCTGATGGGTAGCGTGCTCAGATAAGGGTCTGATATGGACCTGGGAGGGACTCCCATGCAGTTTTTTCGGCATAGGGCTTCCCCTTTAAGTCCATACTAGGTGACGGGGCCAGCGACATGTCAATCTCACCGTCAAAGGCAGCGACATTGACTTCCTTCGCTAGTCCCGGCTACCTGGAGCCGCACTCAAAATGAACGGACTTGAGGGGGGCGTGGCTAGCACGCAGCGGCATGGACGTGCAGTAAGAGAGCTCCGCTCCAGCGACAGGATCTAAAGCAGACGGAGGCGGCGAATTTCCACTCCAACTACACTAGATCGCTCCTGAACACATACTCACCCACCAGAGATGACCCGCAAACGGAGCGATTCCTCCCAGCCGAAAAAACTCCGGGACTTCTTCACTCCTAAAGGCCGCGAGGCCCAAGATGGCGCCGGAGGCGGCTCCTCTTCCCCATCAGCCGGACCCCTCTCTCCATCCTTATCAGCCGAGTCCGGGATCGGACAGGGAATCACAGCGGCGCTCTCCGGCTGTCTCGACGCCACTGTCCTGCAGTCCGGTTAAATCAAAACCTCGCCTGACGGCAGATCCACCGGGAGAAGAGGTTAGTACGCAGATGGGATCTCTGGATGACACTAGAGAGTTAGCTGACACCATCAACTCTTTCCCTACTACGAATCAGCCTATATCTGATACTACCCTAAAAGACATGCTAGTTTCCCTGCGGGGCTCACTACATTCAGATATGATGGAGTGCATGAGGAATTTTAAATCGGAAGTGACTGAATTGGGATGTAGAGTTGATCATGTTGAGAAAAAAATGGGGGAATATGCCACATCATACAACACACTAGTAGACTCCCATAACGACCAGGCGGATGAAGTGGCCTGGCTTAAGGCTAAGCTGGCGGACCTCGAGGATAGGTCCCGCCGTAACAATATTAAACTGCGTGGGGTGCCTGAGACCGTGCTCCCTGCACATCTGCACCAATACGCCAAAGACCTTGTAGTGACATTCCTACCCTCACTCCCATCCACTGAATTGGTCATAGACCGAATACACCGCCTCCCTAAGCCGTCACACCTCTCAGACAACATACCCCGAGACGTGTTGATGAGGGTGCACTTTTACCATGTGAAAGAACACCTTATGCCTGCCTACCGTAAGAATTCTAATCCCCGGAACAATACTCAAATCTACAACTGTACGCGGACCTCTCACAATACACTATGCAAAAGCGTAGGTCCCTTTTATCAGTCACCAAAGCATTGAGGAACCACAATGTCATGTACAGGTGGGGGTACCCGACCAAACTTATTGTCACTCGGGACGGTAAGACATTCATAATCTCTGACCTGGATGAAGGCTTAACCATGCTTCGTTCATGGGATATTTTACCAGCCCAGGTCTCTGACGACCGAGCCACTACTTCACCGCCGACCATAAGTGATGAATGGCAAGTCGTGTCCCGCAAGAGGCATAGCAAGAGGTCTGACAAGTGAACACTCCGGCTGGATGGTAACTAGACCGACAAGATCCCTGGCGCTCTGGAGCTCTCAGCCCGTATTTCTCCCCAGTCTATATTATGTGCAGTTTCTCTGCCACCGGATTCCCGAAGGAATCTAACTTTTTACCTCTTCACAAGTTGATGTTCTATCTTTACTTGACTGCTGTTTTTTTTTATATGTTTATCCCTTTTTTCCTTCTCTTCAAAACTCGGACATGGACATGCTGGATCGCACAAGGAGATGACTTCTTCGACATCCTCACCAATGGCCCTCTCCACCGGACTTCCGAGAGACTAACTTAGTCACTAAGGTACTTTCTATTGCAGTTCTTCACATTTACAATTTATAATTCAAGGTAACCTCTTTTAATGTTCGGGGATTAAATCACCCCGCCAAGCATGCCTCACTGTGGAGGGAGGCCCTAAAGCTAGGATCGGAAGTCCTGTGCATACAGGAAACACATTGGTCGTCTTCCAGTGAACCTATTTTTAAACATAACAGATTCCCACATATTTTCAGAGCCTCTGCCCCTGCTAAAAAAAGGGGAGTTCTCATTGCTATAAAAGACTCACTCGCTTTCACTCTCCAGGATTCCCTCATTGACCCTGAGGGACGGTACATTGTATTAGTTGGCAACTTCGACAACAAACTTGTCACCTTGGTTAATCTGTACGCACCCAATACTCATCAGATACGCTTTTTGAAAAAGCTTTTACATAAAGTAGAATCACTGAAACGAGGCGAACTGTTAGTCTGCGGAGACTTTAATATCACGCCTAACTTTGAAGTGGACACAACCTCTAAAGCGCAGCGTCCCCTACCTACCCTGCAACCTTTGCTATATGCCGAAGCCTTATATGATGTCTGGAGATGCCAACACTCCACTGAACGGGATTACTCCTTCCATTCTTCCAGGCACAACTCGTACTCCCGAATTGACTTATTTCTAACTGACAAACTTTTGCTTCAAAAAATTTCATCTTCAACTATCCACGACATTACTTGGTCGGATCACGCCCCCGTGTCCATTACGGTGGATGGGGGGTGCGGTCGGACACCTGTTAGTGTCTGGTGTGCCAATCCTCATATCCTTCAACAACCGCAGCAAGTTGCTTTTATTTCTAAACAACTGAAAGAATATTTTTCTTTTAATACTACATCTGTAACTAGCCCGTTTACTGTATGGTGTGCCCATAAGGCTTTCATTAGAGGTATCCTTATTCAGCTCAGCTCGCGGGTGAGGAGGCAGAGGACACAAAAACTAGATTCCATTCTCTCTGAAATTATACAATTAGAGGCCCAAAACAAAACCTCAAGCAATCCCAATACCACTGTAATGCAACATTTATCCAAATTACGTTCGGATCTCAGGCTCCTCCTATTGGAACAATATGACAAACATGTCCACTCTCTGAAGGTATCTCATTATGCATCTGGTAACCGAGCCGGTAAACTATTGGCTCGGAGATTGAAAAACAGTAAAATCAAAACCACTATCCCATTTTTAATCCGCACTTCTGATAATGGTAAAATATACAATCCTCTAGACATAGCAAATTCCTTCGCAGAATACTACTCTTCCTTATATAACCTTAGGAATGATTCAGCCACACCACAACCTACTATTGCTGACATTCAAAAATTCTTTGCCGACCTTTCCCTTCCTACTCTATCACAGGAGCAGTTGGAATCCCTTAATTCGCCGATCACGGAGCCTGAGATCCGATGGGTTATAAAAACTCTTCCTCACGGAAAGTCCCCGGGTCCTGATGGACTCCCGAACTGTTACTACAAGAACTTCTCAGAAATTTTATCCCCAGCTCTAGAAGCGGTCTTCTCAGCTGCTGTGTCCTCTGCCTCATTCCCCCCTGAAATGCTTAACGCATTTATTGTTACTATTCCGAAACCTGGGAAGGAGCCTACTACCCCAGCTAACTTCAGGCCGATATCATTATTAAACACTGACGTGAAGTTATACTCCAAAATCCTGTCTCATAGGCTCCTTCCTATTCTGCCATCCCTGATTGGACCGGAGCAAACTGGTTTCACAAAGGGTCGACAGGCATCAGATGCCACTAGGAGGGTGGTGGATGTAGTTTACCATGCTGGATCCTGTCGGATGCCTTCTCTGCTGTTATCTTTGGATGCGGAGAAGGCGTTCGACAGGGTCCACTGGGGATATATGACTCAGACTCTGGGTAGGTTTGGGTTTTCAGGTCCCATACTGTCGGCAATTTTAGCTTTGTATTCTTCCCCCTGTGCCCAGGTATATACCTCCAACATGTTATCTTCCCCATTTTCCATTTCAAATGGCACTAGGCAGGGCTGTCCCCTGTCCCCCTCCATTTTTAACTTGCTGATAGAGCACCTTGCCGAAAAAATTAGAACCCACCCTGATATATCAGGATTCAAGTTCTCTGGTAAGTCCCATACTATAAGCCTCTTTGCAGACGACGTCATCCTATTCCTCTCCTCCCCATCTACTTCTTTGCCCAGTGCTCACTCCATTCTCAATGATTTTAGTTGTGTATCATATTATAAAGTCAATTTTACGAAATCCCTCATCCTAGGCCTTAATCTCCCACCTCCACTACAACTTAGTTTAAAAAACAATTTCCCCTACTCATGGGCTGACACAAGTATTACTTATCTAGGCTTACAGATAACGTCTGACTCATCAAAATTGGCTGATGCCAATTATATTCCACTTATTGCCAAGATAGAAAAAGAGGCGAACAGGCTCGCAAAAACAGAACTTTCCTGGTCAGGTAGACTAGCGTCTTTCAAGATGCTCTTACTACCTCAGATATTATACGTGTTCCGTACGTTGCCCATACCTCTTAAAAATAGCCATTTAAAAACACTTAACCGTATTTTCCGACAATACATCTGGGGGGGGTAAACGACCTAGATCCTCCCGAACTCTTTTAATTAAACATAGGTCGGTAGGGGGAATGGGTATGATAGATTTAAAAGACTACTATAGAGCAGCCATACTCACTTCACTTAAATATTGGTTCTCTCCCTCGCCGGATATTCTCTGGTGTGGAATAGAACAAACTCTCAGTCCAACAAAGGATTTGCGTCTGCTTTTAGTTCTGGACGCATGGAGACCCCTCTCCTTACGCGGCCTTCCTCCGACTCTTCAGGCCTCTTTGATGGCTTGGAGGGATGTATGTAGCCTAGCTGACACGTCATCCTCAGTTACTAATATTCCTGTATCTGTAGAAATTTCAGATCACATGATCCCACATACAGATTTCTCGAGGTGGAAAGCCCAGGGTATCTCCCATATTGAGAATCTATATCAAGGCGATTCACCTAAACTATTCGATACACTTAGAGTAGAATTCGATTTACCTCCTACGGAATACTACCGCTATTTACAAACAACACACCTTCTCAAAAACGTTACGCTCCCCTTACGTTCCTATTCCAAATAAAATTTGGCAATTTTATACCAAGTCTCCGCCCTCCCCTAAGGGGATTTCCCTTTTTTACTATGAGTTTCAACACAAACTTACGTTCACTAACTTTGGCCCTTTCGCTAAGTGGGCTTCGTACTTTAATAAACATTTTGCCCCGCAAGACTGGCAGGTCGCATTTCAATCTATCCATAAAGCGACCAAGTGCGTGAATCACTGGGAACTTTCACAAAAAATTGCCTTGAGATGGTACTGGACACCATTTCTTATGGCAAAATTTTCATCGTCCAACTCCCCTCTGTGTTGGAGGGGATGTGGCGAAGTGGGCACCATCTCACATATGTTTTGGTTCTGTAAACACCTTACCAGTTTCTGGAATACTGTGTTCCGTTGCATCTCACGCATCACAGGGATATTAACTCCACTAAACCCGGAACTTGCCGTTTTAAACCTGGGCATTCAGCATTTTCCCCATAGCTGCCGCACGGTTATCACACACGTCCTATTAGCTGCTAGACTATTGATTGCCAGAAACTGGAAGTCCAATAAGGCTCCCAATCTCTCTGATGTGCTAGATTTAACTAGACAGAATCACATCTTCGAGTCATTGATAGCCAGTAGAAATGGAACTCGAAAGAAACTTGACAGTAAATGGAAAATATGGGTTGACTGGTTTGAATTGAATCATTGATGTCCAGATGTCTTTTGTTGCTCCTGATTACGAGTTTATTCTTGCTACTTCTCGTTAATAGAAATTTTTAAGGCATTGCACTGCATTGCTAGCCTCCTTGTCTGTATCTCCATTGGTCCGAGTTCCCTGTATTTCCCCTGCTTCTATTCCTCCAATTGTCACCCTTATTCTGCTTTTATGTTTCCCTTTCCCTTTTTCTTTTCGTTTTCTGTGCGATGGATTATGTTTTCCATACAGTGATAAGAACTACATGTATGTATGTAAACTTACTATGCTAGACATATACATCTCTTCCTACTTTGTGTATTGCTATTGCACATGCAGTGTAATATGTACACTTCTTGTCTTTCTTTGTTTGATAAAAACTCAATAAAAACTAATAAAAAAAAAAAAAAATGAACGGACTTTCCTCCGTGCAGGAAAGTCCGTTCATTTTAAAAGTATGGCGGACTAGCACACACATGGCCATATTGTCCGCCAGACTGCGAGTCGGCGGACAGTTTTTGAGTCAAAACTACTTTCTAAATCCGCCAGACTTTTGGGTAAAAAAAGTCCACCGGAGCCCACACACGTGCGGATTATCCGGCGGACTCGACTTTTCCACCAGATAGTTTGATCGTGTGTACGCGGCATAAATTGTGTTGACCCAAGATGGACAGCAAACCACCTCAAACCACATAATTACGCCACTTCCTCCACTCAGAGGATCTGTTTGATGCATGGAGATGCCATCATGCTAACCAGAGGGATTATACCTACTTTTCTCACAGGCATTGCTCCTACTCTCTAATTTATATGTTCCTGATGGACAAATAGTTGCTCCAAAAAGTGTCCTGCACCCACATACATGACATCACGTGGTCCGACCACACTGCTATTTCACTTTCAGTTGCGGAAAAAGATTTCTCCCTCTATCTGGCGCTGCAACACTAGACTCTTGCAAGAACCTCACACTGCCCCAGTGGCCTCTTAGCAGCTCAGGGATTTCTTCAACAACAACAAACACTCAGTAGATGATCTCTATACTTTATGGAATGCACATAAAGCATTCATGCGAGGCATACTCATTCAATTAGGAGCTAGAGAGAAAAAAATTATACATTGCAAAACTCAATTACCTGCTTTCTGAATCCCGCAATAAGACATCACCCAATATATGCTCACAAACTCAGAAAGAGCTTGTGAGAACTTCTTTCTCAACAGCACAACAGACATCTCAGAAGTTTACTAGTTTCATACGCCAACGCAAACAGAGCTAGTAAATACCTAGAAAACAGAATCAAAGCAGCATGCACCAAAACAAGAATAGCTAATTTCATACACCGGACCAATTTGATGATTACTATGGAGCACTCTATAACTTACAGAATAATTCCTCAACCCCCAACCGACTACTGAAAACATACAATTCTTACAGGGGCTGAACCTTACTACACTTTCAGACACACATATCCAGAAACAAAATGCCCCATTCACAACATCTGAAATAGAGTCAGTCATCCATGCATTGCCAAAAGGCAAATCTCCTGGCCCCGATGGCTTCTCCAATGAATATTTTAAAGCCTTTAGCAGCATTCTCTCACCATACATGCAACAAGTCTTTACCAAAGCTGTAATATCCTCCTCCTTCCCTCCCTGAGATTCTGAGAGCCTACATAGTCACTTTACCTAAACCAGGGAAGGACTCCAACACGCCGGGCAACTTCAGGCTGATATCACTCCTAAATTCTTACATCAAAGTATACAATAAATTACTAGCTAAACGCCTAAAAAACATTATAGCTCTTCTCATACAAGAGACCAGATGGGATTTGTGAAGGGGAGGAAGACTTCAGACGCCACAAGAAGGATAATAAATATTATCCATTATGCTGAAAAAACCTGGACGCCTTCTCTGCTACTTTCCATAGATGCCGAGTAGGCATTCGACAAGGTTCACTGGAAGTACATGGTGATGGCTCTGTCCAAATTTGGATTTCATGGTCCTATACTTAAGCTTAGCTCTATACTCCTGCCCTACTGCTCAGGTATATATACGTTTGCCCTTCTATCTAAAACCTTCAGTATTTCCAGTGGGACTCGGCAGGAGTCATCCATTCCCCATCCATTTTTAATCTAATGATAGAACCCCTAGCCAAGGCGATCCGTGCACACCCCCTAATCAAGGGATTCCAGTTTGAGTCCAATCCACATGTAATTAACCTATTCACGGATGATGTTATTCTCCTCCTTACAAACCCAATAACATCCCTCCCACATGCCCACAAGATCTTAACAGACTTCAACAATATCTCTTACCACAAGGTCAACTTCACAAAATCCCTCATCTTAGATTTAGGAGTATTAAAGACTACCAGACAAAAGCTTCAACAAACTCTCCCTTATACATAGAGTAAACACAACATACCATATCTAGGTATTAAACTAAAAACCAAAAATTCATGAAAAAACTAATTCAGAACGAAACAAATTGCACATGTCTACTTAGGAGCAGGTCCCTTCTAAACCTCTTGTCTTGCAACTGTATTGTAATGGTACTATCTTTCTTTATTTTGAAAAGTGCTAGTGTTATGCAAATCATGCATTATTATAATAATATTCATAATGATATTAATAATAGATCATGGTTGGCAGTTAGTCATTTCCTGTTTGTGTTTAATAAACAGCCCTTGCACAGCCTCTTTAGGTGTGTGTAAAGCCAAATCTTTTTTTTTAGGTTCAGATGCAGTAGGGATTACTTAAAGTGGAAAAACCTCTGCATAAAATCATTTTAAAAACTGGTTCCCCAGAGCTTTGTGCCATAATATACTAATATGCACCACATAATACGGGGGTAGGGACTTCCCTGTTTCAGAGATTGCCGACAAGGCACTCCAAGGATACAATAACATACTTCACTTGGTTTCAAATGGGAAAAAGGGAAACACAAATTAAACTGATTCATCTTGCCTATATTCCTTCCATATTCCTTCCCATCCTCAATCTGCTTTGTGTTCACTGTGCTCTTAGCCAAGGCCTTCTCTTGCACACCACCTATGGTCTGGCACACACATATCATCCTACTGGGATCAAGTACTCTCCTTCATCTATGGAACTACCTGCCTTCAACTCCCGAAGGACCCCATACTCCTGACCTTTCTTCACACTCATCAACTAACGACACTTCTAAACACAGATCCAGGATTTTGATATGTATCCTACTGGCCCAGAGAACTATCCTAAACAATTGGACCACCTCCTCATGCCCAATAATTTTCTTCATAAAAAGAGAACTAACACAATTTTAAATATACAGGGGAAAATTGTCACTGACCTTATTCTCGCCTCTTGCAAAAAACACCTTGAATGGAAGCTTTACTTACTAGCATCCAACAACTATATAGCTACAATGACATCCTCTAGAGCAGTGATCATCAACCCCGCCCCACCCCCAACTCCCAACTCTATTCCCCTGATTTTCAGTAAGATCCATCCAGTTGCCTTCTTATTTTGTCCCTTTCTTTTCCTGAGCGAATATGATGTAACAAATGTAGCCTAACTATACATTAAAATATATAACTTGTATGTTTTTTATATTTTTTCTCCTAAATGCATATATATTGTTACTCTCGATTGACATTACTTTCTATGCTGTTGGTTTTGTCATCTGAAAATATGTGATCCGTGTGATGGCTTTTCTTTGCTTCATGTTCATGTAACTCTTTTTTTTTTTTTGGAACATCTTAAATAAGTTATTAAAAAAAAAAAAAAAAAAAAAATATATATATATATATATATATACAGTATATCGTGGAGCCTGGCCAGCAAAGGAGTCAGGTGGAAGATGAGCTAAGGTTGCTATCATAAGGCATGGGCTGGGAAGGGACCCCGGGGCTAGGGGGCTCTGGCTCTAGGCTGGTAAATGAGAAAAGGAAGGAGAGGAAGCTTAGGAGAGGAATCTTTATTACCTTTGGGTCTTGTGTAGAAGATGGGGAATGATACCATAGGAGAAAGACACCCTAGTAAACAGATTATAGCAGGAGACTGCAGCATCAGGTTGTTTTGAGTTGATTATATTGACATCTGATCTGCGTTGCACAGTCTGGGGGGGGGGGGGGAAGGTGAAGCAGCCATTGCTGATTTGGCAACAAAGGCCCCACATCTGTATCCAGGTCCTAGGTTCCCATAGTCTATCTTTCGGGGAGAAGTAAAATTTCAAGTAAGACTACTCCAAGGATCCCCCTAGCACAGCCCCCAAGCATAGAGCCCCTCAAAAGCCAGATACCATAGTCAGTAGGCAAGAAACTACCATGCAGTCCCCTCCAAAAGCCCCTGTCCTGGTTGAGTCTGTCATAATAACACTTTGTTATGTTATTTGAGGTGCCCTTATAAGTGTAGTGCCAGCTGGGCCCCTCAAATCCTGCCCAGTAGCGCTGAGAATAAGTAGCAGTAAAGATGTTTTTATTTCTTTCTCTCCCCCTCCCCATTTGACAGCCCAGGAGATTGAGAAGCCTGGGCTGTGCCCTGATTGGCTGCTGTTTTTAGCTGAAGAGGACCAGCCCCTAGCGACAAGAGCAAGGGAGAACATTTCATTGACTGGGCGGGTCAGGAAGATCTGCATTGGCTGTCCAGGAGATTGAGGAGGCTGGTCTGTGCTCTGATTGGCTGCTGATGCAGCTGAAGTGGTCCAGACCCTAGTGACAGGAGCATGGAAGGAAATTTTTTTGACAGGGTGGGCAGGAGGATCTGCATTGGCTGTCAGAGTTATAACCCACCCACCACCCATAGAGGCTGAGACTCGCAGAGGGTGCGAGTTGCTTGGGGTTCTGTAGGGGACTGTGCTGGGAATGAGCAGTGCAATTATTATCACAGACCAAATTGCATTTACTCTACTGGAATCCTTGTTTAAGCCACTCTTTCCTGCTATAGGGCTTTGCCTCCTAAATAAAGCCAATTTAAACCACTGATAAGTGTGTTGGTGTTCTTAGGTCCAGATATAGGGCAGGTCATCAATGAACCAGGGCAGTAGAATCCAAACAATCCAGTGGTTCTTCCAGGGGTGGCGCTACATACACGTGCAATAAACATGACAGCATTTATTTTTCCATTGTAAGTCATAAGCAGGAGATTTACCAAATGCTTTATCAGTTTTCCTTCTTGCTATGGCATGAAAAAAACATGTTTCATCCCTTCAGATAATCATTAGGTCTGTAATCTGTCTGCATTCCAGCTGTGGGCAGCTATAGAGTGTCCTCTTGTCTGAGTCTGAGTATCACATCTCAGGCCTGCTGGAAATTGCATACTGAACGGCGGCTTGACTAAACAAAGGAGAACTGATTTAATCAGACAACTTACCCTTTAAGTTAAGGATTTTAACATTTAAAGTCCTGCGGGACAGGAGATTAGTCTGGCACTTGTAAATCCTAGCTAAAAGGAACAACATGCTATGCTTTCTCCTAAACCATTTCATTCAGCACATTTGTTACAAAGTTAACCTGCTATTCTGCTCTTTTTTTTCCTCCATCAATAATCTTTTTTTAATCAATGTTTAATACAGACTTCTGGCTTAAAGAGGAATTAAACTGCAGGACAGGAGAAACTTTTTTGGACCACCAGTAGCCAAAATGTGCAAGTATGCACAGCATGGGTGCTGAAAATAAAAGCAAAACATGTTCCAAACATGAAACATATGCCTAACCCTTAAAAGAGGGGGAAATCATACTTACCTAGGTGGATACAGCATCGGTCCGATGCTACATCTGTCTCCCGCCGGCTCCAAGCCCTGGTACACACAGTCAGAAATTCAGACGGAAAATGTCCGATCGGACCGTGTTGACGGATAGTCCAACCGTGTGTGGGCTCCATCGGAATGTCCGACCAACAAAGTTTGAGAGCTGGATATAAAATTTACCGACAACATGATCCGATAGGACTTGGTCCGATCGTTTGTAGAGAATTCTGATCTGACAAAGTACCACGCATGCTCAGATCAAATTATGAGACCAAAGCTATTGGTTACTAGCCTGAACATAGTACCGTCGTAACGTACAAACTTCATCACGTTCCGAACGATCGGATTTTCCGTCAACTTTGTCCGACCGTGTGTATGCAACACCAGTTTCGGACAAAATCCATTGGATTTTGTTGTCGGAATGTCCGACCGTGTGTACAAGGGCTAAGACTGAGAACCGAGTGATCAAACACAGCTGATCACTAAGTTCTCAGAGCTCCCTGAGTAGAGAGCTGGTGACTGACTGCTCTGCCCCTCCACGCTCACTGGAGCGCTGGGTTGTGGAGGGGCGGAAGCAGCTGGCTCAGGCTCTCAAGAACTCATTGGGAGGCTGAGCCGGGTGCCGGTCCAGGGATTTGGATGGATCACGATGGTATGGTTGTGATCTTTCCTGAGCCTGTACTGCTGTCTGCTGAAAACAGGTCAAAGGAGTGTAGAACAAACTGTACTCTTCTGATCCACAAGAGAAGTACAGAGAAACGAGCTTTGGGTGTACTTCTCCTTTAACATGACAATATCAATCAGCTTAAAGCAGTATTAACCACTTCCCGACCGGCGCACGACGATGTACGTCAACAGAATGGCACGGGCAGGCATATTGGCGTACATGTACGTCCCTGCCTTCCCGCGGGTCGGGGGCCCGATCGGGCCCCCGCCCGGTGCCTGCGGCGGTCGGTATTCGTTCGGGAGCGATCCCGGACGAGGGGGCAGCCATTCATTCATGGCCACCCCCTCGCGATCGCTCCCGACGAATAGAAATCCTTCGTGACATCACTTCCTCTCCTGTAATGTAAACACAGGAGAGGAAGTGATGTATTCTCTCCTCCGTGTCGGTATTTTTCGTTCCGACACCGAGGAGAGAGGATCGGTGAGTTGCACCAACACGTCACTACACAGTAGAACATTCCAGGCACACTCACACCCCCCCGATCACCCCCCCAATTACCCCTGCCCCCCAGTCACAGTGACACTAATGTCATATTTTTTATTTTTGCATTGGTGTCATTTGTGACTGTAATAACTGTTAGGGCAGTTAGGGTTAGCCCCCTTTAGTTCTAATGTACCCCCCTAACCCCCCCAATAAAGGTTTAACCCCGTGATCACCCCCCGTCACCAGTGTCACTAAGGCTGGGTTCACATTGCAGCGGTTTATGAGAACGAATGTGATTCGCACCGCACTGCAGTGCAAATCACATCCGATCTCTGTGTGATTCGAGTTCAGCCATACAGATAGTATGGCTGAATTCGCATCGCACCCGCCGCACCCGCCGCAAATTCGCACGGGACCCTTTTTTTGGCCCGCAGCAGAATCGGATCGCATGGGTGTTCACACCATGCGATCCGAGTTTGCAGATCGCACTTCGATATGCGAACTGATCTGGGGGTGTCATTAACATTTCACTGACACTCCCAGCAGTTCGCATAGGGCAGTGTGAACTGCCGCCGGGAGGCATGCGATGCGGGAACCCGCCGCGGATTCGTGGCGTTCCCGCATCGCTCCAGTGTGAACCCAGCCTAATAAGCGATCATTTTTCTGATCGCTGTATTAGTGTCACAGGTGACGCTAGTTAGGCAGGTAGGTATTTAGGTTCGCCGCAGCTTTTTATAGCGCCAGGGACCCCCATATACTACCGCATAAAGCCCCCTGATTGCCCCCTAGTTAACCCTTTCACCAGTGATCACCATATAACTGTTACAGGTGACGCTGGTTGGTTAGTTATTTTTTTATAGTTTCAGGGCACCCGCCATTTATTACCTAATAAAGGTTTAACCCCCTGATCACCCGGCGGGTGTCATTTGTGACTGTAATAACTGTTAGGGCAGTTAGGGTTAGCCCCCTTTAGTTCTAAGGTACCCCCCTAACCCCCCCAATAAAGGTTTAACCCCGTGATCACCCCCCGTCGCCAGTGTCACTAAGGCTGGGTTCACATTGCAGCGGTTTATGAGAACGAATGTGATTCGCACCGCACTGCAGTGCAAATCACATCCGATCTCTGTGCGATTCGAGTTCAGCCATACAGATAGTATGGCTGAATTCGCATCGCACCCGCCGCACCCGCCGCAAATTCGCACGGGACCCTTTTTTTGGCCCGCAGCAGAATCGGATCGCATGGGTGTTCACACCATGCGATCCAAGTTTGCAGATCGCACTGCGATATGCGAACTGATCTGGGGGTGTCATTAACATTTCACTGACACTCCCAGCAGTTCGCATAGGGCAGTGTGAACTGCCGCCGGGAGGCATGCGATGCGGGAACCCGCCGCGGATTTGTGGCGTTCCCGCATCGCTCCAGTGTGAACCCAGCCTAATAAGCGATCATTTTTCTGATCGCTGTATTAGTGTCACAGGTGACGCTAGTTAGGCAGGTAGGTATTTAGGTTCGCCGCAGCTTTTTATAGCGCCAGGGACCCCCATATACTACCGCATAAAGCCCCCTGATTGCCCCCTAGTTAACCCTTTCACCAGTGATCACCATATAACTGTTACAGGTGACGCTGGTTGGTTAGTTATTTTTTTATAGTTTCAGGGCACCCGCCATTTATTACCTAATAAAGGTTTAACCCCCTGATCACCCGGCGGGTGTCATTTGTGACTGTAATAACTGTTAGGGCAGTTAGGGTTAGCCCCCTTTAGTTCTAAGGTACCCCCCTAACCCCCCCAATAAAGGTTTAACCCCGTGATCACCCCCGTCGCCAGTGTCACTAAGGCTGGGTTCACATTGCAGCGGTTTATGAGAACGGATGTGATTCGCACCGCACTGCAGTGCAAATCACATCCGATCTCTGTGCGATTTGAGTTCAGCCATACAGATAGTATGGCTGAATTTGCGTCGCACCCGCCGCACCCGCCGCAAACTCGCATGGGACCCTTTTTTTGGTCCGCAGCAGAATCGGATCGCATGGGTGTTCACACCATGCGATCCAAGTTTGCAGATCGCACTGCGATATGCGAACTGATCTGGGGGTGTCATTAACATTTCACTGACACTCCCAGCAGTTCGCATAGGGCAGTGTGAACTGCCGCCGGGAGGCATGTGATGCGGGAACCCGCCGCGGATTCGTGGCGTTCCCGCATCGCTCCAGTGTGAACCCAGCCTAATAAGCGATCGTTTTTCTGATCGCTGTATTAGTGTCACGGGTGACGCTAGTTAGGCAGGTAGGTATTTAGGTTCGCCGCAGCTTTTTATAGCGCCAGGGACCCCCATATACTACCGCATAAAGCCCCCTGATTGCCCCCTAGTTAACCCTTTCACCAGTGATCACCATATAACTGTTACAGGTGACGCTGGTTGGTTAGTTATTTTTTTATAGTTTCAGGGCACCCGTCATTTATTACCTAGTCTCACTAGTGTACCCCTAAATTTAGGGGTGTCTACTTTCCAAAATGGGGTCATTTGGGGGGGGGGGGTTTGTGCCATCTTGGCATTTTATGGCCTTCAAAACTGTAACGCCCTTAGAAAGCCTGAAGGCAGTGCTTGGTTTTCGGGGCCCCGTACGCGGCTAGGCTCCCAAAAAGTCCCACATATGTGGTATCCCCGTACTCAGGAGAAGCAGCAGAATTTATTTTGGGGTGTCATTTCACATATGCCCATGGCATGCGTGAGCAATATATCATTTAGTGACAACTTTGTGAAAAAAAAAAAAAGTTTGTAATTTTCCCGCAACTTGTGGCAAAATATAAAATATTCCATGGACTCAACATGCCTCTCAGCATATAGCTTGGGGTGTCTACTTTCCAAAATGGGGTCATTTGTGGGGGTTTTGTGCCATCTTGGCATTTTATGGCCTTCAAAACTGTAATAGGTAGTGAGAAGTGAACTCAAAAATGTACGCCCTTAGAAAGCCTGAAGGCGGTGCTTGGCTTTCGGGGCCCCGTACGCGGCTAGGCTCCCAAAAAATCCCACATATGTGGTATCCCCGTACTCAGGAGAAGCAGCAGAATTTATTTTGGGGTGTCATTTCACATATACCCATAGCATGTGTGAGCAATATATCATTTAGTGACATTTTGTCATTATTCAATCGCTTGAGGCAAAAAAAAAAAATATTCAATGGGCTCAACATGCCACTTATCAATTTCCTTAGGGGGTCTACTTTCCAAAATGGGGTCATTTGGGGGGGGGGGTTTGTACTGCCCTGCCATTTTAGCACCTCAAGAAATGAGATAGGCAGTCGTAAACTAAAAGCTGCGTAAATTCCAGAAAACGTACCTTAGTTTGTAGATGTGACAACTTTTGCGCAAACCAATAAATATACAATTATTGACTTTTTTTTTACCAAAGACATGTGGCTGAATACATTTTGGCCTAAATGTATGACTAAAATTGAGTTTATTGGATTTTTCTAATAACAAAAAGTAGAAAATATCATTTTTTTTCAAAATTTGCGGTCTTTTTACGTTTATATCTCAAAAAATAAAAATCGCAGAGGCAATCAAATACCATCAAAAGAAAGCTCTATTTGTGGGAAGAAAAGGACGCAAATTTTGTTTGGGTACAACATTGCATGACCGCGCAATTACCAGTTAAAGCAGCGCAGTGCCAAATTGTACAAAGACCTCTGGTCATTGACCAGCAAAATGGTCCGGTCTGAAAGTGGTTAAACTCAAAGGCAAACATTTATTACATTGCAGCTTACCAATTATTACATGATGGCATGTATCATGTAACATAGTGTGTTACAAAAGTCTTTAAAACTCAGCACAAAACATAGCTGTAAATGTTTCAGTCAGATTTTTCAGTATTCCGTTTGTTTTATCTTTCTATTTGTATATTCAAAATATGAGTTGTATGATGAGTTGTATGAGTAGACATGTGCAATTTGTTTAGTTCTGTATTCCTTTTTTAACGAATTTCGAACAAATTTGTTAATTCGGAAATACCCATTTAATGAAATTTTACGAATATTCATAAATTTGAATATTTGAAAATTCATAAATTCGAAAAAATGTGTAAATTAGAAAAAATTAAGTGGGTTCATAAATTCAGAAATGTGAAAATTCTAATTTCGAAAATCCAAAAACCCGAAAATTTGAAAATTGGAAATAATACCTAACTAATAATAACTTAACTATTACAATAACTTAACTATTACTAACTAATAAATTATAGGTATTGGAATTTCCTTTCAAATTTGGTTGTTAGTGAACATAACAAATACGAATGTATCCAAATTTACAAATTTTCTGAAATAACAAATAAACAAATAGAAGGGAACAATTTAATAATAATAAAGAATAATAATAATAATCATAATAATAATAATAAAATGTTTATTGTAATTAATTATTATTAACTTGTTATGTTCCATTTGTTTAGATGTGACAAATTTTAAAAAAAAATCGAATTTACAAATTTTTTCAAATTTATGAATTTACAATTTTTTTTTCAAATTTACACATTTTTTCTAATTCGAAAAACGAAAAAAAAAAAAAAAAAGAATGAAATGAAAACATTTTTCTTTTCAGCAGTGCACATGTCTATGTATAAGCATTTTTCAGTCACCTTTAACCACTTCAGCCCCAGAAGGATTTACCTCCTTCCTGACCAAGCCCTTTTTTGCAATACAGCACTGCATCGCTTTAACAGACAATTGAGTGGTCGTGCGACGTTGTACAGAAACAAAATGAACATCCTTTTTTTCCAACAAATAGAGTTTTCTTTTGGTGGTATTTAATCACCTCTGCAGGTTTTTATTTTTTGCACTATAGACAAAAAAATAGCGACACTTTTTGCTATAATAAATATCCCCCAAAAATATATATAAAAAAAACTAATTTCTTCCACAGTTTAGTCCAATATATATTCTTCAATATATTTTTGGTACCTGGTTTTGACAGGTTCCCGCTCCCACTTCTGTCTCAGATCTCCACGGTAATCTATGAGCATGTTTGGACACTTCTCCTCCCCCCCCCGCAGCTTTCTGGGATACACACAGCTCCCAGAAGACTGCAGGACCATTCACAAAGCACAACGCAACTTGGACATGCACAGTTGGAAACCGGCTGTGAAGCCAGAAGGCTTTACTGTGGGTTTCCCTTACACACAATGCCGGCGCCTGCACCCAAAGCTGATTGAAAAATCAGCTCAGGTGCCGACATAACTGGATTCCTGGACAGGTCCGTGTCCTTATATTAAACATCAGCAGCTACAGTATTTGTGGCTGCTTACTTCTAAACATTTTTGTGGGAGACTGGAGCTCTTCTTTAACATATTTGACCATTAAAAAACATTCCTCCAGGACAATGGCTTTACGTAGCCTGATGATGTCATCACGCCTTCTGCATGTAACTCTTAGGGTAATGGGGTGGCCCTCACATCCTCCATGTTTCCCATCTCATTGGGTGCCAAGCAAGGGTCACATGAGAGGCCTACCCAGGGGTAGGTTCTTTTGAGCTATGCTAGACATTTTGTATAGGGTCACTGACATGCACATGGGGTACCTTTTACTTAAATCATGCTCACAACCCAGACAGATGACTAAACATTAATGAACTCTAGTAAATTCTCTTGATGTAATTAGCATTGAAACAGTTACTTGTGCATGTAGGAGGAACAGGCAGAGACCTTGTTCTCTTCATCTGTCCAGCACATCACTGCTACCTCACTCCCAGTAAAAGTATGGGGTCCCACCATGCACCTAGCAAAGTCTCCATGTATGCTTCCTCTTCTGTACTTGTCTGCAGAATGAGGGCCCCGGCATTACAAATCTGCTCCTGAAGCTATGGGAGAAAGATTGTGGCCAAAGGAGTGCTGACAACATCTACGTCGCTGCAAGAAGCTATTTCTCCTGCCACATAAATACACTTATGACGGGCTGCTGGAGCAACTTTCATTACCCTTGATAATCATTTGTTTCTTCACACTGTATTAACTTTTGTACTGATGTCTTCATACCCCAATGTGTGTAGTGACCCAAGCTGTAGACTATATGTTACGTGCCTCCATCATCCCGTGTAGTACATTGTAACTCTTTTAGTAACTTAAGACCAGGCAAATGCATGATTTCAAAAGAATAAATTAACATGATGACAATGGCAATGGAGAGTCCAAGATAAAGTGCAGACATTCCCTAACACCCCTAGTACTAAACTATGGGCTAATGGCTGTCCCAGTATACCTCTTCAAGCAAAAGTATCTGGAATTTAACTATGGCTTCAACAGGATATGCACCAGGCAGACCATCCCTTTCTGAGTGTGTCTCCCCTCTTCTCTTCTGGGAGATATGGGTCCCCATCCTTTTTAGAGCACATAGGACAGGAGGGTTGGACCCCCCAAAAAAACAACAAAAAATACTCAGGAATGCAGTTAACTTCTATCTTCCAGCTTAGGGGCAGCAGTGATCACTACCTACCTACATACAAGCAGTGGGAAGCATTTCCTCATTCTCTCCCAGCGATCAGACTGCAACATTGTATTTTTGTGAAAAGATGAGAGCTGCAACATGGCTGGTCTGTGTCAGACATGTATAACAACAGAGAAGAACTGTACAGGCATCAGGATCTCCATGAATGTATTATCCCTAAGCATCCACTGTGTTATCAGGGTCAGCATCTACTTCTGGTGCAGGAAGTAGATGCTGACTCTGAATGATGCCTGAACAAAAATTACTCCATTCCTCTGAGAAACATTACTTGCATTAAGGTAAAAAAAGTCCCAGTAGTAGTTCACCACCCTTAATACTTACCTGGTCCTTGCTTTGATCCAGCGTTGTGCTTGTCTGCAGCGGCGCTCTCCTCTCATCCAGTTCTCACAGGACACAGATGCAGCAGTGGGAGCCATTGGCTTCTGTTGCTGTCAATCAAATCCTGTGAACAGAGAGCAGGGGACTGGGTCAAGCAATGCTGTGTATGTCTATGGACGCACACAGCCCAGCTTGGGAGAGCACCCGCATGTGTGCCCTCATAGAACACAGTTTACTGTGGGAGCACACTCAGAAGAGGAGGAGTAGACAGAGCCAATGGGGCACCGCAGAAGAGGAGATAACATGTTTATTATTTTAGGTAAAAAAAAAAAAAAAACTTTAGAATCACTTTAATACCAAAATTGCTAAAACATTGGTTGGTATTAGCATTGGTCCTGTATCTACATTGGCATGCCATAGAATTGCTATGCTTCATGGAATAGTGGTTGGCACTGCTGGGGTCCCTGGTTTAGATTTTGGCTAGGACACCACCTACATGGAGTTTTCATGTTCAATCTAAACGTGGGTGGGTTTCCTCCCATGCTAATTGGATGCTGTTCAAATTGGCCCTAGTATGTGCAGATCTCCCAACTTTTTGAGATGGGAATGAGTGTCACCTATTAGCAATATTATGTAGACCACTCCCCCTTATAGTAGAATTATACAAAAAAAAGTAAATCCACAAGTGTTTTTTTTTTTTTTTTTAACCACTACTATTACTTTATACCGACTCTTGAAATTTACAAATGCAGCAGTTTAAAATGTGGATGAAAGGTTTAGCCCTGTAAAACACCATTTGAAAGATAAATATGGAATTTTATATACAAGTATAGTACCCTCTAGTGTGCTAGGGAGACTGGTATGACTCAGAGGCAGCATCTCTGATATCTCCCCCTACTTCTAGAAACTTGGAGAAGATTCTAGAAGAATGGGAATGGAGGATAGGAAGAGCTTCCTGGATTAGTCCTGACCAATCACCAACAGATGGATTGGCAGGGGCAAGCCCCCTCAAATACTCAAGGTCAGCCCAGTTGGGGTAGTGGAGTTTTGGTAAAAGACTTGAGATGCAGTGTTAGGCTGTCGGTGGCCCTTAAGTGTAACCCCCTAGTCTGGTGCAGAAGGGACCCTCTTCATGACACACAGGGGTGTACAAGAGAGTAGGAGAAGGACAACAGGAGGAAAACACTGTGGGGAAAATTTCCAGGGAAAAGGAAAGCCAGGTGGGCTAATGAGTATAGTCGGGAGGACTGAGAGGCATGCCTGAGAGGACTGGGTGAAGGCAGTCTGGGATTGATGCAGAGTCAGTCTGGGAGGACTGTGGAAGTTTAGCCAAGAAGACTGGAGAAAGGGGCAGCTGCAGCCAATTGGACTGGCAGTGACTGAAGAGGCCACAGAAGGACAGCTGGGCACTAAGTCTTTACTACACTACAAAAGGGGCCGTGGTCCCTGTCTGCAAAGGGCCTTTGCTACTAATCTGACTGAGCCCTATTGGTAGATCATCTAACAGTGTGCCAGCTGGTCCTGGGAGTTATAGTGCTTCAAGCAAGAGTTGTGCTGAAGGAACCTGAGGAGTGTGAATAGTCTGTACAAGAAGTTGTCCCTGGAAAGTTCTGCTAAAACTTAAGTGGGCATCCCATGATATCCCTATCCCTATCCAAGTTCAATACCTCTAATAAAAACACAAAGGACTGTTTTCTGACTACAGTGTGGTTTGGAAAATCTGTGTGCCTGGCTGTGCAGGATGGGGGATCCCTTATTTACCAGCAGCTCCTGTGGAGGTAGCGCTACACAACTACATAGATCAGATAAAGATTAAGGACAAATGAGGAGGAAAAAAGGACAGAGGGACTTTGTTCCAAATCAGGGACCGTCCCTCGAAATCGGGGACAATTGGGGGCTACGATATGTGTATATACTGTATGCATGTGAGATATGGCACTATAGAAATACCTGTAATAATATTGCACTGCAAAGCATGTGCCACACAGAAGTTTGAATATGGTCATGTACGTCAGTATGCATTTCCAAGCCTTGCCAAAGCGTATTATGTATTTATCTATGGCAAAAAAAAAAAAAAAAAAACCATGCCCAAGATCAATAACATGAAAAGACCATGGTTCCACATTATTTCCTATGGAGGCCTTTTGACACTTGATTACACTTGCTCCTTGTAGAACATGTAATGACCTACAAATCACCGTCTTCACCCAGCACTGAAAAATTGTAATTATAATTGAAGAGTTAGTTAGGAATCCAATGACTGAAAGAAAAGAAAACTCCTGTTAAAAAAAAAAAAAAAAATCTTATTTTCATGCATCTTAGAAAAGATATCAGCCCAATTAAAAAACCCAGAATCTTTTTGTTCCCTACAAGACAAATGCATATAAGATTCTAACTTTTTTTCTCTTAATGTACACATTGAGTACGTGTTAACAAGCTCTGCTGCCTATTTTCTATTTTCTGTGTTCATTTAATATAGATTATATTTCTTGGAGTTGCCCGCAGAGGTGATTATGTTTTTCTCTGCATTCTCCTTCATTTGGTTAAAGCAGAATTATGTTCTTAAAATTCAGTTGGGCTTTATTATCTATAAAGCATGCATGGCGTTTACTAATGCCGTTTCCTGTGGAAAGCAGATATTCCGAAACGTATAGGCAAATATGAAAGACGTCAGTGCAGTTTACAGTTTTTGAGATAATTAGCTGTTCAGACATCTTTTCTGTGGTTAAAGGTACTGAATTATAAAAAAAAAAGTAAAAATAAAATGTATGGATCTTTTTGTTTTTGAATACACAAAGCAGAATATCTGCAGAATTGAAATAAAAACTTTTTTTGTGGTGTATTTTACATGTTCTGTACGTATGAACATAAGGTAGCACACAATGGGGTTGATTCACTTAAAAGTAAATACCATATTTATTGGGGTATAACATGCACCGGCGTATAACACGCACCCCACGTTTAGGAGGGCATTTTAAGGAAAAAAGTTTTAGGAGGGAAGTTTAAGGGAAAAAAAACTTACATTTAAATGCCCGTCAATGCAGCCTTATCAGTGTGCATCTGCAGCCTTGTCCATCATTGCAGAATGATCAGCATCATTTGCAGCTTG
The DNA here is from genome assembly GCF_037356315.1 of Lithobates pipiens. Taxonomy (NCBI): domain Eukaryota; kingdom Metazoa; phylum Chordata; class Amphibia; order Anura; family Ranidae; genus Lithobates; species Lithobates pipiens. Next base: position 75,901,768 of record NW_027507784.1, read on the forward strand.
CCCAGCGCTGTTTGCAGCCTTGCAGAGTGTCATTTGCAGCTTGCCAGTGTCATTTCCAGTTTGCCCAGCGCCGTTTGCAGCCCTGCCCATGTTTAAATATCCCGCCGCCGAGACAGACCGAGCGAGCGCTGCCGAAAAAGACCGAGCCGTCTGCTCGGCTCCGCTCGTAGTCCCGCCTCCCTGCTGTTTCTGGAGCGAGCGCTGCCGAAAAAGACCGAGCCGACTCTACTGTGTATTCGGCTTGGCTCGGCTCACAGTCCCGCCCAGTATGGCGATCGGTCTTTTTCGGCGGCGCTCGGTCTTTTTCGGCGGCGCTCGGTCTTTTAGACTCACAGACAGTGGGGATCGGTGTATAACATGCACCCACGACTCTCCCCCCCCCCCCCCGATTTTAAGGGGGAAAAAGTGCATGTTATATGCCGATAAATACAGTAGTATTTTCAGTTTGCAAGGAAAAATTCACTTAGCTTAGTGAATGAGGTGAAGCTCTGTTGACTTCCATCATTAAATCATGGTTAAGAAATTGTTTTATTTTATTTTTCTTGCATGTAATTTGCCTTTAGTAAATTGACCCCAGTAAAGCAGCAGCTCGGCTCATCCTCCAACTCCACCTTCCCATCACTGATTCTAAAGCTGGCCATACATTATGCAATTGTCTTGTACAATTTTCCTTTGGATTCATATAAATCATATAATATGAGGTCAAACCTAAACACATTTAATCTGTATGCAATTCAGCAGGACTTTGCACTACATTAAAGTTAATGGTACATCTAAAAGAAATTGAATAAGAAAATTCTATAATGTATTGCCAGCTTAAAGTGTCATTAAATAATTGGTGTATTACAGCCCTCAAAATTTCCACTCGCCTGCTCGCAATATTCGAGTGGAAATCAGCTAAGGGCTAATGTAAAGCAGCATCGGGGGAGGGGGGTGGTTGCTGCCGGAAGGCGGGGTTGAATGGGAGCTGATTCTTCTCCCAGCCTCCACTCCCTTTCATTTGCTTAGCAGGGCCCGGAATACAGCGGGAGTCGGCAAAGAAGTAGATGAGGTGGGGGCGAGGAGGGGGATTTGGGCAGGAGCTGTGAAAGTTGACTTTTCCTATTAACAAGCTGATGATTGGTTGCTTGGACCGCCTAGCAACCAATCACCAGCTTGTTAACTTTGGCAGCTCCTGCTCCCCTGTCCGGTGAAAGTGTCATTCATTGGTTTTAATTTTTATAATGCGATATTTAATATAGCATTAAAATATTTACTTAACAAGACAGTAATGATGTGTACAGTGCCTATAGTAGCCAATCATATTTTATCCTTATTTTATTTATCATAATCAGATCAATGAAATATGCATTATGTTAATATTGTTAACTTTGTTGTTGTTAAAATGTATTTTTGTAACCTAATTCTTCATAAAACATTTAACAGTGTAATTTCATGAGATCATTTATGGAGGCGTGTTTAGGGGTGGCAATTGGGGCGGGGAATGGTAGGGGTTGGATGGGACAACTGGTGGTGATTAACTCTTAAAGCCTAGCTAGTAGCTCTGGACTTGAAATTGTGTGCCCTGGTGTATTGCATGCTGTTCATACTCACTATGAGATTTGTTTTTTGTATTCTGCAAAAAACCTGGTTGGTCCTGCTGTTCTCTATCTCCAACTTCTGCCCATGTCCCCAATTCAGCTAGGGATTTTGCAGAGCAGTAATGGCAGTTCTGCAAATGCTCAGTTTCCAGTGACTTTCTATGCTGAGCATTTCCTCCCTATAACATCTGAGCAGCCCATGTGACTATAGAGTCACACATGTGGGCATATACACAATGGTAAATGACAGCCTATTCCTTCCCTCCTCCTCCATGCACACCAACCACCTAAACACAATGGGGGTGGGATATTACATGTAGCTTACTGGAGGCTTCACCTCCCTCTTATTTTTAGACACATGCCGGAGGGGCTTGACACGTGACTGGAAGAAATCTGCCCACACCATGTTGTTGGCAAAAAAATAATGAAGATTTGATTTCAAATATATATTTGTATGACAATTTAAAACAGTTTATTGATATCAATTATTTATTTTTACTCTGTATTTCAAAAGCTGTTTTTTTTTTTTCATTTGAACATGTGACCAGCGGCAGAGGACTAGAAGCTTCTCCTGATTATGTTTCCCTGCAGACAGGCTGGGAGAGAGCTGGGTCATGTGACAGCTGTATATCATTTGTGAAAAAGGTACTTGGTAAACTAAACAATTTATGTTTAGCATCACGTTAAGGCTTCTAACGTCTTTTTTAAATGTTTCTTTGGAAAGTTACCAGCCTATTTGCCTTTAATAGTAACTCCAAATGCCTGCTCAGCTCCTGCATGTCTGAAACATTAGTTGCACCCTTTTATTCTCCTTGAAGGCAAACTTTTCAAAGCTGCCGTACACAATAAAGTTGCCCATATACAGGCAACATACAGATGCCCCTAGCTTTTCCACCCAAGAGCTGTGTACAATCTGATCTTATTTTCTTGGAATCAAAGATGTGTATATGTATATGTTTATATATTGATTGCAAAGCCATTTCTACTGTCTGCCGGATGATATGAATGGATAACACCTGCCCAGGGTTCCTGTGGTTTTCAGATTTGGCCATCATTGTTGGGTGACTATCATGAACATGGTCAGCTCATGAGGACCTCTCTACTTTATAATGTAGCACTACCCACATAGGCTTTAACTGGTTCTTTCCCACACAGTGCAGAGGAAATTAGGTAAACTTTCTTAACTTTGTTGTTCTTACAGTGCTTGAAAAAGTATGCATTCCACTTCAAATTTTTCCACATTTTGTCATGTTACAATCAAAAATGTAAATGTATTTTATTGGGATTTTATATGCTAGACCAACACAAAGTGGCACATAATTATGAAGTGGAAGGAAAATGATTAATGGTTTTAATTATTTTTTTTACAATTAAATATGTGAAAGGTGCTGTGTGCGGTGTTGTATTCAGCCTCCCTGAGCCAATAATTTGTAGAACCTTTCACTGCAATTACAGCTTCAAGTTTTTTGGAGATGTTTCTACCAGTTTTGCACATCTAGAGAATTACGTCTTTGCCCATTCTTCCTTGCTGTCAGATTGAATGAAGAGTGTCTGTGAACAGCAATTTTCAAGTCTTGCCAGAGATTCTCAATTAGATTCAGGTCTGGACTTTGACTGGGTCATTCTAACACATGAATATGCTTTGATCTAAACCATTCCAACCATTGTAGCTCTGGCTGTATGTTTAGGGTAGGTGTCCTGCTGGAAGGTAAGCCTCTGTCCCAGTCTTTTGCAGACTCTAAAACCCCATACACACTATCAGATTTTCTGCTGATTTTTGTCTTCAGATTTACCAAAACCATGTAGTGCAAGGGCCTGCCTGATTTCATACACATTGAAACTCCTAAGGTTTGACCTCATATTATATGGTTTTGGTAAATCTGAAGACAAAAATCTGCAGAAAATCTGATAGTGTGTATGGGGCTTATCAGATTTTCTTCTAAGATTGCCCTGTATTGCTTCCCTGTCCCTGCTGAAGAAAAGCATCCCCGCCACATGATGCTGCCATCACCATGTTTCGCAGTGGGGATGATGTGTTCGGGGTGATGTGAAGTGTTAGTTTTCCGCCACACATAGCATTTTACTTTTAAGCCAAAAAGTCAAATTTTGGTCTCAGCTGACCAGAGCACCTTCTTCCACATGTTTCCTGTGTCCCCCACATGGCTTCTCACAAACTGCAAAAGGGACTTCTCATGGTTGTCTTTCAACAATGGCTTTTTTCTTGCATGACTAAAATTTGTCCTGTGGACAGATTCTTCCACCTAAACTGTGGATCTCTGCAGCTTCTTCCTTGTCCTTCACGATGCTGTTTGTTCACTAAGGTTCTTTAACCTCCCTGGCGGTATGATTATTTCTGATTTTAGGTGCTGAAAGTGGTACCATTATTTTGCATGGAAATTTGGCGTTTTATATTGTATGCCTGTAATTCTTAGGAATACATCTCTTAAATCTGTTCAAACCAGAGTCTAGTAGACATCCCAGATATGATAAAGTTTATAATATAAGAAATAACTATAAATAATGATAACAAATAATAATAAAAATTATTCAATAATGTAATCAAATCCAAAAACACTGAAATTTTCTCATTTGCAGAATTGTCGCTGTCATTAGATTTAGTATTTGATGACGGATCTCCCCACAAATCGCTATCGCTCAATTCTGCAAGTGATTCTAATTTATTATCGCTGTTTTGACAAAAAGTGAAACTTTTTGGTTGCTATGGACAATCTCCAAATTCCAGGCAGAAAAAACAGTATTTATAATATAAAAGTGCATGCAGGGCACTGCACAGACCACTAGGGACAAAGGGGGTGTGTATTTTTTTTATACAGTACTGTAATCTGTAAGATTACAGTACTGTATGTGTATTGTGTGTTTTTACTTTTTTGAATTTGGCGCCGATCTCCGCTCCTGTGTGTCGTAACGTCGCAGGGAACGGAGCTCGGCGGCACTCAGGCACTGTGTGAATCGAGTGGAGGACGGCTCGCACACACAGCGGGGGGACATCGCTGGATCCAGGGGACAAGGAAAGTAAGTCTCCCTGTATCCTGCAATGCGACCCCGAGTCTGGCTCGGGGGTTACCGCTCGTGGTACTGAAATTCCACCCTGAGCCATACTCGGGATTAACAAATCTCTGAGGGTTTCAAAGAACAGCTGCATTTTTACTGAGATTAAATTACACACAGGTGGACTCTATTCACTAATTAGGTGAATTCTGAAGGCAATTGGGTCCACTAGATTTTAGTTAGGCCCCTTTCACACTGGGGTGGTTTTCAGGCGTTACAGCGCTAAAAATAGCGCCTGTGTAGTGCCTGAAAAAAACCGGCCCATTTCACTCCAGTGTGAAAGCCGGAGGGCTTTCACACTGGAGCGGTGCGCTGGCAGGACAGTGAAAAAAGTCCTGCTAGCCGCATCTCTGGAGCGGTGAAGGAGCGGTGTATTCACCGCTCCTAAACCGCTCCTACCCATTGAAATCAATGGGACAGCGCGGCAATACCGCCGGCAAAGCGGCGCTGCAGCGGCGCTGCAGCGGCGCTGCAGCGGCGCTTTGCGGGCGGTTTTAACCCTTTTTCGGCCGCTAGCGGGGGTTAAAACCACCCCGCTAGCGCCCGCAGACCGCCGCTAAAACGTCGGTAAAGCGCCGCTAAAAATAGCGGCGCTTTACCGCCGACGCCCGCACCGCCCCAGTGTGAAAGGGGCCTTAGGGGTATCAGTGTAAAGGGGGCTGAATACAAAAGCACGCCACACTTTTTAGATATTTATTTATAAAAAAAATGAAAAGCATTTATAATTTTCCTCCCACTTTGCAATTATGTGCCACTTTGCATTGGTCTATCATATAAAATCCCAATAAAATACATTTATAATTTTGGTTGTAACATGAAAAAAATTTGAAAAATGTCAAGGGGTATGAATACTTTTTTCAAGTCACTGTACTGTTTACTGGATCACAATTGCTAGACATTAATTGATTTTACAAATTGCTCTTTAAGTTCTAATTTGAGCGTAAAAGTCACCAGCAACTTCATCTCGTGGGACAAAGGTACAAAGCCCCCATCAGTTTACAAAATAGCTCCTACGCAGTGGCTTTCTTTATTCACTGCTTATGATGCATTTTTAATCACAGGGCATAGCTGAGAAAGCACACATAAATATTTTACTAATTGCTGATGATAATAGAGTCTATTTATTATCTATCTCCGCAAATGAGCAAAAATGATCTACTCATTTCCCTCGCTAACTGGAAATACGGACGGCCAAAATCAATTCAGCACTGGTACAACGCTGCACTCTTTGCAGAAGACAAAAGATAATAATTACTTTGCTGGACAGACTTGACTGGAGCATAAATCAAAGAAAAGATAAAACTCCTGCCTATAATTAAATAAAAATTATGAAATTAACTTAGCCACTTGCTACATCTTAGTGCTTTTAATATTCCTATAGCTAGGATTATTGATTGATGGTGTGTATATAACCTGTCATGGGGCTTGAATGCTATACAAATACAGACTGAAAATAGCTGTTCATTTCTTGTACAGTGTAATTTTCCGTGCATTCACAGCGCCCTTGCGTTTTACGTAATTATTAGGATAAGAGGCTGTCTGGGGGAGAAGACATTGTCTTGCGTCTTTCTTTACTTTTATCAGGGACACAGTTACAAGACACTGAAACGGTATTATAATAATAATAATACGATAATAATAGGAAAAGGAATTACTTAGCATTTCTTTTAATTTGGGAAAAACAGTCAAATATCCTGTGCAGACCTACTATAAATACCAATCCTGCATTTTTTTACCCAATCACAGGTGTATGGGCGCAGGGGGTGAAATTGGCCTGCTGTCAGCAAATAGCAGCACAGCAAAGCAGGCAAAACACAACCTCCTAGCAGTCATACACACTGGAAAAAATAGGCGCATCTTACCCCAAGAACAAAAGTTCTATATCTATATATAAGTTCTATACAGGCATACTCCACTTTTAAGTACACAATGGGGTTTATTTACTAAAGCTGGAAAGTGCAAAATCAGGCTCACTTCTGCATAGAAACCAATGAGCTTCTAATCCCAGCTTGTTCAATTAACCTCCCTAGCGGTGATCCCGAGTCTGGCTCGAGTTGGGATTTTAGTTCCACGAGCGCTAACCCCGAGCCAGACTCGGGATCGCATCGCTGGATACAGGGAGGACACAGAGAAGTTACTTACCTTGTCCCCTGGATCCAGCGATGTCCTCCGCGCTGTGTGATCGAGCTGTCCTCCGCTCGATTCACACAGTGCCCGAATGCCGCTGAGCTCCGTTCCCTGCAACATTACGGCACACGGGAGCGGAGATCTGCGCCAAATTCAAAAAAGTAAAAACAGATTACAGTACTGTATAAAAAAAAATTACACACCCCCTTTGTCCCTAGTGGTCTGTGCAGTGCCCTGCATGCACTTTTATATTATAAATACTGTTTTTTCTGCCTGGAATTTGGAGATTGCCCATAGCAACCAAAAAGTGTCCCTTTTTCAGTGTTTTAGGATTTGATTACATTATTGAATAATTTTTATTATTATTTATTATATTATAAACTTTATCATACCCGGGATGTCTGCTAGACTCTGGTTTGAACAGATTTATGAGAGCCATTCCTAAGAATTACAGGACTACAATATAAAATGTAAAATTTCCATGCAAAATAATTGTACCGCTTTCAGCACCTAAAACCAGAACGAATCATACCGCCAGGGAGGTTAAGCTTTGGTAATAAAACCTGGAAGCTTGTTGGTTTCTATGTAGAAGTGAGCCTGATTTTGCACTTTCCAGCTTTAGTAAATAAACCCCATTGTGTACTTAAAAGTGGGGTATGCCTGAAGTGCATACTACCTAAGGATGAATTCACACATAAGGTTTGATTTACTAACGCCAAATAGACTGTGCACTCTGCAAGTGCAGCTGCTCCAGAGCTTAGTAAACGAGGTAAAGCTTCACTTTGCAAAGAATACCCAATCACATGCAAGGGAAATAAAAAAAAAATGCATTTTTGCTTGCACATGATTGGATGATGGAAGTCAGCAGAACTTCTGCTCATTTAATAAGCTCTGGGGGCAACAGCCCTTGCAACTGTACTTTGCAAAGTGTACAGCCTATTGGTCTTTAGTAAATCCACCCCTTTGTGTGGTGACAGGCATTTTACTGCATTGTAAATTGCCTGTCACCGCAAGGGCACACAAAAAACAATTCTTTCCTGCGTGTGCAATTCACAATGCAACGCAATACAGAGCTGTGCTGCAGTGCGTGTGCGATCAAATGCAGACATGCTGCTTTTTATTACATTGCACTGTACAGGATCGCATGTCACTCTACAGCAGTGCAGCCCATTGCAGTGCTGTACAGTGACATGAGTAAAGTGCATTTTTATATACTTCAAATAAAGTTAAAGAGGAAGTAAACCCTGATGGGTTTACTTCCTTTTTGTCTCCCTGTTAAGGTAAAGCATAATGGACTACTATGCATCGCATAGTAGCCCATTATGTGTCACTTACCTGACACAGGAGCCAGCGATGTCACCGCTGCCCCCTGTAGTCCGGAGCATCCATCTTCTTCTGGGTATCGCTGCTCCGGCCACTCACAGCTCCGGAGCAGCGATGACGTCATGCGCACAGGAGCCGCCACTAATGGCATATCGCCGTTAGCAGCGGCATGCTGCTAACGGCGATAGCGAGCCTGCGTGCCGATGTCTACGGTGCATTGGCCATAGACAGCTGTCACTGTGTAGGTTTAGGAGATATTTCTTGGACCTGCAGGCAAGCCTTAATCTAGGCTTACCTGTAGGTCAAAGTGGTTTGTAAGATGAAGAATTGCACACCACATTGCCCCCTACTGCAGCCAGAATAGACAGCGTCTGGAGAGGAAACTGCATAGGTTTACCTCTTTGGCAGCTGTACAGGTGTGGTTGTTGTATTAGTTTTTTTTTTTTTGTTTTTTTTGTTTTTTTTACTTTTCACCTGATGATCCTGTCAGTAACACACTTTCTGTCCTAGAGTGTCAAAGCTTGCTGACTGTTCTCTATCTATAAAGAATTAGCAATTACACTACATTACACTGGTTGCTCACCTGATTTCAACTGGTCACAGCCCAAAATTGGCTCCATGGGTGGTTCTGTTGGCACCCTTCCACCCAACAGTTTTTGACTGAAAAAACAAAGAAAATTGTTGGCTGAACAGCAACTATATCCAATCAGATATTCCTTTGTGTCAAGTCCACCCTTTAAACTGTGACTATTGGGCTCTTCAGAAAAATTTTAAGCCTGTTTTGTATTTTATTCTTTTTTTTTATGAAAGATCTACTGCCCTTCACACTGGTTAAGTGGAAAGTGATCTGGCTCCTTTTGGAACACCACCGTCGGGTTACATTTTCTCTTTGCCTCCAAGCCCTATTCCATAGAAATCATTGTTTGTACTGATTATGGAGAACAAGTCCGAAGCAGAGGCACGCGTAATAATAATTTGGAATAAATGGCTATATCAAGCTGTCTCTGTGTTGTAAACCAATGCATTATTTATTTAAAGAAAGTTTTCACAATCACAATAGGCAGAAAAACATAGAAATACACAAGATACATAGACCTAACCATCCACGTACATATTCAGAAAGGGTACCATTAGGATACCACCATAAGTCTAGGTCTAAAATATTCAACATAGGTACATCATAAACCCATCTTGGGCCAAAAGTATAACACACTTCAAGAGACTAGATAGTTTGTTAATCATTAGCCCGTTATGAAACTCAATGCAATTTGGAGGGGTATACGGGATGGACGATGAGAGAAATGTAAGCTTAGAAAAGAAGAAAAGGGAGAGAGAAGAAGTAAATAAAAGGTGGAGGGGTAGAGAGGAAAAAGGGGGAGGGGTAAAAGAGAGGGTGGGGGAAAGAAGGAGGCAGCACCACCAACGGGAGGAGTAACAAGAGTACACCCTAAAGAAATTATGTCCCGCAGACAAATGGGGTTCAAGAATGTCAAGGGTCGACAATGAAAGGAGAGTGTAGCAGTGCAGAAGATTATCCCACCTAAATTTTTTTGAATTCATCCATACAGGACAATTCAAGCTAAACCTTTCAGTTGTATCTTTGAGCGTACTAGTCAGACCTTCCATTTCCTTAATGTCCTCCACTTTCAGGATCCATTGTTGTAGAGTACGCGGGTGCACTGACTTCTATAAATGCGGAATACATGACCGGGAAGTGTTAACCACAGATTTCTTATATGTGGACAGTGTAACGTCATTGTGGTGCAGTAGGTAAAAGGAAGGTGTCTAAAGGTAAAAGTTCTGTCAGTAAATTTTTGCGTGATCACATGTACACCGTTCCAAAAAGTACTGAGAACTGTGCAGGACCAAAATAGATGTAACATGTCTCCTCTCTGAGCATCACACCTCCAACATGTTTCAGGCACAGAGGGATAAATATGGTGCAGTAGTGTTGGGGTGCGGTACCACCGGGCTACATTTTTTTTCTCCAATTCCTGAAATTGATTGAATGTAGATAATTAAAAGGAGAGGGTCAAGATCTTTTTGCATTCTGCTGGGGTCCTGCATAGTTGAAGGTAATTTTCCCTTTTTGTCTAGAACCTATGGGGGATCTGAGAAGATTTTGTGAGTGAGGCCGCGTACACACGCGGGGACTGTTCGCCCAACTTTGTCCGTCAAACAGTTTCAGCGAACAGTCCGCTCAAAATTAGCATGGACGGACATGGCCACACACGATGAACGAACAGTTTGCTGAAACCGTGCGCGATGACGTATGTCACGTACGACGGGACTAGAAATAGGAGGTCCAAGACACAGCAAAGCACCCTTTGGGCTCCTTCTGCTGACTTTGCGTTAGTAGAAGTTTGGTTAGAGACGATTCGCGCTTTTCAGACTTCAGCTTAATTTGTCCGTTCACTGCGGCGCAGTCTACCTGTGAGGTTTGTATCTGTCTTTCGGTACGCGTGGATCAGTTGTACCTGTTATTAGGCGCTTCTGGTCCGCTCGTTTCTGGGTTTCAGGTCGTTCTTCATAGGTCTGGCTGTTCTTCAGTGCGTTCAGTTGAGCTTGTCTGTCCAGCCGACCGTTTCAAAGCCATGGAGTGTGGACGTACTCGGGAACGAGTTCGTGCTATATGGGGGCTTGGTGTTGGGGTTAATACTTTGACCCGAGCCCAGTCTGTGAACAGGGTGAGGAGGAGCTCATGGACAAAGAATTGGTTGCGCCAGTGTGACCAATTCTCTCATATGTCTTTACTCCGTGAGATCCGTGAGAATAATCCTGATGATTTCAGGAATTATCTCAGGATGACGGACCCCGTTTTTCACCGTCTGCTGGCTTTGCTGACCCCTTATATCAGCAGGCAGGATACCTGCATGCGGCAAGCCATCACTCCAGAGCAGAGGCTCGTCGCCACGTTGCGCTACTTGGCGACAGGGAGAAGCCTTCAGGACCTCAAGTTCTCGACAGGCATCTCCCCCCAGGCTCTGGGGATCATTATTCCAGAGACCTGTTCTGCCATTATTCGGGTCCTGCAGAAGGACTATATTAAGGTAAGTTTGTTATTTTAATATTGCATTGTATGTTTGTATTAATTTCATCATGACTTTTAATATCCATGACAGGAATATGATGTGAATGTCCCCTTTATATGAATGCATGCACTTTTTTTTTTATATTTTTTTTTTTTTGGTGTCATTTTTTTTTCTTTAAATGTTTTTTTTTTTTTGTGTCATTTTTTTTAGCATTTTACCTTTTTTTGTGTATACATCCTGTGTGTGGGGAGAGAGAGAGATAGAGAGATAGAGAGAGAGAGATAGAGAGAGAGAGATAGAGAGAGAGAGATAGAGAGAGAGATAGAGAGAGAGATATAGAGAGAGAGAGATATAGAGAGAGAGAGATATAGAGAGAGAGAGATATAGAGAGAGAGAGATAGAGAGAGAGATATAGAGAGAGAGATATATAGATATATAGAGAGAGATAGATAGATATATAGATATAGATATATAGAGAGAGATAGATAGATATATAGATATAGATATATAGAGAGAGATAGATAGATATATAGATATAGATATATAGAGAGAGATAGATAGATATATAGATATAGATATATAGAGAGAGATAGATAGATATAGATATATAGATATATAGATAGAGATATGGATTGTCAACTCATTAATTTAATTATTCCCCCCACTCAAATTTGGTTCATGTGTTGTATACTTGGTAATTAGTCCCCACCCCACTCAAATTAGGTTCATGTGTTGTATACTTAGTAATTAGTCCCCACCCCACTCAAATTAGGTTCATGTGTTGTATACTTAGTAATTAGTCCCCACCCCACTCAAATTAGGTTCATGTGTTGTATACTTAGTAATTAGTCCCCACCCCACTCAAATTAGGTTCATGTGTTGTATACTTAGTAATTTGTCCCCACCCCACTCAAATTAGGTTCATGTGTTGTATACTTAGTAATTTGTCCCCACCCCACTCAAATTTGGTTCATGTGTTGTATACTTAGTAATTAGTCCCCCCCCCCACCCCACTTACCCACCTAATTTATGTCCCCTGGTCCATCAGAGGGCTGATTAATCTGTGAATTGGTCCGCCTACTTTTTTTTTTCTTGGCAGAAAACAAATTAGCAAGATTTCTGTTTAACTGTTGTTCCAAAATGTTTTTGAATTTTCTTTGTTATGAATTGTTTTTATTAAATGACTAATTTTTTTTTTTTTTGTTTCAGCTTCCTTCAACGCCACAGGAATGGCAGACTCTGGCTTCCCAGTTCGCTGCCCGTTGGGACTTCCCCAACTGCGGAGGGGCCATCGACGGGAAACATGTGAGGATTGTGCCCCCACCCCATTCGGGGTCCTACTATTGGAATTATAAGGGGTTCCATAGTGTGGTGCTAATGGCGGTGGTGTCGGCACAATGTGACTTCCTTTATGTGGATGTGGGGAAGAACGGCCGGATGTCTGACGGAGGAGTCTTTAGGCAGACCGAGTTCTGCCACCGTCTTACCACTGGTGGCCTGGACTTGCCACCAGATGCCGAAAATGTGGAGGGGCTCCCGTTTGTTTTTCTGGCTGATGAAGCGTTTGGTCTGAGTGAACATCTCATGAGACCCTTCCCCCAAAGGACCCTCACCCCGGAGAGGAGGATTTTTAATTACCGGCTGGCCAGAGCAACAAGGGTTGTGGAGAGTGCCTTTGGCATTATGGCCAGCCGGTTCCGTCTGTTGCTGACAGCCATCAACCTGGCAGAATATAAACTCAACTATGTTATTCTGTGCTGCTGCATTCTTCACAATTTTTTAAGGAAATGTTCTGGTAACCAGTACCTGCAGCCTATTGGGCCTGAGGCCGGACTCAGGCTTCCAGAACTGACAGGGCTGGATCATGCCCTTCCTGGCTTAGCCCCCCAAACAGCACATGAGGTGCGTGACCGCTATGTCAGCTATTTTAATGGTAGGGGGGCTATTCCAATGCCAGCTGACCAATAAAAAAAATATTTTTCTTGAAATATGTCTTGTCTGTTCAAATTTTTAAGTTTGGTTCTTGTTTGCTTTTCACGTTGCTTGTATCCTACATTGACCTAATTCAGGGATATGCAATTGGCCAACCTCCGGCTGGTGCAAAACTACAAGTCAATCATGCCTCTGGGTCTCATGCTTGTGGCTGTCAGTCTTGCTATGCTTCATGGGACTTGTAGTTCTGCAACAGCTGGATTTCCACTAATTGCATATTCCTGTCCTAGTGCATTTGTATAGCAAAGTGGTTTTTGACAATAGGAAATAAGGCCCTTTGTGACAGAAAACACAAAATGACTTTACAAACTGGTATTGAGTATTGAAAGAAGTAGACACACACATTTTTTTTTTTTTTTTTTTGATTTTTTAATAGTGCACATTCCAACCAGTGCCTCTTATTTAGATCTTTTTTTTTCTGTTTTTTTTTTTAAATTCTTTTTTTTTTTTTGTGAAATTGGTTTTTAAAAAATAATTTTTTTTAGATTTTTTTTTTTTTTTTTTTTTTTTTTTTGGTAAACATAGAAATATATAAATATATCAAAAATACAATTATCACAAAAATTGAAAATAATAAAATCTGATTTTTAACTATTTACATAAAACAAGGGGTAAAGCCAAATTTTGAAGATGCACACCAAAAATTGGTAATGTCAACATGTGCTATGTACCATCATGAGTGATCAATGGACGTGTTTGGTGTGTGCAATCCCTTCCTCTCTCATACTAGAAGGAGGAAGGGTTTGCAAACACCAAATGCGTCCATTGCGATCCTCTGATGGCACATAGCACATGTTGACACACCGTGTGCATCTTCAAAATTTGGCCTCTAAAAATCTTGTAAAAACCTTAAAAACTTTTGGGCAAGGAAATGAAGGACATGATCGATTGTGGTTTAGGGGAAAAGGGGCTTATATTCTCCCTAAAACATCGATCATGTCCTTCATTTCCTGCCTCATAGGGACCAGCTGTTGTTGAATGCCCAGGATTTGTTGTTGCATGGCCTGGATGTTGCTCTCCATTAAGTCGATCCTGGCATTCCAGGCCATGATCTGCCCTATCAGCCTCTGGGCACTGTCCGCTGAAAAGGGCTCCGCAGCTTCTCCTACCACCACCAGATCATCACCTAAAAACATGTGTAGATAAAAAATTGGTTAAAATATACAGCCATTAATTGTTTACCTTAAGCTGGGTTGTCAGACACTCACTTTCACTTTGTGGGGTGTGTAACTCCACCTGCTCTTCCTCCTCCACATCTAGCCCTGGGCTGGGCTCATCCAGTGGAGCTACGGAGCTTGGTCCAGCGGAGGATACCGAGCTTGGCTGCTCCCTCGAGGACACTGGGCTGGGCAGCTCCAATACTGGCGCGGGGCTGGATGGCTCCATCACCGACACAGGGCTGGGGCTGGGGCTGGGGCTAATTGCCCAATCAGGCTGGCGAGGTCGGGGGGTCCTGGGCTGCTCCGCCTCTTGTCTGAGTCTTTGTTTCCCTATGAGAATGAAAAAAAAAAAAAAAAAATACTTTTAAGCATAGTGATATTTGAGTTCAGAAATTTGAATATGAAACATTGGTTTGAAGTGGTGTAAAATTATTAGCTGGTTATTACAAGATCCTAGTTTAATACATCCTTAAAATGACTTTTTTTTAGTTAGGCTGTGTTCAGACTGCTGCGATGTGTGAACGCTGCAAATCTACTGTGGTTTCACGCATCGCATGCGGAGTTCGCACTGCCCTATGTGACCTGCTGGGAGTATCAGTGTAAAGTTTTATTGACACCTCCAAATTAGTTCTCATTTCACAGTGCAATCTTTAAACTCGGACAGGAATCGGACCACATGGTGTGAACACCCATGTGATCCGATTTGGCTGTGGACTAAAAAAAGGGTACAAGTTTGGTCCGGATGCGATGTAAATTCAGCCATACTACATGCATGGCTGAAATCGCATCACACAGAGATCACATGTGATTTGCACTGCAGTGCGGTGCAAATCACATTTGATCTCGTACATTGCAGCAATGTGAACCTAGCCTTTAACCAAACTGTGATACTGTATATCTTTTGTCCAAGTTTCACAGACGGACACACTCGAATCAACGCCTGGAGTACCTGTGTGTGATTATGTCAAAAATGTTCTATGAAGGCCCAAACTACACTTATAAAAGTTTCCTAGTCCAGATGTTGAACCAGCATTTTATCTATCTATCTATCTATCTCATTTTTTTAATTGAGTCTACATTGCACTGAATAAATTTATGAAACTTTATTAAAAATTTATATCCTATAAACTGAGCTTGACAATTCAGTTTATCATGAACAATACAAAAAAAAAAACAAAAAAAAAAATTCAAATCGAATCCAACACCAGATAAATTTACACCATACACAAATTCATGCTATTTACGCCCACATATACGAACAACCATATGCGCCATATTTTCATAAACTACCTACACGAACGATTACGATCCGCCAGATCTTCCACCGCCTACACGAACGATTAATATAAAATCCGCCAGATTTACATACACTATCTACACGAACGATTACGATCAAATCCGCCAGTTTTACATACACTATCTATACGTACGATTACGATCAAATCCGCCAATTTTACATACTATCTATACGTACGATTACGATCAAATCCGCCAGTTTTACATACACTATCTACACGAACGATTACGATCAAATCAAACGATTATGTCCGACAGTCACGAGAAACGCGGAGTTTACTCACTTTTTTTCAGGACCTTTTTGATGCGGTCATATTGGTCCGGCTCCCTGGACTTGATGTCCGACCATCTTTTCCGCAGCTGGTCCTTTCCTCTACGTACCCCGAATTTTGTCTCCAAGGCTGTGACCACCTCGTCCAAGATGGCGCTTTTCCTTATATTCGGTTTTGGGTAAGGGCCATGTTCCCCATCATAATCCTCCCTTTTGAGGATAGCTACCATCTCCACCATCTCTTCGAACGCCATATTGGTGGCCTTATATCTCCTCCTTGCTTGGGGCCCATGGCTTTCCTCCGCGCTGCTCACGCTGCTAATTGGACTTGCATCCGCCATTTTCCACTCTCATACACCCACAGCGGAAGGAGGGTAAAAGGGGCGGGGAAACACGGTCGCAAGGAACGTCAGGGGCGGGCGACGCAGGCGGAGCCTGAGCGCATGCGCCGTATATAAAGCGGTACCACGAGGCCGTACGCTTGTCCGAACGGGAGCAGCGAGTGCTACACGCGACGGTAAGATAGTTATCATTTTATTTTCGGTTAATTTAAAGCCTGCGTTAGGGATGTCCATATTGAATTTTATTCTTATTGATGTTTAATTGATTTCTATGTGGGTTGGTGGTTGAGTGGGCTTGGTGTTTTGTGTGGTAGTTTGGGGGTGGGTGTATAGGGGGTGGGGCTAGTGTGTGTGTGTGTGTGTGTGTGTGTGTGTGTGTGTGGGGGGGGGGGGGTGTGGGGGGGAGTGTTTGTGTGTGTGGGAGGGGTAGTGTGTGTGTGTGTGTGTGTGTGTGTGTGTGGGGGGGGGGGGGGGGGCAGTAGTGTGTGTAGAGTGTGTGTGTGTGTGGGGGGGAGTGTTTGTGTGTGTGTGGGAGGGGTAGTGTGTGTGTGTGTGTGTGTGTGTGTGTGTGTGTGTGTGTGTGTGTGTGGGGGGGGGGGGGCAGTAGTGTGTGTAGAGTGTGTGTGTGTGTGGGGGGGAGTGTTTGTGTGTGTGTGTGTGTGTGTGTGTGTGTGTGTGTGTGTGTGTGTGTGGGGGGGGGGGGGGGGTAGCGTGTGTAGTAGTGTGTGTCTCGCCTACATTGTCACAATATAGTGTGCATTTGGTCTGACTTTTTTTTTTGTTGTTTTTTTTTTTTTTTTCAGAAAATGCAAAAGTATACTGCAGACCCCTTTAAAGAGGAGGCCTTCCTCTCCACCTTTATAGATCTAGTGGAGTCCCACAGCAATCTGTGGGATACAAAACACCCCCAATATCCAATCCGTGCTGCCCGGAAGAAGACACTGGAGACAGTTTTGGCGTTTGTAAAAACCCGAGTCCCCCAGGCAGACACTGTCTTTGTGAACGCCAAAATTCAGAACCTGCGTAGCGCGTATAGGCGGGAGCAAAGAAAGATCCTAGAGTCCCAAACATCAGGATCAGCAGCAGGTCAGGTCTATGTACCTAGGCTGTGGTATTATGACAGGCTGCGTTTTCTGGATGACACGTCAGAAGCCAGGCCGTCACTTTCGACTCTTCCGTCTACCCGTCCCTCCACCCTTCCCTCCGCCTCAGGTGAGCCATCCCTGGAAGATCCAGACCCTTCCTTGCTGGACGAGGTTGATGCGCCCAGCTGGAGCCAGGTATATTTTAGTTTCTAACGTTTGGATTGCTCAAATATTAATGATGTCAAGTTCAATGTTTGAATTGCTTCCAAATCTAGGATTTCATCACAAATTAAATTAGATAGAAGGATACAGTAGTTTACACAAATGTGGCTCAAATCTTAATGAACTGATGGAAAAATGATGGTGTCAAAATGCTAGCCTTTTGTATTTCAAGACAAATGTATTTGCAAGTGAGAACTGTAAAATTGTTAGTGATTGATGATTTCTAAATATAGACATATTTTAGTTATTGATTGCTTTGTTTTTTTACACAGGATGAGCTCACCCAGGAGGAGGCCGGGACCAGTGGTATGGAGGAAATGGGGCCGGGACCAGCCACACGCAGGAGCTAGCTGGGCCCAGCAGGAGTAGGACTGAGAGCCAGGTCCCTCCCCTCCGCCTAGCCAGCAAAAGGCCCAGGAGGATGGGCCGTACAGAGGAGGAGTCCTTGGTGCTGATACAGCGAGCCACCCAGATTTTGTCCAAACCCCCCAATCCTGAGGAGGCCTATGCCACTTATCTGGCTAGCAAGCTCCAAGAAATGGACAAACCCCAAAGAAACATGTGTGAGGCAATCTTCTTTGATGTCATACAACTGGGTCTGAAGGGTGAGCTCACACCCACCACGAAGCTCTACAAAACAGACCCTACTGCTCCTCCTCCTCCTCCTCCTCCTCCTCCTCCTCCTCCTACCACAACTCCACCACCAGAGGCACAGCCTCCAGCGAAGCGTGGAGGGAAGGCTAGACAGAAGAGTCGCAAGTGACTGCCTGGCTTCAGTCTGCTCTGAAAGAAGACGCAGGCTGTTGTAGTACCACAGTCTGGGGACATAGATCTCATCTGCTGCTGTTCCTGGTCTTTGGGATTCTAGGACCTGGTTGTGCTCCCTATGTACATGCTACGCAGGTTCGGAATTTTGGTGTCCACTCACTTGATGTGTGCCTGGGGGACAAAAGGCTTCACAAACGTCAAAATTGTCTCCAGTGTTGCCTCCCTCTTGATTTATTTTGGTTCTGAGGAAAAATAAAAAATTTTGATTTCAAAAAAATCTTGTATGTTTTCTTCTTTTTTTTTTTTTTTATCAATATTTTTGTATAATTTTGGGTTAAAAAAAACAAAGTTTATTTGTGAGTAGGCAGATACATGTCAAAAGACTCTGGGGGTTATTTACAAAACACATGTTCATGTAAATATGCTAACTTCAAGTGCAATTTTTAAAGCACTGCAAGTGCACTTGGAAGTGCATTCGCTGTAAATTTGAGGCTTAACATTTGAAATGAGGGGAAGCTCTGCTGATTTTGAACATGCAATCATGTGTAGGCTAAAATGATGGTTTGGGTATCTATCTATCTATATCTATCTATCTATCTATCTATCTATCTATCTATCTATCTATCTATCTATCTATCTATCTATCTATCTATCTATCTATCTATCTATCTATCTCTACTTGCATAGTCCTGCTTGGCCCAAAAAAAATGCAAGTCCATCTTGTTTCAAACCCCCCACCCAAAAAAAAAACAAAAAAAAAACAATAGTAGTTCCAAAAATATATAGTAATAGATTTTTTTTTTTCTGAAATAAATATATATATATATATATATATATATATATATATATATATATATATATATATATATATATATATATATATATATATATATATATATATATATATAATTTTTTTTTTTTTATATATAAATTGGGAATATATTTTTGCTATAATTGGAAGATTAATCATAGGATGAGGATGAATAAAAACATGTAGTATAACTCTGTGTGAATATAAGCAGCAAAGCTACTTCACTTTTCTTGCATTACGAAGAAGAAAAGAACGGGCTATATTAAAAAAAACACAAAATTAGCAGCATGACGAATATGCTAGCTTCAATACGAACACTAGTTTTACAAGACCGAGCGCTTCCGCCCTGTAAATTCTTTCTGAGTATGCGCGGAACTTAGTTTGACGAACAAGCCTACACACGGGCGGACTGTTCGCTCAAACAAGGTTTCAGCGGACAGTTTTTCGGAATTTCCGAAAAACTTTGTTCGTCAAACTGTCCGCTGAAACTGTCCGCTGAAGCCCCACACACGAGCGGACTGTCCGCTGAAACACTGTTCAGCGGACAAAGTTGAGCGAACAGTCCGCCCGTGTGTACGCGGCCTAACAGTTTGTAAGAGAGGGAAAGGGCATGTCTGTATATCTCTTCATTCTGGTATTCCTTTTCATATCAATAGTCTCATAAAGGAAGAGGCCACTGGCAGGAAGTGCAGGAGTGAAAGAGTTGAAGCATTGGAAAAGAACCCAGGTTGGAGAAGTCTGGGTCCAGCTACATCTTATGCCGCATACACACGTAGCCGACTATCTGACTGACTTAGTCCGGCGGACTTTCCGCTGAACTGTCCGTCGGACTTTCCGAACGGGCTACTTGCCCACACACGGCACTTTTTCAGCGGACTAATACGGCGTACTAAGTCCGCCATACTATCCGCCGTACTTTTGAAATGAACGGACTCGCCCACACACGCGGAGGAAAGTCTGCTCATTTTGAGCGCGTCTCCAGGTAGGCGGGGCCGGCGAAGGAGACGTCGCTGGCCCCGCCACCTGGTATGGACTTAAAGGGGAACCCCAACGGTGAAAAAAATCAGCGTGGGGGTCCCCCCAGGACCACATCAGACCCTTGTCTGAGCACGCTAACCGGCCGGCCAGGAAAGGGGGGACGAGCGAGCGCCCCCCCCTCCTGAGCCGTACCAGGCCGCGTGCCCTCAACATGGGGGGTGCCTTGGGGAAGGGGGGGCCGGGCAGCCCCCCCACCCCAAAGCACCTTGTCCCCATGTTGATGAGGACAAGGGCCTCTTCCTGACAACCCTGACCGTTGGTTGTTGGGGTCTGCGGGCGGGGGGCTTATCGGAATCCGGGAGCCCCCTTTAATAAGGGGGCCCCTGGATACCGGCCCCCCACCCTATGTGGATGAGTATGGGGTATAATGTACCCCTACCCATTCACCTGTGAAAAGAAGTACAAAAAAAACACAACACATGGTAAAAATTGTTTATTGTACAGCTCCGGGGGTCTTCCAACTTCGGGGGTCTTCTCGCCGGACTCCTCTGCTATCTTCTTCTAGCTCTTTTACTAGCGGAGGAGCCCGGCTTTCTTCTTCGCCGCTGCCCTCTTCTTCCGACTTCGGGGGTCTTGTCCCCCTCTTCGGTTCTTCTGCCGGGCCACAGCGCCTTCTTATAGCTCTTTTACAGGCGGTGGCCCAGTCTTCTGTCGCCGCTGTCGCCGCCTTCTATTCTTCTGTTCTTCTCTTCAGATGTTGACTCGTCGCTCCCTCCGCTCACAATGACGGGGACCGGGCACGCAGCGACTTATGATGTCCCTACCCATTATGGTGTCACAGTCCCAGATGCTGGGACTGTGACATCATAATAGGCGGAGACATCATCCGGTGATGTCCCTATATAAGTCGCTGAACGTCGCATCAGAGCCATTGTGAGCGGAGGATCCGACGAGGCAACATCTGAAGAGAAGAAGAGAAGAACAGAAGAACAGAAGGCGGCGATGGTGACGGCGACGGTGACAGCGACGACAGAAGACTGGGCCACCTCCTGTAAAAGATCTATAAGAAGGCGCGGTGGTCCGGCAGAAGAACCGAAGAGGGGGACAAGACCCCCGAAGTCGGAAGAAGAGGGGGCGGCGAGGAAAAAAGCCGGGCTCCTCCGCTAGCAAAAGAGCTAGCAGAAGATAGTGGAGGAGTCCGGCGAGAAGACCCCCGAAGACAGAAGACCCCCGGAGCTGTGCAATAAACAATTTTTACCCTGTGTTGTGTTTTTTTTTGTACTTCTTTTCACAGGTGAATGGGTAGGGGTACATTGTACCCCATACTCATTCACATAGGGTGGGGGGCCGGTATCCGGGGGCCCCCTTATTAAGATAAGCCCGCAGACCCCGACAACCAACGGCCAAGGTTGTCCGGAAGAGGCCCTTGTCCTCATCAACATAGGGACAAGGTGCTTTGGGGTGGAGGGGGCCGCGCGGCCCCCCTTCCCCAAGGCACCCCCCATGTTGAGGGCATGCGGCCTGGTACGGCTCAGGAGGGGGGGCTCGCTCGTCCCCCCCTTTCCTGGGTAGCGTGCTCGGACAAGGGTCTAATGTGGACCTGGGGGGACCCCACACCGATTGGGGTTCCCCTTTAAGTCCATACCAGGTGGCGGGGCCAGCGATGTCTCCTTCGCTGGCCCCGCCTACCTGGAGACCCGCTCAAAATGAGCGGACTTTTCTCCGGGCTGGAAAAGTCCACTCATTTCAAAAGTACGGCGGACTGGCATACGCACGGCCGGATTGTCCACCGAAATGCAAGTCCGGCGGGAAGATTGGAGTGCAAAACTACTTTCTAAGTCCGCCGTACTTTTGGGTCAAAAAAGTACGCCGGAGGCTACACACGGGGGGGTTGTCCGGCGGACTTGAGTTTGCCGGACTTTTCCACCCAATTGTGTGATCATGTGTACGCAGCATTAGTAGCGCAAACCAAGAGGTGCATGGTTGGCCCAGGGGCAAAAAGGAATGATTTTTAGGGCTCCACCCACTATCCTAAGAGGGATATAAACCCCTATTTTCTGTTGTATTGACCATGATTACCCAGGGGGCTGAAAATAGGCTCTATTTTTGTCACGGGTGCATAGAATAAAGGACAGGTAGTCAGAGTCTGCTCTGAGTAATTTACTATTTAGAGTAACTTTACAATTTTTTGATGTATTATTAAGATAACAATTTAGCGAAGTGGGGTGGGGAGTTAATAAATGACTGAAAGTATTCATCTCTTCCACACTCCATCTCTGTGTGTGGACACCAGCTTCCTACTTTCTCTGTGACAAAGCCAATCAAAAAGGGCTGTCTTAAATGGCTAACATACAGGTTGTTTAGGCTAGTAGCTGGACTCCTTATGCTCCCTAGTGCCTTCTTGCATTGTCTCAGTGACCCTGGCATTCCCCAGTGTCATCCCCATTATATGTAGGTAAGTGATCCCTGTGTATTCCAGCCTGCAGCAAGACTTGTGATCTCTATGTACTCCACCTTTACCTTATGACTGTACCTCCAAGCCTTTTTCTGTGATCCTCTTGTTCCCCAGTTGATATCCTGCTCCATGTACGTCTGCTAGCATCCAGTCTTCCCTCACCACCATGTCTCTCTATGCACTCTAGTCAGCTACCTGCTATTCTGCTAGTTGGATTCCCTGTGAGTCTCCTCACCAGCACATACAGTGGGCAAAATAAGTATTGAACACCACCATTTTTCTAGGTAAATATATTTCTAAATGTGCTATTGACATGACATTTTCACCACATGTTGGTAACAACACATGCAATCCATACATACAAAGAAACTAAAACAAATAAGTTCAGAAATTAAGTTATATGTAAAAAAAAATGAATGACACAGGAAAAAAGTATTGAACACATGAAGAAAGGAAGATACAAACAATGGCATTGAAAGCCAAGATACCAGCTAAATTCTTTCAGTAATTAGAAAGCAATCCTGACCCTTGTCAGTGCAAATTAATATCAGCTGATTCATTCTCAGCTGATGGCCTACATAAAGGTGTCTCATTACGAAGGTGTCACACAAGAAACATCTCATAATGGTTAAAAGCAAATAGCTCTCTTGAGACCTTCGCAACCTTACTGTTGCAATACATACTGATGGAATTGGTTACAGAAGGGTTTCTAAACATCTAAATGGTCCAGTGAGCACTGTTGGAGTCATAATCCAGAAGTGGAAAGAACATCATTTCACCATGGACCAGCCATGACCAGATGCTCGCAAGATTCCTGACAGAGGAGTGAAAAGAATTATCAGAAGAGATATCCAAGAGGACCAGTTGTGCAGAGGACCACTTGTGGAGTGCTTGAGAAAGACAGGTAATTAGCAGGTACAATTATTTCAAAGATAACAATAAGTAATGCATTCAACTGCCATGACCTGTAAGCACGCTCACCAAGCAAGCAAGACTCCACTGTTCAAGAAAAAAGCATCTTGAAGCTTGTTTAAAGTTTGCTGCATAGTATTTAGACAAGCTTGTGAAATACTGGGAGATAATAGTCGTGTTAAAAAAGACCAAAATTGAATTGTTTGGATGCCATATAGGCATACCCACTTTTAAGTATACAATGGGGTTTATTTACTAAAGCTGAAAAGTGCAAAAGCAGGCTCCTTTCTGCACAGAATCCAATGAGCTTTTAACCCCAGCTTGTTCATTTAAGCTTTTGTAATAAAACCTGAAAGCCCATTGGTTTCTATGTAGAAGTGTGCCTGATTTTGCACTTTTCAGCTTTAGTTAGGCTGTTTTTCAGCATACGGTACTGGCAAACTTCATATCGTTGAAGAAAGGATGACTGGAAAAATGTACCAAGACATTCTTGATAAAAAAAATCTGCTGCCATCTACCAGGATGATGAAGATGAAATGAGGGTGGGCAGCAAGACAATGATCCCAAATACAAAGCCAACGAAACTCTCTTCTGGTTTCAAAGAAAGAAAATAAAGCTGATAGAATGGTCCAGGCAATCACCTGACTTTAAATCGATAAAAAATCTATGGAAAGAACTAAAGATCAGAGTTCATAGAGGAGGCCGATGGAACCTTCGAGATTAGGAGACTGTGTGGAAGTATGGGACAAAATCACACCTGAGCAATGCATGTGACTAGTTTCTCCATACAGCAGGTGTCTTGAAGTTGTCATTACCAACAAACGATTTTGTACAAAGTATTACATGAATGATGAATTGATTTGTTTTGGTTTCCTTGTATGTATGGATTGCATGGGTTGTTACTGACATGTGGTGAACATTTAATGTCAATGGCACCTTTAGAAATATATTTGGTGACGTGTTCAATACGTATTTTACCCCCTGTATGTGCAGTCCCAGTCTACGTTTTGCCTCTGTGTGTTCCCATGCAATCCTATCAGTTGGGATTGTGCTACCACAGCCTTGTAAATCCTGCATTCCAGTACTTTGGTGAGTCAGAGGGCCGCAACCTGGGAATCATCTGCAGCATAACATCACCACATTCAGGAGCTTTGTTGAAAACAAGGTGATTACTTATATTCTGCACCTCAGCCTTTCTTAGGGCTTTCATCATGGCTAAGTGTACAGGCATGCCAAACTCTCTGTACCTTCTCTGTGGCTTTCACCACTTTCTGCCCCCGTCAACTACATTCAAGTCCTGGCCTACAAGTCTGCCTCTAGTGGGAGCAGATTCCTAAAGCTTTAAATGCTTCATCTTCCTGGTTTAGCCCCCCTCAATGAGCAGTAAGAAAGCTTCATCTCCATCCGATGAGCATGGCGCTGACTAATGAAGTACTAATGATTAGACATGTGCATTCATTTTCGTCCGAATGCATTTTCGTCCGAATTTCGGGTATTTTTTTTATTGTTTTAACAGGCGATAACGAAAGTGCAGAATCCGAAAAATTAAAGATCCTACATAAACAAATGCTTTATTTTTGTTTTCGTTGTGACAACAGTTCAATATAGATAGGAGATTTGACATGATGCTGACAATAACAATCTGTGTCTATCGAACCTGTGGTCGAATGTGCCTAACCTTACCTCTATTAGTCCAGGATTATTCTACATAGAGAGAAAAGATTCGACATAGAGAGAAAAGATTTGACATAGAGAGAAAAGATTCAACATAGAGAGAAAAGATCACTGCTGGAATTGGGTGGGGGAATAAAAATAAAAATAATGATGATGATAAATGTTATTGGCTGATTGTAACCAAAGAGGAGGAGCACTAAAATAGCTAGAACTAAGTACACACGTACAGCCAACTTACTTACGATTGCTAGCAGAGAGAGACACACACACTAAATCATTTGAGAAGACAGTCAATCTTATGCCGCGTACACACGAGCGGATTGTATGGCGTATTTAGTCCGTCATACAATCCGACGGACAGTCCGTCGTACTTTCCACTGAACGGACTTGACCACACACGGATACACAAACAGTCCGTCGAAAGCTTGCGCGATGACGTGTACAGCACGTACGACGGGACTAGAAATAGGAAGCCCAAGACACAGCAAAGCACCCTTCCGCCGTGTAAATCCTTTCTGGGCATGCGCCATTCTTAGTCCGTCTAACTAGCATACTGACGACCGTATTGTCCGCTGAAACCAAAGTACGACGGACAGAATTTCGAAAAAACCGAAATACTTAGTACTCCGAACTGCACGCTGAAAAAGTCCGCTGAAGCCCACACACGAGCGGATTGTCCGCTGAAATGTGTTTCGACGGACTAAGTACGCCATACAATCCGCCCATGTGTACGCGGCATCAGCTGGTCCGTTTGTCAGAGAACCTAAATTGTTTAGCAATTAAGCATAAGCACAGCAGCAGAACAATAGTGAAGCAAGCTACAGTTCAACTGAGCTCTGTAGGAATAGTACCACTGGATTGGCGCAGGGCCAATGTGGTTCCTATATTTAAAAAGGGAACAAAGTCTTTACCAAATAATTATAGACCCGTTAGTTTAACTTCTATAGTTGGGAAGATACTGGAGGGATTAATAAAAGACCACATAGATGGGTTCTTGCAGGAAAAAAATATTTTGAGCAACAGACAGCATGGATTCATGAAAGACAGAAGTTGTCAGACGAATCTGATTTATTTTTATGAGGTGGTAAGTAAAACCTTGGACAGAGGGGTGGCGGAGGACGTGGTATACTTGGATTTTGCAAAAGCGTTCGATACAGTTTGGAAACATCAGTTTGTAGATGAATAGAAAACTGGCTAAAAGACAGAATTCAGAGAGTCGTGGTTAATGATTCTTACTCTGAATGGTCTAAGGTTATCAGTGGTGTACCCCAAGGTTCAGTGCTGGGACCCTTACTTTTTAATACCTTTATAAATGATATTGGGTCTGGGATCAAAAGTAAAATTTCCGTCTTTTCAGATGACACCAAGCTATGCAGTGGAATAACGTCCTTACAGGATGTTACCAATTTACAAGCCGACCTCAATGCTCTGTCTAATTGGGCGACTATGTGGCAGATGAGGTTTAATGTTGAGAAATGTAAAGTTATGCACTTGGGGGCTAAGAATATGCATGCATCATACACGCTAAGGGGAGTACAACTGGGGGAATCCATAGTGGAGAAGGATCTGGGGGTTTTGGAAGATCATAAGCTCAATAATAGCATGCAATGCCAAGCTGCGGTTTCCAAAGCGAGCAAAGTCCTTTCCTGTATTAAGAGAGGTATGGACTCCAGAGAGAGAGATATCATTTTGCCCCTGTTCAAATCATTAGTAAGACCTCATCTGGAATATGCCATTCAGTTTTGGGCACCAGTTCTCAAAAAGGATATCGGGGAACTGGAGAAAGTGCAGAGAAGGGCAACCAAACTGATAAGAGGCATGGAGGAGCTCAGCTATGAGGAAAGATTAGAGGAACTAAATTTATTCACTCTTGATAAGAGGAGATTAAGGGGGGATTTGATCAACATGTACAAATATATAAGGGGTCCATATAGGGAACTTGGTGTCGAGTTATTCACTTTACAGTCAACAAAGAGGACAAGGGGGCACTCTTTACGTCTAGAGGAGAAGAGATCCAAATACGGAAAGGTTTCTTCACAGTAAGAGCTGTGAAAATGTGGAATAGACTCCCTGCAGAGGTGGTTCTGGCCAGCTCAGTGGATTGCTTTAAGAAAGGCCTGGATTATTTCCTGTGTACAGAATATAACTGGGTACTAAAATTTATAGGTAAAGTTGATCCGGGGAAAATCCGATTGCCTCTCAGGGGATCAGGAAGGAATTTTTTTCCCCTGCTTTAGCAAATTGGATCATGCTCTGCTGGGGTTTTTTGCCTTCCTCTGGATCAACTGTGGGTATAGAATTGGGTATATGGGCTGGTATGATATTTATTATATATATATTTTTTTTTTTTGGTTGAACTGGATGGACTTGTGTCTTTTTTCAACCTGACTAACTATGTAACTATGTAACTTAACTTTTTCATATTAATCTGTTGCTATTGTGTTAGTGTTGTCAACCTGATAGTGATACTAGTGTTGCTAGTGTTGTGATAGCCTCAGAGGCTGCCTGTGTTGTGGGGGGGGGGGGGTGCGATTTATTATTATAGATTCTATATTATAGATTGAGATTCTATATACCCTATCTTGTTACCTGTCTGATCAGTGATCACTATCACCAGTCCATTTTCTGTTTGAACTATATACATTCAACACGAACGACAAAGATTCGACAAAACAGCAAAAAAAACACAAACATCGAATCTTTGACTTATGGTGTCTGTCGAAAGCGTCGTACAGCTTAGCTGCTCTGTCGAATCTTCTTTGAACATTCGACAGACACCATAAGCCTTCAATGACAGATTCAACCTTAATTAATTTGGATTTTCGGACGAATGTATTTTTTAACGAAAAATGAAATAAATGAAAACTAATTTCGGGAGTAACTAAATAAATGTATTTTTGGATGAAAATGAAATTCCGAAATGAAATATTTCAGTGTGCACATGTCTACTAATGATAAACAAGGAAGTAGCTGAGTAGTCTTACTTACTGTTAAAGGTTTTTTTTTTTTCAAACTGATTAGTCGAAATCTCATTTCTTTTGGCAGATAAACTAGTAAACAAACACATACAGTCGCCAGCTACTTTATTAGGTACACCTAGCTAGTATTGGTTTGGACCCCCTTTTCTCTTCAGAACTGCCTTAATTGTTGGTGTTGGAAACATTCTTTAGAGAGTTTGGTCATTGACATGATAGCATAACGCAGTTGCTGCAGATTTATCAGCTGCACATCCATGATGGGAATCTCCCATTCCACCACATCTCAAATTTGCTTTATTGCTCTAGTAAGGAAATATCCCCAACACCATTACACCACCACCACTTTAAACCATTGATACAAGGCAGGATGGATCCAGGCTTTCATGTTGTTTACACCAAATTCTGACCCTACCATCTGAATGTAACAGCTGAAATCGAGGCTCATCAGACTGGGCAACATTTTTACAATCTCATATTGTCCAGTTTTAGGCAGCCTGTGTGAGTTATAGCCTCAGTTTCCTGTTCTTAGCTGACAGGAGTGGTCTTCTGCTGTAGCCCATCTGTTTCAAGGTTTGATGTGTTGTGTGCTCAGAGATTGTATTCTGCATACCTTGGTTGTAACAAGTGGTTATTTGAGTAACTGTTGCCTTTCTATCATCTCGAACCAGCTTGCCGATTCTCCTCTGACATCAACAAGGCATTTTCATCCACACAACTGTCATTCACTGGATATTTTCTGTTTTTCAGACCATTATCTTTAAACCTGAGAGATGGTTGTGTGTGAAAACCCCAGTAGATCAGCGTTTTTTTAAAATACATAGACCAGCCCATCTGGCACCAACAACCATGCCACATTCAATGTTACTTAAACCCCCTTTCTTCCCCATTCTAAAGCGCAGTTTGAACTTCAGCAAGTTGTCTTCACCACGTCTAGAAGCCTAAATGCATTAAGTTTCTGCCATGTGATTGGCTGATTAGAAATTTGCCAGCAATTATACTGGTGTACCTAATAAAGTGGCTGGTTAGTGTATTTCAACCATAAATTAAGCAGTTTGCCTGGGGTCCTACTTTAACGTATACTATAACTCTTTATTTATCCATTTCAGCAAAGCCGTTAACATAGCTTTAAGGCAATATTTCAGTATAGGTCTGCTTTATCCTTTCCTAAGAAAAATGAAATCAAAGAACGTAAGCTGTAAAATGTTGTGTTCTCACTAACATCATTTACATAGTTCATTTATATCCGTGTGAGGGGATTAATAAATCCTGTATTCAGGGTATAAACAGGGCCCATATAAATGCTAAGTAGATTTGCAGCTTGGAGCTTTGATTGAAAATCCTAATGGTAACACAGATTGCCTTCCTTTTACAATCCTAAAGATCTAGTAAAAACAAGCCCCACGTTCCCAAGCCCCAGCTGACAAATGGGAAACCGATGCTTGTGTTTCAACACTACCCTACGGACCTGGAAGTGGTTTAACTTAAAATCCAGGGCAGAATATTTTTCAGGATGAAATTTGAAACTCACATTTACCTTTTAACTATTTTCTTCTCTTGATTTTTCCAGTATTTGGTAAATTCTCTTTCAGTTATTGTGCAGTTCTTCACTTTGCATGTCTTGCTCTTGCCCACTTTTCTTTTTTCCCCTATTCCCAACACAGGTGTCTTCCCACAGACTTGTTGTTTTTTTGTTTTTGTTTTTTCTTTTAACCACTTTCAGACCGGACCATTTTGCTGGTCAAAGACCAGACCACTTTTTGCGTTTCGCAACTGCGTTGCTTTAACTGACAATTGCGCGGTCGTGCGATGTGGCTCCAAAACAAAATTGACGTCCTTTTTTTCCCACAAATAGAGCTTTCTTTTGGTGGTATTTGATCACCCCTGCGGTTTTTATTTTTTGCGCTATAAACAAAAATAGAGCGACAATTTTGAAAAAAACGCATTATTTTTTACTTTTAGTTATAATAAATACCCCCCAAAAATATATAAAAAAACAATTTTCCCTCAGTTTAGGCCGATACGTATTCTTCTACATATTTTTGGTAAAAAAAATCGCAATAAGCGATTATTGATTGGTTTGCGCAAAAGTTATAGCGTTTACAAAATAGGGATAGTTTTATAGCATTTTTATTAATAATTTTTTATTATTTTTTTTTTTACTAGTAATGGCGGCGATCAGCGATTTTTATTGTGACTGCAACATTGTGGGGGACCCATCGGACATTTTTGACACATTTTTGGGACCATTGTCATTTATACAGTAATCACTGCTATATAAATGCAGTGATTCCTGTGTAAATGGCACTGGCAGTGAAGGGGTTAACCAGTGGGTGGCAGTGTAGGGGTTAAGTGTTCCTAGGGGTGTCTTACTAACTGTGGGGGGGGGGGTTAGGCTTTCATTTAGTGAACACTGATCTCTGCTCCAATCACATGGAGCAGAGATCAGCATCACTAGTTGCTAGGCAGAATGGTGAAATGCTGTTTACACGGCATTTCCTCCATTCAGCCGTCCCCTGAGACGATCGCGGGTATGCCCGCAGCAATCGAGTCCGCGGGTCCCGCGACCGGACTCACGGGGGTCCTGACCAGTGCGGGAGCGTGCCGCCGGCGGCGCGCTCCCGATGGCAGGGCGGCATTGAAGATTGGACGTACATGTACGCCAATATGCCTGTCCGTGCCATTCTGTGGACGTACATCGTCGTGCGCTGGTCGGGAACCAGTTAAGATTGTCTTCCCGGGTCTTCAAGATAAGGGATTGCTATAGCCAAGCCTTTCTCAACCAGGGAGCCGAGGCACCTTGAGGTGCCTTCTGGGTTCTTCAGAAGTACCTTGGCAAAATGCCTAAAAATTGCCCAAAAATTGTGCAAAAGCTGGCAAGTGGTTCAAGCCTGCCTTTTTTGTTACACAAAGCCACGAGTTTTCATTATGCAGCATTACAAGTTTGGGCCCAGTGTGGCCCAGCTTCTGGTTTCCTAACAACCGGTGATGCCATCTGTTGATAAGGAAAACATAGGGTGTCTGCACAGCATCCTTGTTGCCCTTACCTGCCCTTGTTCGTCAGCACTGGGCTCATGCTACCAATGGGCAAAGGTATATTTGCATTAAGGATGAATCACCTCTAATGAATGATTTCCTATGTGTGCAGACGCTGCTGTGGTATGTAAAACTATTAGTTTCATTTTTATTTACATTTTAGTAAGGGGCACCTTAAGAATGTGCAGAATTTTAAAGGGTTCCTTGACTAAAAAAGTTTGAGAAACCTTGCTCTACACAGTATGGTCAAACTCTGGGGATCGTTGGGCTGTACAGTCAAATTTAAATACATTACGCAACAATGACCTCTGGAGCCCTAGAAAAAGTCTTAAAGTGATACTAAAGGTATTTTTTTAATAAATAAACAAGTTATACTTACATGCTTTATGCAATGGTTTTGCACAGAGCAGCCTTGATCCTCATATTCTTGGATACCTGGTGCTCCTCTCCCCTGTTGAGTGCAAGTGGCTTGTTATGAGGGCACATGTGCATGCTCACTCCCAAGCTGGCTCTGTGTCTGGCTCTGGCCCACCCTCTGCTTCCTCCTCCCTGGTTGTGATTGAGAGTAGCGGGAGCCAATGGCTCCTACTACTGTATCTGAGTCAAGGAGGAGGAAGAGAGCCGGGAGATCAGCTGTCCTTGTGCACATTGCTGGATCGAGATTGGGCTCGGGTAAGTATTAGGGGGGCTGGGGGAGCTGCGTGCTGGTAGTTGTTTTCCTTCATGCATAGAGTGCAAGGTGAAAAAAAAAAAAAACCTTCAGCTTTTAGAATCACTTTAACTGCTGGATCAATTTTGAATTGTGGGGGTGATGTTGAGCATTTTAACAATGTATGAAATTAATTATGGTCTGATTGTGACATAAGTTTGAAGGGAGTGAGCCCATGATCCTGTTTAAGTAGTTACTGGGTTTCATGCAGAGTGCATGAACACCTGCAGTCTTGATTCATCACATCTTTTTTTGGTTGTTACCTTGCCAAGGTTTGTACTGTTAAATATGGCTTATGCCTTCCTGTGGGTTTTTGGGGTATTCAAATGCCTCTTTAGTATGCACAGTGAGAATAGGCAATCAGGCTAATGTTTATTCATTGTTATTGTTCAATTTTTTGATTATATAAGAATGAGATCAAATTAGAGTACATAATAGTAACGCGCCAAAGACATGAACATGTAAACATGTATGCATGAGAACACTACGCTAAACTACAATAAATTGTTCAGAAAAAAAGGAGGTATGGAATAATAAGGGAATACATGTAAAGTGTGGTAAACAGATAACAGGTGACAGATGTTGTATCAGCAAATCTGCATTGCGTACACAAAAGGCAAAGGATGGAGCTGTAAAGTCATGGTGGTACTATTTTGGTATACCTAAAGTAGGCAATGAGATTGTATAAACTGGAGGTTAAGTAACTAACAGCTACTAAACAGTATAGTCAGGTATGGTCCATGGGAGAATCACTAATTATCAAAATATGAAGAAGAAAGGAAAAAAGCTTAAAAAGTTATATGTTTATAACTTATGGTGCAAAAATCTAGGCTTCTGTAGGTGGGCTGAAGTTGAAAAAAAGAAGAAAAGTTGGAACTGTAAAGAAGTATTATGCCGCGTACACACGATCGGAAATTCTCGTCGGAAAAAGATCTGATGGTTTTCCGGATGGAATTCCGACGGAATACGGCTCAAGCTGCCTTGCCTACACATGGTCACATTAAATTGCGATCATTTATAACGCAGTGACGTACAACACATACAACGTGACTAGAAAAAGGAAGTTCAATAGCCAGTAGCCAATAGCTTCTGTCTCATAGTTGAATCTGAGCATGCGTGATTTTTAGGCGTGTCAGCATTGCATACACACGATCAGAATTACCGGTAGAAAGTTTTTCCGTCTGGAAAATTGAGAACATGCTATCAATTTTTGGCTGGCGGAAATTCGGACAGCTAAATTCCGATGGAGCATATACTCGGTCGCATTTTCCGATGAAAAGCTCTCATAGGTCTTTTTCTGGCCGGGATTCCGATCGTGTGTACGCGGCATAAGAGGAGGAAAGAGGAGGCAGGTGAGATTAAGATATGACGAGGGAAAACCCAAAGACCAGTTGAAGGAAGAAGACTTAGGTATTGCATTTGTTGGAGGAGTGGGCTATTGATAAAAGTAAAAATATGGATTTGTCAAAATTATTGGGGAGAAAGTGTTTTACCCATGGGCTCCAAAGCACCTCAAATTTAGAGATTTTGTGTAATATAGTAGCATCTATTTTGGCATGGATCCTTTCTTGGGTGATTATATGTTTATATGCCACTATGCATAGGTTGGGGGATTTCCAGGATTTTACGATTATGTTTATGTATTGTTTAGGTGGTCACAGTTTATCTGTGATAGCACAAGTTCTTTCCTATTTGTATAGTGCATTGTATATCGTTAATAAAGCTGCCCGCTTTCAACTTGAACATATTTTTGCATCATTATTCGGGCATGGTTACTGTTGTTAATAAGGCCTTTATGCCTATGCTTCACACAATTCGAGTGAAGGTAAAACTATAAAAATGGACATCTAACTTAAAATGTGTCTTGGTGACTTCAGATAGGTTTTAGAGGGTAACTACACATGTGTGCAAGAGAGAGGAGCAACCACCAGGAATATGCACTCTACTTAGATAGCAAAACTTTAGCATCTGCAGTGTTAATGTCTCCTCAATAACTAATATTCCAGTTATGGTGCTGGCATTCAGGATTATGGAGAATGATGGCTGGTCCCATCCATTGGCCCTGAGCTGGATTCACAGCTATTCCTAAATGAGCTGCCATGAAGCATGTAGGCACTATGTACAAACTGTGCTATACAACACACACATTGGGAGGACGCATGGCAGAGCCTATCTACCTGTTGCTTTCTTTACTCTCAACCTTACACTTTAAAGAGGCTGTCAAACTTTTTAGGAAATATCCTGCTCGGAATCCCTACCAATCATCTATTTTAGCTGAGCATCGGTATTGTCTGTGTCATGAATGTGCAGGGCAACCATTCATAAAATAAATAGATTTCCTAGGACAAGCAAAAAAGTCTTTTGGCATCAAGCAGTAGTAGACAGAGGACTTCTCCAAGTAAAATAATGGATTGGTGGGTTTCTGGTCATACACTTTATCTATAGTATGTAAAATAGATAAATACTGTTGCGCACAACCTCGCCAAATAAACTAGGCTTAACTATCGAAAGCTGCTCACACATAAAAGCGTTGTCTACACTCAAAGTACAGATATGGGGGGTGTTTTATGTGGCGCTTTATCTATAGGCAACCTTAATAATGGGAGCAGCGGAAAGACTTTTAATTTTTATGAGCCTACTTTATTACAAAGCCTACTTTTTCTTACAGCATAATTCATTTAAAATGACTCTGTCACACCAAATATCTGGCAAAAACAGGCCCCGGCAAAAGAAGACATGGTACACACACCTCTCTCGTGGTCTTTTATGCCCCCTCCATTTCAGTGCTGTGGCTTCTATTACATATTTTGCGGTTTCTTCCTGAGTATAGCACTAGCAATGTATTATTATACTTCCAGTTTAACTTTCTAGTATGTAAAGGAGACATGTGACATATTTCTCTGTATTTATCCAGGTGCCAATTAATCATAGCAGCTACAAACAGTGAATATTCCTGACTTTGCAGTTTCTATATCCATGAATTTTAAATTGCAATTATTTGTAACATATTTTCAAAGTGTGCCTATACAAATACCATATTGTTTATATATTTTTTTCCAATTTCTTTTTGTGATTTAGTAAGTCTGACATTTTCAAAAATTACCTCCTTGTGTAATTATGATTGTGTATAAGTTTAATACAGGAATCATGGTGCATAAAGATACCTGTTACAAATAAAAGGGTCAGTCTTCCCAAAAGTGATGGCTATTTTAAGTCTAATGTGCTGTACCTAAGTTTCTTTTTTTTCCTCAGAAAATAGGTGCAAGTATTTCCCCCCTCCCCCAAGTCACCAATTGCCCTGCCCTCACCCATCTCCGAGTACCTTCCATTATCTCTGCCCCATACCCTCCCCCCACTCCGTCCATTTTAAAGAAAACAGAATCAAGTATCATTTGTGGTGCCAAGCAATTTGTATGGAGTTTTTTAACCACTTACTGGCACTTATACCCCCTTCCTGCCCAGGCCAATTTTCAACTTTCAGCGCTTTTTGAATGACAATTGCATGGTCATGCGACATTGTACCCATATGCATTTTTTTATAATTTTTTTCACACAAATAGAGATAAAACCAGACTGAAATTTGTGCAGGGTCAAGTGAGGCGGCACAGTGGTGTAGTGGTTAGCACTCTCACCCAGCAGTAGCAGCTGGTTCGAATCCCAACCACGACACCACCTGCCTGGAGTTTGCATGTTCTCCCTGTGCCTGTGTGGGTACTCTGGCCTCCTCCCACAATCCAAAGACATGCAGGTAGGTTAATTGGCTTCTGTCCAAAATTGGACCTAGTATATGAATGGGGACCTTGGATTGTGGGCTTCTTGAGGGTAGGGAAGGATGTGAGTGTGCAATGTACAAGGATAGGGACAATTGTAGACACTCACTCAGGTTGAACTGGATGGACCGGTGTCTTTATTCAACCTTACAAACTATGAAACTATGAGTGCTATCAATAGATTAGCAGACAGCTAAACTATTCACAACACAGCTCTGTACCTTCCTCCCTTTGCCTATGAGGAGGGGGTATGTGCTTTCCTCCAATCAGCTGTTACACAGTGTATGCCAAGAATCCACACCCAGAACAGGAAGAAAAAACCTCTAACAGGATGTGCACATTCTAAAGAATATAGCAAGCTGAAGATAGCAGATATGCCCTGCTAAGCGGCACTCTCTGTGGTCAGAAGCCCTAAGGCGGAAAGCTGATATCCTGTGTGTGCAGGAAACTCATTTCCAACTCAACAACCACCCTTCATGCACACACAGAAACTACCCACATATATTTCTGGCACCAAACCTGGAAAAGAAAAAAAGGTGGAGTCCTCCTGGCAATTCGTGACACAGTCTCCTTTAGCCTCCGCAACTCCTGGTCAGCCGACAATGGTCGATATATCATCGTCCAAGGTGACATTAATTCTAAACCCTACACCATTGTATCAGTATATTCCCCTAATACCCACCAGGTTAGATTCCTCAGCAGACTACTCCGCAAAGTGAAATCAGTCCAATATGGGAACCTTATTGAGGGCGGAGACTTCAACCTAATTGTTGATCCCAAATTGGACACCTCTACCACCGGCAAAAAAATGGCAAATCCTACCTGAACAGAATCCTCCACACTACGGACCTATACGACGTGTGGAGATGCACTCATGGTAGCGAAAGAACTTATACCTTTTTTTCTCATAGACACCTTTCTTATTCAAGAATCGACATGTTTTTAACTGATAAGTGGACTTTGCAGAATGTCTCCTCCACATGTATCCATGACATTACGTGGTCGAACCACGCTGTTATTTCATTATCCCTCCATGAGAAGGGTGTCTTCCCCTCTCCACCTATCTGGCACAGTAATGTTAGACTGCTACAGGACCCTTGCACCAAGCAATTGATCTCTCAATACATACATGACTACTTCCAGAATAATGAACACTCTGTAGAGAGCCCCTTTACGTTATGGAATGCCCATAAGGCATCTGTAAGAGGTCTTCTATTTCAACTAGGTGCTAGAGCCAAGAAGCGATACACAGCGACCCTGGACTCTATTACGTCCGACATCCACACATTAGAATCGTTGAACATGGCGTCACCCTCAAAATCTATAACTTATCAGCTCTCTGTACTTAGAGAGAAGCTAAGAGAGCACCTCACCCAAAAATATGACATGTACTTTCGTCGTCTACAGCTGATCTCTTATGCCAACGCGAATAGAGCAGGTAAATACCTCGCCAACAGGATTAGGACAATACGTTCCAAAACCAAAATCTCCCACTTAATTCATCCCATATCCCACCACAAAATTCTTAACCCTCAAGATATTGCTAACCAATTTTCCCAATACTACGGTGAATTATACAATCTCAACACTGATCCGCATACTGTACAGCCCACCCTACCCAACATACAACACTTCTTAAAAGATTTGAACCTCCCACTACTCTCAGATATACAATTAGCTTCCATGAATTCCCTGTTTACTACCTCTGAAATAGAATCTATTATTGCTACACTTCCAAATGGGAAGTCCCCAGGCCCAGATGGGTTTTCCAACGAATATTTCAAAACCTTCCCCAACCTTCTTTCCCCATACTTACAAAAGGTCTTCACACAAGCAGCGGAACATGCGTCATTTCCCAAAGAGATGCTGAAAGCATACGTAACCACAATTCCCAAACCAGGAAAAGACCCCACCACCCCAAGTAACTTTAGACCTATTTCTTTACTAAACTATGACATCAAAATATACGCCAAGCTGTTAGCCAAACATCTAATTCATACCATCCTTAATCAAAAGCGACCAGATGGGTTTTATAAGGAGGAGACAAACTTCTGATGCTACGAGACGTATTATAAATATTGTTCATTACGCTACTCTATCTAAGACGCCTTCTCTGCTGCTCTCCATTGACGCAGAGAAGGCGTTTGATAGAGTGGACTGGAGTTATATGAGAGAGGTGCTCTGTAGGTTCGGCTTTCGTGGTACTATATTTAATGCGATGTTGGCCTTGTATTCCTGTCCTTCTGCTCAAGTGTTGACCACTGGTATGCTATCCAATACTTTCTTTATCTCGATTGGTACCCGCCAGGGGTGCCCACTATCCCCTACTATTTTTAACCTCATGATAGAACCCCTGGCGGAGACCATCAGATCAAGAGTTGACATATCTGGCTTCAAAATAGGTTCTCGCAACCATGTTGTTAATTTGTTTGCGGATGATGTCATTCCGATGCTAACGAACCCATCCCGATCTCTACCGTTAGTCCATGAAATTCTGTTGAATTTTGGAGATATCTCCTATTACAAAGTCAACTTTGCTAAATCACTGATATTAGACTTGGGCATGGACAGGCGTATAAGAGACCAACTTAAACGGGACCTCCCGTACAAATGGCAGGATGATGGTATACCGTACTTGGGTATTACAATAACTAACTCCATTCGCACCATGGTTGCTTCAAATTTTAGACCCTTGCTTGCCAAAATTGAAGAAACCCTTAAACACATAGCTAAAACTGAACTTGCGTGGATGGGCAAATTAGCTGCATGCAAGATGTTAGTGCTTCCTCATATACTGTACATGTTTAGGACTATCCCAATCTACATTCCTAACCACTTTCTTAAAGCTATCTCCACGCTTTTGTGGAGTTTCTTGTGGAAAGGGAGGAAGGCAAGGTGCACCCCCCGTAGCCTAATTCCCCACAGGCACGCGGGAGGGGCAGGACTAATAGACGTCTATGACTACCTGTGGTCCACTAGATTAGACCAACTCCGACAGTGGTTTAGAACCACTAATACACCTCTATGGGTTGAGTTGGAACAAGCCATGGCTCCGGTTCCTGATCTAGTCGCTCTCCTTATGGGAGACATTTGGAAGTCTTGGGATTTGCACCAAATCTCCCCCACAATACAAACCTCTCTGCAAGCATGGAGGTTCCTCCTAAATCAAGACCACCGCATCCTCCACACTATCAATTACCAATTTCCCCTAAGTCTACTAGAAGCCCGTATCCCGATGCTGTCCTTAAAACAGTTTCCTAGATATGGTGTACACACCATCCAAAACTTATACGTTGACGACAAGGCCCTTGATAGTGATCAGATGATGGAAAAATTTGGTCTCCCTAGCCATCATTTCTTCACATGTATCCGAGTCTCACATTTCCTGAAAAATAATCCTCTCCCTACAATTAAACTACCACCCTCTGTGTGGCACTCTCTTACCTGCGAACCCTCAAGGAACAAAGGCATATCGATCTTTTATGCTCTTCTGCAGGATAAGAAGTCCTTCACGAAGACGAAACAGATCAATGCTTGGGAAGCTGACTTAGGAAATACATTTCCGGACGATCAATGGACGACAGCTTTTCGCGAGATCCAAAAAGCCTCACACTCTATCAGTTACTGGGCAATGTCTATCAGAATTATCAATTGATGGCAGTACACACCTGTTAGATTGTCGAGAATCTTTCCACACACCTCTACACTTTGCTGGAGGAACTGCGGGCAATCGGGCCACTTACTCCATATGTTTTGGG
Source organism: Lithobates pipiens (assembly GCF_037356315.1). Lineage (NCBI taxonomy): Eukaryota > Metazoa > Chordata > Amphibia > Anura > Ranidae > Lithobates > Lithobates pipiens. The sequence continues at coordinate 75,941,112 of NW_027507784.1, forward strand.
AATGCCCTAACCTAATACGTTTTTGGAACCAGGTATTCCAACTCATAACTTCCCTCACAGATATCATTACTCTTCCTAACCCTGCTTTAGCGATCCTACATATAGGTATCGAAAAATTTCCTTACAATATGAGGGTGGTAGTTTCCAACATTCTTCTGGCGGCAAGATCCTTGGTTTTGCAACATTGGAAAACTGCCTTGACCATAAACATCACAGACCTGACCAACGTAGTTCCCCAGCACTACACCCTAGAGTGAGCATTAGCTATTAATACTTTAAAATGCAAGCAATTTGATGCCACCTGGAGTATTTGGAGTGCTAAATATCGGAGGTTTTAAGTTTTGTTGACACCCCATTCTCTACTTAATTCCGAATGTCTCAGTGTTCGAGATGAGATTGTATTTTATTACATGATGAAACTTGATTGATGCAGCAGTGTGTGCTAATGTAACCATTTATGTAGTTACACCTTGCCTTGGTTTTTTTTGTGTTTTTTTTTTTTTTTTATCTTTCCTCTCAATTTGTTTTACTTTATGCCCTTTCTTTTTTCTGTAACATTAAAACTTCAATAAAAAACAATGATTTAAAAAGATAGCAGATATGCATTTTTTTATATTTTATTTTTTGATTTATTTTCTTTCAGCCCACCGTATTTTATGAATTTAGCTGTATGTATGTATATATATATATATATATATATATATATATACATACATACATACAGCTAAATTCATAAAATACGGTGGGCTGAAAGAAAATAAATAAATAAATGTGTATGTCCCTTTGACTATTATGGCTGCTCCTCTTGTGGAGATTTCAAACACTTGCAGTGTGTGTATTTGGATTACCTCTGTGTCAATTACAGTACCTGACATGTGGTGTGGCGTTGCCTGGTGAGCCACGTGTATACGTTTGTGACTCACAGAGCACTAGGACTGATGCCACTTGTGACGTATTTTGACGCCGAAGCAAAACGTCAGGAGGTGTGACGTGTTTGGACGTCGACACGCCATGTCAGGAGACAAAAGAGGTATTAAGACACAGGGGGGCTAAGTATGGGGGCCTGACTGCACACCTCTGACGCAGCCAGCAGTAACCGGCGAAACCGGTTAGGCTGCCTCTCTCTGTCCACCTTGCCCCTGTAATTTGAAGCTACGAACATTCTCTTTTGCTTGACAGGCCCTGCTGGGTTTTGCCACTTTACTGGCATTGAGGAACATCCCTCCATCCAGGGCTAAAGCCCTGCGGAAACGCATGGGAACGGAGTTCCTGTACTTTTCCACAACAGGAACTCCGTTCCCGTTAGCAGCCGTGTCCTGCATATGCCACCTGAGTAACTGATTGCTAAGCTAGGGCCGCTCCGCATCTAGCAACTGGTCACATGACGTCAGTGGACACGTGGGCACTGGCAGAAGTCAGTGGGCGGCGCACCTACAGCCTGCTCCATTCTGCTACTGTCCCCCTCCATTCTGCTACTGTCCCCCTCCAGTTTTCCTCTGTGTCCCCCTCCATTCTGCTGTCCCCCTCTGTTCTGCTACTGTCCCCCTCCGTTCTGCTACTGTCCCTCTCCTGTTTTCCTCTGCGTCCCCCTCCAGTTTTCCTCTGTGTCCTCCTCCATTCTGCTGTCCCCCTCTGTTCTACTAGTGTCCCCCTCCATGGAAAAACCTCTCTGATGAGGGCACTTTTATGGGGACACTCTGATGAGGAGGGGGCTGTCTGATGGGGACACCTGCTCTCTGATGGGGGCACTGACAAGGCTGCATTTTATGGGCGCTGATCTGGCTGATTTTGATAGGCACTGATGAGGCTGCATTGATGGGCACAGATGAGTGAGTGGCCTGGGGCCTGGGCTCCACTTTGCACAAACAATACAGGCAGCCTGAGAAGAGGAGCTCCGAGCCGGCACACTCAGCACTCCTGACCTCCCTCCTCTGCACAGACCAACATATGTGTGTGGACATCTTGCAGCAGAAGGGGCCCCACATATCGGAGCCTGCATAGAGACATAGTGCAGAAGGGGCCCCCAGTCATTGCAACTTGTTGTTTTATAAATCCCCTGCGAGGGAACCGTTATCACACATTTGTAGTGTTTTTTTATTAATATAGCATACGGGTTAAATTATTTTGTTATATTTGTTCTAGATTTGTTTAATGCATGTGAATTTTGGAGGTGTCCTCGTAAACTGGCACAATAAATGTTGCACTTTATTTGTTAACCACTTAATAACCGCCCTATAGCCAAATGACGGCTACAGGGCGGTTTCTTAACTCTGGGAGGCCGTCATATGACGTCCTCCCAGAATTCCGCTCTCGCGCGCCCCCTGGGGCGCGCACTCGAGAGCATCCGTGACCGCCGGGTCCACAGGACCCGGCGCATCACGGATCACGGTAAACGGCCACTCATAGCGGCTGTTTACCACGTGATCGCTCCGTCAAATGACGGAGTGATCACTTGTAAACAAACCGGCGTCATGTTATGACGCTGGTTCCTCCCTCCCCCTCTCTGTACCGATCGGAACAGCGGAGGGGGAAGAGATCGGTGTCAGCAGCGATGTGGGCTGCATCTGCAGTGCCCACATCGCTGCTCACCGAAAATTAACCCCTGAATTCCCTGCAAATACTCTGCAATACCCTGCCATTACTCTGCATTACTCTGCAATACCCTGAAATACTCTGCAATACCCTGCATTACTCTGCATTACTCTGCATTACTCTGCAATACCCTGAAATACCCTGCATTACTCTGCAATACTCTGCATTACTCTGCAATACCCTGAAATACCCTGCATTACTCTGCAATACTCTGCATTACTCTGCATTACTCTGCATTACTCTGCAATACCCTGAAATACCCTGCATTACTCTGCATTACTCTGCATTACTCTGCAATACTCTGCAATACTCTGCATTACTCTGCATTACTCTGCATTACTCTGCAATACTCTGCAATACCCTGCAATACTTTGCAATACTCTGCATTACACTGCAATACTCTGCATTACTCTGCATTACTCTGCAATACTCTGCAATACCCTGCAATACCCTGCAATACTCTGCATTACTCTGCAACACTCTGCAACACTCTGCAATACCCTGCAACGCTCTGCAACACCCGCCAATACCCTGCAACACTCTGCAATGCTCTGCAACACCCACCAATACCCTGCAACACTCTGCAATGCTCTGCAACACCCACCAATACCCTGCAACACTCTGCAATGCTCTGCAACACCCGCCAATACCGTGCAACACTCTGCAATGCTCTGCAACACCCTCCAATATCCTGCAATGCTCTGAAACGCCATACTCTGAGATACCCAGCCATACTCTGAGATACCCAGCCATAGTCGGTGATACCCTGCAATACCCAGCCATAGACACCCCCCTCCCCCCATCCCGCCGCCCTCCGGTGCTTCTTCCGACTCGCCAATACGATCAAATCCAGAATCTTTTTTTTTTTCAGGCTTCCCAGCTTAGAGGTGAGATGCGGGGTCTTATTGACCCCATATCTCACTGTAAAGAGGGCCTGTCATGCCATATTCCTATTACAAGGGATGTTTACATTCCTTGTAATAGGAATAAAAGTGATCAAAAAATTTATTTTTGGGGAAAAAAATGTCAAACTAAAATAAATAAAGTAAAATGAACAATAAAATATATATATTTTTTTTAAAGCGCCCCTGTCCCCATGTGCTCGCATGCAGAAGCGAACGCATACGTAAGTCCCGCCCACATATGAAAACGGTGTTCAAACCACACATGTGAGGTATCGCTGCGAACGTTAGAGCAAGAGCAATAATTATAGCCCTAGACCTCCTCTGTAACTCAAAACATATAACCAGTAAAAAAAAAATTATATCGTCGCCTATGGGGATTTTCAAGTAGCGACGTTTGGCGCCATTCCACGAGCGTGTGCAATTTTGAAGAGTGACATGTTAGGTATCGATTTACTCGGTGTAACTTCATCTTTCACATTATGCAAAAATTGGGCTAACTTTACTGTGTTTTTTTTTTTTTTAAGCACAAAACAGTTTTTTTTCCAAAAAAAAAGCATTCGAAAAATTGTTGCGCAAATACCGTGCGAGATAAAAAGTTGCAATGACCACCATTGTATTCTCCAGGGTGTTTGCTAAAAAAACATATATAATGTTTTGGGATTCTATGTAATTTTCTAGCAAATAAATGATGATTTTTACATGTAGGAGAGAAATGTCAGAATTGTCCTGGGTGCTCCAGAATGCCTGATGGCGCTCCCTGCATGTTAGGTCTCTGTATGTGGCCACACTGTGTAAAAGTCTCACACATGTGGTATCACCGTACTCAGGAGTAATAGCAGAATGTGTTTTAGGGTGTAATTTGTGGTATGCATATGCTGTGTGAGAAATAAACTGATAATATGAAAATTTTGTGAAAAAAAAAAAAAAAGTAAAAAAAAATCTTGATTTTGCAAAGAATTGTGGGAAAAAATGACAACTTCAAAAAACTCATCATGCCTCTTACTAAATACCTTGGAATGTCTTCTTTCCAAAAAGGGGTCATTTGGGAGGTAGTTGTACTTTTCTGGCATGTTAGGGTCTCAAGAATTGAAATAGGCCGTCAGTACTTCAGGTGTGATCAATTTTCAGATATTGGCACCATAGCTTGTGGACTCTATAACTTTCACAAAGACCAAATAATATCCACCAATTTTTACTTATTTTTACCAAAGATATGTAGTAGTATACATTTTGGCCAAAATTTATGAAGAAAAAATTACTAATCTGCTAAATTTTATAACAGAAACGAAGAAAAATTCATTTTTTTACAGAATTTTCTGTATTTTTTCTTTTATAGCACAAAAAATAAAAAACCTAGCGGTGATTAAATACCACCAAAAGAAAGCTCTATTTGTGTGAAAAAAAGGACAAAAATTTCATATAGGTCCAGTGTTGCATGACTGAGTAATTGTCATTCAAAATGTGAGAGCACCGAAAGCTGAAAATTGGTCTGGTTATTAAGGGTGTTTAAGTGCCCAGTGGTCAAGTGGTTAAAGGAGTATAATATATATAAACACACACACACAATTTTTTTTTATTTTTGAAGTGGGGAATCTTGGGTGAGTGCCAGGCCAGCACCCTGAGACCAGCTAGGCCAGTACCCAGTACCCTGAGGTCAGTCAGCCAGCACCCTGAGACAAGCCAGCCAGCACCCTGAGACCAGGCAGGCCAGCACCCTGAGACCAGCTATGCCAGTACTGAGTACCCTGAGGCCAGCCAGCCAGCACCTTGAGACCAGCCATCCCTAAGACCAGTCAGCACCCTGAGACCAGCCAGCCCTAAGACCAGCCAGCCAGCACCCTGAGACCAGCCAGGCCAGCACAGAGACCAGCCAGGCCAGCACCCTGAGACCAGTCAGGTTGCTTATTTTACACCATTATTTATTGTTTTTATTATTACAGAAAATTAGCAAATGAAAAAGCAACATTACAGATTTCTTCATGAAGGTACCCAGTAAGAAATCTCATGCTGATTCTGCAAGTTGCTCAACTCAGGCTGAGTTTTTGCTCCAGTGTCTGCTACAGAAACTACACCAGTCAGTGAATCGGTTGTTGACTTTATTACCAATGTGTCTGAAGATACCGCTGTCAATGTCAGTGATATCATTATTCTTTTGGAATGTTAGGACCAAAATCAGTGGATAGAATTTAATAAAAACTACCCTTGGCTGTTTGTAGAAAATGGTCTTTTAGGGTGCAAATTGTGTCGTGGGGTTAAACACCTTGGAGTGTCTGTTTCACAGGGTGTATCCATTTCCAAAGAATGGAGCACTGGTACAATTACTCCATATGGCAAAACAAAAAAAGATATGTTGACCTCACTGCGTAAAAAAATACATTTACATAGGATTTCAGAAGCACATGTAAAGGCAGGAAATATCCAAGCAGTATCCAGAAAGGAGATACTGCAATCCAATATTGCAGGACAGCAGAAGCATAAGTTTGTGTCCACCACTAAAGTCTTTCGCACTGCCTACTTTTGTGCGAAGAAAAATCTCCCTTTCACAGACTTCCCAGATCTTATCAGCTTGCAAGTTGTAAATGGAATTGACTTAGGAAGTATGCTCCATAGTGAGTACAAAGCAGCACAAATAATAGATTGCATTGTTAGTGAAATGAGGAAAAAGCTTTGCAAAGCAGTTGTTGAGCAGACTTTAAAAATTCATGTTTATATTGATGAGTCTACAACAGTTTCTACCCATTCAATGTTAATAGTTTATATTTGTGCCTCTGTTAACGGAAAAGACCCAGTTACTTTCTTTCTCAATTTGCTTGATTTGCCTAAAGCAGATGCACAGTCTATTGAAGCCACTCCTCTAGCTTGCATTTCTAAATTTGGATTCAGTAATGACTTTCTTGCCAAAAACTGGATTGGGGCTTGCAGTGATGGTGCAAGTGTAATGCTTGGAAGAAAGTCAGGTGATCTGGAACGACTCAGTCATAAATATCCACAGCTTGTGAAATGGCACTGCTTGTGTCATAGGCTTGAATTGTGCATTTCAGATACAATTCATTGTATTCCTGGTCTTCATCATCTCACATAATTTTTTGAGAAGTTGTATGCTGTGTATCATCAGTCACCAAAAAAAAAAAAAAAAACTGTCAGAGCTCTCTGAATGTGCTAAAAAATTAGAAGTACAAATTCTTGAAATTGGAAAAGTTTTTTTCAGTTAGATGGGTTGCTTCAAGCCAGAGAGCTATACGAGCAGTTTGGGAGTCATATCCTGCACTACACAGTTATTTCTTGAAAACAAGCTTAAGCTCAGCTCATAACAGTCAACAGAAATCTCTATTTAGTGGCCTTAACAAGGTCTTGACATCAGAAGATTATTTGTTAAACCTTGCAGGGGTTGCGGATGCTGTTCAGGAAATGGGACTGCTATCTGAAGCTCTACAAAGAGATGACATACTTCCACGAGCCTATCAGCTGACTAATCGTTCAATTCGTGCAGTTGAAAAAATGAAAGACATGCCTGGCAAACATCTGGAAGAAGTCATGAAATTGCTGGAGAAAGGGTATTTCAAAGGTGGGACTATAAATTCTAACTATAAAGAGTTCAAAAGCCCAAATTGAAGATAAATCTCCCTCAATTTTACCAATGTTTGGTGGATAATTTGCGCTCCAGACTCTTTGCTTTAACTGCGAGCAACAGACCTGCAGCTTCATCACAGTCAGGTGAATTTAAAAGTCTTGTTTCTGAAATTGACATCCTGAATTCACAAGGCTGGGCAATCAATGTGGACAGTCGTGGTTTGAAAGGTGAAGTGAAGCTGGGGCAGCTGTGCAAAAGATTCCGTCTCAGCTATAATCCATCCATCTGTGAAGGTTTCAGAGACTACATTGATAATGGTGGTGAAGAGATTCCTGAAAAGCTGAAACCAGTGGTGACAGCAGTTAACAGTCTTCCAGTGACATCCGGTGATTGCGAAAGGGGCTTCAGTACAATGAATTTGGTGATGTCACCCATTAGGAGTGGGCTTGGCATTGAACGCCTGTCTTCTCTTTTGTTTATTAGTCTCATTGGCCGTTAAAGCTCGCATTCCTGTGCATTTATGGGATCCTTTACCATATGTCACAAAATGGCTGACCACATATCGCAGCGCAGATGATACTAAATCTCGTAAAGTTGATAATCTTGCACGGCAAGGGTAACGTTATTCCAGTTTGTGGGATATTTTCTAATGGGCTGTGTAACATAGAATTTTCATAATAATTTGAAACAGGGTGTATTTGTGTTAGAAATTCCCTGCAAGGGAAAGATCATCACCCATTGTGGTGATTATTCTGTTAGTTTGACAAGTTAACTTATTTTGATTTTGTAAACTGCCACTTTACAATAAATGTTGCATTGTATTTTCTGTGAAATATATATGCATATGAGCGTATCATTTTTTATTTCTTTTTTGGTGGGGGAGTGGATCTTGGGTGGAAGTTTCCACACTTTTTTCCCCAGGACTTGACCCCTGCCTCCATCCATCACACGATAAGTACCGTTCCACTTTATTTTTGTTTTGGGTCTTAATTTCTGGATTGCATATGGTCCACCAGGGACTGGCTTTTTGCAAGTAAGTCTGTGCCATTGACTTGAGCCATGCAACAGTGAGAGGGAGGTTTCAGGACATGAGTCAATCTCAACCCTCAACACTTTCTATGGCTTTCATGTCATACATATGTTATGAATGTACTCTTTTGCTACATTTAACTCCTCTGGACCACTGTTGACCCACTGTGCTCTCTTTATTACCTCTACATTCCCTAGTTGTTGGATACACCAAGGGACTAATATCCATTTATGATTACCAGTCTGCCTCCCTTTCTTTCCCAAGATGCTGGTCTAACAACCTCAGGGCCATGCTGGGAGCCGGCTGAGCATTCACTAACCAATCCATTCACATGTTGTTTCACTTATCACATTGTTGTTGCCTACCGCTAAGCTTGCCAATGTGCATTTATATTGTTTTGCTTCAGCTATTACAGTCACTGGATGAGGGCATGAGTGGTGGACATTGAGTTTTCAACACTGAATGATTGTCACGTTTGCATGATTAAGGTTTTATGGCTATTGGATATTCCCTACATATATATATATATATATATTTAGCAGCAAGTAAAAGTTTGCTTTCCCTTTCCTTTTACTTTACAGTAAATATGAGCAAAATGTTTGATGTACAATAAGCATTTCATTTTGGAAGTCTGTGTTCTCCAAGTACTCATCTGCTCAGCTGAACTCTAATTTAAGTTCCTTAACCATTTCTGCTTTGTAGGACGCTATCAGTTCCCTGAAATTTATTAAGATAAATTGCTCCAGGATATTAGTTTGCAAGAAGCTCTGAAACAGATTTAGGGTAGCAACATCAGCAGTGTGATGAATGATTCGCTTCTTGGCCATTAACCCATGTATCGCTGAACTATGGCTGCAAATATATATTTTTGACTTGTCTTCAACCAACTGTTTTTTTTTTCCAGACATCTTATGCCTTGTGATAAGTATTTCTAATAAAGAATGACGCTGGAGGCAATTCATTGTTATAGCCTAGAAATGTAGTAAGGATGTTTTCTTAATAGTGAAAATACATGGTGTCTGTACAGATTTGGCTTGTGTCAAGGTTTAATTGAGCTCAACATGTTCCACAAAGATTCTAGGGAAGCAAGCCAATTTAGGGGAATTTTCTTGAGAGTAACTGTAAAAAAAAATGGGGCCCCTTAGTGGTATCATTATGCCCCGGGTCTTGTCTCTGCAAATTACATTTTCTTTGGTAGAAATATTTTATAATTTCTCTTGTATAAGTACGCACAAAAGAGCAAATGTTTTTATGAGCCACACAAAACCTATGGCTAGATACTGAGCACATGCGGGCAAAAAAGATTAAAGCCCAACTCAAGTCCATCTCCATACTATTTTCTCAACTCTTCCCACCCATTTAAAACATTTTATTAAAAATATAAACCTTTCCCTTTTTTGTTTTGTTGCTTCTTTTTTGGACTTTTCTCTGCCCTTACGTCCGCTGCAGAACTATCTAAGGTGTGCTGTTTGGGCTCTCTGCCGATTATGGAGGGACTCCCCTATGGCCTGTGATCCCCTCTATCCTGGATGTGGGCATCAGAGGGGATCCATTGCCTTGATTACTCATCACTTCCCCTTGAGTCTGAACTCGAATCGCCGGCTGATCCTTGTGGACACTTGACACTTGATCAGTATTGAGAAAGGAGCGCGTATGCTCTGTACGAGCTTCACGCATGCCCTGAAACGTGGTGTGGTTCCTCTACACCCCGCTGACATCACACGCCCAGAAGCGTCGCTCCCTGAGCTGATCATCTCCACTCCTCCAGCCATCCAAAAGGATTAGCTGACTCCACTCTCCAGTTCATTGCGGCTCCCACAGCTTGATTTACTGCTCACCCAGGACACGCTATAGACACTGTAGATGATCCAAGGAGACTTGATTTCCCATGAGCACACCATTTCTTACCTTGTAAGTGTTGGATATTTTATACTACTGCATATTAAACATTGCACTCAGAGGCACTTTTCTGTTTCTTTCTAGTTATGTTGGGGGGTTGGCCATGTAGTAGGGAGTTTAATATCAATGTTTATACTGCTTGTGTTCTCATATATATTATTATGCATTTCTGTGCATCGTGGGAATTTTATATATGGTTACCCCTGAGGGACATGACATTGGTCTTCACTTACTGTTTGTTCTTATGCCAATATGGCTGTGTCTGACATTAGATTGGTCTCCTGGAACATACAAGGTCTCAATGACAAATTCAAAAGCTCCCTATTATTCAAATTTCTAGAATCACACAAACCCCACATTCTCTTCCTGGAGGAGATCCATCTCACGGGAAGTCGTATACTGGCATCACCTACTAGCTAACCTTGTTGTGGAATGGCGCTTTCAGGATGTGGTGCCTGGGCTGTTATCCAGAGTGGGAGTTTGTTTAACTGATCCTGACACAATCCTCAGAGAGTTTTTTTGTATTTTTTAGTGAAATTTATCATCGGCCTTAGTGCCTCATGCCTGAATCTATTAGCTCTGCATTGCAACCACTGTCATTACCCACCATGTCCCCTGAGGAGATAGAGACTCTGGATGCTCCAATATCAATCCCGGAAATAGAACTGGCCATAGCCTTGATCCAGCCTTCGAAAACTCCTGGTACAGACGCTCTCCCAGGAGACTGGTAGAAACGGTATGCTGGAAGATTAGCTCCTTACCTTCAGCAACTTTTTTCTCAGTGATTTGAAGATAACTCCTTACCCCCTCTATATATGGTGCCCTACAATGTACTTATTCCCAAACCCGGCAAGGACCAGAAAAATTGCACCTCCTATAGGCCAATTTCCCTATTAAATTATGACTTCATAAATTTGACCAAGGTCCTTGCAACTAGTTTGATCAAAATCCTGCCCGAGTTGGTGGACATCAATTAAATCTGTTTTATGCCAGGAAAATCCACTGACATCAATCTCCGAAGCTCCCCAACCCACATTCGAAATATCACGTAATGGTAGCCTTAGATATAGAAAAAGCATTCGTTATGGTGACTTGGAGCTAGATGGTAACAGTCCTTCACGCTTTTGGATTTGGCCCCTCCTTCCGTAAATGGATAGGTGTACTATATAAATCCCCAGTAGCCCAAATCAAATTAGGTGGTCTGCTTTCTTAACCCTTCCCAGAAAGTGGGGCACTAGACAGGGTTGTCCCCTCTCCCCGTTTCTATCCACTCTAATTATGGAGCCTCTGGCCACAGCTCTCAGGAGATCAGACTCTGTGAAGGGCATAGTGAAGGTAGGCAGTATAGTTGAAAAACTTTCCTCTATATGCTGATGATCTAATGCTATATCTCAGTGATCCGGGACCTTCACTCCGAGCAGCTTTGAACATTATTTCTATATTCTCCAGTCTGTCTGGGCTAAGGGTGAACTGGGATAAATCCCAAGCTCTGCCTGTTGACTCCCAAACCAAAGTACAGGCAGACCCCTCATTACCCTTGACATGGGCCACCTCTATCCGCTATCTGGGTATTGATATTACCCCTAGGGTCTCCGATTTTGCCAAATTGAACCTCTACGCTCTACTCTCCCAGCTCAAACTAAAACTACGAGCCTAGGATAATTTGCCATTATCCCTCAGAGGCAGGATAAACCTAATCAGAATGAAATTTCTACCAGTATTCTTATATGCACTAAGACACTCCCCAATTTGGATCCCTAAAGTTTTTTTCCAACAATTTCTTACTATCCCTGATCCAGAGTTTTGGGCAGCCAGGGGAGTCAAGAAACTAGAACATATTTGTATCAATGGGTCCCTTTTATCCTTTCATTCTCAAGGAAAAATTTGAGTTTACCAATCACCAATTCTTCAGATACCTTCAACTCCACCATGCCTACACCACAAAATGTGGTTCTCTCCCAGTACTTCTCATACAGTTCAACCTTGAATCTATGTTTTGGAATAAGCAACTGGTTAAACCCATATCTAACATCCATAAAACACTTTTACCTTCAGTCCATTTTGATATGGAGTTATTGTTCGTCAAATGGCAAAGTGTAATTCCAGACCTGGATTCAGAGGATTGGGAAGCCGTTTGGGAATACCATTTCTACAACTGATGTCCGCAAGGAATCGTTTAATCCAATTTAAACTGATTTATCGGGTTTATATGCCACCTAAAAAATTCTCCAAAATCTACTCAAATTCCTCCTCAAACTGCTGGAAATGTGGAAGTGGAGATGCTGATTTTAACAATATAATTTGGTCTTGCTCTGAGGTTCAGGCCCTTTGGGTGGAGGTCACAGGCTTCATCACTACTTTAACTTCGATTCACATCCCCTTAAGTGTATTGGTTTGCTTGCTGGGCTCCCTAGCCCTCCATCGAGCAACCAGAACCTTATTTGGACTTCTGCTGTTTTATGTTAGAAAGGCGCTGCTTCTAAAATGGAAACAACCAGAGCTCTCTAAATATGTGGAAATCGTTAGTCAACTCTGCAGTCCCGCTCTACAAAGCCGCTTATCTAGCTAGGTGCTGCCCAGTCAAATTTGATAAAATCTACCACATTTGGTTAGAGTCGGATACAACTAATGCCACACAATAATGTCCAGATTCCCTTGTTAAACAACATTATCAGGCCAATATATAGACAGTGAGGCTATGCCACTGTTGCCCTTCTGAATCCGTTTTGTAAAACTCATCTTCTCCCACGGTGGAACTTCTGAAGATGGTTGTTTAAGTTTAATTTAACCCATATCCTTGCCCTATCCTACCTGTTGTGGTCACAAGCAGTCTAGGTTTGTTGTTTTTATTTAGCCAAATGTATTTACTAGGGATGGGCCGAAGGGACCCCTGTTCGGTTTGCACCAGAACTTTCGAACACCATGAAAGTTTGGACCCAAATAATAAACCCCATTAAATTCAATGGGACCCGAACATCAAAGAATCAAAAGTGCCCATTTTAAAGGCTTATATGCAAGTAATTGGGCATACAATGGTTATAGGGGTCCGGGTCCTGACCTGGGGGATATGTATCAATAAAAACATCATTTTTAAATGAGCAGTGATTTTTTTATTTTTAAAGAAAAAGCATAAAAATTTAAAATTCTTTCCAAAATAGTTCCAATATAGTGCCTGGGGATCCCCTTAGTCTACCTAGTGGCAGATCTGTACCATGTCTAGAATCTGCTGCAGCAATTAATGCATTTATAAAGCCCAAAAAAATGAAATTTTTGCCTGTGAGCTGCCCTTATTTTGCTCAGCAACAGCTAGGGAACCAGTGTGTATGATGAGGCCACAATGTAGTACACTGGGAACAAGATTAGAGACTTTTTGGATACATTCTGGTATCACTTTGACTTTGGATAGAAGTAACGGCTGCGTAAAAATTGGTCTTTGGGTGTCGGTGGCACCTTCCCACCGTAACCCGTAAATGGTTTCAAAATTGCAGAAATGCACTCAGAAGTAAATGGCATTACATTTGCAGTAACGCACACAGAAGTCAATGGCGTTAAACTTGCAGTAATGCACACAGAAGTATATGGTGTTAAACTTGCAGTAACACACAAAATGATATGGCGTTAAACTGGCAGTAACGCATGCAACCTATATGGCGTTAAACTGGCAGTAACACACATAGAACTATATGGCATTAAACTGCCAGTAATGCACAAAACTATATGGTGCTAAATTTGCAGTAACACACACACAAGTAAAGTGTGTTAAATTAGCAGTAACGCACACAGAAGTAAATGGCGTTAAACTGGCAGTAATGCAATCAAATAGACGGTGTTCAACCGTCACTACTATGACTCTATCTGAACTGTCCCTACTCTAGCTATACTCTAAAGTCAACATTACTGACACGGTATCACTACACTACACTTAAACTATATGAGCGTTTCCTACTCTAGCTGCACACTATGCAAAGCTGAATGATGGTCCTCCTCACTCAAAATAGCACACTATAGCACACTAATTAACTAATAGCACAGAGCCCTGTTCTATCTCTCTCCACGCGGAAATCCCACTGAAAATGGCTGTAATTGAAAGAATACCGTATTTATCGGCGTATAACACACCATTTTTCCCCTTAAAATCAGGGGTAAATCGTGGGAGCGTGTTATACGCTGATCCCCGCCGATCCCCCACTGATTGTGAGCGGAGGAGCGAGCACCGCTGATATCTATACATAGCCGAGTGTACTCGGCTATTCTCATCTATTTCCGCTCAGTCACACACAGTCCCACCCTATGATGGACATAACACAGGGACTGGGCATGACTGTCTGAGCCTAGCCGAGTACACTCGGCTATGTATGTATATGGGCAGCGCTTGGCTCCGCTCATAGTCACACCCAGTCCCTGTGTTATGTCCATCATAGGGCGGGACTGGGCATGAATGAGCAGAACTAGCCAAGGATAGCCGAGAAGAGCCGAGGTACACAGGACCAGCTCTGTGTATCTCAGCCGCGCCATTTTCAAACAGCAGTGACACGAATATGTCACTGCAGTTTAACTGCAGCCTGGGCAAGGCTGCAAATGACACTGAGGAGGCTGCAGATGGATGCTGCAAGGCTGCAAATTACACTGAGAAGGCTACAAGGCTGCAAATGACACTGACAAGGATGCAAGGCTGAAAATTACACTGACAAGGATGCAAGGCTGCAAATGACACTGAGAAGGCTACAAATCTGCAAATGACACTGAGAAGGCTGCAAATTACACTGACAAGCATGCAGATGGACGCTATGCAAGGCTGCAGATGGACACTGATAAGGCTGCATTTATGGGCATTTAAATGTAAGTTTTTTTCCATAAAACGTTTTTTTTTTAATTTCCTCCTAAACTTGGGGTGCGTGTTATACGCCAATAAATACGGTACTTTTATACTGTGGGGTGGGAATGAGCCATGATTGATAGTATCCAATCATGACTCTGACAGCGCACTGTGCCCTGATTGGCTGAAGCTTTCACTGCTTCAGCCAATCAGGGCTTGCAATGCACTGTACAGTATTTACTGATAATGTATAAGTTCGAGCCGGCGTATGCCCAGAGGCTCTATAATGTAACTCTCTTTTTCATCAAAATTCAATAAAAAGTATTTAAAAAAAAAGAAAAACCTTGAGAAGACTGTTATTACTCATCTAAGTTTGTCGCCCGTATCCCTCATCGGCACCCCTTCTGGGTGTGCAGTAATGTAATCATGCTGTGCAGTTTGGGACCAATAGGAAGTGGAAGGTCACTCAGGCAGTGATGTAGAAAACTGAAGAAGGACTCTTCCAGTCTTTTGTGAGACAGCACCTGGGATCTGGTGTGTCATGTGACAGAAGTAAGGGGAAATTATTCACCAGCAGCTACAAGTACCTGTGATTTTAAAAAATAGGTACTTACCAGCCCATGGATTCCAGCGCTGTCTTCAACACAGCCAATTCTTTCCAGGGTCCCTGTTGCTCTGCACTTCAAAATTGGAAAGGAGCAGCTGGTGGACTTTAACGGTACCAGAAGAGGGGAATGAAAATCCAATTTATAAAATATTGTCTTTATTACAAAGGTTTAAATTGTTTAACATACTTTTTCTAAAAGAAAACCATTAACTCAATACATATAAAACATATCAATTATTACACTTATGTAGCTCTATTACTGCTGTGTCAAGAGGTTGACATGTTTCTCAATCATAGCTTCCTCAGGACCTCAATATCTTGACCACAGATAGAAATGGCCTATAAAAAAATAAAGGCATAACTGTTAAGCATATTGTATCAGAATATAAGCATAATGCATATATCAACCTACTTTTGGGGTTCCCATGGAAAAAACAAACAAACATATTGTTCATATGTATAAAGAGACCCACTTACATGTGCCCTGGTATGAGCTAGTAAAGCAACATTCAGATGTGCAGCTGCTGATATTTACCTAGATAATATTCCACATATTCACTGGGGATGTTATTGATATGCAAATTTGGAGACTTCCACATAGAAGTGCAATTAAAGAATAATACCTAAAGATGATTATGCAATAACATAGATATAACACAATATCCATTAGTTTATCCATCTATTATATGTATTCCCATATAGAGCCTTATATATGTAGCACTAACCCCCGAAGGAGCTGCTGGTTTGATTGGGCTTACCGTTACCTTTTTCTCCTCGATTTGTGCCTAGGGGTTTCCCGTGGTAGCCCAGTAACTCTAGAGACTGATGACAGATCTGCACAAAGGGATTTTTATTACAAATAAACTTAGACAATGAACAGTCTCTGAAAATAGGATCAGAGGGTTAGGAAGGAAGTTCAGGTACTCTTATGCCCCATACACACTATCAGTATTTCTGCTGAGTTTTTCCTTCAGATTTACCAAAACCATATAATACAAGGTCAAACCTTAGAAGTTTCAATGTGTATGCAATCAGGCAGGACCTTGCACTACATGGTTTTGGTAAACCTGAAAGAAAAACTCAGCAGAAAAACTGATAGTATGTATGGGGCTTTAGTGTCAAAGTCAATGATGAAGGACTTTGTTACTTTGACTAAATCCAGATTTAGAACAATTGTACCCGAACCAAACTGCAGTTCAGATGTTACCTTAACTTTCAAAAACACAGCGCGTGCTCTTCAGGAGCTGGCACTACATATAAAAAAGACATATAGGAATAAAACACTTACCAGCAAACATATGCCAGTGATCATACAACAGCCTCTATATCCAAACAGCCACACTTCCATAAAAGCTTGTTCCTTACCAGCCAGATATCTACAGCTAATATATCATGAAAACTGTCATATAACACAGAAAGGCAAGTCCAAACAGTTCAATATAGCAGTTCTCTCCTATAAGGACTGACCTATACAGGCACCAATCGGCACATATCAGTGTCCACCATTGCCCTTCTCCACATTCAAACTGCAATTTATTTATTTATTTAATTTTTTTTAGAAATATTTTTTATTGAAAGGCTTGCATGGTACAAAAAAGAAACTGACAGTCGGACAACAATCACAGATAATCCCGTAACAATTTATAGTCTCCAACAGAGCAGTAGGAATATATAAAGCAACCCTCTGAGAATCAGAGGGCTAACAAGCCCCACCTTTTACATTTATATATGCAGTTGTAAAAATGAAAATCAAAAAACAAGTAAGTAACGGTGATGTCTTTACACCGTATATGGACAAAAACAGAGAGATTATACAACAACTTAAACAATTTTCCTGATGTCAGTCCATGGAGACCACTGTGTACAGAAGCGCAAGTATTTTCCTTCCATATAGGCCAGTATCTGCTCGTATTTAAATATCTCATCAACTCTTCTGACTAATTCTCCCAGATTGGGGGGACAAGGGGATTTCCAGTATTTAGCTACCAAGAGCTTAGCCATGGATAATATCTGGACAACTATCATTCTAAAGGGTAGCGGGTATTGGTCTATGTCCAAACTCAGTATTGCCAGTGCAGGTGAACCTGACCTAAGAATGCCAGTAACCTTCGAGATCAAGGAGAATACCCCCCGCCAAAAACTCCTGAGGTGGGGGCATTCCCAAAGCATATGAAGTAGTGTACCAACTCTTCCACAACCTCTCCAACAAGTATTAGAACTACCCTGGACAAATTTTGCTGTGATGAAGGGGGTGTAGTACCATCTAAGTAATATTTTTTGGGAAACTTCCCAATGCGTTACTGATCCGATGTATCTGCCGTTGCTTCTGATGGCCTTTCCCCATTGGTCATCTGTAAACTGCACAGAGAGTTCATTTTCCCACCTATGCAAGGGGGAAGTTTTCTTAAATAGGTTCTTGCTTTGTAGTAAGTTATAAAATAGCGAGATTCCCCCTTTGACTTTCGATACATCGGACCAGAACGCCCAAGCTTGGTGAGGGATTGCTACGGAGGTACCCTGGTGTTGAGATAAGAAAGATCCAATTCTTAGATATGTAAAGTATTCCGACCTGGAAATGCCAAATTTATACACTATTGACTCAAAGGGAATAATCCTTCCATTCTCCAATATTCCTGAGACCGTTAAAATACCTTTTTCTACCCAAGGCCCCAAATCCAGGTCTTGGACACAAGTGCCTATGGATGCAAGTGGAGTAGATATGTCAATAAAGTGGTGCGACAACCCTACATTGTTTAGAAAATATCTCCAGGTATCTACTACGAGTTGTATTATAGGAAAATCTGATTTAAAGGTCCACTTGGCAAAAGACGATGCTAATAAAGTGGAATATGGCGTACCAGGCAGAAGCCAAGAGCCCTCGATCAAAGCCCACTGCTTCTCCACTGGAGGACATATCCAGTATTTCATTTGGTCTAACAAACTCGCCACATAGTAGTCTTTTAGAATAGGAAGAGCCATACCACCTATGTCTTTCTTTCTAAATAAATAAGAATGGGACCATCTGGGCTTTTTATCCCCCCACACAAATTTATATAACTGCGCTTGGGCTGATTTAAAGAATGACATAGGGATAAAAATTGGTAAGGCCCTAAAGTGATATAACAACTTTGGAAGGATTAGCATTTTGTAGGCTGCCAGTCTTCCCATCCAAGACAAGTAAAACTTCGACATCCTATTAAGTTCCTGTTGTATTGAGGAGAGAAGGGGCAAAAAGTTGATTTTGAAAATATTAGAGCTCGGTGATACTAAATAAATTCCTAGATATTGGATGGGGTTGTCAGACCATGGATATGGGAATCAGGAGGCTAAGAGCGACCTGATGTTAACCTTAATATTAATTGCTAATATATTAGATTTGGAGGAATTCACCTTGTAGTATGAAATTTTATTAAATTCTCTAAGGGTATCATGTACTGCTTGTAAAGAGGAGGCAGGGTGTTAAAAAGTTAAAATTACGTTGTCTGCAAATAATGTAATAGAATGGGTATGTTTTTGGGTGTCGAGATGCCAGAAATATGAGGATGGGTGCGGATCGTTTCTGCTAGAGGCTCCATAAGAAGGGCAAAAATCAGGGGTGACAACGGACACCCCTGACGAGTGCCTTTAGTGATGCGAAAGGAATCAGAAAACATACCGTCAGTATAAACCATAGCCGAGGGGTTAGAATATAAAGCTGAAATGGCTGAATTAATAGTCCCCAGAATACCAAATTTGGCAAGCACCTGACTCAAGTATCCCCAATGGACCCTATCGAAAGCCTTCTCTGCATCTAATGTGAGAAGCAGAGAAGGCTCACCAGAGGCCTCTGCCGCATGAATTAGATTTAGAATCCTCCTGGTTGCGTCTGGCGCCTGGCGCCCCGGTATAAAGCCCACCTGATCATTTCTGATCAGTGAAGACATAACTTTTGACAGTCTGTTAGCCAGAATTTTTGCAAAGACCTTCAGGTCTACGTTCAATAAAGAAATAGGCCTGAAGTTCTGTGGTTTGTCTAGCGGTTTGCCAGGTTTTGGTAGCGTCACAATTGTGGCGGATAGCATTTCTAATGGGAAGGAGGAGTCCGCTGTGGCCTTGTTAAAGGTTGCAAGAAGGTACTGACCTAGAATTGGGTAAAATGCCCGGTAGTATTCAACCGAGAAACCGTCAGGACCAGGGGATTTGTTTAACGGCATGGCCAATATTGTTTTAGACAGTTTTCATAAGGAAATAGGGTAATTTAAGGTGTCTAGTTGGACTTGGGAGATCCTGGGGAGGGAAATCCTTTCCAAGAATTCACGAATCGCATCTGGGGATGGTTGTGGGATGGCCGAGTCCTCTTTTAAATTGTAAAGGGCACTATAGTAAACCCTGAAGGCATTGGCGATATCCCTTGGGTTGGATAATTTAGAGCCAGTAATTGGATGGTAAATAAAGGGGATTTTTTGTTGGATCGATCTATCCTTTATTTGTCTAGCTAAAAGTTTCCCTGCACGATTCCCTTGTTGATAGAATCCAGCTTTCCACTTTTTAAGTGATCGATCTTGTTGTGAGATCAGTAGTAATCGAAGTTCGTGACGTAGGCTGTCAAGCTTGGAACTCGTGCTGGGATTGGGTGTTGTTTTATTCACTGAGTCTAACTGTTCTATTTGGGAAATAAGGGTTTGTACCTTCAAATTAGACTGTTTTCTGGCAGTACTACTCATTTTTATAAGGATACTCCGCACAAAAGCTTTGTGAGAGTTCCAAAGGGTGAAGGGGTCCGACACAGACTGGGCATTAATCTCAAAAAAGCTTTTCAATTCAGTTGCGATTTCCTTATTAAATTTCGGATTTGAGAAAAGAAAGGTGTCGTTTTTCCATCTGTTGGCCCTGGTTTCTGTGCGCCACCCCTCCACCACGATGGAAATTGGCGCATGGTCTGACCATGTGATGTTGTGGATAGATGATAGACTGATTTTTTGAAGCAGGAATTTATCAATTAAAAAAACATTGATTCTCGAGTAAGATTTGTGTACGCTCGAGTAGTAAGAATAGTCGCGTTCTGTGGAGTGTTGACACCTCCATACGTCAAACAGATTTTCGGAGGTCATGAAGCGCGCAAGGGTGATCCTGTCTCTGGCTGTAGAAGGACTCAGAGATACATCTAAGGATTGATTGGGTATAGCGTTAAAATCACCGCACAATACCAGGTACCCCTTGCGCATTGCACTGACCCTCTTCCCAACCTTATGTAAAAAATAAAGTTGCTTGGTATTAGGCAAGTAAACATTGACAAACGTGTAGACTGTGTTATTGATTTTCCCTACCAGAATAATATACCTTCCTGCCTGGTCATTTTCAATATGAATACATTTAAAGGAAATCGAATTTCTGAACAAGATAGCCACTCCTCTATGCTTCTTCTGTGCGTTTGAATAGTAAACTGTAGGGAAATGGCTATTTTGTAGTTGAGGATGTTTAGAATCGCGAAAATGCGTTTCTTGTAGGCACAAGATATCACTTTGCAATTTCTGCGTTTCCTTCCAAAGTAGACCGCGTTTATGCGGACTGTTCAGCCCTCTAACATTAAATGAAGTAACTTTAAAACCCATCGTACCAGTCACCAGGATAGAGTTCTGTCCAGTAGATCGGAGTTGAATCCAATATTACAGAAACCAGTCTACTTTAAACCGCTGCAGATATGGACAGGAAAATACAGATGAAGCAACAAACAAAAACAAAACAAAAAATCTAAAATATAACTAACAGGCTAGTCTGGTCTCCAATTGTTATGATGGATATACCTGTATGAGTAGTCTGACCGCCCACTATCAAGACTCTTCGTAGCAGTGGTCAACACTCTGTGCACGTGGGATTGTGCAAAAAAAAAGAGAGCAAAAAACAGGAAACAATACAAAAAAAAAATAGTAAAAACAGACGATTCAAAAGAATCTGTAGGGAAAGTAACCCTTAAACAATGGAGGGCTTAAAGAGAGCAGTGTAAGTTCCACCGTGTCCCGGAGCTCTATGTTCGAGCAATGTAATGATTACCTGGGCAGTCATTCTGAAATGGGCCTCGGCCAGGCGGGGGATCGCGGACGCGGAGATGAATCCGAAGAATGAGCAGTTTCTTCCCCGGCTAAAATTCTCCAATCACGCAGAAGTCGGATGCCTTCCTCCACTGTTTTGATGGCAATTGTTCTCCCCTCCTTGGAGATCAGAAGTTTGGCCGGGTACGCCCATTTGTAGGGAATACGATGGTTCCGCAAGGGTTTCGTGATAGTTGCCATGCTCCGTCTCCTTTGCATCGTGAATGCTGATAAATCTGGGAAAAAGGACAAGCCATGTGCCGACTCAGGTAAGTTTTCAGAATTTCTCATCTGTAAAAGGAACTTTTCTTTGGTTTGAAAAAAGTGAATTTGTACTATAGTGTCTCTCGGCAGATGGTCTGGGATGTGCCTGGGCTTAGGAAGTCTATGGATCCGATCGATAGGAAGATCGTTGATAGAAGCATCAGGCAAAGCATCTTGCAGGATTTTTTGAAAGTGAGCTTGTAGATCTGGTGGCTTGACCGACTCCGGTATCCCTCGGATCTTTATATTATTTCTCCTTGAGCGGTCCTCGAGGTCAGCCAATTTTTCCTTCATTAAAGATACCTCATCATCTCTTTCATTATGCGCATCAATGACCTCATTAATGGTTCCTGCAAACTCACTCATCTTGTGTTCTATATGAGAAACTCTGTCCCTCACCGCTTTGACCTCTTCTTTAAAGTTGTTTGCAAGAGACATTATATCAGCATTCAGCGTGCTGCGGAGAGACACGAGCATGTCTTTTAAAGTAGTGTCTATTACTGGCTGATTGCTAGTGGGGAATTCCAGTATGGAGTCCTGGAGCTCTCTGGTATCATTCAGAGAAGCGGTGCTGAGATCCGCCTCCTCTCTCCCTTGCAAATGTGGCTGCTTAGCTTTCACTGGGCTGGAGGTGGAGGACGCTGAGGGGGAAATAAGCTTGTTCCCTGGAGAGGATCCTGACCGAGGAAGCGTGTGGTCAGTGCTAGGGGAATGTTCCTCTGCATGCCTGCTAAGTTCCCTGTCATGTCTCTTACCAGCGCCATCTTGGGCCTGTGTGTTGCGAGGATGGTGGTAGAAATCCGTCATCCTACTCAGCCGTTTAGCTTCCTTTCTGCAGCGGGACATGTTCCCCACTTCTGCCCGGCCTCGTTGAGGGAAAAACCGCTGTGTTCTGCCGCCCAGGTATGCGGTAATAAGCTCCGGTAGCGTGCGGTGGATGGAGCTCCCTTACAACGCGGCCATACTCCTCGGCTGCCGGCCACGCCCCCCCAAACTGCAATTGAAAGTCAGCTTGGCACCGAACCAGCGTCATTATCACTAATTAGATATCATGTGTGTCCATTCCAGTCCTTTCTGAGTCACAAACACAGTGCCAATAATCATGTGGGAATAAAGGGGTGTGACTCTTCCTATTATGGAGGTCCCACCTCTCTCCTAATCCTTTTCTCTCATGGCCCAATGGCTCCAGCCACAACACCCAGCTGGTATCATGCTGGTATCATGCTTTTTCCATCCATTACGTGTTGTAAACAACAAAATAAAAGTGCACACATGTGCAGTACACTTAGTTCCCTGCAGCCAACATCGTGGGCGTTCTTGTCCCAGCTGACCTTCTAACACAGTCACAATGGACAGTGACTGTGACAGTGACAGTGTGACAGTGACCCACGGGACTGGACAAACATATTCCACCCAGAAACATAGCTCCCATATTTAAACACACATCAAAACATAATAATGGACACCGAAAGGCATCTAGATACAGCTCAATATCACCAGTCATATCTAGACTCATCTATGGCAATGGCATAACACATGTCAGTGGGAATTCCCCCATTTCCTACCACCTCAACTCTGCCACCTTGGCAGGGCAGGGGGCCAATCAATAGCCGCCATGCCCCCCAGATATAGGGGGTCCCTTACTTGTAAAAATACACATCCACCAAGCTTATATCCAAAGGCTCTCTAATATGGCATGATTATCTAAAAAATCTTCATAATCCATGGGAGCAGGTCAGTGACAAAAGCATTATGCTACTATCCGACACCAGTATATATTTGGCTTTGTATATATAAACTCTTCAATATAATTATCATTACACAGTTAGTTGACTAAGGTTGAATAAGCTGACTTAAAAACATACAACATGACAACCAATCTTCTCAAACTGGGAAGATGGACGGACAGGGTTTTTTTTCAGCAGGAACGCGGGGGAATGCAGTTCCGGTACATTCAGCATTGAATGCATGTAATGGCAAGGATTTCTGGGGTATGCTGGAGGGTCTATTGATGCTGGCTGCTGGTAGATCTATTTTTGTGCGGAGGTCTATTGTTGCTATTGGGGGGGGGTCTTATGTTTCTGGGGGGGGGGGCAATTGTTTCTGGGTTGAATCTACTGTTATGGGACAGTTCTACTTGCTGGCTCCTAGAGGGTCTATTGATGCAGTCTGCTGGGACATCTATTGTTGCTGGGGCAGTATTTTTTGTGGGGGGTCATGTATTGTTGTGTGAGGGATCATGCATTGTTGTGTGAGGTCTATCATTGCTGGGGGGGGGGGGGGGGGTCTACTGTTGCTGGGATGGGTCTATTGTTGCTCACTGCAGGGGATCTATTTTACTGTCTTTCTTGGTATCATTAACAGATTCCCTGCAAATGACTTAGTAGCAAGAATGATACTGGGTTCTGTATTCTCTAAAAGGGGCCATACTGGGAGGTTGGTAGGAGGTGGAACCAAGGAATGGTGCTCAGAGGCAGGTAAGGAGCAGAAACAAAGGGTGAAGGTTGGAGTTCCTGCACCTATTCTCTGAGAAAAAAAGCCCTGTGGACGGATATGGGAAAATATAGATAAATGTGTAGAAAAACCACAGAGAGAAACAGGGAATGGAAATATCCCTAATAAAAGAGTTTATAATACGACCTAGAGCTCTCAGCCTAGAAAGGGCTTATAACTCAAAGCCTCATTCAAGTTTGGTGGGATGGTTAATTTTTTTTTTGAAAATCCAGCTTGCCTTGTGCTGAAGCAGCCTTTTATCAAAATTTTGTCTCATGTTCTTTTCCAAAAATTTCAAAATGTCTTGCCAACATAGAATGCCCCACATCTACAAAATGCAATGTATATGATGCCTTTAGTTTGGAAGACTACATAATTGTCAATGTTATGTGTGCTTCCATCCAGCAAGACAAACAATGCTCCTCCCAGAATCCATTTACAGTACTCACATGTACCACATTTGTACATTCCTTTTCTAGGTTCAGTTATTATTGGGTGCTCTTGGAAGTGGCTATGAACAAGTCAATCTCTTGATCCAGGGGCATTTTACCGATATCGGTGGATCGGTGTGTCAGACTGACACACCGCTCTACCGATCGCCGCGATGTACACCCCCACAGGCGTGCTGCTTCTGTTATCCTGAAGGACATCATATGACTCCCAGTCTGGATAACAGAACTACTTCCCAGACATCAATCTGCTATTGACCGGGTGGGAAGTGGTTAAAAAATGTGGTAAAAGTCACATTTTCCAAAAGCATTTATACCTGTTCATGGGTTTGGTGTCATTGTCTTCTATTGGCCAGAATATACATTTATTTTAGCCATTAGAATACATTACTGTATAAATGTGCCTAAACGGATCTAGCAGTATTGTGCGCTTAAGCTTAAGATTTACATTTGCACATTTTTTCTGCCCAGATGCTTCTCCTGAACATGCCGGTAAAGTTTTTTTTTTTTTCCCCAGCCTCTTCTATCTTCTAAAACGTATGTAAATGTCTATGTGTGCATGGGCACAAAGGGGTTGATTTACTAAAAGCAAATAGACTGTGCACTTTACAAGTGTAGTTGCACTCTGCTTAGTAAATGTGGTTTCACTTTGTAAAAAATACCTAATCAGGTGCAAGAAAATGAAAAAAAAAAAATTTTGCTTGCAAATGATTGAATGATGGAAGTCAGCAGAGTTTTGCCACATTTTCCAACCTCTGGGGAAAGTAAGTGCAACTGCATTTGCAAAGTGCACCGACTGTTTGCCTTTAGTAAATCAGCCCCATAGGTGCAACATGCAAATACAAGCTGAAAAAATAAAATCCAAAAGCCTGTGAAAGCAATATTTTTGCCTGCCCAGTGTGCACAAGGCCTTAAAGTTTGCACAATAAACTTGTGATTTTATTCATTTTAATGCTTGTATGCTTGTAATCAGGATGAGTCGAGCCTCTTACCTATGGGTATCGAGTACATTGTGCCCCTACTCATTCACCAAAAAAAGTGTCAAAATGTTAAAATTTAGATTAGATAATTTGGGACAAGTCCTTTACTAAAAAAAAAAATTGTCCTGCAATGTCCATTCATCTTCGATCACAGCGTCCGACAACCCGATAAAAAAAACACAAAAAAATGAAAAAAAAACTCTGCCTCCATGCAATCACAGCTGTTAAATAGCTGAGGGCGGGGCCACCCAGTGATATAAACCAGTTACCGCCAGGTACGGTTCAGGAGGGGGAGGGCGCTCTCTCACCCTCGCTTTTCCTGTGGCCTGCCAGGTTGCCTGCTCAGATAAGGGTCTGGCATTGATTTTGGGGGGACCCCTAAGCCATTTTTTTTTACATTTTGACATAGGGTTCCCCTTAATATATATATACTAGACCTGAAGGGCCTGGTAATGGACTGGGAGGGAACCCATGCTGCCATTTTTTCAATGATTTTTATCTATATTGCCGGGATCCGACAATTCATTACAGCCACAAGTAGTTTTAAATGACATTTTTTCCTTTAGATGAACCTCTGCCCCAGTCTCAAGTCTTTTGCAAACTCTAACAGGTTTTCTTCTAAGATTGCCCTGTATTTGGCTCCATCCATCTTCTCATCAACTCTGACCAGCTTACCTGTTCCTGCTGAAGAAAAGCATCCCCACAACATGCTGCTGCCTTTACCCTGTTTACAGTGGGGATGGTGTGTTCAGGGTGATGTGCAGTGTTAGTTTTCTGCCACACATAGCGTTTTGCTTTAGTCCAAAAAGTTCAATTTTGGTCTCATCTGACCAGAGCATCTTCTTCCACATGTTTGCTGTGTCCTCTACATGGCTTCTCGCAAACTGCAAAAGGGACTTCTTATGGCTTTCTTTCAACAATGGCTTTCTTCTTGCCACTCTTCCATAAAGGCCAGATTGGTGGCGTGCACGATTAATAGTTGTCCTGTGGACAGATTCTCCCACCTGAGCTGTGGATCTAAGCAGCTCCTCCAGAGTTTCCATGGGCCTCTTGGCTGCTTCTCTGATTGATGTTCTCCTTGCCCGGCCTGTCAGTTTAGGTGGACGTCCATGTCTTGGTAGGTTTGCAGTTGTGCCATACACTTTCCATTTTCGGATGATGGATTAAACAGTACTCCATGAGATGTTAAAAGCTTGGGATATACTTGTATAACCTAACTCTGCTTTAAACTTCTCCTCAACTTTATCCCCGAACTGTCTGTGTGTTCCTTGGCCTTCATGATGGTTTTTGTTCACAAAGGTTCTCTAACAAACCCCATAGGGCTCCACAGAACAGATGTATTTAAATTACACACAGGTGGACTTTTTTTACAAATTAGGTGATTTCTGAAGGCAATTGGTTCCACTAGATTTTAGTTAGAGGTATCAGAGTAAAGGGGGCTGAATACAAATGCACACCACTTGTAAGAAATGTATTTGTAAAAAAAAAATGTAAACCATTTATAATTTTCCTTCTACTTTACAATTATGTACCACTTTGTGTTGGTCTAGCACATAAAATCCCAATAAGATACATTTACGTAACATGACAGAATGTGGAAAATTTCAAGGGGTGTGAATACTTTTTCAAGGCACTGTAGACCCTGAACTGTGATCTACTCTTCATGGTTACTTCCAGGCTCACACATCTTCCAAAACAATAAAAAAGAAATCACAAGTTAACTAAGGCTGTTAGTTTAAAATAGTTTAGTTTAAGCAGCTCTGTGATAAATCTGATGCCGTTAAAAGGATGATGTTTTAACACTGCTGTATTTAGAATGACAAACTGCTCCTGCACTAAAGAACAATACAGCTGAATTCACTTCTTCTGAAACATCTGTGCCAGCGTGGAGCCATGCCAAGACACAGGAACGCCGTCACAATGTCTCCTTGTGGAGGGCACAGCGTTTGTTTTCCGTGCTCAATAGGAGCAGATCAGCCAAGGTGAATGCACAATTAAACATAGGAAGAAAGATTATCGGTAAAAAAATACTCTCTTTAAGCACCAAGACTTTGGTTGCTTTAAAAAAAATGGCCTTTCTACTGAGCGATAATACTTTTAGGTGCATCACAGTACAACGAAGAGTACATCAAAAGAGTTGGTGTGAAATTTCTGCTCTCTTTCATACACAGCTTCTGCCTCAGTGATTTAAGAAAGTAGCTTGTAAGTTTTGTAATTGACAAAATAAGTGAACTCTAATAGAAGAGGGGACAGGGATAACATGGAAGGAGGTAGAAACTATGGTTGAGAACACTTGGATAAAAGATGTAAAGCTTTTCTTTAGTCAAACAGCTTCTTTAAACAGTGGGTCTATTTCTACTACTTATGCCTCAATTTTGGAAGTGCAAGCACCTAACCCTCTTCTATATGCTGCAAAGTGAGAGAAAGACATGCTTAGTAAGGGGGCTTTTAAACTAGGCAACGGGGGGAAGGTCCAAAGGTAGAGATTGTCAGCGCGGAACATATTCCAGAGGGTAGTATTGGAGGTAGTATTGGAGAGCACATAAACCCAAGGTAAGTATAGTAACAAGTCCTATTTGCAATCTTGGAACACCCAATAAGAGGACAGTATGCGACCGGTCTAAACTATGTGGCATTTTCACAAATGCCAGGAGCCTAGCGGAAAAGATGGGGGAACTAGAGATACTGTTGTATGAGAAGGAATTTCAAGTTTGGGGGAATTTCTGAGACTAGGAACAACAGCTCTTATGATTGGCTGGCAACCATTCAAGGCTATTCCCTTTATCGCAGAGATGGGGGGAAGGGGTATGCCTGTTTATCAAGAATAATGCACAAGGGAATGTGAGAGATGACATCACTAAGGTAGCTAGGGAGGAGGTGGAATCCTTATGGGTAGTAGAGATTCAAAGGGATGAAACTAAGGGCAAAATAATATTGGGAGTATGCTATAGGCCCCCTAACCTGAGGGAGAAGGGGGAGACAGACATCCTATCACAATTTGGATTAGCAGCAAGGATGGGAAGTGTTCTCATAATGGGGGATATTAATTATCCAGACATAGACTAGACGGAAGGAACCACACATTCGTCTAAGGCTCGCCAGTTCTTAAATGTCTTGCAGAACAATTTAATGGGTCAGATGTTAAACAACGAGAAACAAAATGTAACTAGACCTACTGATTACCAACAATGCAGACCTGATCATGGATGTGACAATGAGGGGCAATTTAGGAAACAGGGATCATAGGTCAATTTGTTTTAGTATAAATCACACAAATTGGAAACATAAGGGAAATACAAAGACAATGAATTTCAAAAGAGCAAACCTACCCAAACTACAAACCTTGCTAGAAGATATACATTTTGATAAAATCTTAGGAACAAAGAACATGGAGGAGTGATGAGTTTGCTTTAAGAGCATATTAAATTAGGGTATTAGCTAATGCATCCCATTGGAAAATTAATTTAAAAGAGCGAAAAAAAGTCCAAATGTAAAATCCAATGTAAAAATGCATATAAAAGCAAAGGAGAAGGCCTTCAAAAATACAAGGCTCAGGGATCATCATCATCATCAGAATTCAGACTTTACAAAGAATGCAACAAGAAATGTAAGGGTGCAATTAGGGCGCCTAAGATAGAACACGAATGACACATAGGGGAGGGAAGCAAAAAAAATACCAAGAAATTATTTAAGTATATAAACAGTAAAAAAGGGAGGACAGACCATATTGGTCCCATAAAGAATGAGGAAGGAAATCTGGTTACAAAGAATGGGGAGATGGCAAAGGTATTCTTCTCCTTAGTCTTCACAAAGGAATCGGGGGCTTCAGTAACCAAAACTGCAGTGTTTATTCTCATGACACATCACAGGAAGCACCCTCATGGATAACAAGACAGAATTAGAAATAGACTTGGACTTAACATTAATAAGTCACCGGGACCAGATGGCTTGCATCCGAGGGTCCTTAGGGAACTCATTCAAGTAATTGCCAGACCATTGTTCCTAATTTTTACTGACAGTCTACTGACTAGAATGGTATCAGCTGATTGGAGAAAAACCAATGTAGCTCCAATATTTAAAAAAGGGCCAAACTACATCCCTTGAAATTACAGACCTGTTAGCCTAACATGAATATTATGCAAGCTCTTGGAGGGGATGATAAAGGACTATATACAAGATTTTAGTAATGGGAACGGTATCATTAGCAGTAATCGGAATGGATTCATGAAGAATCGTTCTTGCCAAACCAATCTATTAACCTTCTATGACAGTGATGGCGAACCTTGGCACCCCAGATGTTTTGGAACTACATTTCCCATGATGCTCAGCTACACTGCAGAGCGCATGAGCATCATGAGAAATGTAGTTCCAAAACATCTGGGGTGCCAAGATTTGCCATCACTGTTCTATGAGGAGGTGAGTTGGCTTCTAGATAAAGGAAGGTCCGTAGACGTGGTGTATCTGGATTTTGAAAAAGCAATTGACACAGTTCCCCATAAAGGTTTACTGTACAAAGTAAGGTCTGTTGGCATGGACCATAGGGTGAGTACATGGATTGAAAACTGGCTACAAGGGCGAGTTCAGAGGGTGGGGATAAATGGGGAGTGCTCGGACTGGGCAGGGTGAAAAGTGGGGTCCCCCAGGGCTCTGCGCTAGGACCAATCTTATTTAATTTGTTCATAAACCACCTGGAGGATGGGGTAAACAGTTCAATCTCTGTATTTGCGGAAGATACTAAGCTAAGCAGGTAAAAACTCCACAAACCTTGCAAGAAGATCTAAATAAATGAATGGGGTGGGCAACTACATGGCAAATGAGATTTAATGTGGAAAAATGTAAAATAATGCATTTGGGTGGCAAAAAATATGAATGCAATCTACTCACTGGGGGAGAAAACCTCTGGGGGGAATCAGGATGGAAAAGGACCTATGGGTCCTAGTAGATGATAGACTCAGAAATGGCATGCAATGCCAAGCTGCTGCTAACAAAGCAAACAGAATATTGGCATGCATTAAAAAGGGGATTAACTCAAGAGATAAAGCAATAATTCTCCCACTTTACAAGGCCCTGGGCCGGCCTCACATGGAGTATACTGTCCAGTTCTGGGTACCAGTCCTCAGGAAGGATGTACTGGAAATGAAGTGAGTACAGAGAAGGGCAACAAAGCTAATAAAGGGACTGGAGGATATTAGTTATGAGGAAAGGTTACAAGCACTGAACTTATTCTCTCTGGAGGAGAAACGCTTGAGAGGGGATATGATTTCATCATACAAATACCATACTGGTGGTGACCCCACAATAGGGATAAAAGTTTTTTGCAAAAGGGAGTTTAACAAGACTCGTGGCCACTCATTAAAATTAAAAGAAAAGAGGTTTATCCTTAAACTACATAGAGGGTTCTTTACTGTAAGAGTGGCAAGGATGTGGAATTCCATTCCACAGGCGGTGGTCTCAGCGGGGGCATTGATAGTTTCAAGAAACTATTAGATGACCACCTGAATGACCATAACATACAGGGATATAAAATGTAATACTGACATATAAGTACACACATAGGTTGGACTTGATGGACTTGTGTTTTTTTTCAACCTCACCTACTATATGTAACTATGTAATAGATGTGCAGCATGTGTATAAAGACCCAATGAGCAGATTTATAATTATCCAAGGATCCATGCAGGGTAAGGCAGTTACGATAACCAATGTATATGCTCTTAACAACTCACAAGTAATGTTTTTTTAAATCATTTTTTCAGATCCTGGATAAATACCTCTCTCCTCACCTTCTGATTGGAGGAGACTTTAACTTGGTGGCACATTCCGTTCTGGATAGAAGGCAAGTTGTGAGTATAGTGAATGCCTTTCCTAAGACCCTGAACAGCCTGCTCAGTTCACATCAGCTCCTAGATACATGGTGAGCTCACAATGTTGGAGCCCAAAAGTACACCTTCTACTCTCACAATAGCTACTCCAGTCTAGACTATACTGCACTCCAGTCCTTCTCGCAAACTCTACCATGGCGGGAATACATGCCTGCCCCTGGTCTGATAACCTCATAGTCTCTCTTAACATCATGATCTCACATATAGGCCTCTCGCCTGCTACAGCGGGAAGGAGACTTAACGACTCTCTTCTCACAGATCCAGAAATGGTAACTATATCTGACCACATAGACGAGTATTTTTGTATCAACAACACAGGTCATATCCTCCCTACCTCACTTTGGGCTGCCCATAAAGCAATGATTAGGGTCCACCTGATTCAGTTAGCTTTGCCCAAGAAAAGACGCAAATTAGCAGATATAACCAAACTTACACAGGTACCATCTACACAGCCAAAATCATTCCCCTGTTTGGTTAAGGCAGATAAACCAGAAGAGACTGGCTCTGGATAAGATTCTCTCTGAGCAGACTGAGAAGTCTTTGAGATGGTCCAGGTCTAGATTCCTATTGCATAGCAACTCAGCTCCTGCCACGTTCACGAAAAAGCTTAACCAGTCTATTCACCCCCCCCCCCCCCCCCATTCTTATAATCTTAGCTGCTGGGAATACTGTCTCCCATCCCACAGAAATACTCCAGATTTTTTCAAAATGTTATCAGGACCTTCTCCCCCGACCTCCCGGCCTTGTTCCTCTGCTAAATTCTGGCTGGATGCTCTACATCTCCCGACATTGTTGGAGGAGCAGATGCCGACCCTAAATGTCCCTTGCATGGAAACGGAAATTCGTTCCATAATGACCTCCCTGAAAACATCTAAAACCCCTGGCCCAGATGGATTTTCAACCTCTTATTATAAAAAATTCACAGCCAACTCATTCCTAGTCTAAAGACCCTTTTTAAATACATCCTCAAAGGTAACACCTTCCCTGATTATATGCTCATGGCAAACATGTTCCTTATACCCAAAGCGAATAAAGACCATTCCCTCCCACAAAATTAGTTATCAACAATGATTTAAAAATGTTTCGTCACCTTTTGGCTAGCCACAAATGTTATCCAAGATGCTGATCTTTTCTCCCGTAACGTTTTAGTGTTAGGTCTTGATATCCATAAAGCTTTTGATAGCATACTCTGGATATATCTTGAACTAATTCTCACAAAATCTGGTTTTCAGGGGGCTTTTGTGCAGATTTTTAAATGTATGGCTAGCATTCAACTCATGGACAGGGTTCATCAATCAGTCTAAGCCCTTGTACACACGGTCGGAGAATCCGTCGGAATGTGTCCTATTGGACCGTGTTGTCGGATAATCCGACTGTGTGTGGTATGCATCGGACTGATTCCGTCGAAATATCGGTTGGACCCAATTTTCCAACATGTTGGAAAAATTTCCCGACCAACTGGTTCGATCGGACATACTCCGATCATGTGTAGAGAATTTTGATCGGACCAAGTGCCACGCATGCTCATATCAAATTCCTACATCAAAGCTATTGGCTACTAGCCTGAATGTAGTCCCATCGTAACGAAATTACGTCATCACGTTCTGAATGATCAGATTTTTCGACAACTTAGTCCGACCGTGTGTATGCAACAGTTTCGGACAAGATCCGACGGACAAAATCCGACGGATTTGGTTGTCAAAATCTCCGACCGTGTGTACAGGTATCTCATAACTTGTGAGATACTAGCAATTCCGCAGGTATTGTTTTGGTACCCTTATATACATATTTTTTAATTTTCGTAGTATTTTATTTTCTTTGATGTATTTCTATTGTTTTCATTC
The DNA here is from genome assembly GCF_037356315.1 of Lithobates pipiens. NCBI lineage: Eukaryota > Metazoa > Chordata > Amphibia > Anura > Ranidae > Lithobates > Lithobates pipiens. The sequence goes on from NW_027507784.1 coordinate 75,974,512, forward strand.
TCTCTACTTTATTTTTGGTTAATGATAAGTACCTCTTGTACTTTACTTTTTGGCTAAGTCTCAACTAAGAACTATAGCCATGGTATTAGATATACACAGGTTGTTCTTGAGGAAAAACCCCCTAAAGAGCTGTTGGCCATATTTTGGAATGCTCCTTACTATTCTAGGGATGTTTGTACTGATACAACCCTTGTTTTGTACAAGCTTTTGTATGCAATGCCCTTGTTATTTGTTTTTATTCTACAATAAAATAAACTGTTATGCCCATACACGCGATCAGACATTCCGACTACAAAATCCGTCTGATTTTTTCAGATGGATTTTAGCCCAAACTTGTCTTGCATACACACGGTCGCACAAAGTTGTCGGAAAATATGATCGTTCAGAACAAGTACGACGGGACTATAAAGAGGGCAGTAGCCAATAGCTTTCAACTCGTAATTTATTCTGAGCATGCGTGGCACTCGGAATTGTCTACACACGATCGGAATTTAAACGATCGGATTTTGTTGTCGGAAAATTTTAGATCCAGCTCTCAAACTTTGTTTGTCAAAATTCCGACTGAAAAAGTCTGATGGAGCCCACACATGATCGGATTTCCCGACAATAAGATCCGATCGCACATTTTCCATCGGAAAGTCCGACCGTGTGTACAGGGCATTAGTATTAAAAAAAGTACTGAAGCCAAAGACAGCCAGGCAACTAGCTTTCTGAGAAGAGATTAGCAGTGCCTGCTTTGAAAAATAACTTCAAAGCCTCATTCTGAACAAATAAGAAATTATCCGTTGTAGCAGGACTGTGCTTGCAATGCAAGGTTTCATTGTTTGTTAATGTCTGGGGTACAATAAAAGGAGATGTATTTTTTTATTTTATTTTTCCTCTGCTTCTCCCTGCAGCTAGACTGGTCCCCACAGTGTCTGCATCTCCGTGCTCCATAGGTCTAGAGCCATCATCTAAAACCAAGGGGTCCAAAGCCCTGCTCTAAAAGTGAGGACACCAAGGGACAGTCCACATCCAGATCCTGAGGGAGCACCACCTTCTGGGGCAGCGGAGGATCAGGTAAGTAAAACAATTTCTCCTTTTCTCTAGACAAAACCAGTTATTAACCTACCCTTGCAGTGCTGGCACAACCCCACTGCAAGGGATATTTTTTTTATTCTCCTGGAGTTGGCCTTTAACTTATTTGCAAGCTGTCTTCCGTATCTCCATCACACACTGATCACCTCATTACATTTCTATCCATACAGTCAAGAACATCCTGCGGAGTAGGCTGGGGAAGTCCATTGAGATGATGCCTATCTCACATTTTAGGGCAATAAAAAAAAAAGCTCTATGAATTTCCCAAGAGAGTCGAAGAATAATATATTTAGAAGATCTTGGTTGATTTCTCAGCTTGAAGCCCTCAGGTCTTCAAAAGATTACCTTCTAAACATATCACAGCTCTTTGTGCTCATATCATGAATTGCTTTTCTGCTTTTTTGTCAACATAATAAACTGCTTGTCTTGTCTTTCCCTTGAATGAGCTTGTTGAATATTTGCATGTGGTAAGCGATAGGGATTTATTTACAGGTTGCAGTGAATTGATATGCTCATGAATGTACGATGCTCTTTTAATAAATGAAAAATCAACTTTATTCACATGATATCAACCCTTTTTTTCGTGGGCAAGAATAAAAAAGATGTGAATGCAAGATGTATTGAATGGAGACGAAGTGAGAGCAAAATAGCTTTCATCTACATTTATACAGCATGGCAGAATATCCTAATTAACTTACATTTCATGCTTGAACTGCAGAAAAAGTACAACTATACTCTATCAGTAAAAAAAAAAAAAAAAGTAAAAATCTACATCAAATCACTTTTCAAATGCAAGTAAACTGTGCCATGTAAAAAGTTATGAAGAATTCATCTGTATAGCACCGGATACCAAATTTTCATGACCAAGGGCCTGCTGGATCCATTTTCAAACTACGGACTGTTACTTGTCACTGATGGGAATACACCCTCCCAGTTCATCTACATGAATAACTAACGCAGACCAGGTCCCCCCACCTTCGCCATACCTTTAGCTGTTGATGACAGATCCCCTTCCCTACCTAAGAGGTCAGTTGGGGGGGGCCCACATTGAGGAGGCCCACTGAACAGATACATACCCTATATTGTCAAAAGTATTGGGGCGCCTGCCCTTACACGCACAAGAACTTTAGTGGCATCCCAATCTTAGTCCGTAGGGTTCATTATTGAGTTGGTCCATCCTTTGCAGCTATAACAACTTAAACTTTTCTGGGAAGGCTGTCTACAAGATTTAGGAGTGTGTCTATGGGAAGGTTTGACCATTCTTCCAGAAACACATTTGTGAGATCAGGCATTGATGTTGGACAAGAAGGCCTGGCTCGCAGTCTCCACTCTAATTCACCCCAAAGGTGTTCTATAGGGTTGAGTTGCAGGCCAGTCAAGTTCCGCCACCCCAAACTCACTTATCCATGTCTTTATGGACCTTGCTTTGTGTGCTGGTGCCCAGTCATGTTGAAACAGGAAGGGGACATCCCCAAACTATTCCCACAAAGTTGGGATAAGTCTGATAAGTTAAATGCCCCCCCCCAAACATTACTCAACCTGGAAGCCTTAAAAAGTTCACCTTCATCAAGATTTGGCCAGCATGCTTTATTTTCTTGATTGTGGTATTTCATGTATATGCAGCTTTGTGGTCACTAGAGGGAGGTGATGATCATAGAAAATAAATATATTAGTCACATTACAAAGATGATTTGTAAAGGTTAACTTGTTTTAAGCTGTAAACAAGCTGGCAAGGATCATGAATGGTGTTACTGACCAAAAATGGTAATTCATAGCAACCGGATTAGAGCATTATGTTTGGCTAGGGGCTTTGAAAACCAAAAAAGGTAAATTTTATTCTAAGCAACAAGGGTGCAAATACAGCCATAGCAGACTATGGGGGTTATTTACGAAAGGAAAATCCACTTTGCACTGCAAGTGCACTTGGAAGTAAAGTCACTGTAGATCCGAGGGAGACATGCAAGGAAAATAAAAAACAGCATTTTAGCTCGCACATGATTGGATGATAAAATCAGCAGAGCTTCCACTCATTTCAGATCTACCCCTTAGATTTAGAGCGACTGCGCTACCAAATGCACATTCAGTGCACTTTCAAGTGCACTTGCAGTGCAAAGTGGATTTGCCTTTCGTAAATAACCCCCTATGTGACTGCTGTGGGGTGAAAATAAAGAGGGTCCAGAGCTGTTTGACTGCACCGTGATTTACGCAGGTAGCATTACACAATGGTTAATACATATTGGATAAAATTAATGTATTTAGGCCCCTTTCACACTGGGGGCGGTGCGGGCGTTGGCGGTAAAGCGGCGCTATTTTTAGCGGCACTTTACCGTTGCTTTAGCGGCGTGGCCGCTAGCGGGCGGTTTTAAAAAGGGTTAAAACCCCCCACAAAGCGTCACAAAGCACCGCTGCAGCTGCGCTTTGCCGACGGTATAGCTGTGCTGCCCCATTGATTTCAATGGGTAGGAGCGGTTTAGGAGCGGTGAATACACCGCGCCTTTCACCGCTCCAAAGATGCGGCTAGCAGGACTTTTTTCACTGTCATGCTAGTGCACCGCTCCAGTGTGAAAGCCCCCAGGCTTTCACACTGGAGTGAAAGGAGATGTTTTTTTTAGGCGCTATTTTTAGCGCTGTAGCGCCTGAAAACCGCCCCAGTGTGAAAGGGGTCTTATAGATAAGGAAACCAAAAATGGTTATGAACAAAATTACAAGTAATTTGTATTTCGTTCTGCTATAAAAACTGCCTTGAAATGGAAATTAAAGAGAAGTGGATTTTTTTTTTTACAGGGTCTCATCACAGATAGCAAATACTCATGCTCCCCTTTCCTTAGCAGCACCTATCCTAAGCACTGACCCTCGTCCACAACTTTACCCTATCCCTTCTAATCTTAAATTCTATCTCAGCAATTTTATTTTTGAAATGTCCTCCTGGAGGTTTGCTCGAAATATTCACCATCCAATGCTGTCCTGTTCTCCGTAAAAATAAGTTTTCAGTCTGATAGGTCGAATGCCCCCAAACGTTACTCAACCTGGAAACCTTAAAAAGTTCACCTTCAGCAAGATTTTCTAAAAATCCCCTTATGCATTTCTATATTTTCTGCATATTACATTCCTCCTGTTTTAAATGGTGCATGTCCTCCTACCAGGTAAGAGGTGTTGGGGGGTTCTTTACAAAAACTGCTGGCTTCTCATCCCCCTCTGTCCTGCTGTTTGTAGGGTGGGTTGAACATTACAATAATGTTGCCCCCAACAGCCACTCTGGGCTGTTCAAACTGAATGCTTGAGCAGCCCCCTCCTCTAGCTGAGCTCAGCTAGAGAGGGAGAGGATGCACTGCACATGCACACCTGCTCAGATTATGATCTCCTTCTTTAGCCAATTAAAAAGCCCAGACCAGGCACTAGGTGGTGAATTATTGTAATGGTTAGCCCTTCCTTCAAACAGCAGACTTTAAGACTATGGGGGGGGGGGGGGGTTCTCTGTAATGGAGGAGCTCTGTGTTGCGGAGACTCTGTTGAGATAAGAGGACTATGTTATGGGGGGAATATATCATTAGGGAACTTTGTTGTGATGGGGGCTCTTAAGTATTGGGGGACCTCTGATGTGAACCAAGATATGGGGTGAGCCAATCAGGCTGTATGGGAATGAAGTCCTGTGCCCACCACTGTGAGTGCTGGCCAAGAAGGGAGCCTGTCTATGCTTCAAGCAATGGTAGAGAGTGAAATGTGTCCTGGGAACCACACACCAAGTCAAAGCCTGCTGTCTTATAGTGAATGGCAGTCTCAGCCTGGATCGCCGCTATGCCACGCCCCCAAAACATTTCACTCCACCCACTGGAGCTTACTCATGGGGATGGAGTCTCCAGGTGGAAGGGGGTGGTTAAATGCATCATCAGCCACCACTCAGAAAAAGAATGAATATCAGGCGTGTGAAGTAATTGTAAAGGGCTGGTCATTGAGGTTGTGCATTTAAGCACTTCAGCCCCAGAAGGATTTACCCCCTTCCCGACCAGAGCACTTTTTGCGATTCGGCACTGCGTCGCTTTAACTGACAATTGCGCGGTCGTGCAACGTTGTACCCAAACACAATTGACGTCTTTTTTTTCCCCACAAATACAGTAGAGCTTTATTTTGGTGCTATTTTATTTTTTGCGCTATCAACAAAAAAAGAGTGACAATTTTGAAAAAAACACATTATTTTTAACTTTTAGCTATAATAAATATCCCCAAAAATTATTAAAAAAAAACATATTTTTTCCTCAGTTTAGGCCGATACATATTCTTGGTAAAAAAAAAAATTTATTGATCAGTTTGCACAAAAGTTATAGTATCTACAAAATAGGGGATAGTCTAATGGCATTTTTATTAATATTTTTTTTTTTACTAGTAATGGCAGTGATCAGTGATTTTTATCATGACTGCGACATTATGGCGGACACATCGGACAATTTTGACACATTTTTGGGACCATTGGCATTAATACAGTGATCAATGCTATAAAATTGTATTGATTACTGTAAAAATGTCACTGGTAGTGAAGGGGTTAACCACTAGGGGCGGGGAGAGGTTAAGTGTGTCCTAGGAGAGTGTTTCTAACTGTCTGGGGGATGGGCTGTGTGTGACACTGATCCCTGATCCCGATGACAGCAGATGATCAGTGTCCTGTCATTAGGTGGATCGGGGAGATACTGTTTACATTGGCATCTCCCCGTTCTTGAGCGCCGTAACACGATCGTGGGTATCCCCTCGGCGATGAAGTTTGGGTCCCGCAGGCATGGTCACGGAGCTCGCGGCAGGCGCGTGTGCACGGCGAGAAAATTCAAAGTAACGTACGGGTACGTTACCTTGCCCAGCTGGGCCATTCTGCCGATGTATATTTGCCGACAGCGGTCTGCAAGTGGTTAAGGAAGTTTATACACAAAGCAACCATAGAAGATCTGGTTGCAAGGACGTTTTAAATGGCCAGCCTCTTGCAAGGTGTATGCAAGGAAACAAGTTTGCAGGAGTCTGACAATAAGGCTAAAATTCAAATATTCTACCCCACCCACCTCCCCTCCCCTCCCATTGAAAAATCAAAAATCTTGAATAATTTGTCTCTTGAAACAGCAATTGATGAAAAATACTAATGAGAAAGTCCTAATGAGAAAAGATATACACTTCAAAAAAAAGAAATTATGTGTAAATTCCATTGTATATTAAGAGATCTTACTCCCAGGTGGAAGAGTGCATGAACCTCATGCACACAAAAGGTTAAGGTAAATAAAATTAATTTAACATATACAGTCCATCAAGTGAACGTCTAACAGTCCTTGAAATGTGTAATATCAATCACAATTCCAAACTTGAGGTGACGTGAAAAAAGGTGAAATTCAACTTCTGATGTGTAGAATACCACCACCACCGTGATAAAGAAGGGGAGAGGAGGCTTACCAAATGACGTGGACTCAGAGGAAGGCTTACGCCTCTCGAGTCATATGGGCCTGTAGGTTAGCAAACCAGATAATCATACATCTAGTATGTAATCTCCCGCAAGTCTTCAGGTCATGAAATCATCCGTAGCGAAACTAGCATAGCGTGATACCGTTTTAACATCCAATTTATTAAAAAATAATAATAAAATTACACTCACATTTGGTTCAATCGTAATAACATAGTCAGAAAGTAGCGATGTCTGTAAGGGTGGACCCCCTTACAGACATCGCTACTTTCTGACTATGTTATTACGATTGAACCAAATGTGAGTGTAATTTTATTATTATTTTTTAATAAATTGGATGTTAAAATGGTATCACGCTATGCTAGTTTTCTACTTCCATGGTCTTTGATACCTGAGCCCCCTATTTTCGTGGGATGAGCACTATAGGAGGATCGCTACGGATGATTTCATGACCTGAAGACTTGTGGGAGATTACATACTAGATGTATGATTATCTGGTTTGCTAACCTAGAGGCCCATATGACTCGAGAGGCGTAAGCCTTCCTCTGAGTCCACGTCATTTGGTAAGCCTCCTCTCCCCTTCTTTATCACGGTGGTGGTGGTATTCTACACATCAGAAGTTGAATTTCACCTTTTTTCACGTCACCTCAAGTTTGGAATTGTGATTGATATTACACATTTCAAGGACTGTTAGACGTTCACTTGATGGACTGTATATGTTAAATTAATTTTATTTACCTTAACCTTTTGTGTGCATGAGGTTCATGCACTCTTCCACCTGGGAGTAAGATCTCTTAACCACTTGCTTACTGGGCACTTAAACCCCCCTCAGTCCCAGGCACTTAAACAATACCGGGCACTTAAACACCTTCCTGCCCAGACCAATTTTCAGCTTTCAGCGCTGATGCACTTTGAATGACAATTGCGCGGGCATACAACACTGTACCCAAATGAAATTTTTATCATTTTTTTCCCACAAATAGAGCTTTCTTTTGGTGGTATTTAGTTACAGCTCGGAGTTTTATTTTTTGCTAAACAAACAAAAAAAGATGCAAAAAAAAAAAAAAAAATCATGTTTTAATAGTTTGTTATAAAATTTTGCAAACGGGTCATTTTTCTCCTTCATTGAAGTGCGCTGATTAGGCGGCACTGATGGCTGCATTGGTGGGCACTGATGGGCTGCATTGGTGGGCACTGATAGGCTGCATTGGTGGGCACTGATAGGCTGCACTGGTGGGCACTGATAGGCATAGTTAAGGCGGCACTAATAGGCACAGATAAGGCGGCACCCATGGGCACAGATAAGGCGGCACTGATGGGCAAAGATGGGCACAGATAAGAAGGCATGGATGGGTGGCACGGATAAGTGGCACGGATGGGTGGCACGGATGGGCACTGATAGGTGCCACTGATAGATGGGACTGATGGGCACTGATAGGTGGCACTGATAGGTGGCTCTGATAGGTGGCACTGCTGGGCACTGATGGGCGGCACTGCTGGGCACTGATGGGCGGCACTGGGGTGCAGCACCTTTGAGGCACATTGTGGGCACATTGTGGGCACTGTGGGTGGCACTGTTGGTGGCACTGCTGGATGGCACTGTGGGTGGCACTGTGGGTGGCACTGTGGGTGGCACTGTGGGCACTATGGGCACTGCTGGGTGGCACTGCTGGGGGGCACTTACTTTTATTCAGGATGGCACTGCGGTGGGCAGGTGGGCACTGGCAGGGGGCAGGTGGTCAGCTGTATCACGGCCGCCGGTGATCGGCTTTTTTTTTCTCTCCTCGCGCTGTCAGCGTGAGGAGGAATAATAGCCGATTACCGGCTCCGTTCTATCACATGATCAGCTGTCATTGGCTGACAGCTGATCACGTGATAAGGGGTCGGGATCGACCCCTTGCACGGATCGGTGATCAGGCGAGTCTCACGGACTCGCCGATCACAGAGCGCGCCGCGCGCGCCCCTCAGGGCGCGCGCAGGCCGCTCGTACCCGGGACGACGTCAATAGACGTAGTCCCGGAAAAGTAAATCCGCGCTAATGCCGTCATTTGGCAATAGCGCGGATCCCAAGTGGTTAATATACAACGGAATTTACACATAATTTCTTTTTTTTGAAGTGTATGTAATTTTCTTTGCTTGAATTAGTGCCTTACTGGTTCATGTGGTTTGTTGCCACCTAAGCGCCACACTTTTTTGTTTTAATTTTTGTATGTTACTGTGTAGTCTTCAGTAGTGTTGGTAGCTGGGTAGAACACATCTTTTCACAGTGCAGTATTTTTTTACACCTTTATTCCTAATGAGAAAAGATAACCTTATAATGCTATTTACTAATATCTACACAAAATTGTAACTAAATGAATTGACTGAATTAAAGGGAAACTCTAGCAGGACTGTTTTTGAGAATAATGTAATAAAAAATAAGAAATAGGGGCAGAAATTAAGAATCATGAACAAAAAGTTAATGAGAATAAAAATATATGAAGTAATGAACAACATTTAAAAAACACAAAGCAAAATAACTTAGTTATATCCAGGAGAACTGAAAAAAGGAGGGATAGTTTAACCACTTGCCGACTGCTGCATGGCAATATACATCGGCACAATAGCAGCGGTGAGCAAATGGGCGTATCTGTACATCCCCCTTAATTGGCGGGGCTAGCGGACGTGCCACGCAGTGTAGCCACCCACCACGTACTGTCTGCCGGTGTCCTGTTGATCGTGTCACTGCGCTGCAGAATGCAGAAGTGCTTAACAAGGCATTTCCCCGTTCTGCCTTGTGACATGACAGAGATCACTGCTCCCTGTCATTGGGAGCAGTGATCGCTGTCATGTGAATGGAAGCCCATCCCCCCCACAGTTAGAATCTTTCCCTAGGACACACTTAACCCCTTCATCACCCCCTAGTGTTTAACCCCTTCCCTGCCAGTGTCATTTACACAGTAATCAGTGCATTTTTATAGCACTGGTTGCTGTATAAATGACAATGGTCCCAAAATAGTGTCAAAAGTGTCCGATGTGTCCGCCATAATGTCGCCACCATTACTAATAAAAAAAGTTAATAGATAAAAATGCCATAAAACTATCCTCTATTTTGTAGACGCTATAAATTTTGTGCAAACCAATCAATATACGCTTATTGAGATTTTTTTTTTTTTTTACCAAAAATATGTAGAATACATATTGGCCTAAACTGAGAAAAAATGTGTTTTTTAAATATTTTTTGGAGATATTTATTATAGCAATAAATAAAAAATATTGCTTTTTTTTCAAAATTGTCATTCTTTTTTTGTTTATAGTGCAAATATAGCGCAAAAAATAAAAAACGCAGAGGTGATCAAATACCACCAATAGATAGCTCTATATGTGGGAAAAAAAGGACATCAATTTTGTTTAGGATCCACGTCACATGACAGCGCAATTGTTATTTAAAGCGACGCAGTGCCGAATTGCAAAAAGTGCACTGGTCAGCAAGGGAGTAAAATCTTCCGGGGCTGAAGCGGTTAATGATGGTAATGAATATTATAGAGGAAGTAATCATCTATCAGTATATTGTCAGTATGGTCAAAAGACCCTTGACTAACTCACAGAAAGAGAGAAAGGGGCACTGGAACATGGAATGGGTGACTCATAATACAAAATAATGGAAACTATTCATAATAGTGTGTGAGATCCCATTCATAGTTTAAATCTCTAGGGATACAAGGGAGCTATAGTATGAAGCTAAGGCAGTTGTATGCATCATCCCAGGCTCAAGTTTCCCATTAATAGGTAACATTAGTTTTATGTTGGGTACACACAGGAAGTTTTTTTATTGTTCAACCCAGCTAGCTAATGAATAAAAATATGCTGATCGCTGTACTAACACATCTGAGCTAATATGTTCTGACGTGGGGACTGCACGCCCCCCCCCCCCCCCCCAACATTGGAACACAGTAATCTGCCCTTGCAGCCATTGGCTGCGAGGGCTGATTGGATGCTGGTTTTCCAGCATGCTCGTTGGGTTCAACAGAAGTCGGTTGTGAGATCGGTTCCTGATGAAGGAGAAGCTATACACACTGGCTGAAAGTTGTCATCTTCCTGCTCAACCAACAGCATTTGGCCAATTTTCGACCCATGTGTACCCAGCTTTAGACTGTGGTGCCTTGTGATTTCTACTTTAAGGCTATATTCATACACAAGAGAGGCAATTGGCAGCTATTTCCTCTCTGGCAGCTGTCTGTTTGGTAGGGAGCTGTGTGGTGAGTGATTCAGTGAATCCCACAGTTCCCTTTTTTCCTCACTGAACTTTATTTAATGCGTACAATAGTATACTTCATTCATGTCACAATTGTTTTCTGTGTGCATTGTAAAAGTCCAGTCACTGCACAAAGTGTGCATGCAGCTTTAAAGGGTGTGGAGATTGAAAAAAAAGTGTAACTCTTCCTCACTCTACCCAATACTTAACCACTTCAATACCGGGCACTTAAACACCTTCCTGCCCAGACCAATTTTAAGCTTTCAGCGCTGTCGCACTTTGAATGACAATTGTGCGGTCATGCTATACTGTACCCAAATGAAATTTTTATCATTTTTTCCCCACAAATAGAGCTTTCTTTTGGTGGTATTTGATCACCTCTGCGGTTTTTATTTTTTGCTAAACAAATAAAAAAATACCGAAAATTTTGAAAAAAAATGTTTTTTTTGTTTCAGTTTCAAAACTTTGTAAATAAGTAAATTTTCTCCTTCACTGATGGGCACTGATGGGGATACACTGATGGGCAATGATAAGGCGGCACTGATGGGCACCGATGAGGTGGCACCAATGAAGTGGCACTGATGAGGTGGCATTGATGGACACTGATATGTGGCACTGATAGGCGGCACTGATGGGCACTGAAAGGCGGCACTGATGGGTGGCACTGATGGGCGACACGGATGGGCACTGATAGGTGGCACAAATTGGCACTGATAGCTGGCATGGATGGGCATGGATGGGTATGGATAGGCGGCACAGGTGGGCATGGGTAGGCGGCACAGGTGGGCATGGGTAGGCGGCACAGGTGGGCATGGGTGGGCACTGATAGGTGGCATGGATGGGCACTGATATGCGGCACGGGTGGGAACTGATAGGCGGCATTGTATTATAATATACTGTACTAATGGATGCCAATCAGTGCCAAACAATAATGCATGCCAATCAGTGATGCCCATTGTGGGCACTGATTGGCATCCATTATGGGCACTGATTGACATCCATTGTGGCACTGACTGGAATCCCTGGTGGTCTAGGGTGGCATACCTTATCCTGGGCATCCCTGGTGGTCTGGTGGCGTCCCTGGTGGTCCAGTGTGGCCATCCTCGGGGGGGCTGTGCTGATAATCGATCAGCACAGGCCCCCCCTGTCAGAGGAGCAGCCGATCGGCTCTCCTCTACTCGCATCTGACAGACGCGAGTGAGGAAAAGCCGATCACCGGCTCTTCCTATTTACACTGTGATCAGCCGTGATTGGACATGGCTGATCACGTGGTAAAGAGTCTCCGTCAGAGACTCTTTACCGAGATCGTAGTTGCAGGGTGTCAGACTGACACCCCGCAACAACGATCGCCGCGATGCGCGCCCCCGGGGGCGTGCAGCGGCTCATAATCCTGAGGACGTCATATGACGGCCGATCAGGATAATGAAACCACTTTGCCGCCTTCAATTTGTAATAGGGCGGGCGGCAAGTGGTTAAGAAAAGTATTGCCTAGATGCAATGGTCTCCAAACTGTGGCTCGAGGGCCAGATGCAACTCTTTGCTTGCCTTTATCTGACCTTTGGGGCACTAGTCCTTTACTGATATGAGGCACTATTCTGCCAACTGACATCAACAATGGGCCACCATTTCTCACACTGACACCAACAATGGAGCACTATTCTTCCCACTGACATCAACAATGGGGCACTATTCCTCCCCTGACATCAATAATGTGTCACTATTGTTCTCACTGACATCAACAATGGGGCACTATTCATCCCACTGACATCAACAATGGGGCACCGTTTCTCTCACTGACATCAATGATGGAACACTATTAATCCCACTGACATCAACAATGTGGCACTATTCTTCCCACTGACATCAATGATGGGGTACTATTCCTCCCACTGACATCAACGATGGGGCACTATTCCACCCATTGACATCAACAATGGGGCACTATTCATCCCACTGACATCAACGATGGAGCACTATTCCTCCCACTGACATAAACAATGGGGAACTATTCTTCCCACTGACATCAACAACGAGGCACTATTCCTCCCACTGACATCAATGATGGGGTACTATTCCTCCCACTGACATAAACAATGGGGCACTATTCCTCCCATTGACATCAACAACGAGGCACTATTCCTCCCACTGACATAAGCCTTGGGGCACTAGTCCTTCACTGATATAAGACACTATTCTGCCAACAATAGGGCACCATTTCTCCCATTGACACCAACAATGGAGTACTATTCCTCCCACTGACATCAACAATGGGGCACCATTTCTCCCATTGACATCAACGATGGAGCACTATTCCTCCCCTGACATTAACAATGTGGGACTATTCTTCTTACTGACATCAAGGATGGGGCACTATTCCTCCCACTGACATCAACGATGGGGCACTATTCCTCCCACTGATATCAACAATGGGGCACTGTTTCTCCCACTGACATCAACGAGGGAGCACTATTAATCCCACTGACATAAACAATGGGGCAATATTCTTCCCACTGACATCAACGATGGGTCACTATTCTTCCCCTGACAACAACAATGTGGCACTATTCTTCCCACTGACATCAATGATGGGGCACTATTCCTCCTCTGACATCAACACTGGGGCACTATTCTTCTCACTGACATCAACAATGGTGCACTATTCCTTCCACTGGCGTCAACAATGGGGCACTATTCCTCCCATTGACATCAACAACGAGGTACTATTCCTCCCACTGACATCAGCAATGGGGTACTATTTCTCCGACGGACACCAACAATGGGGCACTATTCCTCTGATGCCAGTAAAATGGCCAACAGCCACACTTTAAGGAGTCAGAGACTATTTTCATCTCCAAAAGCCCCATCCCAACAGGCAGTATTGCCCACTGCCAAAGACCACCCTACCACACAGAGGGTTAAAATTTAACAGATTTTGCCTCATTCTAAACTGAGCTGCTACCTAATATGAGAAAGAAACTGCTTCTCAGTAATATAGGCCACATTTGTTGCGTTTCTTTTCCTATTGCAGATCTTTTTGTTTGTATAGTCCCATACATATTAGATGTTATAAGTTATTATTTGATATGCAATTAGATTTTATTTCAGAAAGTCTTATGTAAGAAAGAAGGTACAAAAAATGAAGAACTCTACATCTTGTAAGCCCAAGTACAGGCTTATGGTCCTTTATCTTAAAACTGGGTCTGGTTTTGTACTGCTGACCGGTCCACATTGGTTTAAAGGGGTTGTAAAGCTTTGTTTTTTATTTTCTAAATAGGTTCCTTTAACCACTTTCAGACCGGACCATTTTGCTGGTAAATGACCAGAGGTCTTTTTACACTTTGGCACTGCGCTGTTTAACTGGTAATTGCGCGGTCATGCAATGTTGTACCCAAACAAAATTTGCGTCCTTTTCTTCCCACAAATAGAGCTTTCTTTTGATGGTATTTGATTGCCTCTGCGATTTTTATTTTTTGCGATATAAACGTAAAAAGACCGCAAATTTTGAAAAAAAATGATATTTTCTACTTTTTGTTATTAGAAAAATCCAATAAACTCAATTTTAGTCATACATTTAGGCCAAAATGTATTCAGCCACATGTCTTTGGTAAAAAAAAAGTCAATAATTGTATATTTATTGGTTTGCGCAAAAGTTGTCACATCTACAAACTAAGGTACGTTTTCTGGAATTTACGCAGCTTTTAGTTTACGACTGCCTATCTCATTTCTTGAGGTGCTAAAATGACAGGGCAGTACAAAACCCCCCCAAATGACCCCATTTTGGAAAGTAGACCCCCTAAGGAAATTGATAAGAGGCATGTTGAGCCCATTGAATATTTTATTTTTTTGCCTCAAGCGATTGAATAATGACAAAAAAAAAATTTTTTTTTTTTTTTTACACAAAGTTGTCACTAAATGATATATTGCTCACACATGCTATGGGCGTATGTGAAATGACACCCCAAAATAAATTCTGCTGCTTCTCCTGAGTACGGGGATACCACATATGTGGGACTTTTTGGGAGCCTAGCCGCGTACAGGGCCCCGAAAACCAAGCACCGCCTTCAGGCTTTCTAAGGGCGTCAATTTTTGATTTCACGCCTCACTACCTATTACAGTTTTGAAGGCCATAAAATGCCAAGATGGCACAAAACCCCCACAAATGACCCCATTTTAGAAAGTAGACACCCCAAGCTATTTGCTGAGAGGCATGTTGAGTCCATGGAATATTTTATATTTTGCCACAAGTTGCGGGAAAATTACAAACTTTTTTTTTTTTTTTTTTTTTTTCACAAAGTTGTCACTAAATGATATATTGCTCATGCATGCCATGGGCATATGTGAAATGACACCCCAAAATAAATTCTGCTGCTTCTCCTGAGTACGGGGATACCACATATGTGGGACTTTTTGGGAGCCTAGCCGCGTACGGGGCCCCGAAAACCAAGCACCGCCTTCAGGCTTTCTAAGGGCGTAATTTTTTGAGTTCACTTCTCACTACCTATTACAGTTTTGAAGGCCATAAAATGCCAAGATGGCACAAAACCCCCACAAATGACCCCATTTTAGAAAGTAGACACCCCAAGCTATTTGCTGAGAGGCATGTTGAGTCCATGGAATATTTTATATTTTGCCACAAGTTGCGGGAAAATTACAAACTTTTTTTTTTTTTCACAAAGTTGTCACTAAATGATATATTGCTCACGCATGCCATGGGCATATGTGAAATGACACCCCAAAATAAATTCTGCTGCTTCTCCTGAGTACGGGGATACCACATATGTGGGACTTTTTGGGAGCCTAGCCGCGTACGGGGCCCCAAAAACCAAGCACCGCCTTCAGGCTTTCTAAGGGCGTTACAGTTTTGAAGGCCATAAAATGCCAAGATGGCACAAACCCCCCCCCCCCAAATGACCCCATTTTAGAAAGTAGACACCCCTAAATTTAGGGGTACACTAGTGAGACTAGGTAATAAATGGCGGGTGCCCTGAAACTATAAAAAAATAACTAACCAACCAGCGTCACCTGTAACAGTTATATGGTGATCACTGGTGAAAGGGTTAACTAGGGGGCAATCAGGGGGCTTTATGCGGTAGTATATGGGGGTCCCTGGCGCTATAAAAAGCTGCGGCGAACCTAAATACCTACCTGCCTAACTAGCGTCACCTGTGACACTAATACAGCGATCAGAAAAACGATCGCTTATTAGGCTGGGTTCACACTGGAGCGATGCGGGAACGCCACGAATGCGCGGCGGGTTCCCGCATCGCATGCCTCCCGGCGGCAGTTCACACTGCCCTATGCGAACTGCTGGGAGTGTCAGTGAAATGTTAATGACACCCCCAGATCAGTTCGCATATCGCAGTGCGATCTGCAAACTTGGATCGCATGGTGTGAACACCCATGCGATCCGATTCTGCTGCGGACCAAAAAAAGGGTCCCGTGCGAGTTTGCGGCGGGTGCGACACGAATTCAGCCATACTATCTGTATAGCTGAACTCGAATCGCACAGAGATCGGATGTGATTTGCACTGCAGTGCGGTGCGAATCACATCCGTTCTCATAAACCGCTGCAATGTGAACCCAGCCTTAGTGACACTGGCGACGGGGGGTGATCACGGGGTTAAACCTTTATTGGGGGGGTTAGGGGGGTACCTTAGAACTAAAGGGGGCTAACCCTAACTGCCCTAACAGTTATTAGTCACAAATGACACCTGCCGGGTGATCAGGGGGTTAAACCTTTATTAGGTAATAAATGGCGGGTGCCCTGAAACTATAAAAAAATAACTAACCAACCAGCGTCACCTGTAACAGTTATATGGTGATCACTGGTGAAAGGGTTAACTAGGGGGCAATCAGGGGGCTTTATGCGGTAGTATATGGGGGTCCCTAGCGCTATAAAAAGCTGCGGCGAACCTAAATACCTACCTGCCTAACTAGCGTCACCTGTGACACTAATACGGCGATCAGAAAAATGATCGCTTATTAGGCTGGGTTCACACTGGAGCGATGCGGAAACGCCGCGAATCCGCGGCGGGTTCCCGCATCGCATGCCTCCCGGCGGCAGTTCACACTGCCCTATGCGAACTGCTGGGAGTGTCAGTGAAATGTTACTGACACCCCCAGATCAGTTCGCATATCGCAGTGCGATCTGCAAACTCGGATCGCATGGTGTGAACACCCATGCGATCCGATTCTGCTGCGGGCCAAAAAAAGGGTCCCGTGCGAATTTGCGGCGGGTGCGGCGGGTGTGGCGGGTGCGGCGGGTGCGGCGAATGGCTGAACTCGAATCGCACAGAGATCGGATGTGATTTGCACTGCAGTGCGGTGCGAATCACATTCGTTCTCATAAACCGCTGCAATGTGAACCCAGCCTTAGTGACACTGGCGACGGGGGGTGATCACGGGGTTAAACCTTTATTGGGGGGGTTAGGGGGGTACATTAGAACTAAAGGGGGCTAACCCTAACTGCCCTAACAGTTATTACAGTCACAAATGACACCAATGCAAAAAAAAAAAAATGACATTGGTGTCACTGTGACTGGGGGGCAGGGGTAATTGGGGGGGTGATCGGGGGGTAAAGGGGGGGTGTGAGTGTGCCTGGCATGTTCTACTGTGTGTGGGATGTGTTGGTGCAACTCACTGATCCGCTCTCCTCCGTGTCGGAACGAAAAATACCGACACGGAGGAGAGAATACATCACTTCCTCTCCTGTGTTTACATTACAGGAGAGGAAGTGATGTCACCGGGGATTTCCATTCGTCGGGAGCGATCGCGAGGGGGTGGCCATGAATGAATGGCCGTCCCCTCGTCCGGGATCGCTCCCGAACGAAAACCGACCGCCGCAGGCACCGGGCGGGGGCCCGATCGGGCCCCCGACCCGCGGGAGGCAAAGGACGTACATGTATGTGCTTATGCCTGCCCGTGCCATTCTGATGACGTACATCGGCGTGCGGCGGTCGGCAAGTGGTTAAGCTAGAGCATTGTTAGTTTACTTACCTTTTCCTTCGATTTCCCTTCTAAATGTTTTTTTTCTTTGTCTGAATTTCTCACTTCCTGTTTCTCCTCAGTAAACTTCACACCATCATCCGAGCGGTGTTTAGTCAGCCAGAACAGCTTACTGAACAGCTTACTGAGGAGGAACAGGAAGTGAGAAATTCAGACAAAGAAAAAAAAACATTTAGAAAGGAAATCGAAGGAAAAGGTAAGTGAACCAACAATGCATCTTAACCACTTCCCGACCAGCGCACGACGATGTACGTCGACAGAATGGCACGGGCAGGCATATTGGCGTACATGTACGTCCAATATTCGTTGCCGCCGTGCCATCGGGAGCGCACCGCCGGCGGCACGCTCCCGCGCTGGTCGGGACCCCCGTGAGTACGGTCGCGGGACCCGCGGACTCGATCGCCGCGGGCATCCCCGCGATCGTCTCACGGAGCGGCTGAATGGAGGAAATGCTGTATAAACAACATTTTCCCATTCTGCCTAGCAACTAGTGACGCTGATCTCTGCTCCATGTGATTAGAGCAGAGATCAGTGTACACTAAATGAAAGCCCAACCCCCCCACAGTTAGTAACACACCCCTAGGAACACTTAACCCCTACACTGCCACCCACTGGTTAACCCTTTCACTGCCAGTGTCATTTACACAGGAATCACTGCATTTATATAGCAGTGATTACTGTATAAATGACAATGGTCCCAAAAATGTGTCAAAAATGTCCGATGGGTCCCTGACAATGTCGCAGTCACAATAAAAATCGCTGATCGCCGCCATTACTAGTAAAAAAAAAATAATAAAAAATTATTAATAAAAATGCTATAAAACTATCCCTATTTTGTAAACGCTATAACTTTTGCGCAAACCAATCAATAATCGCTTATTGCGATTTTTTTTACCAAAAATATGTAGAAGAATACGTATCGGCCTAAATTGAGGGAAAAAATGTTTTTTTATATATTGTTGGGGGATATTTATTATAACAAAAAGTAAAAAATAATGCGTTTTTTTCAAAATTGTCGCTCTATTTTTGTTTATAGCGCAAAAAATAAAAACCGCAGGGGTGATCAAATACCACCAAAAGAAAGCTCTATTTGTGGGAAAAAAAGGACGTCAATTTTGTTTGGGAGCCACGTCGCACGACCGCGCAATTGTCAGTTAAAGCGATGCAGTGCCGAATCGCAAAAAGTGGTCTGGTCTTTGACCAGCAAATTGGTCCGGTCTGAAAGTGGTTAAAGGAACCTATTTAGAAAATAAAAAAAACAAACCTTTACAACCCCTTTAAGCTGTTAACTAGCCAGAAGGAGATGACCATAGCCAAATGACATTATGTTAAAGGTATAAAGATAAACTAAAGAAGCCCTTGACACATTTCAACAGTGTTATTCGGAAGAGCTTAGGAAGATTGGCAGTTTTAGTAGATGTTCCATTGGCTTATCTGATTGGGAAGAAAATTTTCATCAGCAGAATATGACCTTTTAACTTCTCCTACAAAGACATATGGTTTCAGTCATATTAACTTGGAGTGAGAGTGATGTATTAAAATATGCACTGTAAGAAAAGAGCCAGGGATTGTTATGTGACCTTTTTATGCTGGCAAAAATATCAATAAAATGAGCCCTCTTTTGGACTCCTCTAGATAAATATCAAATGAACACATTTGTAACAAGGCCATTGAAGCTTCTTTTTTATCTATTTCTGAAGGAGGATAATGGAAACAATTTTGAACTGGTGATTACACCTCGCCTTTCATCTTCATCTTTACAATGCTAAAACATCATGATACTCCAATAATAAATAAATAATTGAGCGATTAAAATCAACAATGTCTAGTTTGAATGTTACAAGTGGATTGGTGAATTTTAATATAGATTTACAGCCATTCTTTAAAAACTGAATGTTAAAGGGTAATTTCAACTTATCCCCCAGCTGTCATAGTTGTAAATTGATTCTCGTGGACCTTATGTGACTTGCTAGATCCCCTTCTGAGTAGTTCATACATTGGTCATTTTATGTAAGCTCATACCTCCATAAAAAGTCCTCCCTTCAGAAAGATGCAATTCTGGCCTTGCTCTGGTATGTAGGAAAAGTGCAGTTAGCTTGCCTGCCACTAGATGGCTCTGTGGCCATTATGACGTGGTAAGGGGGAAGTCATAAGGAGGTGTTAGCTCCCCTTTTATAGGAACCCCTCTTGTAGTGATGTAGTGGGTGGAAATAGTCTCCATATAAATACCAGAGCTGTGGGTGGGGTCCAGAGTGCAGGATATGGGAAAAGGACACCCCAGAGCTTCCAAAATGTAATTGTGTACTGAGCTGATCCAAAGAGCCCTGTGCCGTGCTGAATTCCTAGGCAATGATACAGATTGTAGTTGCATTGTCTACCCCTGAGCTTCTTCTGTAGGTCCTGTACAGTGGTGCCCTTGGGGGCCTGGACAGAGTCTTCTTATGTGAGTAGAAGCTAAAACCTGTGAATAGATGTCATCAGGGAGCATGTTTGACTGGGGCAGAGCCATAGAAGGGACATTTGGAAAAGGCTGCTACTAATGGAGACACTTTGTCCCCCTGACCCTCAGCTGCAGGTTCTGTGACTCTGTGATGGATAGCCTAGGGCCAGGGCCGTATTGACATAGGCGCTATTGAAGCCCACACCAGCAGCCTGCACGCACATATTGTAAGTTGCAGCTGCCTCTCTCTCTCTCAGAATTTTGAGGTTGTGGGAGCAGATTTGGGGAGGGAGAGGAGCTCTGTACTAGATGTGGGGAAGAGTACTGAGAGAATTGAGCCCTGTACTGGAATCTGGGAGAGGGGTTACTGGGGAGGAGAGTTGTGTAATGAAGAGGGGTGGGGGAGGGAGAATTTGGGAGCAACACAGTGCCCTCCTCGACCCTGCACTCTGTGCGTAGTGCACTCCTGTAGTGTTTGTATGTAACAAAGCCCTCGTTAGTGCAATTTGGCAACACCTAACAGATGCTGGGATCTCTCGCCAATGCCCCCCTTGGGAGGTTGAGTTCCTGTACCTTTTTTCCTAGAAAAAAAAAGCTTTGGTCCCAGCCACCCAAAAAGAACAGACCACGCACGAAAGCAATGGGCAGACGAGGAAAAATCTCCCCTAACTAGCTAGCAATTTAATTAGTTTTAACAACTAAAAGGTTTGCGTTTTAATTGTATTTCCTTAAAAAAGGCCCACCAAAATCCTCAACACCAGGCCCATGATACTCTTAATCCAGCCCTGCCTAGGGCAGTGGTCCCAATTCTTTGTTGCTCCGTGGCCCGGTCTGCCCTCTCTCTCCTGACTGGCTAGCCAACTTTGATTGAAAGCAGTGGGAGCCAATGGTGCCACTGCTGTGTCTTAGCCAATCAGGAGGGAGAGTCTCGGATGGCTGGGACATCGCTGGACAGACATGGGGCTCAGTTAAGTATTAGGGGCACTGAGAGGGGCTGCTACACACAGAAGGCTTTTTTATCCTAATGCATAGAATACATTAAGATAAAAAAAACCTTCTGACTTTACAATCCCTTTAAGGCATTTGTGTTTAAAAGTAGTGATGAGCCAAAGTGCCCTGGATTGTGTTCAAAAAAGTTCAGATGCCAAAGCAGAACCAATGGGAGCCAAATCTGTCAAGTTCAAAATTCCCAATGTCTGGACTAATAGGCAAGGGGTGTCAAAAATAGCATTGGGGGGTCATGGCCTTGGAGAACATACACCAAGTAAAAAAAATAATAATGTCGCATGGAGCAGGGGTAATTCAGCACTGACATTTAGAAAGGGTAAAAAAGAGTTTTAAATTGCCGGCAAATGACATATCCCTCTTGCCGGTAATTTAGGCTGTAATTTTTTTCCTCTGTAAATGTCACTTTTGCTTTAGCACATTGTAATGTGCGAGCAGAAACTAAAAATCCATACCAGACCCTTAATTCAAGTATGCAGCCTAACTAACCAGCAAAGTTGGGGGACGAGCATGCCCTACCCCACTCCTGACCTATACCAGGCCACATAGGATCAGTAGGGGTGGTCCCCGCTATTAACACACCTTGTCCTCATCCCGATAAAGACAAGGACCTCATATCCACAACCCTTGCCCAGTGGTTGTGGAGGTCTGCAAGCAGGAGGCTTATCAGAGTCTGGAAGCCTCCTTTAATAATAAGGGGCTCCCACAGATACCACCCCTTACTCATTCACAACAAAAAAAATAATAATGCGTTTTTCAAAGTTAAACTTCACCTAAACTGCAGTTTGGTTTGGGTTTATTCATCTAAATTGGACTTCAGCATCAGTCTGACTGGACTGTGAAATGTTCAGCCTCTCCACAACAGGCACTGTCTCTTCTGGCAGGCGTGGAACTATGGTCTGGTCAGGTGCTTAAATTACTCTTTTTCAGAGCCAGGTCAGTGGGAGTAGCCCTCTCGCTGTGCTGTCTGGGAGAGGGTATTTAAGATGCGGACGTCACGTGGTTCGGGGCTCCGGTCCAGTATGAAGTGCTGATTATATGGTCCTTGTCCTCCTGACCAGCCCCCAGGAAGGCTATGGCCTGGAGTGCGGATCCACCTGATTTTAATGTCTCAGGGCTGGCTAGCCCGAGGCAAGGAAACTAAAGGAGGATTCCGAGGTGGTTGGGTGCTGTCTCCGGTTCGGGAGAGACCCAGCGTACTTTGAGCATTCCGGGGGAGGACTCTTTAGAAGAACACCATGTACAGGTTGGTTTTCTTAACAAGAGCCTGGAAGGGCTGAAGTAACCGAGAGAATCCGGTCTTGTGGATATTGCCAAGCAGGCTGAAAGATCCAGGTATCCTACAGTTGTTTTATAAAGCTTAGTTTCCCTACATGTTCTGCAACAACGTCTGTGACAAAGACTTTGTTCCTGAGTAAGCACCTTGTTGGCTGCTAGGCCTTGTGAGAGAGGGACTGTCCAACCTGAGTGTTCATCCAGCTGAGAATGGCTATTCTCTGGATGCAGTCAAAGCAAGCAAGTTCTTTAACGTTTTTGGACTTTGACATAAGAGTACCTAAACCTCCTTTCCAACCCTCTAATCCCAAGTTGAAAGACTGTTCAATTGTCTGAGTTTGCAAATAAAATCCATTCAAGTGGATCTATTGTCAGTCTCAAGTTACTGGGCCATTTACCATGGGACATCCCCTAGACGTGCAACAAAGGAGAACGGAAGGTAATGGTAAGCCCAGAAATAACCAGCAGCTCCTTCAGGGGTTAGTGCTACAAAAGTCTCTTGTAAATCCATTGTCAATCATGATGCCTGCTGCCAAGATGCAAAAAAATAAAACGATACATGCTACTGATCCCAGGCCTGACACTAGCCGAATGAAGCTCCCGAGTTGTCATCTTCTATATAAACGGGGCCGGGGATAGTGGTGACATCACTGCCCAACCATGGGCATGGCCATATTTGGGTAATATTCTTGCTGAGATATAGCCATGTGGCCCGATATAAGCAATGATGTTATGCTCCATTCTCTGCCCATTTGATTATGTGGCCAGGAATTCCCGGCAATGTATGTGAATGACCTGGGTGACTTCAGTGGTTGATAAAGAAGTGGCAGCTGCAAGCAGCCATTGCTTCCCTAGCAACCATTGACAGCCGCAAACAGTCATGTTCATCTATGCCAAGAGCACTAAACATTCATGATATAGACCAAACACGGAGCTCATCCTTATTTAAAAGGAAACTCTGGGTCAATTTAATTTACTTATATTAAAAAGCCCAAGACAAAACATACATACTTTAATTCCAGGTGGTCTTCACACTCGCATGGGAAGTTCAATATACTTCTTGGGCAGCCACTGCTACATAAAGCAAAACCAAGTTTCCACATGCGACCACCACTCTATGCATAATTTTACTTTAATAGATTTTTAATAAGAAATTTTACAAGAAACAAAAAGGTACAATGCATGTTGCAAGTGTGACATCTGTTATAGGAACAGCTAGAGGCATAGCTCCCAACTGTCCCTGATTTGGAAGGACCGTCCCTGATTTGAAGCAATGTCCCTCTGTCCCTCTTTCCTCCTAATTGTGTCCCTCATTTTGGTCTGATCTATATAGATGTATATAAAATTCACTTTTTATCCATCAATATGTGTTTTCCAGCACTGAACCTTTCATCTGATTTCTAAATTGCTGCATTTGTAAATTCCAAAAGCCAATATAAAGAAACAGTAGTGGTAAAAAAAAGCATTTGTGATTTGAACCAATCTTTTATTTTTTGTATAACTCACCTTTAAGGGGGCGTGACAAGGGGTGTGTCTATGCCTGCATACTCTTGCTGATAGGTGTCCCTCATTTCCATCTCAAAAAGTTGGCAGGTATGTAGAGGTAACAATTTGTCTTAGCCCTTGTACACACGGTGGGACATTCCGATGGACAATGTCCGATAGGACCGTGTTGTTGGATAACCCGACAACACGGTCGGAGTATCTGACGGACCAAGTTTTCCAGCTGGGCTATAAAATTTTCCGACAACATGATCCGATCGGACTTTGTCCGATCATGTGTAGAGAATTCCGATCAGACAAAGTGCCACGCATGCTCAGATCAAATTCCTAGACCAAAGCTATTGGCTACTAGCCTGAACGTAGTTCCATCCTAACGAAATAACGTCATCATGTTAAGTACGATCGGATTTTCTGACAACTTTGTCCGACCGTGTATGCAACAGTTTCGGACAAAATCCGTTGGAAAAAATCCGATGGATTTGGTTGTCGGAATGTCTGACCGTGTGTACAAGGGCTAAGAAAATTTTTAAGACAAAAGAGATGATGTAATCAAAGCTAATCATAACACATAATAAAGTTGTCGAGAGTGTCAAAGATTATTTGTCATTGTGAGAGCCGAAGCCTTTTTTATTTGACTATTTAAAAAGCTAAGCTTACATAAAACTAAGGCACTTGATATTTTGAAACTCAGAAAGATGAACCTTGGCCTTAGTTCAAAAGGTGGTAAGGAAAGAGAGGAGGACGAACAAGTGGGAAATGGGAAAAAACAGAGAGGGGGAGGGGAAGAGTTGGGACTTTAAATGAGGCATTGAATATAACAATTCAACTACCTCCATCCCTGGTTCAATATAAAAAGAGAATATTTTATGTTGGGACTAGGGATGAGCCGAACACCCCCCTGTTCGGTTCGCACCAGAACCTGCGAACAGACCTAAACTTCGTGTGAACTTTAGAACCCTATTAAAGTCTATGGGACTCGAACGTTCACAATCTAAAGTGCTCATTTTAAAGGGTAATATGCAGGTTACTGTCCTAAAAAGTGTTTGAGGACCCGGGTCCTGCCCCAGGGGACATGGATCAATGCAAAAAAAAGTTTTAAAAATGGCCGTTTTTTCAGGAGCAGTGATTTTAATAATGATTAAAGTGAAACAATAAAAGTGTAATATTCCTTTAAATTTCGTAGCTGGGGGGTATCTATAGTATGCCTGTGAAGGGGCGCATGTTTCTGGTGCTTAGAACTGTCCCTGCACAAAGGGTCATTTGTGCAGGAAAAAAAGTCTTTTAAAATCACTTGCGGCTATTGTCGGGTCCCGTAATACATAGAAAACTCAATGAGTGTTCTCTGCATTAGCCGACAATTCATTCATTCATTGATAAAAAAAAAAAAGCGTGGGGGTTCCCCTAAATTCAATTACCAGGCCCTTCAGGTCTGACATGGATATTAAGGGGAACCCCGTGTCAAATTTAAAAAAAAAATTGACGTGGGGGTCCCCCTAAATATCCATAACCAGACCCTTCAGGTCTGATATGGATATTAAGGGGCACCCCGCATCAAATTTTAAAAAAAATTGACGTGGGGGTCCCCCTAAAAATCCATATCAGACCCTTTATCCGAGCACGCAACCTGGCAGGCCGCAGGAAAAGAGGGGGGGACGAGAGAGTGGCCCCCCCTCCCTCCTGAACCGTACCAGGCCACATACCCTCAACATTGGGAGGATGCTTTGGGGGTCTGTGACCCCTCAAAGCATCTTGTCCCCATGTTGATGAGGACAAGGGCCTCATCCTCACAACCCTGGCCGTCTGCGGGCGGGGGGCTTATCAGAATCTGGAAGCCCCCTTTAACAAGGGGACCCCCAGATCCCGCCCCCCCCCCCTGTTTGAAATGGTAAGGGGGTACAAAAGTACCCCTACCATTTCACAAAGAAAGTGTCAAAATGGTTAAATAAGACAAACACACTTTTGAAAAATTCCTTTATTAAAAAAAAATAAAAATAAAAAAAAAATTCCAGCGGTGCTAATCCACTCTTGCTATCCAGCGACGGGTCTCCGGGGTCCAGCGATGGATGATCATATCCAGCGACGGGGGATCTCTCAGTCCAGCGCTGTCCATACATCCTTCTTCTGTCTCCACTCCGGAGACACTGCAGAGATCCCAGCGCTGACGTTTCTTATATTAGGAGGGCGGGGCCACCCGTCACCTGACCCCGCCCCTCTGACGCTGGAGAGGGAAGCCAGGGGTTCCCCAGTGACGTGTGGGTGACCCCGCCCCCTCTGATGTAATGCAGGTTTCCGTTACATCAGAGGGGGCGGGGTCACCCACACGTCACTGGGGAACCCCTGGCTTCCCTCTCCAGCGTCAGAGGGGCGGGGTCAGGTGACGGGTGGCCCCGCCCTCCTAATATAAGAAACGTCAGCGCTGGGATCTCTGCAGTGTCTCCGGAGTGGAGACAGAAGAAGGATGTATGGACAGCGCTGGACTGAGAGATCCCCCCGTCGCTGGATATGATCATCCATCGCTGGACCCCGGAGACCCGTCGCTGGATAGCAAGAGTGGATTAGCACCGCTGGAATCTTTTTTTTATTTTTTTTATTTTAATAAAGGAATTTTTCAAAAGTGTGTTTGTCTTATTTAACCATTTTGACACTTTCTTTGTGAAATGGTAGGGGTACTTTTGTACCCCCTTACCATTTCAAACAGGGGGGGGCGGGATCTGGGGGTCCCCTTGTTAAAGGGGGATTCCAGATTCTGATAAGCCCCCCGCCCGCAGACCCTCACAACCAACGGCCAGGGTTGTGAGGATGAGGCCCTTGTCCTCATCAACATGGGGACAAGGTGCTTTGAGGGGTCACAGACCCCCAAAGCATCCTCCCAATGTTGAGGGTATGTGGCCTGGTACGGTTCAGGAGGGAGGGGGGGGCACTCTCTCGTCCCCCCCTCTTTTCCTGCGGCCTGCCAGGTTGCGTGCTCGGATAAAGGGTCTGATATGGATTTTTAGGGGGAACCCCACGTCAATTTTTTTTTAATTTGATGCGGGGTTCCCCTTAATATCCATATCAGACCTGAAGGGTCTGGTTATGGATATTTAGGGGGACCCCCACGTCAATTTTTTTTTTTATTTGACACGGGGTTCCCCTTAATATCCATGTCAGACCTGAAGGGCCTGGTAATTGAATTTAGGGGAACCCCCACGCTTTTTTTTTTATTTTTATTTTTTTATTTTTATTTTATCAATGAATGAATGAATTGTCGGCTAATGCAGAGAACACTCATTGAGTGTTCTCTGTATTACGGGACCCGACAATAGCCGCAAGTGATTTTAAAAGACTTTTTTTCCTGCACAAATGACACTTTGTGCAGGGACAGTTCTAAGCACCAGAAACATGCGCCCCTTCACAGGCATACTATAGATACCCCCCAGCTACGAAATTTAAAGGAATATTACACTTTTATTGTTTCACTTTAATCATTATTAAAATCACTGCTCCTGAAAAAACTGACGTTTTTAAAACTTTTTTTTGCATTGATCCATGTCCCCAAACACTTTTTAGGACAGTAACCTGCATATTACCCTTTAAAATTAGCACTTTAGATTTCTCCCATAGACTTGTATAGGGTGTTCCGGCTTTTCGAATTTGCTGCGAACAGCCCAAATTGTTCACTGTTCGCTGAACAGATGAACAGGCAATGTTCGAGTAGAACATGAGTTCGACTCGAACTCGAAGCTCATCCCTAGTTGGGACTTTAAATGAAGCATAGCTGCACAGTGGGTATGCAAGGACATGTCTGAAATTGATTGGTTTAGTTATAAGATTCAGAAAGTTTGAATTAATAACATCATAAACAGAAAGTATCGATAGGTTATATTTACATATAGGTATATATACAAGCGCATATTGCAACATAATTTACAATAGTAATCAACATCTTGATGAAATCCATAATTGTAAAAAGAGCAAGAATAGTCTTCCATTAATTGAAGCATATGACATTGTAGATAAAATAAGGGGAGGGGAAATTTCAGACAGATGCTTGCAGATGGTAGCATAAAAGCGCTCTACGCGTTTCGTGGAATTCATCCACTCATCAGGAGCAATTCCGGCGGTTAAAATTATCTACAAAGAGATAAATAAACGCATGAGGATCAAACAGGAAAAGCATAAAAGGGCAGAGGAACAGAGGGGGGGAGAAACTCAGCTCCGCCAAACACTCTTACCTACAATGAGAATGTAACTTAATGAGACAAAACCATTAGCAAATAAGGACGCTATGAGGACAAGTCTTCTCCGGAGCTGAGGCAGAAATCTCAAGGACCACAAAGCACCACAGTTAATCGAGGGTGACGAGCTCTAAAGCACTGTAATCCCAGAGTGACCATGTGGAGAAATTCCGAAGGACCTCTGTAGAGGAGTGAATTAATTAGGTATGAGGATGTGTCTATACATAAATGGGTTAATCGAAATTAACAGTGCAGGGGGTGATAGAATCGCTGAATAAAGTGAATAAAGTGAGGGGAGGCATATCGCCCAACCCGATAGATTGAGTACACTGGGGGTGAACAATAGATTAGTGTGTACAGTGAAAACAAATAAACACGGACGAAAATTAAAATGTACCAAACAGCCCATAATTGCCAATAAATATAGCAAATAAGTGTCAAACAGAGTGCAAAGAAGTTGTGAAGGAAACAACTCAAACTGTGTGTATCAACTGGTGGTGCGATATGGCCCCAAAGACCACCTACGTCACGCTGCAAAACCTAAGGAGGAGGCGGTGTCGGCGTTCCAACAGCTACCAGTGTTCGGCGGCCGACAGTCGCATTTACCCCAGATTTATAGCAGATGGATACTCGCCAAGCCAGCCGCCCGGCGCCAAATGACGTCAGGCGCACGGCGTGCGGGGCGTGGCGTTGATGCGATGAGGGACCCGCCCACAACCCTACGACCATAGAGGTGGAGAGAAGAGGAAGGGGCCCTGGGCACATCACAGCTCCGGAAATAGAACTGAACATTAGCAAACAAAACGTAGCAAAAACTATATAATATATGCGATATATAAAAATGAAAACCCAAGGTGCTGACCCGGTCCAAATGCAATCAGGAATAGTGAGGATAGTAATTAAATGCTACCGCAGGATTATGCTTCCATCCCTAGTGTCATTAGAAAAACAGAGAGGGGGAGGGGAAGAGTTGGGACTTTAAATGAGGCATTGAATATAACAATTCAACTACCTCCATCCCTGGTTCAATATAAAAAGAGAATATTTTATGTTGGGACTTTAAATGAAGCATAGCTGCACAGTGGGTATGCAAGGACATGTCTGAAATTGATTGGTTTAGTTATAAGATTCAGAAAGTTTGAATTAATAACATCATAAACAGTAAGTATCGATAGGTTATATTTACATATAGGTATATATGCAAGCGCATATTGCAACATAATTTACAATAGTAATCAACATCTTGATGAAATCCATAATTGTAAAAAGAGCAAGAATAGTCTTCCATTAATTGAAGCATATGACATTGTATCTATGGTCGTAGGGTTGTGGGCGGGTCCCTCATCGCATCAACGCCACGCCCCGCACGCCGTGCGCCTGACGTCATTTGGCGTCGGGCGGCTGGCTTGGCGAGTATCCATCTGCTATAAATCTGGGGTAAATGCGACTGTCGGCCGCCGAACGCTGGTAGCTGTTGGAACGCCGACACCGCCTCCTCCTTAGGTTTTGCAGCGTGACGTAGGTGGTCTTTGGGGCCATATCGCACCACCAGTTGATACACGCAGTTTGAGTTGTTTCCTTCACAACTTCTTTGCACTCTGTTTGACACTTATTTGCTATATTTGTTGGCAATTATGGGCTGTTTGGTACATTTTAATTTTCGTCCTTGTTTATTTGTTTTCACTGTACACACTAATCTATTGTTCACCCCCAGTGTACTCAATCTATCGGGTTGGGCGATATGCCTCCCCTCACTTTATTTTTTATTTTTTTTCACTTTATTCAGCGATTCTATCACCCCCTGCACTGTTAATTTCGATTAACCCATTTATGTATAGACACATCCTCATACCTAATTAATTCACTCCTCTACAGAGGTCCTTCGGAATTTCTCCACATGGTCACTCTGGGATTACAGTGCTTTAGAGCTCGTCACCCTCGATTAACTGTGGTGCCTTGTGGTCCTTGAGATTTTTGCCTCAGCTCCGGAGAAGACTTGTCCTCATAGCGTCCTTATTTGCTAATGGTTTTGTCTCATTAAGTTACATTCTCATTGTAGGTAAGAGTGTTTGGGGGAGCTGAGTTTCTCACCCCCTCTGTTCCTCTGCCCTTTTATGCTTTTCCTGTTTGATCCTCATGCGTTTATTTATCTCTTTGTAGATAATTTTAACCCCCGGAATTGCTCCTGATGAGTGGATGAATTCCACGAAACGCGTAGAGCGCTTTTATGCTACCATCTGCAAGCATCTGTCTGAAATTTCCCCTCCCCTTATTTTATCTACAATGTCATATGCTTCAATTAATGGAAGACTATTCTTGCTCTTTTTACAATTATGGATTTCATCAAGATGTTGATTACTATTGTAAATTATGTTGCAATATGCGCTTGTATATATACCTATATGTAAATATAACCTATCGATACTTACTGTTTATGATGTTATTAATTCAAACTTTCTGAATCTTATAACTAAACCAATCAATTTCAGACATGTCCTTGCATACCCACTGTGCAGCTATGCTTCATTTAAAGTCCCAACATAAAATATTCTCTTTTTATAAGTGGGAAATGGGGGGAGGGAAGAAAGGGAAAACTTTCTGTTCAGCTTATGTAAAAACACATCTATGCAGCATTTTATGGTGATACCTGAGTGAGGGATGATGCAAACCAAGGGGTGTGTAATTTAGAGGAAGTGGTTAAAGTGTTATTCTACCCCTGGCAGCAACCAGTTGCTGAGAAGGACTTGCATAGCAGTGCTGGAGCAGAAGGGGGGAAAGTGGTTACAAATTTCAACTGAAGCTGGGCTTCAAATACATTTTTTAAAAGACCAATTAAATATTAATTGTTAAATAATTATTTTTAACTATGTAAAGTCTTTGTCTTACTAATAGACACCAGGATTCCCATAGTACTATACATTGTCATAAGAGAGCGGGCAGCGGGAACTGCACAGACCAGGCAATGAGAAGGAGGTGGGATTAGTCAATGCTCAGATAATGTATTATCTTTCTTTTGCAAGTTGTCCTTGGTCTTCAGGTTGAAAGTCAGTCAGCATAACTCAACCTGGAAGCCTGAGGGGATACTGTAACAGTCAGTGTGGGCAATATGGACCGACAATCTGAGGGTACTCATCATAGCATGGTACATTCCCGGGATACTCCGGCTGTGCCACCCACTGGCCAATCAAGAGTTCAAAAACCCGGCACCCAGAAGGAGCCCAGAAGAAGATGACAGCAGCCAGCAAGGGATTTAACCTCTGTTTTGCTGAAAGTTGGAGGTGAGTATTTTTTTGAAGTTTAGTTACACTTTAACCGTTTCCTAACCATTGCAACCTAAATTCAAAGACCAAATTCGGTAGTGTCAGTAAATTTCAGTTAACTTCACTTTAGTTAGAATACCTAAGGGCCAATTTACGGCTAGATCTATGCCTGTGCATAGACGCGGATATCTTTGTAGTATTTAGACAGCATGTTCATGCACGTATATTGTTATAAATGAATAAAGTTGCGCTACAAACTCATTTTTAAGTGAATGTTACAAAGAAAAAGGAAATTCCTGAAGAAATTCTTAGAGGGTTAAAGCTGCCTATGCCTAGATCCTCCTCCCTTAAGTAAAGGAGGAGGTAAAAGATTGAAAATTAAAATTAAGCTTTGGCGCTAGAACCCTGTGTGTGTGCAACTTAGTGCGTACACCTGTGTGCTTGGAAATGACCGTGTTAGCAAAATGTTACTTATTTATATCTATATACAGTGTTGGTGCTGCCTTACCATAAAATGCTGTATATATATATTCTCTACTAAATTTACATAAAGAATCCAAATAAACAATAAATTAACGAAAAATTAAAAATTACAATTGTGCAAAATGTACTCTAAAAAAGTGCAAATGAACAGTCCTGTAAAAATATCGTGCAACGACTTGTGCAAGAATACAGAAAATTGTGCAAAAAATCGTGCCAAAAAAACAAAGAATGTCCTTTAACCCTTTCCCGCCGAAACAGAATACATCTGCGTACTCGGCTTCCGGGGGTTATACCGGGTTATACCGGGATGATGCCCGCACCTGCAGGCATCATCCCGGTACCGTTTTTTACAGCAGGCGATTGGCTATCCAGGCATAACAACCGATGCGGCTAAAAGCCGCTCGGCTGTTATGCCGGAGGAGCGGGAGGGGACGTCCCCCCTCCCGCCGCCTCTCGCCGCTGTTACCGGTGCTCCCGCTCGATCGGGAGCACCGATTAAAGATCCGTCGGCTCTGGCTGCTGGGGAGGAACTGGAACGAAGCCGTAATCGGCTTCGTTCCAGTCTCCTCATCGTAAACACGGAAGCGACGTCATGACGTCACTTCCCGTTTACTCGGCTGCCAATGGCGCCGGTTTAAAAAAAATATCCGGTATTCAGAATCGCCGTTTTCGGCGATCTGAATACATTGAAGTGTAAAGGAGGGGTGGGGGGTCTTTTAGACCCCCGATCCCTCCATAAAGAGTACCTGTCACCACCTATTACTGTCACAAGGGATGTTTACATTCCTTGTGACAGCAATAAAAGTGATCAAATTTTTTATTTTTTTTTTAAACAATTTAGTCATTTAAAAATAAATAAAATAAATAAAAAAAAAAAAAAAAAAATTTCAAAGCGCCCGCCGTCCCCGCGAGCTCGCGAAGCAAAGAAAACACATGCGGATGTCGCGCCCGCGTACGTAAACGGTGTTCAAGTCACACATGTGAGGTATCGCCGCGATCGTCAGAGCGAGAGCAATAATTCTAGCAGTAGACCTCCTCTGTAACGCTAACCTGGTAACCGTAAAAAATGTTTAAAGCGTCGCCTATTGAGATTTTTAGGTACCGTACTTTGTCGTCAATCTACAAGTGCGCGCAATTATAAAGTGTGACATGTTTGGTATCTATTTACTCGGCGTAACATTATCTTTCACATTTCGCAAAAAAATTGGGCTAATTTTACTGTTTTGTTTTTTTTTTATTCATGAAAGTGTCCCTTTTCCCAAAAAGTTGCGTTTAAAACACCACTGCGCAAATACCGTGTGACATAAAATATTGCAACAATCGCCGTTTTATTCTCTAGAGCCTCTGCTAAAAAAATATATATAATGTTTGGGGGTTCCAAGTAATTTTCTAGCAAAAAATATGGATTTTAACTTGTAAACACCAAATTCCAAAAATAGGCTTAGTCATGAAAGGGTTAAAAGGGAGCCCAGAAGACGTCGCTTAGAAGGCTTTAATTCATTTTAATTAATTAGATTTTTATTTTTTTGTTATATTTATTTACAGTTATTTTTGATAACTTGCCAACCACCCACAGTATTTACGTTATATGTGTAGTGCCGGTACTCCTGAAGAGTACACGCTATATGTCTGTCAATTTAGTTTCTTCCCAAGATTATAGTTGAGTCTTGGGGTTAATTGTTCTAAATTGTGGTTTTGGCATCAGTTTGGCTGGGCTCTACTAATGTTCTGCCTGGTCATAGGTGCAGTTAACATCTTTGACAGGCATTGGAACGCAGTCTGGTTGGACGCATTGGGTACCAATCTCTCTCTCTGAGCCAATCAGTGGGTGCATTGTCTTGCTGTGTATTCTGGGAGAGGGTACTTTAGGTGCTGAAGTCACGTGGTTCTGGTTCTGGGTTGCGGTCTAGAAGCATGTTCTGACTCCATGGTCCTGGTCCTCCTGACCAGCCCCCAGGGGCCCTCATGGCCTGGGGTGCGGATCCACCCGTTTCCGAGTCTTGGAACTGGCTAGTCCGAGGCACAGTAACTGGAAGGAGGATTCTAAAGTGGTCCGGTGCCATCTCGGGTTTTGGAGAGGCCCAGCAACTCGTCATGCAACCAGGGGAGGACTCTTCGGAAGAGTGCCACGCACGAGGCTGGCTGCTCGGTAAGAGCCTGGATGGTGAGCTGTATGGACACTAATTGAATCCACATTTCTTACGGTATTGCCTGACCTGCTGCAAGATACTGGTACCGCAAGAAGGTTCTTATTTACATCCTTCTGTTATAACTAAGTTCCTGTGAGAGACTTTCTGTGTTCATCTAAAAGTTTGCAACCAAGTCTGTGGCAGAGACTTTGCTAAGTCCCTAAAAGCAGGACTTATCCGATGGTGGAAATATCCAGCTGCGAGTGGCTACTCCCTGGATTACCTAGAGAGAGACATTCATTAAGTGGGCACAGTTTTCAAAGTGCCTGAGCTTCCATACCTATACCCTCTATTCCCAACTGAGAGACTGTGTTAGGCCGCGTACACACGGGCGGACTGTTCGCCCAACCTTGTCCGCTGAACAGTGTTTGGGCGGACAGTCCGCTCGTGTGTGGGCTTTCAGCGGACAGTTTCAGCGGACAGTTGGACGGACAAAGTCTTTCGGAAATTCCGAAAAACTGTCCGCTGAAACTGTGTTTGAGCGAACAGTCCGCCCGTGTGTGGGCTTGTCCGCTGTACTTTCGAAATGAGCGGACTGTTCCCGCTCGGAAAGTCCGCCCATTTCGAGCGTGTGTACAGGTAGGCGGGGCCCGCGAAGGAGACGTCGCGGGCTCCGCCGCCTGGAATGGGCTTAAAGGGGAACCCCAACGCCGAAAAAAATCGGCGTGGGGGTTCCCCCCAAGTCCACACCAGACCCTTGTCCGAGCACGCTACCCGGCCGGCCAGGAAAGGGGGGCGAGCGAGCGCGCCCCCCCTCCTGAGCCGTACCAGGCCGCGTGCCCTCAACATGGGGGGTGCCTTGGGGAAGGGGGGGCCGCGCGGCCCCCCCACCCCAAAGCACCTTGTCCCCATGTTGATGAGGACAAGGGCCTCTTCCCGACAACCCTGGCCGTTGGTTGTCGGGGTCTGCGGGCGGGGGGCTTATCGGAATCCGGGAGCCCCCTTTAAGAAGGGGGCCCCCGGATACCGGCCCCCCACCCTATGTGAATGAGTATGGGGTACAATGTACCCCTACCCATTCACCTGTGAACTAAAGTACAATAAAAAACACAACACAGAGAAAAAATATTTTATTGCACAGCTCCGGGGGTCTTCCGTCTTCGGGGGTCTTCTCGCCGGACTCCTCCGCTATGTGTGTGTAGCTCTTTTGCTAGCGGAGGAGTCCGGCTTTCTTCCTCCCCGCCGCCGGCCTCTTCTCCCGACTTCGGGGGTCTTGTCCCCCTCTTCGGTTCTTCTGCCGGGCCACCGCGCCTGGTCCGGTGGCCCGGTCTTCTGTCGCCGTCTTCCGTTCTTCTGTCGCCGCCTTCGGTTCTTCTGCCGGGCCACCGCGCCTTCTTGTAGCTCTTTTACAGGCGGTGGCCCGGTCTTCTGTCGCCGCCGCCGCCTTCCGTTCTTGTTCTTCTTCTTGTTCTTCTTCTTCTCCTGGAGATGTTGACTCGACGAGCTCTCCGGCCGGAATGCCAGGGACACGCTCCGCTGCCACTTATATAGTGACAATGGGGCGGTGTCACATGGTATATGTCACATGGGTTGGTCACATGGGTTGATGTCACATGGGGACTATGACATCGTAAGGGGGCGGGGTCACCATGTGACCAACCCATGTGACATATACCATGTGACACCGCCCCATTGTCACTATATAAGTGACCGCACAGCGCGGCTCTGGCATTCCGGCCGGAGAGCTCGTCGAGTCAACATCTCCAGGAGAAGAAGAAGAACAAGAAGAAGAACAAGAACGGAAGGCGGCGGCGGCGACAGAAGACCGGGCCACCGCCTGTAAAAGAGCTACAAGAAGGCGCGGTGGCCCGGCAGAAGAACCGAAGGCGGCGACAGAAGAACGGAAGACGGCGACAGAAGACCGGGCCACCGGACCAGGCGCGGTGGCCCGGCAGAAGAACCGAAGAGGGGGACAAGACCCCCGAAGTCGGGAGAAGAGGCCGGCGGCGGGGAGGAAGAAAGCCGGACTCCTCCGCTAGCAAAAGAGCTACACACACATAGCGGAGGAGTCCGGCGAGAAGACCCCCGAAGACGGAAGACCCCCGGAGCTGTGCAATAAAATATTTTTTCTCTGTGTTGTGTTTTTTATTGTACTTTAGTTCACAGGTGAATGGGTAGGGGTACATTGTACCCCATACTCATTCACATAGGGTGGGGGGCCGGTATCCGGGGGCCCCCTTCTTAAAGGGGGCTCCCGGATTCCGATAAGCCCCCCGCCCGCAGACCCCGACAACCAACGGCCAGGGTTGTCGGGAAGAGGCCCTTGTCCTCATCAACATGGGGACAAGGTGCTTTGGGGTGGGGGGGCCGCGCGGCCCCCCCTTCCCCAAGGCACCCCCCATGTTGAGGGCACGCGGCCTGGTACGGCTCAGGAGGGGGGGCGCGCTCGCTCGCCCCCCTTTCCTGGCCGGCCGGGTAGCGTGCTCGGACAAGGGTCTGGTGTGGACTTGGGGGGAACCCCCACGCCGATTTTTTTCGGCGTTGGGGTTCCCCTTTAAGCCCATTCCAGGCGGCGGAGCCCGCGACGTCTCCTTCGCGGGCCCCGCCTACCTGTACACGCGCTCGAAATGGGCGGATTTGCCTCCGCCTTACGTGGGCGAGTCCGTTCATTTCAAAAGTTGAGCGAACTGTTTGCCCAACCTTGTTCGTCAAACAGTCCGCTCGTGTGTGGGCAAGTCCGCTCATGCAAATTTTGAGCGGACTGTTTGATGAAACTGTTTGCCGAACAAGGTTGGGCGAACAGTCCGCCCGTGTGTACGCGGCCTTACTGTTCAACGTTTTAAGCAAATAAAAATTCCAAAAGGAATTCAAGTGTTGGTCTCTGCAGTTATTGGGCCATCAACCTCGGGAACCCCTAGACAAGAACGATGAGCTACAAGGCGGAGGAGGTAAACGATAAGCCCAAGAAAACCAGCCACTCCTTCAGGGGTCAGTGCTACATATGTTTTTATAGATACCCTAGAACATCCGCCCCTGAAGAAATGTTTTTACACAGAAACACGTCAAGCTCTGAGGATCTAGCTATGTGCTTTATTAGGATATATATCTTGATACACCATTCATTTTTTAATCTATTGAATTAGCAACTATTCTGCCAGCTGATATGTGAATTGACCATGCTATATATCATTGCTATGTGTTGACCTTGTATACATTTATGAACAGGATGCTACTACTGTTATGCAAATATGACCCATAACATTTATCCATTGACTCTTTTATATTAATTATACTGCTATGTATTTAAATACTTCAGTAGTAAAACCTGACCATATTCATCTACACGAGTCAACCACTTCATTTAAAATCCCAAATTTCCCTCTTTTTGTTTAATTGAACCCGGGATGGAGGAACATTGCATGTGTCTCATCTAAAGTCCCAAACTGCCCACTTCTACTGCATTTCACGGATGGAGGTGGTTGACTTTTTATTGGAAGTGTTCCCCTGCCATCTACAGTATGTGTAGCTCTGGTCCTTGGTGGCGAGGCAGTGTCAAATCCATGCCTATTCATTTGGAGGCAGTTATCCTATTAGGCCAACAGTTCTGTCGGTAAACGCAGACGTTGCAGTCCTGGGCCTATGTTTTAGTCTTATTTCCGGGAGCTGCTATGTGCTCTGTGTGCTCTGACGCTCCCCCTCCCCCTCTGTCCCCCAGGGGGGCGGGTGTCCACAGCGCATCGGCACCACGCACTGCGGCCCCGCGTGTGGCATCATACAGTGGCACCGCGGCAGGGCTGTGTGTTGTTCCATCTGGCCGACAGTAGGGGTTTTGGTGCTCAGCCATGGGTGGCGTATGCTAAGCACGCGTGGTCCCCTCCCCACACTTGTCGTGTGCGTGATGTTGGTGGCGGCCCCTGCCCCTGGGGAGTACACAAGGGGACTCCCCGGACGCAGTTCCTCTCTCTTTACACACATGTGGCACGCCGCACCTTTTGGAAGCTCTTTCATTCTTATACCTCTACTCAAGGTAAACACATATGCGACCCAATGGTAGTGCTATCCTAGCATGTCTCCCCCCTTTCTTCTTTATTTCTCCCATAATTTGGTTAATGGACTCTCCATGGTACTCACTACAGTAAACATGAAGTGGTTCATACTGCTTGCCATGTGTTTTCTCTCTTGCCTCAGA
This sequence comes from Lithobates pipiens, assembly GCF_037356315.1. Classification (NCBI taxonomy): domain Eukaryota; kingdom Metazoa; phylum Chordata; class Amphibia; order Anura; family Ranidae; genus Lithobates; species Lithobates pipiens. Next base: position 76,012,760 of record NW_027507784.1, read on the forward strand.
CTGTGGCCTAAGAAATTGCTGCTGGACTGTCTATGCTGCTGGTCCCAGAAGCTTGATTGGGGTCTAGCATGTGCTGGGTAAATTGATCTACGCACCTGGCTTAAGAGATTTACCAGCTGGAGAAGCTGCCATCTCTTAAGATTTGAATGCTGATCTATATTGATGCTCTTCAGGGTCCCAGCTGTGGCGGAGCCAGGGGCCCATATCTGCAACTACAGAGATACTCCTGAGACTTCACCCTTGAGGATCCAGTCTACTAATACTTCACTATAGGGCAACAGGAATCTATGTCTGGGCAGTTTGCTGATCCAAGGGATATTTGGTGCTTTAAAGATATAGAAGCAAGTATGGCTTTTATAGGATACAACTCCCACAGTGCCCCTGATTTGGCAACCCCTTTCATGACCAGTGTAGTTCAGAGGTACCCAACCTGCCTCTTACTGCTATACCACTTGTACTCCAACATCCCCATTTCTTACCCTTCTAAAATGATGAGACCACACCTTAATTTTTTTTCAAAAACTGCCTCCACCTTTTTTTATCCACAACTTTCTGTTCCCCAGCCCAGTCCCGCCTCCTCCTTATATAGTACCACTCCCCCTTGGACGTTACTTACTGCCCCCTCCCCTCTTAGCTCTTCATATTAACCCATGCATTGTCTCCCCTAAACACACTGTCATGCCCGGCCCTGCACTACTTTTTCTTTTCTGTCTTTTCCATTACGGGCCTCACTGTCCCAAAAGTCAAGAAGTGCTATTTACAGGACAGTGAAGTTAGTGTCCTTTTCTTGGAGCTAGCATTGATCTGAGTATCCCATGTCTTAAAGTGGTTGTATGCTCAATTTTTTAACTTTTACCTACAGGAAAGCCTATAATAAGGCTTACCTGTAGGTAAAAAAAATATCTCCTAAACCTGTACGGTTTAGGAGATATTCCCCTCAGTATGCGCCGCTGACTGCAGCAGTGCATGCACACAAGGGGGTCCTCGGCCTGAAAATCTGGCAGTGGCCGACCGGCCGGAATGAAATCTCCCATGCATGCGCGGGAGTGACGATATCGCGGCTCCGGCCACTCACAGCGCCGGAGCCGCGATACCCGGAAAGAAACCCTGAGGGAGCATGTCAGCTCCCTCAGCGTGGATCGGGCCAGATGTCGGGGCCTCGTTCTAAGGTAAGTATTTCATAATGAGCTAGTATGCAGTGCATACTAGCTCATTATGCCTTTTGCTTTGCAGGTTTAAAAAAATAAATAAAAAATTTGCGGGTTTACTACCGCTTTAAAATTCCTTAGCATTAAAAATGTAAAAGCCATCCCTTAGACTAGTTGCTGGGTCAGAATGCATGGAGTCGTATTGTTTGTTTGCTGGCAGCCTCTACATAATCAGGAAAAGAACCCTGATAATCATCATCATTTGTGCTGCCATTATCAGATTGAATATAGTGTTTTTCCTATATTTAATCATCACCAATCAGAGACAATTTCAGGGGCACCACTAAACATGGTTCCCAATTGTTAGTGCTATATCAGTGCTGTCAATAACAGTAGGGCCTCGGAACCTGCAATACTTTGCGTTCCTGGTTCCACAGAAGAATGTATATAATTCTACTTTAATGAAGAGACATAATGCAATAATAAGGGGCATTAATAATATAAATCTACAAATTGAGGATTGCAACACTTTTTTTAGATTGTGGTAATCAACCAGTTGAGAGGACGACGTCTTTGCTAGCAGGATAGGAGCAGACTGATGAATGCCTCAGATTAGCACAACTACAGTTTCTTTCTAGATTTGCTTGGGGCTCTACCTACTGGTTATAACAAAAACTAATTTATAATAATTCATATTTACACAAATACCAGAAAAAATATATATTTTTATTTTTTAGCACTTAAAATAATAAAGCAAATATAATAAAACGGTATAGGCTGATTGCTCTTATTACTCTTGTATGCTGTCTCCGTACATTGTGGAATTTCTTTTAAAAATGATGACATTTGGGCCAACTTGCCAGTTAAAATTAATTTAAGGAATATATGAGTTTTGCTGAAATTTATTACTGTGGAAAGGATGTTGGGCTGCCTTTAATTCACAGCTGATGGGTTGACAGATTGTTTCCTCAAAACACTGACAGTGGATATATAGCATGAAATTTTAGGCATCTGGAGAAAAAGCAAAAGCGAAAACTAATTTATAGCGGTGGCTTTATATATTTAATTTAGTGAAAAGCTACTTGTAAACTTAAAATATAAATACTTTGAGGAAAAGTTAATAATTTTCTGGCTAAAGAGACAACACATTTGCGAGACAGAAATACACAGATCAGCCATAATATTATGACCACCCACCTAATACTGAGTAGGAACACCTTTTGCCAACAAAACAATCCTGACTCAAGGCATGGACACCCGTAGACATCTAACGGCATTCTGTGGTATTTGGTACCAAGCTGTCGGTAGCACATCCTTTAGGTCCTGTCAGTTGGAAGGCGAGACCTCCATGGATTGGACTTGTTTTTCCAGCACAGTCCACAAACCACTATACCGTGATGATGGCTAAACCACAGCAGGTTATTTCTGGGACACCATCATATGATGGTGTCCCATGATCCCACCTGCTGAGCACCCAAAGTGGGGTGTGGGAGGCACACTCTGTGATCACAGTGTCTGGAGGACCCTGCTGATCACAGACTGAGATGAAGAGCCGATCGGTGGCTCTTTACCACGTGATCAGCTGTGTCTAATCACAGCTGATCACAGATGTAAACAGAAGTCAGTCATCGGCACTCCTTTCCTCATGCTGTCGAGGAGAAGATAGTCAATAACTGGCTTCTGTAAAGGAACATCTACACTGATGCCTAGAGGCGATTCATTTCGCATTGTGCGCTATACAAGTATTTCATTCATTCATTCATTCACTGATAATGAGCACACTGATTGTCAGTGTCCTGATTATCAGTACAGTCCCAACAGTGCCCACCAGTGCTGCCAATCAGTGCCCGTAAGTGACTCCTCATCAGTGTCATCTATCAGAGCCACCTATCAGTGCCACCTATCAATGCCACCTATTAGTACCCATCAGTGCAGCCTATCAGTGCAGCATCATTAGTGCACATCAGTGAAGGAGAAAAATTACTTGTTTGCAAAATTTTATAACAAACTATGACATTTTTTTTTTTTTCCGTTCTTTTGTTTATTTAGCAAAAATTACCACCAAAAGAAAGCTATATTTAGGGCTGTTACTGATTAAAATGTTTGTGTTCGATTAATCGTCAATCGTGTTAGTTCCGTAGGGCAGCAGCGGGTGACATCATGCGTAGCTCCTCCCCAATACACGTTGCGTTCAATCAGAATTTCAACGTCACCAGACCCCTCTCTCTTCCCTTCGTTAGCAGATGGAGGCACTTGGGGAAGGGGGGAAGAGTCCTGTGACGTCAATGATTTCACCGGATCTCCGACGGAACTCCCTGAAGACCCGGAAGCCAGCAGAAAGGTGAGTACCGGTCAAAAGAATTTTGATTGATCAAAAAAATGTTGATTGATCAAAAAAATTAACGATTAATCTAGGAATTAATCTTTAATTTGCACAGCCCTACTATATGTGTGTGAAAAAATTATAAAAATGTTCTTTGGGTACAATGTTGCATGACCACGTAATTGTCTGAATCTGAAATTTGGCCTGGGCAAGAAGGGGGATAAAAGTGGCCAGTAGGCAAGTGGTTACTGAGTTTGTTATGAATATCACCAGTGGCAGGACAGTTTTGCACCAGCAAGAATATGGACAACTGCAGCGAACTACTGCCAGTCAAAGCAGTCCTATTATCAATGTAAATTGAAAAGTTGCGCTGACCCTTATTTAGATAATGTAATCCCTGTGTTAATAATAAACACATTCTTAAATATCAACCATGCAACACAAATTAATACATATTTTTTATAAAGTGCAAATGTCTACAAAGTGTAATCCTTCATGCTAAATCAAAGTGCAATAGTGCAAAAAAGAGCGTGCAATCCACTTGTGCTGCAATTCTTGTAAATTAAAGTGACTTATGCTTTGTATGTTCCACTGCCCCAGATTCTACTCTGTGTCACCAGTTTCCCCTCCGGAAGTCGAACTCACCATCCATGAAGGTTGGTGACCCCCTGTGCATATGCCTAGGAAGGCCAATACAGCTTTATGTCACAGACCCGCTATGCAGATTATCCCATCAACCTAGGACCAATGCTCAACTGGTTCATCTCATCCACAAAAAGGAATAGAGCCAAAGAACAGCATATATAGTGTAAATCCATTCATTAAAATTTCCCACAAATAAATGTTTACACTCACAAGTAAGGTGCCTCACTTTGCACTCGGAACAATCCGAACAAGTCCTTCACCTGAACCAGTCAAGGATTGGTCTTAGGTTGATGGGATAATCTGCATAGTGGGTCTGTGATATAAAGCTGTATTGACCTTCCTAGACATATGCATAGGGGGAAGGGGTATGGTCCAGAAGAAAACTCATGGGAACCCCAACAGAATGTCCAAGAACTGATCCAGGCCTTTTTTCATAGCCATCCTCACAAGAAGGTCCTGTTAGGCCCCTTAAGGAGGGGCAATGTCATGGACGTGCTGCGCATAGCGCTGCAACTGATCACAGACTCATTGAGACGTGTTCCAGCTCACAGGCGTCCAGCGGTGAGCAGACTTGCGCCAATGCACATGCGCGTGTGCAGATCGCAGAGATCATGCACACGGGCATGGTGATGCTGCCTTAGTGCCCAGTGACCTTTAAAAGGGGCATCTCTTGAATGGATCATTGCTGTTTGCAGCTTATCCTGTGACCTGATCCTGAACCCACATCTGATACAGTACGTATCTGACTTCCTGACCTCACTGCTGTCTCCAGCCCTGACCTTTGGCTTGCCTTGACCTTGCTCTGTCTGTCCGTTTGCCTGACCTCCTGTTAGGCCCCTTTCACACATGCGGACAGTATGTCCGTATTTCATCCATCCGTTTGCGGATGAAATACGGACATACATGCATCCCTATGGGATAGCGGGTGTCTGCGGATGAACATCCGCAGACACCCGCTATTGTCCGATTCTGCAGACGGAGGAAAATCCTATTTTTCTATCCGTCTGCAGAGCGGATCTGATGAACAGGGACAGACGGTCCGTGCTCATCCGATCCCCATAGAGGAGAGCAGAGAGCTGACAGGGCGGTCCCTGCACAGTGTGCGGAGACCATCCTGTCCACCGCCGGCTCAGTGGGGACAATGGAGCGATCCCCGCTGAGCGAGCGGATCATCACGGGGCGGATCATTACTGATCCGCCCCATGTGAAAGGGGCCTAATCGATCCTACCTGAATTTTGACCGCTCTCTGCCTGCCGCTTCTGTCTGATCTGCTGTTGTGACCTGGCTAGTCTGACCCTGCTCCTGCCTGCTGTCCTGTATTTGTGCATATCTGCATCTGCTGCTCCTCAGCACACCTGCCTCTGCTTACCTGCATCCGCAGCAATCAAGCCTGTTCCTGTCTCTGCCAGCAGACATCATCTTCAGCCAAGTGAACCCCGCAGGCTCTAATACCTCATTGCACTCCGACGATCACTGTCCCCATTCTAGTGATACCGGGAACCAGGGCTGTACAAGAGGTCTCCCTCTGCACATCAGGCTCACATCCAAGGTATGTGTCAAGAGGAGCCATACTGTTTGTTCCTACTAAGCAGGAAAAATGATATGGCTCCTCTCCTAGTCAATCCTATCCCCATACAGTTAGAACACACTGAGCGAACACATATTTAACCCCTTGATTGCCCCTAGTGTTAACCCCTTCCTTGCCAGTGACATTTACACAGTAATCAGTGCATTTTTATAGCACTGATCGCTGTATAAATGCAAATGGTCCCAAAAAAGTGTCAAAAGTCTCCAATCTGTCTGTTGCAATGTTTCAGTACTGCTAAAAATTGCAGATCACTGCCATTACTAGTATAAAAAAAAAAAAATTAAAATGCCATAAATCTTCCCCATAGTTTGCAGATGCTATAACTTTTACGTATTGCTATTTTTTTTTTCAAAAAATATGTATAAGAATATATATTGGCCTAAAATGATGAAGAAATTATATAAAAAAAACATGGGGATATTTATTATAGCAAAAAATTAAAAAATATAGTTTTTTTTTCAAAATTGTCGCTATTTTTTTGTTTATACAGTAGTGCAAAAAAGAAAAAAACCCAGAGGTGATCAAATACCACCAAAAGAAACTCTATTTGTGCAAAAAAAAGGACGTAAATTTCGTTTGGGTACAGCGTCAAACGACCGTACAATTGTCAGTTAAAGCAACACAGTGCCAAATTGTAAAAAGTGCTCTGGTCAGGAAGGGATTAAAAATCCTGGGGGCTGAAGCAGTTAATATCAATTTAACCAGTCGAAACACATCAGGGCTCTGGACCCATGCATGGGGATAATCACTTTTTACTTTGCTGTCAATCAACTTTCAGTATTCAAGTGATACAGTATGTCTTAAGGCCCATACACACGATCAGACTTTTTGACAACAAACGTGCAAATTAGCTGTTTTGGAGCAACATCCGACCGTGTGTACGCTCCATCGGACAAACTTTTAGGGTTTTCATCGGACTTTTGTTGGCTGTGTGAACGGACAAACTTTCTGGCAACAAAAGTCAGATGGAGCAAAGTCTGATCGTGTGTACAGAAAACCATAGGACTTTTGTACAAAGTACAAACACACCTGCTCAGAACCAATGCAAAAGATCAGACAAAAATACTGAAGTTGACCAAAGGTGGCGGTAAAGAGCAGAAAAACCACGTGATTTGGTGAAAGTTGGCTGAAAAAGTCCTGCCGTGTGTATGCAATACAAGTTCTCGGGCCAACACCCTTTGTACACAAATCCACAGGAAAGTTTGTACAAAGTCCAATCGTTTGTATGAGGCTTTAGTTTGCATATGTGTTACTACTTTGTACACTGTTTTCCTGTTCACAAGGGGTTATTTTAATGTCATCTCAATAAACATTGCATTATATCTTAACTTTTTATATATTTTTATATTCATTTGGTATTGTAAAGTCATCCCCCTCTCCCCCTTTCCGTCCTTTTTGTGGGTTATAGCATGCAACATAGGGGGCTAATACCGAGCTAGATTGGGATACAGGAACACGATTGCTGTACTGGGTCAGTAACAGTTATTACATATATTTTTTTCTGCAACCTGTTTAGCCGCTTGGTTGGAATTGCCCTTAAAATCCACTAAGGTAGAACATCATTAATTTCTTTCTGACAATCAAATCCATTTTGTTAAAACCGTAACTCCAGTAGTAAAAGGTTGAGCCACCAGTCACCTTATGCATACCATAGGGTTATTAAAAGAGCTTTCAGGAGGAAGAGTGCAGGTCGACCACAGCCTGGTATCGTGCTCAAGGCGTCTTAGAACAACATATAAGTGTTTAATTATCAACAATGAAACCACATCCATTTATTGTGTGCCCTAGAATATCCCTGGTGACTTTACAATGCCATGTGGCTGAGACCATTGTAATGAAAAAAGTAAGTGAGGCAGTGTTTTGTAAAACAAACTTTAATACAGAGCTCTGCAGGGAATGTCAAGGTGCGGGCTTACTGTTTGACCTTGGACCTCCATTAAAGTACCTTCAGCTTATTTCATATCACCAGATCAGTAGGAAAAAGGAGAGAAAGAACAATGGGACACCAAGAAATGCACACGCTAACCTCCTAATCTGTGAAACTCTGTTGGGAATGTTTTAACTGTGTCTTCAGGTGTGCAAATGAAGCAGATACTTAACAAGGAAACAAACAAAAAAAGTGCATATAAACACAAGGTTCCCGTGTTAATGATCTGAGTCACCCCTTGAGTGGATTCTCAGAAAAAGCTGAACTCCTGGAAAACAGCTAAATACATAGTTAAAATGCAACTGTGAAAAGATTTCTGTCCTCTACCGCTATTACTGCTGCTGGTAGGATTAAGCTAAATTTGGTCCAAACTCAGTTTGGCAAAGCCTGTGTAGCACTAACCTCCGAAGGAGCTGCTGGTTGGATTGGGCTTACCGTTACCTTCTTCTCCTCAATTTACGTCTAGGGGTTTCCCGTGGTAGATGGCCCAGTAACTTTAGAGCCTGATGACAGATCTGCTTAAAGGGATTTTTTTTTGCAAGAACCGTAGTTAACGAACAGTCTCTTAAAATAGGATCAGAGGGTTTGGAGGCAAGTTCAGACTAAGTCCGCCATACTATCCGCCGTACTTTTGAAATAAACGGACTCGCCCACACACGCGGAGGAAAGCCCGCTCATTTTGAGCGGGTCTCCAGGTAGGCGGGGCCCGTGAAGGAGACGTCGCTGGCCCCGCCACCTGGTATGGACTTAAAGGGGAACCCCAACGGCGAAAAAAAATTGCCGTGGGGGTACCCCACAGGTCCACATCAGACCCTTGTCCGAGCACGCTACCCGGCCGGCCAAGGAAAGGGGGGGACGAGCGAGCAGGCCACGTGCCCTCAACATGGGGGGCGCCTTGGGGAAGGGGGGCCGCGCGCCCCCCACCCCAAAGCACCTTGTCCCCATGTTGATTAGGACAAGGGCCTCTTTCCAACAACCCTGGCCGTTGGTTGTCGGGGTCTGCAGGCGGGGGGCTTATCGGAATCCGGGAGCCCCCTTTAATAAGGGGGCCCCCGGATACCGGCCCCCCACCCTATGTGAATGAGTATGGGGTACAATGTACCCCTACCCATTCACCTGTGAAAAAATGTACAAAAAAAAAAACACAACACAGGGTTAAAATAGTTTATTGCACAGCTCCGGGTGTCTTCCTTCTTCGGGGGTCTTCTCGCCGGACTCCTCCGCTATCTTCTGCTAGCTCTTTTACTAGCGGAGGAGCCCGGCTTTCTTCCTCGCCGCCGGCCTCTTCTTCCGACTTCGGGGGTCTTGTCCCCCTCTTCGGTTCTTCTGCCGGGCCACCGCACCTTCTTCTAGCTCTTTTGCAGGCGGTGTCCGGTCTTCTGTCGCCGCTGTCGTCGCTGGCTTCTGTTCTTCTGTTCTTCTCTTCAGATGTTGCCTCGTCTCATCCTCCGCTCACAATGGCACGGACCCGATGCGTGACAACTTATATAGGGACATCACCGGATGATGTCCCCGCCTATTATGATGTCACAGTCCCAGCATCCTCTGGGACTGTGACACCATAATGGGCGGGGACATCATCCAGCGATGTCCCTATATAAGTCGCCGCACGTCTCATCGGAGCCATTGTGAGCGGAGGACGCGACGAGGCAACATCTGAAGAAGAAGAGAAGAACAGAAGGTGGCGACGACAGCGGCGACAGAAGACCGGGCCACGGCCTGTAAAAGAGCTAGAAGAAGGCGCGGTGGCCCGGCAGAAGAACCGAAGAGGGGGACAAGACCCCCGAAGTCGTGCCCCTGCCATGTACAGAGACTGCTGACACTTGCAGTGCCCCACCATGTACAGGGACCGCTGACACTTGTAGTGCCCCTGCCATGTACAGGGACCGGTGACACTTGTAGTTTCCCCACCATGTACTACGGCGAGGAAGAAAGCCGGGCTCCTCCGCTAGTAAAAGAGCTAGCAGAAGATAGCGGAGGAGTCCGGCGAGAAGACCCCCGAAGACGGAAGACCCCCGGAGCTGTGCAATAAACTATTTTATCTTGTGTGTTGTGTTTTTTTTTTTACTTTATTTTACAGGTGAATGGGTAGGGGTACATTGTACCCCATACTCATTCACATAGGGTGGGGGCCGGTATCCGGGGGCCCCCTTATTAAAGGGGGCTCCCGGATTCCGATAAGCCCCCCGCCCGCAGACCCCGACAACCAATGGCCAGGGTCAGGGGCGTAACTAGAAATCACAGGGCCCCATAGCAAAATGTTGTATGGGCCCCCCCCCACCAAAAAAAAATGAACTAATGCCATTAAACAACAGACTACCACACCCATGTGGCACAGTACCCAGGCAACAGCTTATATTAATTTTGAACAACAAAGTATGCAGTATACTGTATGCAGCCCCTGAAGGGAACACATTGCAGACCTCCAGGCCTTTTAACCAATTTCTGTTCTGTTATATAAAACGAAATAGTTCAACTCACCATAATGCAAAATCAGTGGGATCCCTGAGCGTGTCACTTGCCATCATCGCCTGCCACCAGATGCAGATTGTAACTTGTCAAACATTGCGGAATGTCACCTACCACATGTTGCGGATTGTCCACTTGCCACATCCCAGATTGTCACTTGCCAAGTCACCTGCCACACATTATGGATTGTCACTTGCCACGTCCTGGATTGTCACTTGCCACACATTATGGATTGTCATTTGCCACGTCCTGGATTGTCACTTGCCACGTCACTTGCCACACATTATGGATTGTCACTTGCCACGTCCTGGATTGTCACTTGCCACACATTAAGGATTGTCACTTGTCACATCACCTGCTACACATTGTGGATTATCCACTTGCCACGTCGCCTGCCACCAGATGCAGATTGTCACTTGTCACACGTTGCAGAATGTCACCTGCCACATGTTGCGGATTGTCCACTTGCCACGTCCCGGATTGTCACTTGCCACGTTACCTGCCACACATTACGGATTGTCACTTGCCACGTCCTAGATTGTCACTTGCCACGTCTCGGGTTGTCACTTGCCACGTCACCTGCCACACATTACGGATTGTCACTTGCCACCTTACCTGCCACACATTACGGAATGTCACTTGCCACGTCACGGATTTTCACTTGCCACGTCCCCTGCCACATGTTACGGATTGTCACTTGCCACATCCAGGTTGTCACTTGCCACGTCACCTGCCACACATTACAGATTGTCACTTGTCACGTCCTAGATTGCCACACATTACAGATTGTCACTTGCCACATCCTAGATTGTCACTCGCCACACATTATGGATTGTCACTTGCCACGTCCTAGATTGCCACACATTACAGATTGTCACTTGCCACATCCTAGATTGTCACTCACCACACATTATGGATTGTCACTTGCATGTCCCGGGTTGTCACTTGCCACGTCACCTGCCACACATTACGGATTGTCACTTGTCACATCACGGATTTTCACTTGCCACATCACCTGCCACATGTTACGGATTGTCATTGCCACATCCAGGTTGTCACTTGCCACGTCACCTGCCACACATTACGGATTGTCACTTGCCACGTCCTAGATTGTCACACATTACAGATTGTCACTTGCCACATCCTAGATTGTCACTTGCCACACATTATGGATTGTCACTTGTATGTCCCGGGTTGTCACTTGCCACGTCACCTGCCACACATTACGGACTGTCACTTGTCACGTCACGGATTTTCACTTGCCACGTCACCTGCCACATGTTACGGATTGTCACTTGCCACGTCCCTAGTTGTCACTTGCCACATTGCCTGCCCTACATTACGGATTGTCATTTGCCACGTCATGGATTTTCACTTGCCACGTCACCTGCCACACGTTACGGATTGTCACTTGCCACGTCCCGGGTTGTCACTTGCCACGTCGCCTGCCACACATTATGGATTGTCACTTGCCACGTCCTAGATTGCCACACATTACAGATTGTCACTTGCCACATCCTAGATTGTCACTTGCCACACATTATGGATTGTCACTTGCATGTCCCGGGTTGTCACTTGCCACATCACCTGCCACACATTACGGATTGTCACTTGTCACGTCACGGATTTTCACTTGCCACGTCACCTGCCACATGTTACGGATTGTAACTTGCCACGTCCCTGGTTGTCACTTGCCACGTTGCCTGCCACACATTATGTATTGTTATTTGCCACGTCATGGATTTTCACTTGCCACGTCATCTGCCACACGTTACGGATTGTCACTTGCCACGTCCCGGGTTGTCACTTGCCACGTCGCCTGCCACACATTATGGATTGTCACTTGCTCTGCCACTTTCCTGCTGTGTCACAGAGTCAGGCAGCAGATTATCAGTCAGGCAGCAGAGAGATAATGGCATCTCTCTGCTTCCTGGCTGCCTGCACAGTGAGGGGGGAACTGCACTGCAGGGATGAGAGGTCGGCGAGAGATGATGTCATCTCTATGCTCCCCCGCCCGTCAGCTCCCTGATTGGCCAGCCCGCTCATGCCCACTCTCTCACCCACTCTCTCACCAGCGGACCGGCCACTCTCATCTGCCTCCCACTATCACCCGCAGAGCCGCTGACCGCCCGCTCTCACCCGCGGAGCTGCCCGCGGAGCCGCGGACTACCCGCGGACTGCCCGCTTTCGCCCGCGGACCACCCGCGGAGCCGCCCGCGGACCACCCGTGGAGCCGCCCGCTATCTCCCGCGGAGCTGCCCGCTATCTCCCGCGGAGCCACAGCGCCTATCCTCACCGGGCCCCACTTGACTGCGGGCCCCATAGCGCCCGCATGTGTTGCTATGGCGGTAGTTCCGCCACTGGCCAGGGTTGTCGGGAAGAGGCCCTTGTCCTCATCAACACTTTTCAAATGAACGGACTTTTCCCGCCCAGAGAAAAGTCCGCTCATTTTGAGCACGTCTCCAGGTAGGCGCGGCCCCCCTTCCCCAAGGCACCCCCCCATATTGAGGGCACGTGGCCTGGTATGGCTCAGGAGGGGGGGCGCTCGCTCGTCCCCCCCTTTCCTGGCCAGCCGGGTAGCATGCTCGGACAAGGGTCTGATGTGGACCTGGGGGGGACCCCACGCTGATTTTTTCGGCGTTGGGGTTCCCCTTCAAGTCCATACCAGGTGGCGGGGCCAGCGATGCATCCTTCGAGGGCCCCGCCTACCTGGAGACGTGCTCAAAATGAGCGGACTTTTCTCTGGGCGGGAAAAGTTCGTTCATTTGAAAAGTACGGCGGACTGGCATACGCACGGCCGGATTGTCCGCAAAAATGCAAGTCCGGCGGGAAGATTGGAGTGCAAAACTACTTTCTAAGTCCGCCGTACTTTCGGGTCAAAAAAGTCCGCCGGAGGCTATACACGGAGGGATTGTGCAGCGGACTTGAGTTTGCCGGACTTTTCCACCCTATTGTTTGATCGGCATTAGTGTCAAAGTCAATAATGAAGAACTCTCTTACTTTGACTAAATGCAGAGAATAGCCATTCACAGCTGGATGTTCACTCAAGTTGGATAGTCCCTCTCTCACAAGGCCTAGCAGCCAATAAGGTGCTTAAATCAGGAACAAGTCTCTGCCACAGACATTGTTGTAAAACATGTAGGAATAAGTCTCTGCCACAGACATTGTTGTAGAACATGTAGGAAACTAGGACTTGTAGAACACTCATGTAATACCTGGATTTTTCAGCCGGTTTAGCGATACCCAAGAGATAGGATTCACTTAGGTCCCTCAGCCTCACCAGGCTCTTGCTAAGAAGCCAACCCGTACGTGGCCTTCTTCTGAAGAGTCCTCCCCGCCTGGATAACTACGAAGTTGCTGGGCCTCTCCACAACCGGAGATGGCACCGGTCCACCCCGGAATCCTTCCTTTAGTTTCCTTGCCTCGGGCTAGCCAGCCCCGAGACATAGCCTTCCTGGGGGCTGGTCAGGACGACCAGGACCATGGAGTCAGAACATACTTTCTGGACCGGAACCCTGAACCACGTGACATCTGCATCTTAAGTACCCTCTCCCAGAAAGTACAGCAAGAGTGACACTCCCACTGGGCGGGCTCTGAGAGAAAGTAACTTTAAAGCACCCAACCAGACTGTGGTTCCATGCCTGTCAGAAGAGACAGTGCCCCCGGTGGCCAGGCTGAACACCCTATAGTCCAGTCAGACTGATGCTGAGGTCAAAATTTGGAACAACCACACCCAAACCAAACCTAACTGCAGTTCAGGTTTAACCTTAAATTTCAAAAACATAGCGCATGCTCTTCAGGAGCCGGCGCTACACCCGTATGAAACTGTCACACGATTAGCATCCCTGATGACCCGTGCATTCCCAGCCCCGGAGCTGCAAATACACAAAGGGATACAGATGCTTGTGATGTTATTGACCTAACTTGTCCATGTTTAATCCTAGTTATTAACCTAATTAGGCAATGTGGACACTAGGGATGAGCTCCGGCGTGTTTGCACACTCCACGTGCAGAGCCCACCAGGAAGTCGGTGCATCGCAGCTCTAAACACAGGCAGTGAGACATTTCCTGATCTCTGCAGCCATGCATCGGGAAATGTCTCACTGCCTGTGATTAGAGCAGCGCTGCACCGACTTCCTGGTGGGCTCTGCACGTGGAGTGTGCGAACACACCTGAGCCCATCCTTAGTGGACACATTAGGTCAATTATATCATAGGCATCCCTGCCCCTTTGCGTATGTGCAGCTGTGGGCTGGGGAATGCCCTAACCTGAGATGATTGGGCAGGTGGGAAAGTTCTGCCAAACATGCTATGTACTGAACCCAGCTCATCCCTAGCCGTGAGACAGTAAAGCCAAGCCCCTGAGTTCCAGTGCAGTTAAAGTGGTGGTAAAGGATTTTTTTTAAAATTAAAATAACAAACATCATACTTACCTCCACTGTGCAGCTTGTTTTGCACAGAGTGGCCCCCGAACATCCTCTTCTGTGGTCCCCCAGTGGCTCTCGCGGGTCCTACCCACATCAGATAACCTCCTAGTAGAAATGCTCTCCCGGGGGGAGGGTTACCCTGCGGGCAGGCTCCCAAGTCCAGCATTTGCATCCACAGACATGAATGGCCCCGCCCCCTAGCAGCAGCGGGTGCCAATGGCTGCGCTGCTATCAATCTATCCAATAAAGCACCGGGAGGCGGTGGAGAGAGGGACAGCGCGTCCCCGCCGAAGAGATGAAGGGGCTCAGGTAAGTAAAATGGGGGGGGGGGGGGGGGCTGGGGGACTGGTGAGTGGCAGTTGTGTTTTTTTCACCTTAATGCATAGGATGCATTAAGGTGAAAAAAACATGAGGGTTTACAACCCCTTTAAAGTGTTACTAAACCCAGGAGCCTGCATTCACTATATCTGGTCTCCTACAGTACACAGAACATGGAAATGCAATCATTTTAGTAAATGTAAACTGGTAAATATCTTTTATCATCAGCAGTATATAGCAGGCTTGTGACTTCGATCTGTGTCTAGTTAAAGCTTGTAGTAAGAGTTTCCATTGTCCCATGAATGTCCTATAAGGATGCAGGACTCCTGACCCTCTGTCTGGACAGTTCTGTTTGGCCCTGTACTAATTATGCCGCGTACACACGATCAAACAATCGGGTGGAAAAGTCCGGCAAACTCAAGTCCGCCGGACAATCCCCCTGTGTGTAGCCTCCGGCATACTTTTTTGACCCGAAAGTACGGCGGACTTAGAAAGTAGTTTTGCACTCCAATCTACCCGCCGGACTCGCATTTCGGCGGACAATCCGGCCGTGCGTATGCCAGTCCGCCGTTCTTTTGAAATGAACGGACTTTTCCCGCCCTGAGAAAAGTCTGCTCATTTCAAGCGGGTCTCCAGGTAGGCGGGGCCCGCAAAGGAGACGTCGATGGCCCCGTCACCTGGTATGGACTTAAAGGGGAACCCCAACGCCGAAAAAATCGGTGTGGGGGTTCCCCCCAGGTCCACATCAGACCCTTGTCCGAGCACGCTACCCGGCCGGCCGCGCGCCCCCCCACCCCAAAGCACCTTGTCCCCATGTTGATGAGGACAAGGGCCTCTTCCCGACAACCATGGCCATTGATTGTCGGGGTCTGCGGGTGGGGGGGCTTATCGGAATCCGGGAGCCCCCTTTAATGAGGGGGCCCCCAGATACCGGCCCCCCACCCTATGTGAATGAGTATGGGGTACAATGCACCCCTACCCATTCACCTGTGAAAAAAGTACAAAAAAAACACAACACAGGGTAAAAATAGTTTATTGCACAGCTCCGGGGGTCTTCCATCTTCGGGGGTCTTCTCGCCGGACTTCTCCGCTATCTTCTGCTAGCTCTTATGCTAGCGGAGGAGCCCGGCTTTCTTCCTCCCTGGCTGCCTCTTCTTACGACTTCAGGGGTCTTGTCCCCCTCTTCGGTTCTTCTGCCGGGCCACCACGCCTGTCGTCGCCGTCACCTTCTGTTCTTCTGTTCTTCTCTTCAGATGTTGGCTCGTTGCATCCTCCGCTCACAATAGCTCCGACGCGATGCACGGCGACTTATATAGGGACATCACCGGATGATGTCCCCGCTCATTATGGTGTCACAGTCCCAGAGGATACAGAGACCGCTGACACTTGTAGTGCCCCCGCCATGTACAGGGACCGCTGGCACTTGTAGTGCCCCTGCCATGTACAGAGACTGCTGACACTTGCAGTGCCCCACCATGTACAGGGACCGCTGACACTTGTAGTGCCCCTGCCATGTACAGGGACCGGTGACACTTGTAGTTTCCCCACCATGTACTACGGCGAGGAAGAAAGCCGGGCTCCTCCGCTAGCAAAAGAGCTAGCAGAAGATAGCGGAGGAGTCCGGCGAGAAGACCCCCGAAGACGGAAGACCCCCGGAGCTGTGCAATAAACTATTTTTACCCTGTGTTGTGTTTTTTTTTGTACTTTTTTTCACAGGTGAATGGGTAGTGGTACATTGTACCCCATACTCATTCCTATAGGGTGGGGGCCGGTATCCGGGGGCCCCCTTATTAAAGGGGGCTCCCAGATTCCGATAAGCCCGCTGCCCGCAGACCCCAACAACCAACGGCCAGGGTTGTCGGTAAGAGGCCCTTGTCCTCATCAACATGGGGATAAGGTGCTTTGGGGTGGGAGGGGCGCGCGCCCCCCCTTCCCCAAGGCACCCCCCATGTTAAGGGCTCGCGGCCTGGTACGGCTCAGGAGGGGGGGCGCTCGCTCGTCCCCCCCTTTCCTGGCCGGCCAGGTAGCGTGCTCGGACAAGGGTCTGATGTGGACCTGGGGGGAACCCCCACGCCGATTTTTTCGGCGTTGGGATTCCCCTTTAAGTCCATAACAGGTGGCGGGGCCAGCGACGTCTCCTTCGCGGGCCCTGCCTACCTGGAGACCCGCTCAAAATGAGTGGACTTTCCTCTGTGTGTGTGGGTGAGTCCGTTCATTTCAAAAGTAGGGCGGATAGTACGGCGGACTTAGTACGCAGTATTAGTCCGCTGAAAAAGTGCTGTGTGTGGGCAAGTAGCCCGTTCAGAAAGTCAGACGGACAGTCTGGCAGGAAGTCCGCCAGACTAAGTCCGTCGGATAGTCGGCTACATTACATGCACTCTCCCAAGAATAAAAAACAAACTCTCTAGCAATACACACCAAACTGAGCATGTGCAGACTGAATCCACTAACTCTGTCTTATCCAGAGATGTTTTGGAGACAATACGAGAAGGGGAGGATACAGGATCAAACTGTCTTTTTACACAATGCAGAGGATTAACCCCTTGGTTTTCACAGTGAGTATAACAAGCACGTGTTACTGCATATACACAGTGATTTTACTGTTGTGGGTTTAGTTTAGTTTAGTTGTGGGTTTTAGTTTAGTAGCTTTAAAGCACTGAGATATGCCCAGATAGCAAGGATAAATTGACACAAATTTGTGGCAGTGTTGAATTGTAAGTCTGTTAACTTGCTCCACGTTTTCACTGGCAAGTTGTACACTTGCAGAGCACTTGAAGCACAAGTTCCGGTTGACACTTTTCCAATTTGTAGCAAATTTGAATAGCAAGTCTCTAGCAAGAGCAAAGTTGCAGTGGTGAGTCTACAGCAGTGTGAGCGGCCCCTTTACATGGTGGGGGCACTACAAGTGTCAGTGGCCCCTGTACATGGTGGGGAAACTACAAGTGTCAGTGGTCCCTGTACATGGCAGGGGCACTACAAGTGTCAGCGGTCCCTGTACATGGTGGGGCACTACAAGTGTCAGTGGTCTCTGTACATGGCAGGGGCACTACAAGTGCCAGCGGTCCCTGTACATGGCGGGGGCACTACAAGTGTCAGCGGTATCTGTACATGTTGGGGGCACTACAAGTGTCAGCGGGCCCTGTACATGGCGGGGAAACTACAAGTGTCAGTGGTCCCTGTACATGGCAGGGGCACTACAAGTTTCAGCAGTCCCTTTACATGGTGGGGCACTACAAGTGTCAGCGGTCTCTGTACATGGCAGGGGCACTACAAGTGCCAGCGGTCCCTGTACATGGCGGGGGCACTACAAGTGTCAGCGGTCTCTGTACATGTTGGGGGCACTACAAGTGTCAGCGGTCCCTGTACATGGCGGGGGTACTACAAGTGTCAGCGGCCCATGTACATGGTGGAGGGCAATACAGGTGTAAGCGGTCCCTGTACATGCGGGGGCACTACAAGTGTCAGCGGCCCATGTACATGGTGGGGGCAATACAGGTGTCAGCGGTCTCTGTACATGGTGGGGGCACTACAAGTGTCAGCGGCCCCTTTACATGGTGGGGGCACTACAAGTTTCAGCAGTCCCTGTACATGGCGGGGGCACTACAAGTGTCAGCGGTCCCTGTACATGGTGGGGGCAATACAGGTGTCAGCGGCCCCTGTACATGGTGGGGTACTACAAGTGTCAGTGGCCCATGTACATTGTGGGTGGCACTACAAGTGTCAGCTGCCCCTGTACATGGAGGGGACACTACAAGTGTCCTCAGTTCCTGTACATAGAGGGGGCACTACAAGTGTCAGAGGCCCCTGTACATGGAGGGGGCACTACAAGTGTCAGTGGCCCCTGTACACGGCAGGGAAACTACAAGTGTAAGCGGTCCCTGTACATGGCAGGGCCCAGGGGCACTACAAGTGTCAGCGGTCCCTGTACATGGCAGGGGCACTACAAGTGTCAGCGGCCCCTGTACATGGTGGGGAAATACAGGTATCAGCGGTCCCTGTACATGGTGGGGGCACTACAAGTGTCAGCGGCCCCTGTACATGGTGGGGAAATACAGGTATCAGCGGTCCCTGTACATGGTGGGGGCACTACAAGTGTCAGTGCCCCCTGTACATGGTGGGGACAATACAGATGTCAGCGGTCTCTGTACATGGCGGGGGCACTACAAGTGTCATCAGTTTTTTTGGGGGGTGCTGGCAGCTGGTCTTGCCTAGGGCGCAAAATAGTTTAGCACCAGCATTGAATATAAGTGCTTACACTTACCTTTAGAACCAGATTGTTGCATTCATGTATATATCTGCCTTCAGAGAAATTCAAATGAGGACACAACATATAATTTCAAGTTGCATGCACATTGTATTTTTCATTTTGAATGTGAGCTACAGCGCCACCTGCCCTGCATTTGGCAAATCTCATCATGCTTTCCCTCCGACTAGGGGACTCAGTGTTCGATCAAGAATGACTACATTCGAGAAATACATGTTACTGTTTAAAATTAAACAGTTTTTAGACAGAGTGATGACAAAATATTAATACTTTTGAAAATGAATGCTGCACTAGTAAATCAACACTGCTGCATCTGCTTTACTTACCTTGTTCCTCTGCCCCTTCCAGCTGCCTCTGCACATCACATGTCTCTGTATTCCCGGCATATGGTAAATGCTGATGAAGTCCTGGCATTACATAGTTAAAATGCCATGATGCATGTATTTAGGAAATTTGCAATATTGTCTCTCTGCATAATAAGATAGAGGTAATACAAGGAACGCTACAGATATAATGACAACCCTAATATGTACTTCTAAGGCCGCGTACACACGGGCGGACTGTTCGCCCAACTTTGTTCGTCAAACAGTTTGACAAACAGTCCGCTCAAAATTAGCATGAGCGGACTTGACCACACACGACGAACGAACAGTCCGCTGAAAACTTGCGCGATGACGTGAACGGCACGTACGACGGGACTAGAAAAACAACGTCCTATACACTGCAATGCAACCTTCGGCGTGTAAATTCTTTCTGAGCATGCGCAAGACTTAGTTTGACGAACAAGCCTACACACGAGCGGACTGTCCGCTCAAACCAAGTTTCAGCGGACAGTTTTACGGGATTTCCGAAAAACTTTGTTCGTCAGACTGTCCGCTGAAACTGTCCGCTGAAGCCCACACATGAGCGGACTGTCCGCTGAAACACTGTTCAGCGGACAAAGTTGGGCGAACAGTCCGCCCGTGTGTACGCGGCCTAAGGCCGCGTACACACGGGCGGACTGTTCGCCCAACCTTGTCCGCTGAACAGTGTTTGGGCGGACAGTCCGCTCGTGTGTGGGCTTTCAGCGGACAGTTTCAGCGGACAGTTGGACGGACAAAGTCTTTCGGAAATTCCGAAAAACTGTCCGCTGAAACTGTGTTTGAGCGAACAGTCCGCCCGTGTGTGGGCCTGTCCGCTGTACTTTCGAAATGAGCAGACTGTTCCCGCTCGGAAAGTCCGCCCATTTCGAGCGCGTGTACAGGCAGGCGGGGCCCGCGAAGGAGACGTCGCGGGCTCCGCCGCCTGGAATGGGCTTAAAGGGGAACCCCAACGCCGAAAAAAATCGGCGTGGGGGTTCCCCCCAAGTCCACACCAGACCCTTGTCCGAGCACGCTACCCGGCCGGCCAGGAAAGGGGGGCGAGCGAGCGCGCCCCCCCTCCTGAGCCGTACCAGGCCGCGTGCCCTCAACATGGGGGGTGCCTTGGGGAAGGGGGGGCCGCGCGGCCCCCCCACCCCAAAGCACCTTGTCCCCATGTTGATGAGGACAAGGGCCTCTTCCCGACAACCCTGGCCGTTGGTTGTCGGGGTCTGCGGGCGGGGGGCTTATCGGAATCCGGGAGCCCCCTTTAAGGGGGCCCCCGGATACCGGCCCCCCACCCTATGTGAATGAGTATGGGGTACAATGTACCCCTACCCATTCACCTGTGAAATAAAGTACAAATAAAAACACAACACAGGGGGAAAAAATATTTTATTGCACAGCCGGGGGTCTTCCGTCTTCGGGGGTCTTCTCGCCGGACTCCTCCGCTATGTGTGTGTAGCTCTTTTGCCAGCGGAGGAGTCCGGCTTTCTTCCTCCCCGCCGCCGGCCTCTTCTCCCGACTTCGGGGGTCTTGTCCCCCTCTTCGGTTCTTCTGCCGGGCCACCGCGCCTGGTCCGGTGGCCCGGTCTTCTGTCGCCGTCTTCCGTTCTTCGGTCGCCGCCTTCGGTTCTTCTGCCGGGCCACCGCGCCTTCTTGTAGCTCTTTTACAGGCGGTGGCCCGGTCTTCTGTCGCCGCTGTCGCCGCTGGTGGCCCGGTCTTCCGTTCGTGTTCTTCTTCTTGTTCTTCTCCAGGAGATGTTGACACGTCGCTCCCTCCGGCCGGAATGCCAGAGCCGCCCTGCGCTGTGACTTTTATAGTGACAATGGGGCGGGGTCACATGGTATATGTCACATGGGTTGGTCACATGGGTTGATGTCACATGGGGACTATGACATCGTAAGGGGGCGGGGTCACCATGTGACATCAACCCATGTGACATATACCATGTGACCCCGCCCCATTGTCACTATATAAGTCACAGCGCAGGGCGGCTCTGGCATTCCGGCCGGAGGGAGCGACGTGTCAACATCGCCTGGAGAAGAACAAGAACAAGAAGAAGAACACGAACGGAAGGCGGCGACGGCGACAGAAGACCGGGCCACCGCCTGTAAAAGAGCTACAAGAAGGCGCGGTGGCCCGGCAGAAGAACCGAAGGCGGCGACAGAAGAACGGAAGACGGCGACAGAAGACCGGGCCACCGGACCAGGCGCGGTGGCCCGGCAGAAGAACCGAAGAGGGGGACAAGACCCCCGAAGTCGGGAGAAGAGGCCGGCGGCGGGGAGGAAGAAAGCCGGACTCCTCCGCTGGCAAAAGAGCTACACACACATAGCGGAGGAGTCCGGCGAGAAGACCCCCGAAGACGGAAGACCCCCGGCTGTGCAATAAAATATTTTTTCCCCCTGTGTTGTGTTTTTATTTGTACTTTATTTCACAGGTGAATGGGTAGGGGTACATTGTACCCCATACTCATTCACATAGGGTGGGGGGCCGGTATCCGGGGGCCCCCTTAAAGGGGGCTCCCGGATTCCGATAAGCCCCCCGCCCGCAGACCCCGACAACCAACGGCCAGGGTTGTCGGGAAGAGGCCCTTGTCCTCATCAACATGGGGACAAGGTGCTTTGGGGTGGGGGGGCCGCGCGGCCCCCCCTTCCCCAAGGCACCCCCCATGTTGAGGGCACGCGGCCTGGTACGGCTCAGGAGGGGGGGCGCGCTCGCTCGCCCCCCTTTCCTGGCCGGCCGGGTAGCGTGCTCGGACAAGGGTCTGGTGTGGACTTGGGGGGAACCCCCACGCCGATTTTTTTCGGCGTTGGGGTTCCCCTTTAAGCCCATTCCAGGCGGCGGAGCCCGCGACGTCTCCTTCGCGGGCCCCGCCTGCCTGTACACGCGCTCGAAATGGGCGGATTTGCCTCCTCCTTACGTGGGCGAGTCCGTTCATTTCAAAAGTTGAGCGAACTGTTTGCCCAACCTTGTTCGTCAAACAGTCCGCTCGTGTGTGGGCAAGTCCGCTCATGCAAATTTTGAGCGGACTGTTTGACAAACTGTTTGCCGAACAAGGTTGGGCGAACAGTCCGCGCGTGTGTACGCGGCCTAACTCTTTTTCTGTCTATGTTAAGGACACAATGCAGTCCGGTTGGACATTATATTATTCGCTTGTTTTTACTTTGGGGCCTGTGTACTGATATGAGATGACCTATTTGCTGCATCAGACATGATAAAGTTTTACTAAACCCACAACAGTAAAATCAGTCTGTATATGTAGTAAAGCATGCTTCTTATACTCACTGTGGAACCTAAGGGGTTAATCCTCTGCATTGTGTAAAAAAGGCTGCTTGATCCTGTCTTCTCTGATCTACCCCTCCTTCCACTGTCCCCTAATAATTTCCTGATAACACAGAGTCTATGGAGTCAGGCTGCACATGCTCAGTTTGGTGTTTATTGCTAGAGAGGTTATTTTTTGCTTTGGAGGGTACATGTGATCAGCACAGGGGCAATCAGCACTGTCCAGATAGAGGGTCAGGGGTCTTGCAGTCTCATAGCACAGTCAGAAAACTCCTTCTACAAGCTTTAACCAGTGCTTGGCCAGACAATACTAGAAGTCACAATACTGCTATATACTGCTGATGAGAAAAGGTATTTAGCAGTTTATATTCACTAAAATAATTGCACTTCCATGTTCTGTGCACTGTGGAAGACCAGATATAGAAAGTCCCGAAGCAAGGGAACCTTAGTGCAGGGGCACATGACTGGGGGACACTGGGGATAGATGCACCAGGAAATTAGGTGCAGGAAATGCCAGTGTTAGGAGGACACAGGGCGGTGCTAGCCAGCACGTCCTGTGTCTAGTAGTGGGGGTGGGGCGGAGCCAGCCATTCAGACATGTGCAGGATGAGAGGTAACCCACAAGCAGTTGTTTTCCCTCCCACCTTTCCATTAAGCAGCTCTATGGTATGCGTGTTTGTGTTTTTTGTTTTTTCTGTTTTGTTGTTTCAGGTACTGGTGGCAGGGGTCTTTGGTTTCTGTAGGTCGGAATGGTGGTTTGTGTGTGTATATATATATATATATATATATATATATATATATATATATAAAATATATGGAGTGGGTACGGGTTGGGACCTATCTCGGTATGGGTGCCTTCCCTATCTGGAAATATGGGCTATCGGTCATCGAGCTGTATGGTGCAAGAAGGTGATAATAATTTGTCCCTGTGCTGGTGGGTTCGTGGCTAGGGGCCAGGATGCTGTGGTAGTGGTGGTCAGCCGATGACATAGCATTACCTTCTTTCAGGAACCTCAGACGTAGCCGTCAGTTAATTGGTTTGGTTATATATGTTTATATATATATATATATATATATATATATATATATATATATACAGTATATATACAAAGGTTGCTGCACTTAAAAATCATTGTTTTATTTCATCAAATTCTTGAAAAGGGGTATCTAGACATCTTTTTTCAAGAATGTGATGAAATGAAACAATGACTTTTATTTTATTATAAAAAATAAAAAGGTTATTTTTATAAAGTTATTTTGGAATTAATTTAATACAGACGATGTTATATGTTTAATTCTAATAATTTAAGTTCAATGGTAAAGAGTGGGTTAAGGGTGGTTAGTAGGTCATCTAGCAAATCAGCATTACACCAGTCAAGTGAATGTAGGCTCCTGAGTTTAGTAACACTTTAAAGTCCAACTCAAGAGGTAACATTTTATTTTGTTTTGAACAGAACGAGGAATAAGGATAACTGAGCCCCATTGTGTAGGTCAAAACTCCTCTTTAATGCAGGAGACCTATGTGTCTGGACATTTTTGGGATACCCATAGAGGTGATGTGAAATCTGTCTCAATGCATGGCATTTGAAAAGTTGATGGCTCGCGATGTGACTGGAATTACTTGTCTCCTCTGCTGAGAGACATTTTACATTTCCAAATTACAGACCTGAATTCCATCAGTTCTAAATTATAGGTGGGACATTGACAGGTACATTTAGGCAATTGATAGATCCTCACCTTCGTTTTTGCTGCTGTGTTACTTAAAACTGGAAATAGCAAAAAGGATAAATGCCCAGAGGGATTGTATGAGTGGGGTTTAGACGTAAATCAGTCAAATAGAAAAAATTGTTAAGAAAAAATATATAACCAATTTTTATTCATAAATTACAATACAACATAGTAACGAGATACTAATACATGCAGTTACTCTTCCAGAGTGTGGGAAGGGAAACTCTAGAGTATAAGAGCACCATCGGATACACTCCAAATATCCAATATATTTGAATTACTATGTTGTATTGTCATTTATGAATAAAAATTGGTTATATATTTTTTCTTAACAATTTTTTCTATTTGACTGATTTACATCTAAACCCCACCCATACAATCCCTCGGGCCTTGTAGTTTCGCAACAGCTGGAGGTGCGCTAATTGCATATCCCTGACCTATGGGAACGAGTCAGGCACTACAATAAATTAATTGATAGGTTAAAAAATGAATTGATTTTATTGGTTTAAATTTAATAGTTTAAATATAAATGGCTTTAGCTCATGCAAGAGGGTATAAAAGGTACTGTATTAACTGAAAATTTGCAGAAAACGCTACTACAAAGAAGATCGTTACCGGTAAGGATGGATTCCATGCTGCGTCAGCTGATGGAGCGGGCAGGTTCAGTGGGCGGCGAGGAATGGATGCCACAATGCCTGGCTTTACCGTCGGTTCCTACCTTACTGCCTCCGGTTACTACACAAGCCATTGCCATAGCTCCTGTTACTAATGTACCGGCTCCCGCTCTGACTGAGACTCCGTTCGGCCCCTCTGACCTTCTTCCTCTTCCGAGACAAGCTTCTTTGTCAGATTGTACTGCGTAGACTCAGTCTCCAGCTGTCATTCAAGAGCCTTTCGGCAGAGGTCATAGATTTTCGCAGAGACTGGATTCGGGCGCATGTGCAGTTGCACAGTCTGTTCCCCATCGTTCTACAAAGAGGCGGCGGGGGTTCGAATCCTGGTCTCCACCTGAACTATTAAAAAATTCTGGAGCTAAGGAGAGAGCGCATAAGAGTTCTGCTCCAGTTAAGAAATCATTTAACCATAAAAAACCTGGTCCTACTCTGCCTAAGGCTCCAGCAGGGGATGTTATTATTCCTGTGGCGCCCCCTGTCATTTCTTACAATTCAAGTACTGTAACTAGTGAAAATGTTGTTACTAGTGTTCGTGCTGTTGCCTTGGATACTCAAGCTCTGCATATGGATGCAGTGGCGTTGCCTAACAGTTTACCTACTGATGCTGCTACGTCATATAGTGCTGCGGTGTCAGGTGAGTCTGCTGCTGTTACAGTGTTATGTGACTTGGCTAAACAATTGAATGCGATTATTGATAAGCTAAAATCACCTGTTAGTAATACTTCAGTTGCATCAGTGTGGCGTGTTGAGGCTTCTCCTTCCTCGCTGTCTCAACCTGTGAATTATATTGATATGTCTGCAACTGGTGTACGTCCGTCTTTGTCTATGTTGTCTGTGAATGACTGTTCTCCACAAGTGCCTGAAAGTTGTTTGAAAGAAGCATTGTCTTGCGAGATTTCACCTTTAGGTTTTCATCTTAGTGCTGCTTGTAAAGACAAGATCTGGAGAGGTGAATATGTAGATATATTTTCCTTACTGCCTTTACCTGCAGAACATCGTTTTCATAAAAAAAGATGAGAAACTGGATGTAGTAAGGAATTCATCTGTGCCACGATCATTCAATAATTGGTTGCAGTCTTTTTGTATTTTCGCCTAGTGTTCTTGGTGAAAAATTTTCTGATCGCTGTAGTGGGCTTTTCCGCCATGTAGAGATTATTTTGGAGGCCTATAAAAAATTTCATGGACAAGCTTGGTATTATGATGTGTCGTTTAGACAGAAATTGGCGGTCCATGATTCCCTTAAATGGGGGATGAAAGATGTGGGTCTATGGTTAAATTTATTATTGCCACAACGGCAGCATTTTTCTAAACCTATTGTTACAACCCCTGTTGGGTTTCGTAAGGGTTTATGCTTTAATTTTAATGATGGCCAATGTAAATGGCCTGCCACTTGTAAATACAAACACGAGTGTGCATTTTGTTCTGGTGCTCATCCTGCTGCTCGGTGTTTTAAGAAGATGAATGTTGCTGACAACATCCCTACTAAGGAGTCCTTTCTTAAAAGCGGCGACTCCCGTGAGGTTAGAAAAAATGCTGCCGTGGCTTATTCGTTAACAGAATGTCAGCGGAGTTTCTAGTTGATGGTTTTAAGGAAGGTTTTCCTTTACCTAAATTTTCAGGTTTTGGCTGCACCATTTATGAAAATTTGTCTTCGGTTAATATTTATGAGAATGTGGTTTATGACAAATTGCTGAAAGAAGTTGATGCATATCACATGGAAGGCCCTCTTTCAGAGCCTCCGTTTGTTAATTTTCGTATTTCCCCATTAGAAGTTGTTCCAAAAAAGGAAGCTAACTCTTTTAGACTGATTCACCATCTGTCATACCCGATTGGTATGTCTTTAAATGATGATATAGATCCTGAATTTTGTTCGGTATCTTATTCTACATTTGATGATGCCTTGGACATTATTAGGTCTGTAGGTGGCTCTCCTCTTTTAGCTAAGGCTGATATAAAATCGGCTTTTAGATTATTGCCGATTCATCCAACGGCATTCAATTCGTTGGGTATTTATTTTCAAGGTCGTTTCTATTTTGATAAGTGCCTACCTATGGGCTGTTCATTATCGTGTAGGTATTTTGAATTGTTTTCTACGTTTTTAGAGTGGGTAGTTAGTTCGCAATCAGGCTCTGTGCACTTATTAGATTATTTGGATGATTTTTTTATTTGTGGGGAAGGATAATTCTTTGGATTGTTTTTATCTGTTTACTGAATTTAAGATTGTTTGCAATAATTTTGGGGTCCCACTGGCGCCTGAAAAATTAGTACCTCCCTCACATTGTTTGGAATTTTTAGGAATTACTATAGACACTAAGTGTATGGAATTTCACCTCCCTTTAGCTAAGGTTCAGAAGCTTTGTTTTTTTATTAAACTTTGTCCTTTCTAAGCGTAAAGTACGTTTGCGGACGGTTCAGTCTTTATTGGGCCTTTTGGCATTTGCTTCCAAGGTTATACCTATGGGTAGGGTTTTTTCAAAACGTTTATATAGGGCAATTGCTGGAGTTGCTTCTCCGTGGCATTTTGTACGTTTAACGGTGTCCATTAAAGAGGATTTATCTATTTGGAAGCGTTTTTTTAGGTTTGTTTAATGGGCGCTCTGTTTGGCAAACCCCTTTTTGTTCATCTTCTGCTTTGGATTTATTTACTGATGCATCTGGGGAATTTGGTTATGGTGCTTATTGGCATGGTGGGTGGTTCGGCGGAATCTTGGCCTTTGGGATGGCATGCTAAAGGATTTACAGATGTTATAGTTCTCTTGGAATTATTCCCTGTTGTGGTGGCATTGGAATTGTGGGGTGAGTTTTTTCGTAATCGTCGCATTTTGCTTCATTCAGATAATAAAGGCGTAGTCCATGCAATTAATTGTTTGGCTTCAAAGTCTTTGCCTGTCATTGCTTTGTTGCATCACTTCGTTTTTAAGTGTTTGACATTAAATATATGGTTGAAGGCTGAATATATTCCCGGTACTTTTAATAATGTGGCTGATGCATTGTCATGTTTACAGTTGGATCGGTTTCGTGCTTTGGTGCCGGAGGCGGATGTGGATTGCCCGGAATTCTTATGGGACTTGATCTGAAGTTCGTAAATTCAACTGTTCATAATTCTGTTGCTAAGAGTACGTGGGCGGGTTATGAAGCTGCGTGGTCTCTATGGATTCGTTTTTTGACCAACTCTAATAATTTGAGTGCTTTATTTTCCGAAAATTTGGTGTTGACATTTTTGGATTATTTATTATCTTGTAATTATTCCTATTCCCATGTGTATAAGACATTGTGTGGTGTTTCGTTTTTCTTGAAGTTGAGAGGTTTTCCTTCTTGTCAGAGTTTTTTTTTGGTCCAACAGGTGTTGAAAGGATATATCGCAAACATGCAGTTGTCTTGGATAATAGGCTTCCTATTACCTCTACCCTTTTGGGTCGTCTTTGTTTGGCTACGGAGTCTATTTGTTATTCTGGCTATGAATCCCTGCTGTTTAAATCTGCATTTAGTCTTTGTTTTTTTGGTGCTTTCAGGATATCTGAATTGGTGCCTCGTTCTTCGTGATGCTTCGTGATTATTATTTGAGGATTTGTTGTGGGGTCAGGATGGTTTTAGTGTTTTTCTTTGCCGTAGTAAAACGGATCAATTGGGCAGGGGTCGTTGGATCAAGATTAGTAGGATTTTTAATCCAATTATATGTGCTGTTTCATTGATGCAGCAGTTTCTGTCACTTAGGGTTTGTTCGTCTAAGCATCTGTTCTTGCATCAGTCCTCTTTACCTTTGACTGTTTTTCAGTTTCAGTCCGTGCTAAAAAAAATGTTTACATTTTCTTCAGCTCGGCCACCTTTGTATCTCATCGCATTCGTTTAGGATCGGTGTTGCTACTGAGGCGGCCAAATTGGTTTCTCTAGTACTAACATAAAACGATTGGGTAGATGGAAATCGGATTGTTATTTATCCTAATGTTTCATTTTAATTCACAGGTTGAAAATTACATGTTTGGGTGGTTGGACATTCGTTCATACATTAGTCGCACCATCGAGCATGCAGGCGGATTTACGGATCTAATTTGGGTTTTCCTTTATCTGACATTCAAGTTTGGTGGTATGGTAAAAGGGGTATGAGATGGTCCGCTTTGAGAGAAACTTTGTCTTTTTTATGCTGTTCTTGGCCCTCTCCTGACATCATTGTTTTACATCTGTCTGGCAATGATGTTAGTCGTTTAAAGACATTGATCTTATTTCTCAAATTAAACTTAATTTCGTGCATTTTCATTACATTTTTCCTGCAACCGTCTTGGTCTTTTCTGATATTGTTCCTCGATTGAATTGGCTGCTTTCGGCGGAAGTCAAGTTTTGTGATAAAATTAGGAAACAAATTAATAGAGCAATTGCGAAATGTATTCCTTCCGTGAATGGCATGTCATTTAGACATGTTGATCTGGAAGGTGACGTTCCTGGATTTTATAGGTCAGATGGTACTCATCTGTCTGATATAGCTTTGGACATATTTAATTTGGATCTGCAGACTTGCATTGAATTAGCCGCATTAAAGGTGGGGAGGTGCCAGGATCATAATTGATCCTGGCGTATGGATTGATATTGTATTTTTATAACCTGAGCTTGGATAGCTAGGTTAATATTTACATGTAATATTTTATTCTTATGTATTGTAAGGTTTTACGAATTTGGATTATTTATATATAGTATATATTATTAAAATATATATAAGTTTTATTAAGCCTATAAATAAAACTGTGACCTTATTCAATCCAAGTCAACGTGTCTTTAGTAAATTATTTAATTTAATAGCTATAATTATACAGTCCTGACTTTGTTTCCATAAAGAAAAGGGTACCTATATCCTATCAAAATGGAAAGGTTTGTATTTGAGGCCAATAGACTTTAATGGTACTGTAACAATTGAGATACACAAATATATAAAACAAATATAATTTTATTGCATTACATAGTTACATAGTAGGTGAGGTTGGAAAAAGGCACAAGTCCATCAAGTCCAAACTATGTGTGTGATTATATGTCAGTATTACATTGTATATCCCTGTATGTTGCGGTCGTTCAGGTGCTTATCTAATAGTTTTTTTAAACTAACGATGCTCCCTGCTGAGACCACTGCCTGTGGAAGGGAATTCCACATCCTTGCCACTCTTGCAGTAAAGAACCCTCTACACAGTTTAAGGTTAAACCTATTTTCTTCTAATTTTAATGAGTGGCCACGTGTCTTGTTAAATTCCCTTCCACGAAAAAGTTGTATCCCTATTGTGGGGTCACCAGTACAGTATTTGTAAATTGAAATTATATCCACTCTCAAGGGTCTCTTCTACAGAGAGAATAAGTTCAGTGCTCGCAACCTTTCTTCATAACTAATATTCTCCAAACCCTTTATTAGCTTTGTTGCCCTTCTTTGTACTCGGGAAACATTGATTTTGACATAAAAAAAATATGCTTGGTGAGACTTAACGCAGCTGTATCCAGTGTTAAACCACGTTTAGCAGCTTCTACCAGTATCAGACATTTTTACTGCTCTCTTTAACGCCGGTCCTGGGGTTTTTTTGCAGCTCAAAAACGCCTATGCCACTTACAGCTCCTAAAAGCCTGTGTGTGCATTAAGGCCTAAGAATAACTTGCAGAGGCGTTTTTAGCCTAGGTTCACACTGATAGTGGGAATGAGATCATGCGAGTTCAGACGAAATCGTACAATCTCATTCCCATATGTCAGTCCCAACTTTGGGGGTGATTTGAGAGACATCGCCATCGTACAGAAACTACTTTTGGGAATCGATGCGGTGCCGCAAAGTCTGTATTGCACCGTTTCTGACGGTGCCTTTGCCGGCAATAGCCGTCAATCAATTTGGCATGCGATTTGACATGCAATGTGAACCAGGGCTTAAGCTGTAAAAAGAAAACGTCTGATGGTGCTAAAAGGGGCTGTAAAAATACCCTGTATGCATGAGGCCTAATACAGTAATCTGTGCTAAAAATATGCACTGTCACTGTACTAATGACACTGGCTGGGAAGGGGTTAAACATCAGGGGTGATCGAAGAGTTAACTGTTTGCCTAACATTTGTTTTTTTCTAAACTGCGGGAGGTGCTTTTTCTAGGAGAAGACATAGATCCTAGTCCCTGCTTTGCAGTGACACAGGATCCATGCCTTCCCTCCTGTCAGAAAGGCAATCTACCTTGTTTACTTGTTTACAGTGGCAGGGCACTGTTCTGTGTCATTTCCTCATGACTGGTGGGTGCCGGTCCCAGATCCCTGGTACCCACTGGTCAGCTCCCGTTGTGTGTAAGCGCGAATGCACGTCCCCAACCCGGAAGTGTTGGATCACGTATATATACTAAATGTGAAACTGCTATAGGGTGGACCTGAACTTGTTAACCTTTCAGTAAATACTGCTAATACAAAACTCACTTAATCCATCAATGTTGTTATAACTAAGGCCAAGTAAGACCAAGATTGGGTGAAACGCGTAAGTGTAGATGCTTGTGCCTATAGTAATTGATGAGATTTGGATCACATGCTGGCCTTTTGGATCTTCTATAAAGGGGTCAGAGATTTATTAGCTGTGTCTCTGTTGGGGACAGAAACAGGACAGGAAAAGATGGCATATCTTTCCAATGGGGCACATACAAGAAGCAAAACATGTTTTTAGTAGTGACCACCCATTTATCAAAAGTTTACAGTTTACACAAGGTAAGATGCACTCAATTCCACCCTCTACCAAAGGTCCATATAGTCCAATCCTCACCTGAGCATCACATGGGACATAATTAATATAAACTATGAAGAGACAATCAGCACCAAAATAAAAATAATCTAGATACCAGTGTAAATACAATATACATATCTCCACAATTTGCTGTAATACTCACAGTGATTCACCACACTTAATAAAAACAATAATTTCCTTATAGTGCAGCGCTGTGTGTCTTTGAATAATTACATAAAAAAATGATTATACAATCCCTATTTTCCATACAATGATAGATATAACAGTGCAATCAGTCTATGTGAAAAAATAAAAAATTAAAACACAAAATATAAAATTAAATAAAAATTACGAAAAAACTCCTATTCTTGGTGAAGAAACAGTTCATATATCTTAATGTGTGAAACACAATCACTGCTGTGTATATCCGTCCTCTCTGGGATCAATAACTTGTGCACACCATCATCAGCCAAACTGCCTGCTCACTTCACAGATGAGTTAAACACTCAGGAAAAATCTCTCTTTAATTCCACCACGATCTCTCTGATCTACTGATGAAGCCCAATGAGAGGGTGACACACATTTAGAGGGGAGGAGCTGAGCCAGTGACTTCACGCAGTCACCGTGAGTCAATGCCCATGGTGAACAAGCTGACTTTTTTTATATATTCTGTTTTAACCTTTGGATCTTGTAAGTGTGCCTTTTATTGAGGGATTTTTAATAAAAGTACAGAGAGCACTATGGTATCTGTGTTTGTTATTACATGTCAATAATCGTATTGAGAAAAGCTTAAATTAGAAATACCATTAATATTCGTAAAAAAAAAAAGAAAATGTGAAAAAAAAATGTTTTTACTTACCAGCAACCCCTGTTGCTAGGCAGTCTTCCTAATCTGCCTCTTCCTATTCCGCTGCGCTGTTTCTTCAGTTCCTCCTCTTCGGTGAGTGCCCCCGTTGCCTTCTGTGACATGTGTGTGTCCCAGAAAACAACAGGGCCATTCACAAAATGCTGCATGACTCTCGCATGCTCAGTAGGAAACGGCAGTGAAGCCGCGAGCTCACTGGACAGATCTTTAATCACAACTGGGGTTTTTATTTTTTGCTAAACAAACGAAAAAAGATGGAAATGTAAAAAAAAAAAATCATGTTTCATAGTTTGTTATAAAATTTTGCAAACAGTTCATTTTCTCCTTCATTGATATGTGCTGATGAGGAGGCACTGATAGGTGGCACTGATAGGTGGCACTGATAGGTGGCACTGATGGGCACTGGTAGGTGACACTGATGGGCAATGGTAGGTGATACTGATGGGCAGCACTGTATATGAGGCCCTGATTGGTGACACTGATGGGTGGCACTGTGGGCACAGATGAGCTGTCCTTGATCGGGGCTGATGTCCCTCTGAGAGCTGCTATCAGCGTGAGGAGAAAAATAGCTGATTACCGACTCTGTTTACATCACATGATCAGCTGTCATTGGCCGATAAGGGGTAAAACTCCAATCTGTGATCAGCCGAGTCTCATAGACTCACTGATCGTAGAGTGTGCCGTGCGCACCCTGCAGGGGGCGCACAGGCCACTCGGGCATGGGAGGACGTCTATTGCCGTACTCCCAGCAAAGTAGGTCCGTGCTGTAGCCGTCATTCAGCTATAGCGCGGATCTGAAGCAGTTAAGCTATATGAACTGTTTCTTCACCTAGAATAGGAGTTTTTCATAATTTTTATTTCATTTTTGATTTAATTGCTTTTACACAGACTGGTTGCACTGTGATATCTATCATTGTATGGGAAAAAGGGATTGTATAATCCATTCAGAGACACAGCGCTGCACTATAAGGAAATTATCACATGGGACAGCCAACACAGGCTTTTTATTGATATTCTTTGTCTCAGATCTGCAGTAGAAATAATCCTTTTTATAGTTTGAGCTTCCCCAAAAAATACAATGCAAGAGTTAAGCTGTAATATGCGGCACTCGTGTTCTTGAAAGTGGGTAAATTACATTTGATTCCAGTCCAGTGGTCCCCTGCATTCCGTGACTTTGCATTCACTCAGCCAGTTTGGACTTTATTATTCAAAACAGAAGCAGTAAGCAAAAAAATATATATATATTTTTTAGCAGAGACGTGAGGGATTTGAGGACTAAGCCTGGCCAATCTCCATTCGTGCATATCATTCAGCCTGCCGGCGTACCTTCAGAAGGTTTAAATGAGAGAATGATAAGCCACACCATGTTCTCAAAGATTATTATCAGCATTGATGGGTCATTAATAAACATAGTGCATTAGGTTTTCTGAATGTTATCAGATCCCATCATTCCTTGTGACTAATCTGAAATAAAAGCAAAGAAAGAGAAACATTTCTATGGAGTTTCTGATGCTCCTGCCCCTGACTGTTTATCTGCAAAGAAAAATAAAGGCATTTTTTGCTTTCTTCAAGCCAGGACCCCACACCGAAATTTACCCCTACCCAATCCCCCATTTATAACAAAAAAAATCTAAAAAACTCCAGGTCCCTACCTCGATACATGTGATGAACATCACCAATCTTGTCTCCAAATATCACCCAAATTGTCCCCCCCCCCGCTCTTCTCAAGACCTCCTACTCTCAAGCTCTCTTGTCTCCTCCTCCCATGCTCATTTCCTGGATTTCTCCAGAGCCTCTCCCATCCTCTGGAACTTACTACCTCCACTGGTCCGGCTATCCCCTACTCTTGCTACCTTCAGGCGATCCCGGAAAACGTATCTCTTCAGGGAAGCCTATCATGTCTCCAACTAATCTCCTACCACTTCCATCAGCTCATGTCCGGCAGTTATAACTTTTTGTACCACCTGCCCCACCCTATTAGATTGTAAGCTCTTCTGAGCAGGGCCCTCTTAATCCTCTTGTATTTTATTGTATTGTAACTGTATTGTCTCCTTTTTATATTGTAAAGCGTTGTGTAAATTGCTGGCGCTATATAAATCCTGAATAATAATAATAATAATAATAATGAACTAGGTCCTCCTGAGTCTTCTATATTCTTAACTCCAATGTGCGGGTCTCCTTCTTCAGGTTCTTCAAGTCACTGCCAGGGGGTATGGACACTTCCAATTGGCTTTCCATCGGCAGGATCACAGCAATGGCATGATGAGGATACCATGAATATGGATGGCAACAAGACCAGTGGATGGCACACAAAGACTGCAGCGGGAGATCACCAGTCCTTAGCCCTTGTACATACGGTCGGACATTCCGACGGAAAATGTC
Source organism: Lithobates pipiens (assembly GCF_037356315.1). Classification (NCBI taxonomy): domain Eukaryota; kingdom Metazoa; phylum Chordata; class Amphibia; order Anura; family Ranidae; genus Lithobates; species Lithobates pipiens. The sequence continues at coordinate 76,047,853 of NW_027507784.1, forward strand.
TGTTCGGACCGTGTTGTCGGATAATCCGACCGTGTCTGGGCTCCATCGGACTGTTTCCGTCGGAATATCCGACCGACAAAGTTTAAGAGCTGGGCTATAAAATTTTACGACAACATGACAAAGTCCGATCGTTTGTAGAGAACTCTGATCGGACAAAGTGCCACGCATGCTCAGATCAAATTCCTAGACCAAAGCTATTGGCTACTAGCCTTAACGTAGTCCCGTCCTAACGAAATAACGTCATCACGTTACGAATGATCGGATTTTCCGACAACTTTGTCCTACCGTGTGTATGCAACACCAGTTTCTGACAAAATCTGACAGAATGTCCGACCATGTGTACAAGGGCTAACTCTCAGAAGAAGGCCAGCAAGGGTCACATGTTGTTGGATTCAGGAGAGTGAAAAACTGCTTTCGAGGGACATTTTTTTTTTTTAAAGCAAAGGATGGGAGCAAGATTGGGGGGTTTAAGGGATTGGAGAAGGTTAAAGTGCTTCTAAAGGCAGAAGTTTTTTTTTTACCTTTATGCATCCTCTGCATGAAGGTAGAAAACCTCCTGCATGCAGCAGCCCATGCCCTGCCCCCCCCCCCCACCAAATTCCCCTAAATACTTACCTGAGCTTGCTCTTAAACCAGGGAGCAACAGAGTTCTCTGCTCTATCTCTCCTCATTGGACAGAGAGATAGAAGTGGAAGCCATTGGCTCCTGCTACTGTCAATTGCAACCAGTGAAGAGAGATAGGGGGGCAGGGCTGAGCAATGGTCAATGGACACACAGAGACAGCTCTGGTGCGAGTTTGTGTAAGTTCTTGATTTGGGGACACTCAGCAGGGGGAGGAGCCCATTGTGCCGGCAGGGGACCCAATACCCTGCCAATACTCTGCAATACCCTGCAATACTCTGCAATACCCTGCCAATACTCTGCAATACCCTGCCAATACTCTGCAATACCCAATACCCTGCCAATACTCTAAAATACCCTGCAATACTCTGCAATATCCAATACCCTGCCAATACTCTGCAATACCCAATACCCTGCCAATAATCTGCAATACTCAATACCCTGCCAATACTCTAAAATACCCTGCAATACTCTGCAATACCCAATACCCTGCCAATACTCTGCAATACCCAATACCCTGCCAATACTCTGCAACACCCAATACCCTGCCAATACTCTGCAATACCCAATACCTTGCCAATACTCTGCAATACCCAGCAATACTCTGCAATACCCGATACCCTGCCAATACTCTGCAATACCCTGCAATACCCAATACCCTGCCAATACTCTGCAATACTCTGCAATACCCAATACCCTGCCAATACTCTGCAATACCCTGCAATACTCAGCAATACCCTGCCAATACTCTGCAATACCCAATATCCTGCCAATACTCTGCAATACCCTGCAATACTCTGCAATACCCAATACCCTACCAATACTCTGCAATACCCTGCCAATACTCTGCAATACCCTGCCAATACTCTGCAATACTCTGCAATACTCTGCAATACTCTGCAATACCCTGCAATATCCAATACCCTGCCAATACTCTGCAATACCCTGCCAATACTCTGCAATACCCAGTACCCTGCCAATACTCTGCAATACCTTGCAATACCCTGCCAATACTCTGCAATACTCTGCCAATACTCTGCAATATCCTGCCAATACTCTGCAATACACTGCCAATACTCCGCAATACCCTGCCAATACTCTGCCATTCTTTTATTTTTTTTATTTCAGGCTTCCCAGCCTAGAGGTGAGATTCGGGGTCTTATTGACCCCATATCTCACTGTAAAAGGACCTGTCATGCCTATTCCTATTACAAGAGATGTTTACATTCCTTGTAATAGGAATAAAAGTGATCAAAAAATGTATTTTTGGGGGAAAAAAATGTCAAACTAAAATAAATAAAGTAAAATGAACAATAAAAAATAAAAATAAAGCTCCCCTGTCCCCATGTGCTTGCATGCAGAAGCAAACACATCCCGCCCACATATGAAAACGGTGTTCAAACCACACATGTGAGGTATCGCTGCAAACGTTAGAGAGAGAGCAAGTATTTTGGCCCTAGACCTCCTCTGTAACTCAAAACATGTAAAAAAACAGTAAAAAGATTAAAACGTTGCCTATGGGGATTTTTAATTAGCGACGTTTGGCGTCATTCCACACGCGTGTGCAATTTTTAAGGGTGACATGTTAGGTATCTATTTACTCAGCGTAACTTCATCTTTCACATTATGCAAAAACATTGGGCTAACTTTACTGTTTTTTTTTTTAAAGTACAAAACTGTTTTTTTTCCAAAAAAAGGCGTTTGAAAAATTGCTGCGCAAATACCGTGCGTGATAAAAAGTTGCAACGACCACCATTGTATTCTCTAGGGCCTTTGCTAAAAAATATATATAATGTTTTGGGGTTCTATGTAATTTTCTAACAAATAAATGATGATTTGTACATGTAGGAGAGAAATGTCAGAATTGTCCTGGGTGCTCCAGAACGCCTGATGGTGCTCCCTGCATGTTGGGCCTCTGTATGTGGCCACACTGTGTAAAAGTCTCACACATGTGGTATCGCCATACTCAGGAGTAATAGCAAAATGTGTTTTGGGGTGTAACTTGTGGTATGCATATGCTGTGTGTGAGAAATAACCTGATAATATGACAATTTAGTGGAAAAAAAAAAAAAGGAAAAAAAAATCTTGATTTTGCTAAGAATTGTAGAAAAAAATGACAACTTCAAAAAACTCATCATGCCTCTTACTAAATACCTTGGAATGTCTTCATTTGGGGGGTATTTGTACTTTTCTGGCATGTTAGGGTCTCAAGAAATGAGATAGGCCGTCAGTCCTTCAGGTGTGATACATTTTCAGATATTGGCACCATAGCTTGTGGACTCTATAACTTTCACAAAGACCAAATAATATCCACCAATTTGTACTTATTTTTACCAAAGATTTGTAGTGGTATAAATTTTGGCCAAAATGTATGAAGAAAAATTACTAATCTGCTAAATTTTATAACAGAAACAAAGAAAAATTCATTTTTTTACAGAATTTTTGGTCTTTTTTCTTTTATAGCACAAAAAATAAAAAAACCCAGTGGTGATTAAATACCACCAAAAGAAAGCTCTATTTGTGTGAAAAAAAGAAAAAAAATTTCATATGGGTACAGTGTTGCATGACTGAGTAATTGTCATTCAAAATGTGAGAGCTCCGAAAGCTGAAAATTGGTCTGGTTATTAAAGAGGAAGTAAACCCTGATGAGTTTATTTCCTCTTTCATTCGATGCAAAGGTAAAGCATAATGGACTACTATGCATCGCATAGTAGTCCATTATGTGTCACTTACCTGACACAGGAGCCATCAATGTCACCATTGTCCCCTGTAGTCCGGCGCATCCATCTTCTCGTTGGGTCTCGCCGCTCTGCCGCTGTCATTTGGCGAAGCCGCGATGACGTCACTCCCGCGCATGCGCACGGGAGCCGCCATGCGCGGCATATTCACCGTTGATGGTGCCGCGCTCAGTGCGCCTGTGCGCCGCTGTCTACGGCGCATGCGCCGTAGACAGCGGTGCCTGTCTTTCGGCAAATATCTCCTAAACCGTGTAGGTTTAGGAGATATTTCTTGGATCTACAGGTAAGCCTTAAAGTGGTTGTAAACCCTTACAAACCACTTTGACCTACAGGTAAGCCTAGTTAAGTAATATCTCCTAAACCTATATGGTTTAGGAGATATTTGCCCGAAAACGGGCACCGCTGTCTACGGCGCATGCGCCGTAGACAGCGGCGCGCAGGCGCACTGAGCGCGGCATTTCCAAGAATGGAGCTGCCGTGCGTGTGACGTCATCGCAGCTTTGACGAATGACAGCGGCGGAGCTGTGAGACACCACCAACAAGATGGATGCGGCGGACTACAGGGGACAGCGGCGACTTCGCTGTATAGTAGTCCATTATGCTTTGCCTTTGCAGGGAATGAAAGAGGAAGTAAACCCATCAGGGTTTACTTCCTCTTTAATCTAGGCTTACATGTAGGTCAAAGTGTGTTGTAAGGGTTTACAACCACTTTAAGGGTGTTTAAGTGCCCAGTGGTCAAGTGGTTAAATAAACTTGACTCCAGATAATACATTTTAAAGTTGAACTTAAGTCCCATATAATATATGTCTAGGAGTTAGAGTTCATGTAAAGTCTCTGCCTAAAAAAACATTCCTCTGTGCCCTTAGCATGCTCTTTTTTTGTCCCCTCCATTGTGAGGACATTACCTGCTATTGTATTATTGTGTTAAAGCAGTAATAAACACAAAAGAAAACATTTATTATATTGCAGCTTACTATTTCTTAGATGTGATGGTCGCATTTGTTTCCTTTTTTAGGCTTTCTCGCATTTATTTTCATCTGGTGATCCAGCCAACAAGTGTGTTGTGTTTCAAAAGCACAAGCTCTCCAGCAGCATATATCAGTTTACATGAATGAGACAAGTCACTTCACACTGGAAGGGGTGATTAAAATGATCAGATTTTATTTATTCGTTTAAAACCTTTATCCCAAAAAGAAAAAAAAGGTTTTCTGTAAGTAATCATTAAGTGTTTGCTGGAGTTTGGCTTTAGTTTGTTAGTTAGTGTATCTAAATTTGATAATACATCTAACTAACACATATCAAATATTAAAATTTCAAAAAAGTTGCCATGCCCCTTTCTAAATACCTTGAACTTTCCAAAATAGGTACTTTTGGGGATGTTTGTACTGTCCTGGTGTATTCGGGGCCTCAAGAAATGAGAGTAAAACAGGATTTATTGTTTTTCAGATATACGTATACGATAGTTTGTGGACTGTATAACTCTCCTACAGACTAAAGAACATACACATATTTTCACCAAAGAAATGTAACAGAATACAGTTTGGCCTCAATTTATGAAGAAAGATTATTTATTTGCAAAATTTCATTAAAGAAATGAAGAAAAACTATATTTTTTCCAAATTCTTGGTCTTTTATTTATTTTTTTTAAGCAAAAAACCCAGTGGTGAATAAAGAAAAGATGAACTGCAATCTGCTCACATAATTTCTAATATATATAATATATATATATATATATATATATATATATATATATATATATAAATATATAATAATTTGCCATTCTGCAGCTTCCCTCCAACCACTTTGCATATTATTTTATATATACTGTGATTCTGTACTTGCCAAATATGGTGCAGAAATCTTCCTCCTCTGTCTGGCTGCATCCATTTTAACTGTGGGGAGCTGAAGCTGCTGCCTGTTCACTTCCTGGATTTACACAGACAAACAGAAGCACACCTCCAGCTCTGCAGCTCTCATTGGCCCTCTTTTGTCTCATCCACCCCCGCCCCCCTCCCTTCCTGGAAAACTCTCTCACGAGAGTGAGAGTGAGAACTGTGCATGATGTCACAAGCCTAGGGCTAATGACCAGACAAGAAACAGGAAGTGGGCTATATAAGGTATTTAATGGAGAAAAAAAAATGTTTTACTATCCAAAGTTAAAACAACAAGGGCAGAAGATTAAAAATTACTGAAGGTCCACTTTAAATACCACCAAAAGAAAGCTCTATTTGTGTAAAAAAAAAATAAAAAAAGTTTCATTTGGGTACAGAGTTTCATGACTGCGCAATTGTCAGCACTGAAACCTGAAAATTGGCCTGGGCAGAAAAGGGGTGAAAGTGCCCGGTATTGAAGTGGCTAATACCACTTTGAAGTGGTTAGTACCATTTGAAATAACACTGGGGTCAGTGGCGGCTGGTGGGTTCTTCTTTGGGGGGGGCAAACAAACAACCCCGCCACCTCCTTAGCGGCGCAGCAGGAATGAAACAGAACCCTCCGCGGGCGGTCCAGCACTTACCTGCTCATGTGGCAGGCTTGTGGTGTCCTCTCCTGAAGTGTGGGCAATGGCTGTGGAGACTCAGGTGTCCGCTCCTCTACAGTAGCTTTGCGCTCCAAGCCGACTCTTTTTTAAAGCCTGTTACAGCCTCTACTTCACTATGGCGGTTGATATGGTGGTTATTATCTATTTTGTGTCTTTCACTGTTGCAGACTTTTACCCTAAGCCTCTATATATGCTGCCTGGCTATACTATGTGTCACCAGCATCTACTAAGCTCCATATGGATCGGATTGTGTCCTCTATTGCAGTGGTCATCAACCCTGTCCTCAGGGCTCACTAAGGCCGCGTACACACGCGGGGACTGTTCGCTCAACTTTGTCCGTCAAACAGTTTCAGCGGACAGTCCGCTCAAAATTAGCATGGACGGACTTGCCCACACACGACGAACGAACAGTCCGCTGAAACCGTGCGCGATGACGTGAACGGCACGTACGACGGGACTAGAAAACGACGTCCTATACACTGCAATGCAACCTTCGGCGTGTAAATTCTTTCTGAGCATGCGCGAGACTTAGTTTGACGAACAAGCCTACACACGGGCGGACTGTCCGCTCAAACCAAGTTTCAGCGGACAGTTTTTCGGAATTTCCGAAAAACTTTGTTCGTCAGACTGTCCGCTGAAACTGTCCGCTGAAAGCCCACACACGAGCGGACTGTCCGCCGAAACACTGTTCAGCGGACAAAGTTGAGCGAACAGTCCCCGCGTGTGTACGCAGCCTAACAGGCCAGGTTTGTAAGTTAACTGAAATACATCACAGGTGATATGATTTGCTTCTCAGTGATTGCAGTATTCTAGTCTGCATCTCCCCAAGGTAATACATAAAACTTGGCCTGTTAGTGGGCCTTGAGGACAGGGTTTATGATCACTAGTCTATTGGCTGTCCCTATTGATGGTAAAATAGTGAATGAGACTTCTTTACTGCCCCTGCGATAAGCAACTACAATTTTTTGTTTGGTAGGTATCTGGTTCATACAACCAACAGGCTTTATTATATACATATTTATATATATATATAATACACTCAAGTTAGATGGCATTTATTATTGGTCTTTGTATTTATTTTTCTGTTATGTTAGTGCTCATCAGAACGTGCCACTTGCTGTCTACTCCATCACAGCGTGGTTGACTGTCTCCATATATTTGGATTTGTCCATGTTGCTATGACATTTGTACCTGAGGCGCAGCCTAATTGAAAGTATTTTCAAATTTTGCTCTTCCATCGTTTTTAATTATGTTTGCCTCTCTGCTTTCTGGATAGACGAGCACATGCTTTTTAAATGTGACATACAATGTAAAGTATATGTATATATGTGTTGTTTTAAATTTTTAACTCTGATATATCTAATTTCAGATAGTGAGATTTATTTTTGCTCTCTTTTGCTACATCTTTGAATCCTTTTCCGTGTCCTGAGGAAGCCTTTACGGCTATACGCGTAGACGCAACGCACAAGGGCTCAATGTACAAATTTTATCATTTTATATGATTTTTATATTGTTTTGAACACTGTTATGACGTTGTATATTCTCTAATAATCTATTTTTGCTACTTTCTTATTTGCTTCCATGCCTTAAAAGTCTGACCTTTTGATATTTCGGTATCTTCCTTGTGTTCCCTTGATATATACGGATGTGGCACTGTGGGTGCTCCTTCCTTTTCCCCATTTCTCAGCCCCTGGCTCTAATCAGGTGCTTAAAAAAAAAACACCCGCCCCGCATTGGAATCCATGGCCCAGCACCACTATGTACATCAGGGGGGCAAACACATGGATAGGGGACAGGCGCCCGTGTGCCCTCTATGGACGGGCCACCACTGACTGGGGTAAACAACACAAACACTGGAGTATACAATACAAACACTGGAGTATACAACACAAACACAAGTATTATTGGGCCCTAAGACTTTTTTTTAATCAGAAAATGTCATATAATTTATGAATTAGATATCTGCAAAATGTATCTGTTTAGTGTTTTTAAATCCTACCATAGCATGAACCTTGCCCAAGTAATTTGCCTGCTGTAATCAAAATCTGTATTTAGATGTTTTATAACTCTAAAGCACTTGATCAGCCTGTCAATGGTGGGTATTACTCAGCTGAAATATTATTATGTACAAGCTATATGTCTGTCCGCAATCTAATCATACAGCAGATGCTTTAGCAAAGCACAACAGAACAGTATATGGATGGTGGGGTATAGCAGATGTGCAACTTACTGTCTAAAAAAAACAGCATCTGGCTTAATCTCACCATTTGTGGACACACAGCACTGCCTTCCTCTCCGTAATTAATCAACAGATGTCCGTGTATTATGATGACCGAGAAATAAATGTGTCAAATTTCCAAAATTATTTTCTCCATGTCCATAGGGAATAAAGTGATTTGTTTAACTTAATCACAACAACCCCATCTTTTTCAATTTACCCATAAGCAGCTATGAATGGGTACAGGTCATAGGTGTGCGCTTCCTAAAGCTCAAACACGTGTGTGCGTGTCTACATATATATGACCCCGTAACCTTGATCTCCCTGCCAGAAAAATTGATCTCCCTGCTAGCACAGTGAAAGAGAAGTGTGTAAAAACTTCTTTAATGGCAGAGCCGGTAAGAGGATGGCAGGGTAGAGCGGGTAAGAGGATGGCAGGGGCAGAGTGGGTAAGAGGATGGCAGAGGCGGACTGACAACTCATGGGACCCCCAGGCAATAGGAGATTATGGGGCCCCCGGGCAATAGAAGATTATGGGCCCCCAGGCAATAGGAGATTATGGGGCCCCCAGGCAATAGAAGATTATGGGGCCCCCAGGCAATAGGAGATTATGGGGCCCCCCAGGCAATAGGAGATTATGGGGCCCCCAGGAAATAGGAGATTATGGGGCCCCCAGGCAATAGATTATGGGGCCACACAGTATACACACCAACACACACATACAGTATACACACACAGACACACAATATACACAAACAGAATACACACACAGAATACACATAGACACACTGTAAAAGTACTGGAGAGGCGGGGCAGCTATAATTTGGGGATTTTTTTAAAAAACACAGATTTTTACATACTGTCCCTGGTTTTATTGAGGCTGGCAACCCTGATGGTGCCCCTTTAGTGGCATGGGGCCCTCGGGCAGTGCCCGAGTGCCCGAATGGTCAGTCTACCCCTGGAGGATGGTCGTTTCCATCCTCCTGCTAGCACGCAGAGTGATAATGTGAATGTCCATGGGGTGATTAGGGTGTGCCCAGGTACATCTGGCACACCCTGTGTGCGCACCTACGGTACAGGGTCTGAACCATTCCGACATTTTTATTGCATCCTCTGATAGCAACAATCATCTTCTTTTGCTCCCACTTTCTCTTCTGTGTACCCCCAGGTTATACTTTGCTTAAAGCAAAGCAAAGCAAAAAGGGAAAGTTGCTACACTACAAGCCACATGCCATTGATGATCTGGCTTTACAACCACTTTAACTCTTCAGTGAGATGCGGAAGTTAAAGTGATTATAAAGCCTAAACATTTTTTTTCAAGAAATGAAAAAGAAAAAAAGAAAATATTTTTTTTTTCAAGAAAGAAGCAACACGATTGCTTCTTCTTATAAATCTTTACTGGGCACTAACAGCAGTGGTACATCTGAAGCACTAACATCGTAGCACTTCAGATGTAGCACTGCTGTTAGTGCCCAATAAATATTTTTTAAGAAGAAGTGATTGTGTTGCCGGAATTTCTTGAAAATTTGATGTTTATGGGACACAACAAGCCTGAGCACCGATATTCAGCTCATTACTTTTCAATCATGCGGTAGAGCTTGGATGAGTTTTTGTCTACTCTAAAAAAATTTTACCTTTATGTATTGCTTTCATGAAAGCGGTAGTAAACTGTTCCTCTTTTGAAAGCCTGCAAGACAATGGCATAATGTGCTAATATGCATCGCATACTAGCACATTATGAAATACTTACCTTAGAACAAAGCTCTCCAGCGCAGCACTGTTGCTGCTGACAGAGCATCCAACTCTAGCCGGTCTTCCTTTGTGTTTGAGCGTTCCAGCCATCTGATTGGACCAGCCGTGATGGCGTCACTCCTGCACATGCACAGGAGTCACAGCCATGGAACGGAGCTCTGAAGGGACGGCACAGGTATGCCATCCCTTGGAGCACACAATATCACCGGCTGCATGCAGTGTGAATATATCCTAAACAGTGCAAATTTAGGAAATCTTCATTATACCTACAGGTAAGCTTTATTATAGGCTTACCTGTATGTACAAGTCAAAAAGAAGACTTTACAATCACGTTAAGGTAAAAATGTTTATGCATTAGTATCCCCCTTTTAGTTATCTGAGTCCCCATTCGATGCAGCGCTGTGCACATCAGAAGCTTTCCTCCCCCCCTTTCTGGTCTCACTGGCTTTGCTGAGGCAGCTGAAGCCATTGGCTCCTGCTGCTGTCAACCAAGGCCAGTGATGTGGGAGCAAGGGGGGTGGGGGGGTGGTGGGAGGGGCAAGTGTTGCTGTCTGTGTCAATAGACACAGATAGGGGGACTTGGGAGCCAGCCCACACGCTTTCTATGGGGCTTTGAGCAGACCAGAGGAGACAGGAGAGGAGGTTCAGCAGGGGGACTCTGTAAGTATAAACCTGTTTGTTATTTTTATTTTTTTTATTATTATTTTTACAACCACTTTAAATCCAACACAATTTTATGTCAGCTATTTGCAGTACAGAGATTTTTTTTTCAGAGGACAATGGGGTTGATTTACTAAAGGCAAATAGAATGTGCGCTTTCCTGACAGACTCCATGGCAGCCTACGTATGGGTTAATCCCGCCTCTCATACCTCATAGGACCCCACTCCCATAAATCTTTGCTCCTAATCAGAGACCATGTTTCTTTGTTGTCCTCCTTAAGGACCAAAGGGGTAGTCTATGGGGCTTTGAGCAGACCAGAGGAGACAGGAGAGGAGGTTCAGCAGGGGGACCCAGGTAAGTATAAACCTGTTTGTTATTTTTATTTTTTTATTATTATTTTTACAACCACTTTAAATCCAACACAATTTTATGTCAGCTATTTGCAGTACAGAGATTTTTTTTTCAGAGGACAATGGGGTTGATTTACTAAAGGCAAATAGAATGTGCGCTTTCCTGACAGACTCCATGGCAGCCTACGTATGGATTAATCCCACCTCTCATACCTCATAGGACCCCACTCCCATAAATCTTTGCTCCTAATCAGAGACCGTGTTCCTTTTTTGTCCTCCTCCTTAAGGACCAAGGGGGTAGTTCTTACCTGAAGGAGTCGTGAATCCGGTTCTGGTTCCTGTTCGCAGTTCGCAGTTCGCACGCATGATGGAAGGTGTCTGGAGTCCAGTATCCCAGCTACTAGCAGGGAGGACATGGGGATGAAGAGCTTACTATCCAGCCACTGGCTGGCAAGCGGCAGTATGGCCATTCGTCCTAGCTACTAGCGGGAGGCCTTTCCCTTTAAATGATCCCCAAGATCGTGCCTATGGATGGGAGCCAGGTCAGATGGTCGCCGTACTGGAGTGGTATTGTATGGCAGCCTGTGTGTGTGTGTATGTTTTTTCTCTGTGTTCTGTGCCGATCGTTTGGTGGGGGATGGCGGCTGGAGCGCATATGCATTTTAGCTCGCCGCTCTGTTCCTGTATTGCACAGCTGCAAGCCTTGGTTGAGACTGAGGCTTGGTTTTGCACTTGCGCAGTACGGCTGATGTGGCGGCGACTGCACATGCGCGCGAGCGCCATGGAGACGACTCTGCCGGCGTTATGACGTCATCCAGCGGCAGTTTTAAAAACCTGTCAGATTCAGACAGGTTTGCTGCTTCACCTTAGCAAAAAAAAAGAGGAAATTCACTACTTGCTCTGTGGAATTCGGGGGTTAGGCCGCGTACACACGGGCGGATTGTCTGGCCAACTAAGTTCGTCAGACAATCCGACAGACAGTCCGTCCTACTTTTGAATGAACGGACTTGACCACACACGATGAACAGACAGTCCGCTCGAAAGCTTGCGCGATGACGTGTACGGCACGTACGACGGGACTAGAAATTCGACGTCCAATACACTGCAATGCAACCTTCGGCCGTGTAAATCCTTTCTGAGCATGCGCCATACTTAGTCCGTCGAACTAGCCTACTCACGAGCGGATTGTCCGCTGAAACCAAGTTTGGACGGACAATATTATGGAAATTCCGAAAGACTTAGTCCGCCAGACTGTCCGCTGAAAAAGTCCGCTGAAGCCCACACACGAGCGGATTGTCCGCTGAAACACGTTTCAGCGGACTAAGTTGGACGGACAATCCTCTCGTGTGTACGCGGCCTAAGAGTTTTTATGCTTAATTCTTGCTGAATTAGCTCTGTATTGACTGATTGATTCTGAACACTAGATGGTTTTGTGCCATTCATTTATCTTTTTGCTATTGACTTAGTTGCAGCTTGTCCGAATCTATTACTATGGATGTCTCTTCGCCCCCTTGTGGCCAGCCCTTGCACCGCAGGTAGGATGGAATTTTATTGTTCCTTTCTACCTGTTTGTTGGGTTGGTTTGGGGTAGTAAAACAAAAAAAAATGTTTTCCTTATAATTTATTTTAGCCTTTCTGTTCCTGGATCTTCGTTCATCAGCATGCAAAGATAATGCTCAGTCTGGGTCACGTTGTGGCCATTCAAGATCAAATTCGGGACGTCATAAGTCCTCTTCCAGACACCGCTCTGACAAGTCAAGGTCCGAGTCTCGGCACTATTCCCACCACCATTCTGGTCGCTCGGAAGGAAAATCCTGTTGGGGTTGCAGAGCTAAAGTTCCGGAAGACAAATCACAATGCGATTTATGTTTTTCTCAAGCCGCAAAAGAAAGAGATGCTAAAGACCAGCAAGTGGAGGCTTTGGTCAGAAAGGTGGTTCAAGAATCTTTGAGTAAATCAGATTCCAGGCATGTGGCCGTTCCTCCCTCTGTGCCAAACTCAGTGGTTGAGATGGAAGACCTTGAGGTGCCGGGTCCCTCCTGTGACAGTTTTTCCTTCAGTGGTTCCTCTGACAGAGAAGTTGAAGTGGATGATCCTAATGCAGGGTTTGATTTTTCCCTGGTTCCTCATCTGATCAGAGCAGTCAAAGACGCACTAAGATGGGAGGAGCTGGTAGAAGCACCCGCTAAACAGAGGAAGTACTTTAAGCATCTTAAAAAAGAGCGCTCAAATTTTCCTTTTTTTGGGGAACTAGGTGAAACCCTCTCGGATGAATGGAGTAAGGTCAAGAGGAAGAATTCTTTCATCTCCAAAGTAGCAAGAATGTACCCATTTAAGGGTGAGGAGGTGAAGCATTTGAAGTCTGCTCCTCTTATTGATGCGGCTTTGATGAGGCTGGTGAGACATGCCACGCTCCCTCTGGAAGACACCGTCTCTTTTAAGGATGGTCTTGAAAGGAAAATCGATATAGAATTGAAGCGTATCTATATTACGGCTGGGATGGCCTGTAAGCCAGCATTGGCATTGGCAGCATTAGCTAAAGCTATGGAGTGCTGGACTGATGATATGGGTGCGACTTTGAGAAGCATTTCTGAGGATGCATTCAAAAATTCTCCAATACATGAGCTGAAGATGGCGTTTCTGGGTGGGGCATCTCTGGACATTATTCGCCTAGTAGCACGTGTCATGCTGTTTTCTGTTACAGCTAAACGGGGTTATGGTTACGCCCTTGGGTGGCGGATCCGGCCTCTAAACAGGCTTGGTGCAAAATTTCCTTTGAGGGCACCTCCCTTTTTGGGAATAAGCTTGATTCAGCCATCACACGTGCTACCGGGGGAAGTCTGGGTTCTTACCTCAGGATCGCCGGCTTCTAGGTCAGAAGAGGACCCAAGCCAGACAAGATCCAGAACGTGCTAGGGATGCACGCCGTTACAGGCCGGGTCGTGAATTTAGGAAGAACTGGAGGAGAAACCAGCCCTCTGGTCAGAAGCCTTCGAAAACAACATCTTCCGGGAGTCGAGAAGCTGTTAAATCTTTTTGATATAGGACCAGTCCAGGCAGAGCAGGTAGGGGCCCATCTACTCAGTTTCTGCCATGTCTGGGCAGCCTCGATACAGGACTTTTGGGTCATCAAAACAGTTTCCCTAGGGTATGCCTGGGTGTTCAGCAGTCCACCCATACATCGCTTTGTTCCCATGAGTCTTCCTCATTCAGAAGAAAAGAGGGAAGTTCTTCTGGCTTACACGGATTCCCTTATTGCTCAAGTTGCGGCCATTTTTGTCCCAACAGAGGAAAAATTTCAAGGGATCTATTCCCCTCTTTTTATGGTCCTCAAAAAGAGCAGGTCTTGGAGACCAGTCATCGACTTGACTTACCGTATATACTCGAGTATAAGCCGAGATTTTCAGCCTCTTTTTTGAGGCTGAAAGTGCCCCCCTCGGCTTATACTCGAGTCATCGCTGTCTGCCCGCTCGATCAGCGTGTCGAGCAGACAGACAGCGGCCATTCTATAATTCAAAAGCCGCGCCTCCGGCTCCGCCTTCGCCTGTGATAGGCGGAACACTGAATTTCCCAGCAGCCTGTGTTCCGCCTATCACGGACATCGTATCATCCTCGTACTACGGACGAGGATGATACGATGTCCGTGATAGGCGGAACACAGGCTGCTGGGAAATTCAGTGTTCCGCCTATCACAGGCGAAGGCGGAGGCGCGGCTTTTGAATTTTACAATGGCCGCCGATGCGCCGACGAAGAGGGCACGGGACGGAGGCAAGGCAAGGCACGGCACGGGACGGGACGGGACGGAGGCAAGGCAAGGCACGACACGGGACGGAGGCAAGGCACGGGACGGAGGCAAGGAGGCAAGGCACGGGACGGAGGCTCGGGACAAAGGCTCGGGACACAGGTAGGCTGGACACACACACACACACACACACACACACACACACACACACACACACACACACACACACACACACACACACACACACACGGATGGATGGAGACACACACACACACAGGGATGGATGGATACACACACACAGGGATGGATGGATGGATGGAGACACACACACACAGGGATGGATGGATGGATGGATGGAGACACACACACACAGGGATGGATGGATGGATGGACACACACACACACAGGGATGGATGGACGGACACACAGGGATGGACGGACACACAGGGATGGACGGACACACAGGGATGGACGGACACACACACAGGGATGGACAGGCATGTCTCACCCTCGGCTTATACACGAGTCAATAAGTTTGCCAGTTTTTTTGGGGGTAAATTGGGGGCCTCGGCTTATATTCGGGTCGGCCTATACTCGAGTATATACGGTACCTGAATTCTTTTATAAAAAAGGAGAAATTCAAGATGGAAACATTATTGACTATACGACAGACAATACAACCAGGCAATTGGTTAGTTTCGATCTGAAAGACGCATACTTTCACGTCCCAATCGAGAAGGACTTCCAGAAATATCTCAGATTTTCAGTGGACCAAAGACATCTCCAATTCATATGTCTCCCGTTCGGGCTTACATCGCTGCGGGTGTTTTCAAAGCTCTTACTGGTGGTGGTCGTCTTGATCAGAATCAAAGGTGTCCGATTACATCATTATTTGGACAACCTATTCCTGCTGTCACAGGACAAGGAGCAGTTGCTGTCGCACCGAGATCAAGTCATCTCTACCCTGATAGGGTTCGACTGGCTGTTGAACAGGGAGAAAAGTCACCTGGAGCCAACACAGTCTCTAGTGTTTCTCGGGGGACAGTTCGACACTGTGAAGAGCACGATCTCTCTCCCTCTGGAAAAGATCTCAGTAGTCCGAGACAGAATTCATCTGGCAATGTCAGCTCCCATTCTCAGGGCTTCTCAGTGCCTCAGGATAATAGGCACCATGGTAGCCACAGCTCCTATGGTGAAGTGGGCACAATGGAGGGTGCAACCTTTTCAGAAGGGTTTCCTTCAACAGTGGAATCCGGAGTTGCAAGATCCCCTGATTCGAATAACTCCTTCTATGCGGGAAAGTCTCCCCTGGTGGTTGCAGCGGAAGAATCTTCTCAACTGCCGTTCGATAGCTCCAGTGTCTTGGATAACAGTAACAACAGATGCCAGCAACAGGTGCTGGGGCGCTCTTTGTCTGTCGGAAGTAGCCCAGGGCAGGTGGGATTTTCCACCTTAGGGGGTGGTTTCGAATGTATTGGAGCTTCGAGCTGCCTTCCAGGCCCTTTGGGCTTTCCTCCATCTGACATCAGGGGCCTCAGTCCTCATGAGGTTGGACAATATGACAGCGGTATCGTATATAAAGAGACAAGGGGGCACTCGCAGTCTCTCCCTTCTGAAGGAGTCTAATCATGTCCTGGGCCCAGGCAAACTTGATGGACCTGATGGCAGTGTATCTTCCTGGAGTTCAAAATGTCCAGGCGGATTTTCTTTCAAGAACAGCCTTAGACAACAACAAGTGGTCTCTCCACACGGAAGTTTTTGACTGGATCCTGTCATTGGGAATGGTTCCGGGGGTGGATCTGTTCTCATCCCCCTGCAATGCCAAAATGAAGAGATATTATACGAGGGGTCGTTGTCCCCAAGCCATCGGAGTAGACGCTCTCACGGATCAGTGGAGATTCCACAAGGCATGTGCCTTTCCTACAGTCCCGGTCATTCTTCGGTTTCTTTCGAGGCTCAGACAGGAAGTAGCCGAAATAGTGGCAATCATCCCATATTGGCCCAACAGGCCATGGTTTCCTTTCCTGTTACAACTGAGTTACCGGGACCCAGTTCCTCTCCCTTCCAGACCGGATCTTCTTCTACAGGGAACATCTCTTCATCCATGCCCATCTCATCTCCATCTGATGGTCTGGTGGTTAAGAGGAAGAGGCTGGAGGCGTTAGGATGCCCAAGATCAGCATTGGCTACCTTGTTAAATGCCAGAAGACAGGGTACAAATAAAGTGTACCAGAGAATCTGGTCTAAATTTATGGACTATGTCTTATCTTCTGGTGGTTCTTGTAACAACCCAAAAATAAAGGATGTTTTAGGTTTTCTCCAATCGGGTTTGGATCTGCCATTGTCTGTAAGTTCTCTGCGGGTCCAGGTTTCCACAATCTCTGCCTTTACTGGTATCTCTTGGGCAAAACATCCCCTTACCAGGCAATTCTTTAGAGGTGCATCAAGACTTATGCCAAGGTTCTCCAAATGGGATCTTCCCCTTGTTTTGTATTTCCTCTCAAGAGAATCATTTCAACAAGTGGATCAGCTATATATGAAAGACATTTCCCTTAAAACAGCGTTTTTAGTGGCCATAACATCAGCTAAGAGAGTTTAGGAGATCAGTGACTTGGGTTCTAAGGAGCCCTTCCTTACCTTCTTCCTGGATCGAGTGGTCCTGATCCCAATGTTAGGATCAAATCCTAAAGTGACATTGGTATTCCACGAGAATCAAGAGATTGTTCTTCCAACTTTTCAGTCAGTTGATTCTTCAGTGGCCCATCCTCTGGATGTTGGGGAAGTTTTGAAGTAGTACTTGGAAGTTACAGCATCTTTCAGGAAGTCAGATCAAGGGCGTATAAGGCTAAGGGGCTGGCTCCTCTGGAGGCCGTGACTGCTCATTCTACCAGAGGTGTATCAACGTCATGGGCAGCTTCCCGACACATGTCAGCAGAAGTAATCTGCAAGGCAGCTTCTTGGTCATCGATAAATACTTTCATGAGTGCTATGTATTGAGCCAGCGGCTCTTTCTTCTGTTAATTTCGGTTTAAATGTTCTATCTGTTTGAACGGTGCTAATTAAACCTTCCTTTTGTTGAACCAGCAATTTGTGCCCACCGGGTGTGTATGGCTACTTATTTACCATACGTAGGCTGCCATGGAGTCTGTCAGGAAAACTGAAAATTTATATCAAATACTTACCGTAATTTTCCTTTCCTGATGGACTCCATGGCAGCAGGAGTTCCCTCCCATTTGCTGGAGTAGGCTAAGTTACGGAACGCGATCTCTGATTAGGAGCAAAGATTTATGGGAGTGGGGTCCTATGAGGTATGAGAGGCGGGATTAACCCATATCTAGGCTGCCATTGAGTCCAATCAGGAAAGGAAAATTACAAAAAGTATTTGATATAAATTTTCCGCTTTGCACAGTGCAGTTGCTCCAGAGCTTAGTAAATGAGATTAAATTTTACTTTGCAAAGAATGTTCAATCACATGCAAGAAAAAAAATAAAAACAGCATTTTTTGCTTGCATGTGTTCAGATGATGGAAGTCAGCAGAGCTTCTGCTCAATCTGGAATAACTGCACTTGCAGAGAGCAACTGCATTTGCCATTACTAAATCAATGTCAATGGCTCGTCTAAGTTTTATCTCTGAGAAGAAAATAGACTGTGCACTGTGCAAAGCGCAGTTGCTCCCTCCAGAGCTTAGTAAATGAGCAGATCTGCTGACTTTCATCATCCAATCATGTGCATGCAAAAGTGCTGTTTTTTTTATTTCCCTTGCATGCGATTGGGTATTCTTTACAAAGTGAAGCTTTACATCATTTACTAAGCTCTGGAGCAAGTGCACAGCCTATTTGCCTTTAGTAAATCAACCCCTAACGTAGTACTTTCCTCCAGAACTTTTCTCTCCCCTCACTTAGGCCCCTTTCACACTGGGGCGGTGCGGGCGTCGGCAGCAAAGCGGCGCTATTTTTAGCGCCGCTTTACCGTCGTTTTATTGGCACTATTCGGCCGATAGCGGGGTGGTTTTAACCCCTGCTAGCGGCTGACAAAGGGTTAAAACATTCAATGTTTTCAATGGGTAGGAGCGGTGAATACACCGCTCCAAAGATGCTGCTAGCAGGACTTTTTTTTACCATCCTGCCAGCGCACCGCTCCAGTGTGAAAGCCCTCAGAGCTTTCACACTGGAGTGAAATGAGACACTTTTTTCAGGCGCTATACAGGCACTATTTTTAGCGCTGTAGCGCTTGAAAAACACCTCAGTGTGAAAGGGGCCTTACTGGTCTCATTGGCTTTGCTGGGTAAGCAGGAACCATGGAGAAATAGAGGAACTAACAGAGGATACAAACTTGGTCTAGCTAGGACTGAACTAACTAGCACTAAACAGGAAGAAAGGAGGAGAAGTTGTGGTAGCCCAAAACTGCCACTAGATGTCAGCAGCCTACAGAACAATAGTAAAAACTCATGAAGTTCAATAAAACACAAAAAAAATACACACATTTGGGCAGAACACATAGGTTTCAGGTTTGAGATAGCCGTTTAATATTTATAAAAGGTTGGATGTGCTAGGGGCAGCAAAATGGCCTAACTCTTAAGGTAATACACCGTCTTATGTGAGTAAAAGTCAATAATAAAATTGGACATTCAATACTGTGTAGGCCTTCCCGCTGTGAAAACTTTTCACATTAGCTCTGTCATCTTTATTTGTTTTTTTCTTTTATATATTTTAATTGTTTTACTCCAAAATGACAGGAGTAATTTATTCAGACGCAATGAGTGATTTGTCTTTCCTCTTTGGTTTGCTTTGTAGTTAAATGAAAATGTAATTATTACAAGTAGATGATAAAGAGGCAATAAAGGAAAGAAATCCATGGCAAACGCAGAAAAGGGGAGAACACAGAAATAGAACAAGAGTAACAAAAGAAGGAAAAAGAAACTCAGCAGCAGACTGGAAGGCGAAATATAATTAAAAATATGAACAAATACAATTACTGTGGATGCAGGCCAGAAAACTGGCAAGCGGCTATGTGATGATGACGGAGAATTTTTCTCATGGAGAACATTTCACTCAGGTACAGTAAGGGAACAATAGGGATTACATATTTCAAGAGATCCATGGTGTAACGGAAATAGGAGCAGTGCACAGCAGGACCAGGCAAGGTTCTGACTTATATCAGCACTGCACAGGATAACCAGGGTGAAGGAAAAAGGAACCAATACATTCTCCGAAAATGTTTGAAGCATAGTAGAGTACCAGATGATTCCACTAATGAAAATGGAGAATGCGTTTGATGTTATGGGAGCATTATGAGCCCAATTTAAAGCATCATTAAACAATATTATTGAAATATCTCAATTACAACTCCATGGAAGGCCTCATTGGTGATATGCCTTGTACACACGGTCGGACATTCTGAACACAAAATCCATCGGATTTTTTCTGACGGATTTTGTCTGAAACTGGTGTTGCATACACAAAGTTGTCGGAAAATCCGATCGTTTGGAACGTGATGACGTTCGTTGCGTACGACGGGACTACGTAGAGGCTAGTAGCCAATAGATTTGGTCTAGGAATTTGATCTGAGCATGCCTGGCACTTTGTCCATTGGAATTCTCTACAAAC
Organism: Lithobates pipiens; assembly: GCF_037356315.1. Classification (NCBI taxonomy): domain Eukaryota; kingdom Metazoa; phylum Chordata; class Amphibia; order Anura; family Ranidae; genus Lithobates; species Lithobates pipiens. The sequence goes on from NW_027507784.1 coordinate 76,068,080, forward strand.
GATCGGAAAAAGTCTGATCGGATTTTTTTGTCGGAAAATTTAAGATCCTGCTCTCAAATTTTTCCCGTCAGAATTTCCGACGGAAAAAGTCCGACATGCGATTGGATTTTCCGACAATATAATGCGATTGGAACTTTTCCGTCGGAATCTCCGACCATGTGTATAAGGCATTAGTCTTAAAAATCCTTTTAAGGCTCTGTTCTCTGTTTACACCCTCCTTCTTCCAGACAACTGCACTCTTTCCTTAACCACTTAAGGACCGCCGTATTGCCATTGTACGTCATCGCAATGACACAGGCAGGCACAAGCACGTACATGTACGTGCCTGCCTTCCGCTGGATACGGCGGTCCAGTTCGCTTCAGGAGTGATCCGTGATGAGGGGATGGCCGTTGGTTTCTGGCCACCCCCTCTGGATTGCTCCTGGCCAATGAGAAGCTTCCTCCCACTGTGTATTGTATACACAGAGGAAGTGATGTCATTCTCCTCGGGGCGGTCTTTTTGACCAGACTACGAGGAGAAGACAAAAAGTAAGTGCACCAAAACACTACTCTAACACATAGGTACACATAGGTACACAAACCCCCTCCCCCCCCGATCCCCCCCCTATATTTTTTTAGGTTCACCGCCAGGTCTTTATAGTGCTAGGTACCCCGATATACTACCCAATAATGGTTTTAACCCCCTGATTGCCCCTAGTTAACCCTTTCTCCCCCTTTTGCCAGTGTCACTAAGCGATCATTTTTCTGATCGCTGCATTAGTGTCGCTAGGTAGCTAGTTATTTTTTTAGGTTCACCGCCAAGTTTTTATAGCGCTAGGTACCCCGATATACTACCCAATAATGGTTTTAACCCCCTGATTGCCGCTAGTTAACCCTTTCACCCCCTTTTGCCAGTGTCACTAAGCGATCATTTTTCTGATCGCTGCATTAGTGTCGCTAGTGTCGCTAGTGTCGCTAGGTAGCTAGTTTTTTTTTTAGGTTCACCACCAGGTTTTTATAGCGCTAGGTACCCCAATATACTACCCAATAATGGTTTTAACCCCCTGATTGCCCCTAGTTAACCCTTTCACCCCCTTTTGCCAGTGTCACTAAGCGATTGTTTTTCTGATTTCTAAAAGCTGCATTAGTGTCACTAGTGCCGCTAGGTAGCTAGTTATTTTTTTAGGTTCACCGCCAGGTTTTTATAGCGCTAGGTACCCCGATATACTACCCAATAATGGTTTTAACCCCCTGATTGCCCCTAGTTAACCCTTTCACCCCCCTTTTGCCAGTGTCACTAAGCAATCGTTTTTCTGATCGCTGCATTAGTGTCACTAGTGTCGTTAGGTAGCTAGTTATTTTTTTAGGTTCACCGCCAGGTTTTTATAGCGTTAGGTACCCCCATATACTACCCAATAATGATTTTAACCCCCTGATTGCCCCTAGTTAACCCTTTCACCAGGGATCACAGTATAAGTGTCACTGGTGACGCTGGTTAGCCAGTTAGTTATTTAGGTTCCCCGTCAGGTTTTTATATAGCGCCAGGGACCCCCATATACTACCTAATAAAAATTTGAACCCCCTGATTGCCCCTAGTTAACCCTTTCACCACTGATCACCATATAAGTGTTACGGGTGACTCTGGTTAGTTTGCTTTTTATAGCATCAGGGCACCCACCATTTATTACCCAATAAATTAACCCCCTGATCACCCAGCGGGTGATATCAATTAGGTTTTAGGGTCAGGGTCTGCGTCGCCCCAGGCAGCGCTAGGTTAGTGCCAGTACCGCTAACACCCACACGCATAAACCTCCCTTAGTGGTATAGAATCTGAACAGATCAATATCTGATCTGATCAGATCTATACTAGTGTCCCCAGCAGTTTAGGGTTCCAAAAAAACGCATTGTTAGCGGGATCAGCCCAGATAACTGCTAGCACCTGCGTTTTGCCCCTCTGCCCAGCCCACCCAAGTGCAGTATCGATCGATCACTGTCACTTACAAAACACTAAACACATAACTGCAGCGATCGCAGAGTCAGGCCTGATCCCTGCGATCGCTAACAGTTTTTTTGGTAGCATTTTATATTTAAATCCGGAAGGCAGTGCTTGGTTTTCGGGGTCCCGTACGTGGCTAGGCTCCAAAAAAGTCCCCCACATGTGGTATCCCCGTACTCGGGAGAAGTAGCGGAATATATTTTGGGGTGCAATTCCACATATAACCATGGCATGTGTGAGCAATATATCATTTAGTGACAACTTTTTGTAAAAAAATAATTTATTTTTATTTTTTGTCATTATTCAATCCCTTGGGACAAAAAAAATAAATATTCAATGGTCTCAACATGCCCCTCAGCAAATAGCTTGGGGTGTCTACTTTCCAAAATGGGGTCATTTGGGGGAGTTTTGTGCCATCTTGGCATTTTATGGCCTTCAAAACTGTGATAGGTAGTGATAGGTAGTGAGGAGTAAAATAAAAAATGTATGCCCTTAGAAATCCTGAAGGCGGTGCTTGGATTTCGGGGTCCCGTACGCGGCTAGGCTCCCAAAAAGTCCCACACATGTGGTATCCCTGTACTCAGGAGAAGCAGCAGAATGTATTTTGGGGTGTCATTTCACATATGCCCATAGCATGTGTGAGCAATATATCATTTAGTGACATCTTGGTGCAAAAAAAAAGTTTGTAATATTCCCGCAACTTGTGGCAAAATATAAAATATTCCATGGACTCAACATGCCTCTCAGTAAATAGCTTGGGGCGTCTACTTTCCAAAATGGGGTCATTTTGGGGTGTTTTGTGCTATTTTGGCATTTTATGGCCTTCAAAACTGTGATAGGTAGTGAGGAGTGAAATCAAAAATTTGCACCCTTAGAAATCCTGAAGGTGGTGATTGGTTTTCGGGGTGCCGTGCGAGACTAGACTCCCACAAAGTCCCACACATGTGGTATCCCCATACTCGGGAGAAGTAGCGGAATATATTTGGGGGTGCAATTCCACATATAACCATGGCATGTGTGAACAATATATCATTTAGTGACAACTTTTTGTAAATTTTTATTTTTTTTTGTCATTATTCAATCCCTTAGGAAAAAAAAAAAAAATATTCAATGGGCTCAACATACCCATCAGCAATTTCCTTAGGGTGTCTACTTTCCAAAATGGGGTCATTTGGGGGGGGGGGTTTGTACTGCCCTGCCATTTTAGCACCTCAAGAAATGAGATAGGCAGTCATAAATTAAAAGCTGTGTAAATTCCAGAAAATGTACTCTAGTTTGTAGACGCTATAACTTTTGCACAAACCAAAAAATATACGCTTATTGACATTTTTTTTTACTAAAGACATGTGGCTGAATACATTTTGCCCTCAATGTATGACTAAAATTTAGTTTATTTGATTTTTCTTATAACAAAAAGAAGAAAATATCTTTTTTTTTCAAAATTTTCGCTCTTTTTCCATTTATATCGCAAAAAATAAAAATCGCAGAGGCAATCAAATACCATCAAAAGAAAGCTCTATTTGTGGGAAGAAAAGGACGCAAATTTCGTTTGGGTGCAATATTGCATGACCGCGCAATTACCAGTTAAAGCAGAGCAGTGCGAAATTGGAAAAAGACCCCTGGTCCTTAAGGTGTTTATTGGTCCGGGGCTGAAGTGGTTAAACCCTTTCTCCATTCCCCCCCCCCTCCTTTTTTTTTATATATATACTGGATCCTTCAAATATTACTCCTTCTATGCCACTGGGTTACACCCAACTGATAAATTCTTGCATACAATAGACCACAGACAGATACAATAACTATATCTATTTGGCAACAGTATTAATGATTCATGTTTAGTTATTCATTTAATATCTCCTATACCAGGAATATGCAATTAGCGGACCTCCAGCTGTTGCAGAACTACAAGTCCCATGAGGCATAGCAAGATTCTGACAGCCATTAGCATGACACCCAGAGGCAGAGGCATGACGGGACTTGTAGTTTTGCAACAGCTGGAGGTTCACTAATTGCATATCCTTGTCCTATACTGATTCTTTATACCATATCGAACAAATTACTGTTTTGCAGTGTTTGTAAACAAAAAATGTATTTTCAATAAAATTTGTTTGAAAAAAAAAAAAGAAAGATATCAATTACTTTATATTATTACTAATATAAAGGATTTTATTTTATTTTATTTTGCTTTTGTTTTCTTGTTCCTTTCTTTTATGTCTTTTTTTTCTGCAATCCATAGCAGATATTCTCTATGAATTAATTGGTTATACTATTAGATGAAGGTTAACTACTCATTCACGGCTTGGGCAGCATTTTTTAGAGGGGCAGCGCAGCCCCTGTATTAGTGCCCTCCCAGAACTGTGCCTGCTGCAGCGCACACCCGGAGCAATCTGTAATCACTGTGTCCTTCTGGCACAGCTGATGACAGATCGGGATAAAGAGCCAATCACATTGGCTCTTTATCACTCGATCAGCTGTGTCCAATCACAGCTGAACACGATGCAAATACACTTGCCGGTTATCGGCATTCATTTCCTCAGGCTGTCACAATGTGAGGAGAGAAGAGAGCCCATAACTGGCCAGTGTAAAAGGGGACATTTGCACTGATAATCAGGACACTGATTGTGTTCTGATTATCAGTGCAGCCCCATCAGTGCCAATAAGTGCTGCCAATCAATGCCCATCAGTGCTGCCAATAAGTGCCCATCAATGCTGCAAATTAGTGCCAATAAGTGTTTCCAATCAGTGCCCATCTGTTCTTCTTATTAGTGCCCATCAGTGCTGCCAGTCAATGCCCAATAATGCCACCTGTTGGTGCCCTTCAGTGCTGCCTATTATTGTCCATCAGTGCCGATTATCAGTGCCCTTCAGTGACTCCTATTAGTGCCCATCCATGCTTCCTATTATGCCTACCCCATATGTAGTAATGTAGTATAGTATTAAGCACACACACTTTCCGTTTTCTTCACTTGTCCCATTTTTATACATCCTTTATGATAATCTCTCACATCTACACACACTCTTTACTCCAGTTCCATTCATTTTTTTTTTTTTTTTCCTCTGTATTCTTTTCACTGTGCAGAATACACTTGTTCATGGCATATTATTTCCACTTATAGAGCTGATCTTTAGTGTCGCTCTGACCCTCCGTTTATTTATTTATTTTGCTTATTGTTATGCACTTATTGTCTGAATGACCAGAAGCCCATATATGCATGTGTATTATATTATTATATATATGTATATATGAGTTTATTTTGCTGCATCCTCTATTTTAAGTAACTGGGTGTTGCCATGTGAATTTGTTGTTTGACTGCTCACGTACACTATGGGCAGGTCATCTAATTCACCTTGAATTTCTGCCATAGGTGTGACCCAACCTCTGTCCGACCACCGTCTGTTTGTTGGGGGGGGGGGTCATTTTCAGTGTGACTTCTCATAAGGCATTTCGCTGGATTATCACCCCGGCTCATTTTTTTCTGACTGCGGGGTGCTCTGGGACCACCTGGGGAGAGGAAAAACGTTTTTAAAGGATCGCCATGTAGGAAGTCTTTTTCTTGTTGAACATACACTATTGGGTAACTATATTACATGTCTGCACTGAATGGTATTTATTGTTCTTCCATTGTGCGTATATAATTTTGACATATATACCTACACTATATATATTTTTTTCTTAGCAGATTGAAGAAGACCCTTGGTATATGGGTTGAAACGCATCAGGCTAATCTTTCATACTGTTGACATTTTATTATTAATGTTGCTATGAAACTCCTGTCTGCAAGTGTGTATTTGGTTTAGTTTTAATTTTTCTACTGGAGCTAATTTTTTAACCATCATGTTATGCCCTTTGGTACTACTAATAAAAAATGGGTTGAATGGAAAAACTGACAGCACAGGTCAGAGCCACTGTATCAACAATTCGATGTTAGTACAGCGATCTTCCCATGCTGAGCTATTGTGTTCTGACAGGGGAACGGCCCCCCACCAGAGAACTCTGGTGAGCGCTCTCATTCATTGAGCGCTGATTGGGAGCTGGTCATCAGACCTTTTTTGGTCATGAGCTTTTGACAGAAACTCATGAGCTTTTGACAGAAACTGGCTGAACGGTCGGCTTCTGTCGGACCGGCTGCTTTACACAGGGGCCGAATATTGGCCCGGATTCTATTGAACCGACAGATGTAGGCCGACATTCGACCCATGTGTACTAGGCTTTAAAGTGAATGTAAACGCTGGATATTTTTTTTTAAATTTAAACTAATATACGTTACACTTATCTGCTCTATGAAATGTTTTGGAAAGAGCAGCCCGAATCCTCCTCTTCTCAGGTCCAATGCTAACGCACCTGGCTTCTCCCCCCTGCCGAATGCCCCTATAGTAAGCCACCTGCTATGGGGGCACTCGTGTGTGCTCACTCACAATCCCTGCCCTGTATCCATAAGACACACAGAATGCAGCTTGGCCCCGCCTCCCCGCTCCATCCTTACTGGCTTTGAGTGGCAGCAGCAGGAGCCAATGGCTGTTGTATCTGAGCCAATGAGGAGGGAGAAAGCTGAAAGAGCCTCTGCTCTCGTGCATGGTTCTGGATCGAGATTGGGCTCAGATAGGTATAAGAGGGGCTGAGGGTGCAGCTGCATGCAGAAAGTTTTTTTACCTTAACCACTTAAGGACCGCCGTATTGCCAATGTACGTCAACACAATGGCACAGGCAGGCACAATCACGTAAATGTACGTGCCTGCCTTCCAGCGGGTGGGGGGTCCGATCGGACCCCCTCCCGTTGGATACGACGGTCCGGTTCGCTCCAGGAGCGCTCCGTGATGAGGGGATGGCCGTTGGTTTTCGGCCACCCCCTCTGGATCGCTCCTGGCCAATGAGAAGCTTCCTCCCACTGTGTATTGTTTACACAGGAAGGAGGAAGTGATGTCATTCTCCTCGGGGCGGTCTTTTTGACCGGACTACGAGGAGAAGACTAATAGTAAGTGTGCACCAACACTACACTGACATGTAGGTACACACAGGCACACAACCCCCCCCCCCCCCCCGATCCCCCCCCGATCGCCCCCCGCCCCCCCTCCCCCCCCAGTCACAGTGTCACTGATTGCATTGATCATTTCTTTACTGATCAATGCATTCAGTGTCAGTTGTGACAGTAAAAACTGTCAGGACAGTTAGTGTTAGGTCCAGGGTAGCCCCCTATCACCCCCCAATAAAGATTTAACCCCCTGATTGCCCCTAGAGTTAACCCTTTCACCCCCTTTTGCCAGTGTCACTAAGCGATCATTTTTCTGATCGCTGCATGTGTCGCTAGGTAGCTAGTTATTTTTTTAGGTTCACCGCCAGGATTTTATATCGCTAGGTACCCCGATATACTACCCAATAATGGTTTTAACCCCCTGATTTCCGCTAGTTAACCCTTTCACCCCCTTTTGCCAGTGTCACTAAGCGATCATTTTTCTGATCGCTGCATGTGTCGCTAGGTAGCTAGTTATTTTTTTAGGTTCACCGCCAGGTTTTTATAGCGCTAGGTACCCCGATATACTACCCAATAATGGTTTTAACCCCCTGATTGCCGCTAGTTAACCCTTTCACCCCCTTTTGCCAGTGTCACTAAGCGATTATTTTTCTGATCGCTGCATCAGTGTCGCTAGGTAGCTAGTTATTTTTTTAGGTTCACCGCCAGGTTTTTATATCGCTAGGTACCCCGATATACTACCCAATAATGGTTTTAACCCCCTGATTGCCGCTAGTTAACCCTTTCACCCCCTTTTGCCAGTGTCACTAAGCAATAATTTTTCTGATCGCTGCATCAGTGTCGCTAGTGTTGCTAGGTAGCTAGTTATTTTTTTAGGTTCACCGCCAGGTTTTTATAGCGCTAGGTACCCCGATATACTACCTAATAATGGTTTTAACCCCCTGATTGCTGCTAGTTAACCCTTTCACCCCCTTTCACCAGCGATCACAGTATAAGTGTCACTGGTGACGCTGGTTAGCCAGTTAGTTATTTAGGTTCCCCGTCAGGTTTTTATATAGCGCCAGGGACCCCCATATACTACCTAATAAAAATTTGAACCCCCTGATTGCCCCTAGTTAACCCTTTCACCACTGATCACCGTATAAGTGTTACGGGTGACTCTGGTTAGTTTGTTTTTTATAGCATCAGGGCACCCACCATTTATTACCCAATAAAGGTTTAACCCCCTGATTACCCGGCGGGTGATATCAATTAGGTTTTAGGGTCAGGGTCTGCGTCGCCCCAGGCAGCGCTAGGTTAGTGCCAGTACCGCTAACACCCACACGCAAAGCATACACCTCCCGTAGTGCTATAGAATCTGAACAGATCAATATCTGATCTGATCAGATCTATACTAGCGTCCCCAGCAGTTTAGGGTTCCAAAAAAACGCATTGTTAGCGGGATCAGCCCAGATACCTGCTAGCACCTGCGTTTTGCCCCTCTGCCCAGCCCACCCAAGTGCAGTATCGATCGATCACTGTCACTTACAAAACACTAAACACATAACTGCACCGATCGCAGAGTCAGGCCTGATCCCTGCCATCGCTAACAGGTTTTTTGGTAGCATTTTATATTTAAATCCGGAAGGCAGTGCTTGGTTTTCGGGTCCCGTACGTGGCTAGGCTCCCAAAAAGTCCCCCACATGTGGTATCCCCGTACTCGGGAGAAGCAGCAGAATTTATTTTGGGGTGTAATTTGACTTCTGCCCATAGCATGTGTGAGCAATATATCATTTAGTGACAACTTTGTGCAAAAAAAAAAAAAGTTTGTAATATTCCCGCAACTTTTGGCAAAATATAAAATATTCCATGGACTCAACATGCCTCTCAGTAAATAGCTTGGGGTGTCTACTTTCCAAAATGGGGTCATTTTGGGGGGTTTTGTGCTATTTTGGCATTTTATGGCCTTCGAAACTGTGATAGGTAGTGAGGAGTTAAATCAAAAATTTGCACCCTTAGAAATCCTGAAGGTGGTGATTGGTTTTCGGGGTGCCGTGCGCGACTAGACTCCCAAAAAGTCCCACACATATGGTATCCCCGTACTCAGGAGAAGCAGCAGAATGTATTTTGGGGTGTCATTTCACATATGCCCATAGCATGTGTGAGCAATATATCATTTAGTGACAACTTTGTGCAAAAAAAAAAAAGTTTGTAATATTCCCGCAACTTGTGGCAAAATATAAAATATTCCATGGACTCAACATGCCTCTCAGTAAATAGCTTGGGGTGTCTTCTTTCCAAAATGGGGTCATTTTGGGGGGTTTTGTGCGATTTTGGCATTTTATGGCCTTCGAAACTGTGATAGGTAGTGAGGAGTTAAATCAAAAATTTGCACCCTTAGAAATCCTGAAGGTGGTGATTGGTTTTCGGGGTGCCGTGCGCGACTAGACTCCCAAAAAGTCCCACACATGTGGTATCCCCATACTCGGGAGAAGTAGCGGAATATATTTTGGGGTGCAATTCCACATATAACCATGGCATGTGTGAGCAATATATCATTTAGTGACAACTTTTTGTAAAAAATTTTTTTTTTTTTTTTTTTTTGTCATTATTCAATCCCTTAGGACAAAAAAAATAAATATTCAATGGGCTCAACATACCCATCAGCAATTTCCTTGGGGTGTCTACTTTCCAAAATGGGGTCATTTGGGGGGGATTTGTACTGCCCTGCCATTTTAGCACCTCAAGAAATGAGATAGGCAGTCATAAATTAAAAGCTGTGTAAATTCCAGAAAATGTACTCTAGTTTGTAGACGCTATAACTTTTGCGCAAACCAAAAAATATACGCTTATTGACATTTTTTTTACTAAAGACATGTGGCTGAATAAATTTTGCCCTCAATGTATGACTAAAATTTAGTTTATTCGATTTTTCTTATAACAAAAAGAAGAAAATATCTTTTTTTTTCAAAATTTTCGCTCTTTTTCCATTTATATCGCAAAAAAAAAAATCGCAGAGGCAATCAAATAACATCAAAAGAAAGCTCTATTTGTGGGAAGAAAAGGACGCAAATTTCGTTTGGGTGCAATATTGCATGACCGCGCAATTACCAGTTAAAGCAGCGCAGTGCGAAATTGCAAAAAGACCTCTGGTCCTTAAGGTGTTTATTGGTCCGGAGCTGAAGTGGTTAATGCACAGAATGCATTAAGGTTACAAAAAACGTGCTGTCTTTACAATCACTTTAAAGCTGTGGTTCTCAACCTCAGTCCTCATGTACCCCCAACAGGCCATGTTTTGGGAATTTCTCTTAGATAAAATAGCTGTCCAAAATACTTGTCCAAAAGTATGATTTTGTAAGCTTACACACAGAGACTGCAAGAGCCGTGCATTGCACCCACGATCTGCTGATGGCTGGTGCAATGTACACATTTTTACTTGCAAAAAGAAGCGTGTTTTTTTTTTAAAGGTGAACTTATTCTTTAACCACTTCAGCCCCGGAAGGATTAACCCCCTTATGACCAGGCTATTGTTTGCGATACGGCACAGCGTTGCTTTAACTGACAATTGCACAGTCGTGCGACGTTGCAAAGAATAAAAATTGAAGTCCTTTTTTTTTCACACAAATAGAGCTTTCTTTTGGTGGTATTTGATCACTTCTGCTGTTTTTATTTTTTGTGCTATAAACAAAAAAAAGACCAACAATTATGAAATATATATATATATATTTTTTACTTTTTTGCTATAATAAATAGCCAAAAAAAATGTCTTTATCAGTTTAGGCCAATATGTATTCTTCCACATATTGTTGATAAAAAAGAATCACAATAAGGTGTATATTGAGTGGTTTGCACAAAGGTTATAGTGTCTACAAAATAGGGAATATATTTATAGAATTTTTTTTATTATTATTTTTTTTTTCTTACTAGTATTGCCAGTGATCAGTGATTTTTAGCAGGATTCCGAAATTGCGGCAGACAGATTGGACACTTCTAACGCTTTTTGGGACCAGTGAAATCATTACAGTGATCAGAGCTGAAAATGGCCACTGATCACAGTATAAATAACATTGGCAGGGAAGGGATGGGGTGATCAAGGGGTTAAAGGAGAGTTCCAGGCGTTTTATGTTTATTGAAAGTCAGCAGCTACAAAAAGTCTAGTTGCCGACTTATAATTAACAGACACTTACCTGTTTCATGGTCCAGCAATGCGGCCGAACGTGGTGTCACTCCTCTCCCCCTCCTCTCCATTGCCACTCTGGGCACCTTTCAGCTTCACGGCTGGGCACGCACGGCGCATATGTGAGTCGCTCTGCACTCCCAGAGTGGACAGGCGATCTGTTTGTTTACATTGACAGATCCCCGTTCTGCCTCTCTGTGGAGTGATCGCGGGTGGCCGGCGGACATCGGTGCTGCCGGCCACACGCATCGGCTCTGGCGACGCACCTGCTATAGCCATTAAAGGGACCACTGTACCAGTAGGGCGATTTGTGCAGCCGAGCCAACCTGCCGCAGTGTAACAGTATAACTGCAGCGGCTGGTCGGCAAGCGATTAAGATAACAAACTATAAGCCCTTGTACACACGGTCGGACATTCTGACGGAAAATGTCTGATCGGACCGTGTTGTCGGATAATCCGACTGTGTGTGGGCTCCATCGGACTGTTTCCATCGGAATATCCGACAGACAATGTTTTAGAGCTGGGCTATAAAACTTTCCAACAACATGATCCGATCGGACTTTGTCCGATTGTGTGGAGAATTGCGATCGGACAAAGTGCCACGCATGCTCAGATCAAATTCCTAGACCAAAGCTATTGGCTACTAGCCTGAACGTAGTCCAGTCGTAACGAAATAACGCCATCACGTTACGTGCAGTCGGATTTTCCGACAACTTTGTCTGACCGTGTGTATGCAACACAAGTTTCGGACAAAATCCGTTGGACAAAATCCGACGGATTTTGTTGTCGCAATGTCCGTCCGTGTGTACAAGGGCTAAGACTTTGCACACATTTTGTTTTGATGCAGCAGGAATGTATTTAGTTGTTTCAAAATGTAAGATCTCTTGGGATTTAAACTGAGCTAAGTAAAAACTATTTCTAAGTAGAATCCACTACAGGGTTCCTGTAGCAATAACAAGCTGCTTGGCTGAAAACGCAGAAGGAGAAATTATTTTTTGTTTCTCCTTCTGCGTTTTCAGCCAAGCAGCTTGTTATTTCTACACAAACTAAAGCTTGTTCTTTTGTACTGTTTTGCTACAAAAGAAGAAGAAAAAAAAAACTCATCAAAGTTTTTACTTTGGCAGGAAAAAAACAGTTAGGGAAAGAATATTTTCTCTGTTATACCCAGACTAAATATGCAAACAAAATAATAAAAAGTAATATTTCTCCATTTACAAAGATGATGCCACATGCAGCCTGAAAGACGCGGTAATGGTGGTAATAATAATGTATTTTTCAGTTTTAGGTTTTACATTCCGCTATATGAATGGATGACTGTGGAAGGCGGCATAGCAATGTCTAGGAAACAAAAAAGTAATTTTCTCGGAGAGATTCAGCTACGAGGAACGGGGCATAAATATAATGAAGTGATCAATGCAGCTTTTCCCAAACATGCGCTATTTACTAGCTCGTGAAACCAATGTTATGACAAATCTGACTGCAAGATTTGCTATTGTAACTCATTCTCATTTGGCAATAAATGGAGCAGGTTTTTCTAGAGCTCCTATTTTCCCAAATATTTCACATCAATTACAGTGTATGCACTGAAAAAAGATGAATGCTCTGATCACATTGAATTTCACCGACATAAAAGTAATCAGAAGAATCTGAGTTTCTTTATCTGCACTAGAAATAGATGTATTGGTTCCATATACAAAATACATTCCTCTGTTTACTGAAAGCAGGAGGTTTGTGTGCATACATGTACAGGCCAATAGTCAGTGAGTGATATTTTTATCTCAACCTTAAAGTGGTTCTATGCATGAAGGAAAAAAAAAAACTTCTGTGTGCAGCAGCCCCCCAGTCCCCTCCCCTAATACTTACCTGAGCCCCATCGCGATCCAGTGATGTGCACAAAAGCTTCAGCTCTCTGGGGACTCTCTCTCCTCAGTGGCTAAGACAGTAGGAGGAGCCACTGGCTCTCACTGCTGTTAATCACAGCCAATGACCCAATGAGAAGATAGATGGGGCGGGGCCAAGCCATGGCCCTGTGTGTCAATAGACACGCAGAGTAGTGGCTCAGGAGCAAGCCTGCTTGGGTGCACTTGGCAAGAGGGAGGGGCAAGGAGCGCCAGGAACTCAAGAAGAAAAGGATCTGGGCTGCTCTATGTAAGACCATTACACAGAGCAGGTAAGTATAACATGTTTGTTATTTAAAAAAACTTGCCTTTAATATCATTTATATTTAAAGCTCCCTTGAAGCATACCCTACCTGTAACTCTACCCCTAACACAAATTCTAACCTGCCCTGTAACCTCTATTCTAACACTAACCCAGACACTAACACTTCCTGTAACCCCAACTCTAAACATGTTCTTCCTGTAATGGCGCGTACACACGACCGGACTTTCCGGCATACTAGGTCCGACAAGATCAGTCAGTCGGACAATCCGATCGTGTGTGGGCTAGTCCGACCATTTTTTATAAAAAAAAATCAGACGGACGTAGAAATAGAACATGTTTCAAATCTATCTGACAGACTCAAGTCTGACGGACTAAAAATCGGGAAAACTGTTCGTCTGTGTGCTAGTCCAATGGACTGAATACGTCGCAAGGGCAGCTATTGGCTACTGGCTATTGAATTTCCTTATTTAGTCCCGTCTTACGTCAACGCGTTCAAAAGAACAGACTTAGTCCGTTCATGTGTGGCCAAGTCCGTTCGTTCAGAAAGTCTGTGGGACCTCCACTGAAAGTCTGTCGGGAAGTCCATCGGACCTGGTCCGTCGAAAAGTCCGGTCGTGTGTACGCGGCATAACACTATCCCTTCTTGTAACCCCACTCATGGCCTAAGGCTGGCCATACATGGTAGAATTTCAAAAGAATTTTCTTTTGAAAATCAGAAAATTTGTGCGTTTTGAAACTTCTCTCTACCCCTCAGATCACTCCTTCAGTCTTCTCACGTATCACTAATTTACTAACAGAAATCAGCCTGGATGTCATACTACTTCCTCAAACTCAATCTATTCAAAACCAAGCTCATAATTTTTCCTCCCCCACTTGCCTCTTTCACTGACTTTTCGCTCAAGATTGATAGCACTACTATCATTCCGTCCCCACATGCCAAGGTTCTAGGTTGAACTCTCCTTTTGGTCCCACATTAAATCACTGGACAAATCTTGCTGCTCAAACCTCTTCTGTTACATCTCCAGAATATGTCCCTTTCTAACCAATGACACCAACAGCATTACCTTTACATAGGCTACCCCCCCCCCCCCCCCCCCTTCAGTCCATCCTGAATTCTGCTGCCATTCATCATCCTTACAAACCACTCAGCGTCTGCTACTCCTCTCTGTCAATCCCTCCACTGGATTCTGCTCACCCAACTAATTAATTGCAAAATACTAACAGTAACTTACAAAGCCAACCGGAACTCGACCCCCAACTACATCACTAACCTAGTCTCAAAATACCAGCCAAATCGATCTCTACGTTCCTCCCAAGACCTCCTGCTCTCTAGTTTCCTTGTCACCTCCTCCCATGCTCGCACCCAGGACTTCTCCCGAGCCTCTCACATCCTCTGGAATGCCTACCTCAATCTGTCCAACTATCTCCTACTCTGCTTGCTTCTCTTCAGAGAAGCCTATTCTGCCTCCACCTAACAACTGTACATTTATTTTTTCCACCAGATCAGTTATTACCTTTTGTATCACTTGACCCTCCCTCCTAAATTGTAAGCTCCAACGAGCTGGCTCCTCTGACTCCTCCTGTATTGTATTGTATTGTAACTGTACTGTCTGCCCTCATGTTGTAAAGCCCTCTGCAAACTGTTGGCGCTATATAAATCCTGTACAATCATAGCATAGTAGTAATGATAATAATTGACTTACTGACTTTGATTGACAGCAGCGGGAGCCATTAGTGTCCCGCTGCTGTCACAGCCAATGAGGACGGAGAGTCCTGGACAGCCGAGACTCTCCTGTAACATCGCTGGATTGAGATGGGACTTAGGTAAGTATTAGGGGGGCTGAGGGGAGCTGATGCACACTGAAGGTTTATTTTAGCTTTTTTTATCTTAATGCATAGAACGCATTAGGATAAAACACCTTCTGACTTTAGAACCACTCTAAGCCCTGCAACTGTGCTTAATCAAAGGGTTCAGTCAATTTACCACTTTCTCCGATCTTCAATTTGTTCAAGCCCATCCCTTGTCAAAATAGGAACTGATTAAAAAGAGATTTAAAAAAAAATGTTAATTAATACTAAACGTGACGTTTAGTATTAATCATAATTCATAAAAAAAATAAACATTGCCTTTAAATATACAATGTCTTGGGTGTTTGCATGGCAGAATAATTCTTTATAGGGTCATTTTTATATTACAATATTTATTTATTTATTTATGTTTATAAATGTCTACATATACAAGTCAACTTTCATATTTACCTAATTGAAAAGGGTTTTAATATTTTTTTTTTTTTTATCATTAAGCAAAATAAATAAGGTGATGAAAAGAATAAACATCTTTAAGTATTGAACATCCTAGCCTTTTGTATGCCAGATTCATTCTGTGTGGTTGCCTTTCAACCCTCTGTTCACATGACTTGACTCTGTATACATAATTATTCCTCAATTCTTAAAGAAAAAAATGTTATCTGGCTTTGTAACCCATAATTCTTTCTCTAAACACATTTTATTTAACTAATGGGATCTTTCTTGTGTCAGTAGACATGCACAGCAAACAGGATTTCCAAATAATTTGAACAAGTAATCCCTTAGTTAATTAATCTAGACCAGTGGATAGGAAGAATCACAGGCCTGCATGCAATTCAAGTGCTTATCTGATTTGTAATAATGAAGCATTGCTATTCCTTTTAATGTATTAGTTCAGAAAAGTTAATAAAGTGCAAGCCCTATTGGGTCTTGATAAATGACAAACTCTGTTTCACAGATGGTAAGATGTGCTTTATTAATTCTTATGGCATAATCTTGGATCAAGACTCCTTGTGCTCAAAGAAAACCTGTGCAGACAATGCTTACCTTCCTTTGAAAATGCAAGTGCCCTGGCTAACTTTGGCTTTAACCACTTTCAGACCGGACCATTTTGCTGGCCAATGACCAGAGGTCTTTTTACAATTTGGCACTGCGCTGCTTTAACTGTTAATCGCGCGGTCGTGCAATGTTGTACCCAAACAAAATTTGCGTCCTTTTTTTCCCACAAATAGAGCTTTCTTTTAAAGGTATTTGACTGACTCTGCGATTTTTATTTTTTGCGATATAAACGTAAAAAGACCGCAAAGTTTGAAAAAAAATGATATTTTCTACTTTTTGTTATTAGAAAAATCCAATAAACTCAATTTTAGTCATACATTTAGGCCAAAATGTATTCAGCCACATGTCTTTGGTAAAAAAAAGTCAATAACTGTATATTTATTGGTTTGCGCAAAAGTTGTCACATCTACAAACTAAGGTACGTTTTCTGGAATTTACGCAGGTTTTAGTTTATGACTGCCTATCTCATTTCTTGAGGTGCTAAAATGGCAGGGCAGTACAAACCCCCCCCCAAATGACCCCATTTTGGAAAGTAGACACCCTAAGGAAATTGATAAGAGGCATGTTGAGCCCATTGAATATTTTATTTTTTTGCCTCAAGCGATTGAATAATGACAAAAAAATATATATATTTTTTTTTCACAAAGTTGTCACTAAATGATATATTGCTCACACATGCTATGGGCATATGTGAAATGACACCCCAAAATAAATTCTGCTGCTTCTCCTGAGTACGGGGATACCACATATGTGGGACTTTTTGGGAGCCTAGCCGCGTACGGGGCCCCGAAAACCAAGCACCGCCTTCAGGCTTTCTAAGGGCGTAAATTTTTGACTTCACTCCTCACTACCCATTACAGTTTTGAAGGCCATAAAATGCCAAGATGGCACAAAACCCCCACAAATGACCCCATTTTAGAAAGTAGACACCCCAAGCTATTTGCTGAGAGGCATGTTGAGTCCATGGAATATTTTATATTTTGCCACAAGTTGCGGGAAAATTACAAACTTTTTTTTTTTTTTTTTTTTTTCACAAAGTTGTCACTAAATGATATATTGCTCACACATGCTATGGGCATATGTGAAATGACACCCCAAAATAAATTCTGCTGCTTCTCCTGAGTACGGGGATACCACATATGTGGGACTTTTTGGGAGCCTAGCCGCGTACGGGGCCCCGAAAACCAAGCACCGCCTTCAGGCTTTCTAAGGGCGTAAATTTTTGACTTCACTCCTCACTACCTATTACAGTTTTGAAGGCCATAAAATGCCAAGATGGCACAAAACCCCCACAAATGACCCCATTTTAGAAAGTAGACACCCCAAGCTATTTGCTGAGAGACATGTTGAGTCCATGGAATATTTTATATTTTGCCACAAGTTGCGGGAATATTACAAACTTTTTTTTTTTTTTTTCCCCAAAGTTGTCACTAAATGATATATTGCTCACACATGCTATGGGTATATGTGAAATGACACCCCAAAATAAATTCTGCTGCTTCTCCTGAGTACGGGGATACCACATATGTGGGACTTTTTGGGAGCCTAGCCGCGTACGGGGCCCCGAAATCCAAGCACCACCTTCAGGCTTTCTAAGGGCGTAAATTTTTGACTTCACTCCTCACTACCTATTACAGTTTTGAAGGCCATAAAATGCCAAGATGGCACAAAACCCCCACAAATGACCCCATTTTAGAAAGTAGACACCCCAAGCTATTTGCTGAGAGACATGTTGAGTCCATGGAATATTTTATATTTTGCCACAAGTTGCGGGAATATTACAAACTTTTATTTATTTTTATTTTTTTTCCCCAAAGTTGTCACTAAATGATATATTGCTCACACATGCTATGGGTATATGTGAAATGACACCCCAAAATAAATTCTGCTGCTTCTCCTGAGTACGGAGATACCACATATGTGGGACTTTTTGGGAGCCTAGCCGCGTACGGGGCCCCGAAATCCAAGCACCACCTTCAGGCTTTCTAAGGGCGTAAATTTTTGACTTCACTCCTCACTACCTATTACAGTTTTGAAGGCCATAAAATGCCAAGATGGCAAAAAAAAACCACAAATGACCCCATTTTAGAAAGTAGACACCCCAAGCTATTTGCTGAGAGGCATGGTAAGTCCATGGAATATTTTATATTTTGTCACAAGTTGCGGGAATATTACAAACTTTTATTTATTTTATTAATTTTTTCCCAAAGTTGTCACTAAATGATATATTTCTCACACATGCCATGGGCATATGTGAAATGACACCCCAAAATAAATTCTGCTGCTTCTCCTGAGTACGGGGATACCACATATGTGGGACTTTTTGGGAGCCTAGCCGCGTACGGGGCCCCGAAAACCAAGCACCGCCTTCAGGCTTTCTAAGGGCGTACATTTTTGACTTCACTCCTCACTACCTATTACAGTTTTGAAGGCCATAAAATGCCAAGATGGCACAAACCCCCCCAAATGACCCCATTTTGGAAAGTAGACACCCCTAAATTTAGGGGTACACTAGTGAGACTCACAGGTAAAAAAGCACCTAGGCTGTCAGCGACTGTATCAAAACGCTACAAAAAAAACTGTTAGCGATCGCAGGGATCAGGCCTGACTCTGCGAACGCTGCAGTTATGTGTGTTGTGTTTTGTAAGTGACAGTGATCGATCGATCGATCGATACTGCACTTGGGTGGGCTGGGCTGGGCTTGGCGGAGGGGCTAAACGCAGGTACTAGCAGGTATCTGGGCTGATCCCGCTAACAATGCGTTTTGGGAAACCTAAACTGCTGGCGACGCTAATATAGATCTGATCAGATACTATATTACTAAGGGAGGTGTATGCTTTGCGCGTGGGTGTTAGCGGTACTGGCACTAACCTGACGCTGCCTGGGGCGACGCAGACCTTATCTGACCCTCAAACTTATATCACCCGCCGGGTGATCAGGGGGTTAAACCTTTATTAGGTAATAAATGGCGGGTGCCCTGATGCTATAAAAAAATAACTAACCAACCAGCGTCACCTGTAACAGTTATATGGTGATCACTGGTGAAAGGGTTAACTAGGGGGCAATTAGGGGGCTTTATGCGGTAGTATATGGGGGTCCCTGGCGCTATAAAAAGCTGCGGCGAACCTAAATACCTACCTGCCTAACTAGCGTCACCTGTGACACTAATACAGCGATCAGAAAAACGATCGCTTATTAGGCTGGGTTCACACTGGAGCGATGCGGGAACGCCACGAATCCGCGGCGGGTTCCCGCATCACACTGCCCTATGCGAACTGCTGGGAGTGTCAGTGAAATGTTAATGACACCTCCAGATCAGTTTGCATATCGCAGTGCGATCTGCAAACTCGGACAGGAATCGGATCGCATGGTGTGAACACCCATGCGATCCGATTCTGCTGCGGACCAAAAAAAGGGTCCCGTGCGAGTTTGCGGCGGGTGCGGCGGGTGCGATGCAAATTCAGCCATACTATCTGTATGGCTGAACTCGAATCGCACAGAGATCGGATGTGATTTGCACTGCAGTGCGGTGCAAAATCACATCCGTTCTCATAAACCGCTGCAATGTGAACCCAGCATTAGTGACACTGGCGACGGGGGGGTGATCACGGGGTTAAACCTTTATTGGGGGGTTTAGGGGGGTACCCTAGAACTAAAGGGGGCTAACCCTAACTGCCCTAACAGTTATTACAGTCACAAATGACACCAATGCAAAAAAAATGCAATTGGTGTCACTGTGACTGGGGGTGCAGGGGTGATTGGGGGGGTGATCGGGGGGTGAAGGGGGGGTGAGAGTGTGCCTGGCATGTTCTACTGTATTGTGTAGTGTTGGTGCAACTCACCGATCCTCTCTCCTTGGTGCCGGAACGAAAAATACTGACACGGAGGAGAGATTACATCACTTCCTCTGCCTGTGTTTACATTACAGGAGAGGAAGTGATGTCACGCTTCACTTCCATTCGTCAGGAGCGATCGCGAGGGGGTGGCCATGAACGAATGGCCGCCCCCTCATCCCGGATCGCTCCTGAACGGATACTGACTGCCGCTGGCACCGGGGGGGGCCCGATCGGGCCCCCCACCCGCGGGAAGGCAGGGACGTACATGTACGCCCATATGCCTGCCCGTGCCATTCTGTCGATGTACATCGTCGTGCGGCGGTCGGCAAGTGGTTAAAGGATATTTCTACTTCCGACATTGTACAATTTTCTTTTGCACTTGTCTACCACCATCTAAAATATCTATTCTGCCCTAAATGCATTCTTACCTGAAACGGAAGTGAGCATCCCATGGAAATCATGCCAAAATCTTTGCATCTACTGCCCACAAGGTCAATACTTTTTCAAACACGTACCTGGTACAGAAGACACATATCAGGAATATGAAATTTTGGGTTGAGGCATTCTTTAACCCATCACCAATAAAACAATCCAAAACAGATGCTCCTTCTTCTGAAGATTGCATTGATACCTCATATGTGTAGAGTACCCCCTGGGGAGCCACAGATGAACTGGATCTTCAGGGACATCTTCCTATATACGGACTATATCCTTTACTCTCCTCCTGCACACACTTTCATGCTCCAGCTGAATCACTGTTAGTTGATCTGACATTCTCTCAGAATTAGCAATGGTCCTTTACAGGCAGGAAATTGCAGCCCCTTCTTGTGTAGCAAAAAATACAGTAAACAGTTTGTACTTCTGTTCTGTGGCTACTGATCTCAGCACCACCTTTTAGGCACTGCCAACCCACCTGGTTGCAGCTGCCCTTTTCACTAGCCCTCCAGGATAACTTCTTTACACCAGTCCTCCAGACTGACTCTCACCAGCCTGCCGGCTGACTCTCAGGAGATCACCCAGGGATGGGTGAAGACTTAAGCACACCAATATCTTCAGGGAGACCTATTAGTCCCCAGCAGTGCTGATCTACTCACACTGTCCTCTCTTGCTCCCATATCTCTAGTAAGGCCCTGCGTGTGTTATGGCAGGATACTTCCAGCACCCTAGCCCCGGCCTGAGGTAGGACAACCCCCCCCCCCCAGGATAGAGGGTGCACCTCAAGGGGTGCAGCCTCCTCAACACTGCATGGTAAACTCTGTCCCCTGCAAGCCCACCTGGAGATAGACAAATTCCTTGCTACCTTTTTGACTGAAATGCTTTTTATTGCAAGGAAAACAATGGCACGGAACTTGATTCAGGCAATATTCCCTATGATCCAGGGTTGGAAAAGATAGGTGAACAACACCCTGCCTTATAAAAAAATGTATCTATATGAACAGAGGCTGCCCAATTAAAAATTCTAAGATATGGGACAGATAGTGAGACATGTACCTACCTAATGGACTGAGCTTTATTGTCACTATTAGAATCGGTATCTTACCTTACAAGTGACTATAACCAACTATAACTATCCTTTATACAGGCTGTTCTATGACATTTGCTATGTGAAAATGTGAAGAAATTGGTGCTGACCTTTTTTAACGGCAACCTTTATTCCTATGTTTCCTTTTGTGTTGTCTGATCATCGTACCTCACACCTTTTCCTAATAAAGTTGACTTTTCCCAATTAAGAAAAGAAAAAAGCTTTCAGCAATCATGTGGATCACCTTTCGAGCTCCAGCAAGAGACCCAGCACAGAGTGTTCCCAACACAAATCCAGGTACGCACATATGTGACCCCATGGAAAAAGACCCACTTCGGTGAACCTGCATATGTGTATATGTGTGTCATTAGGGATGAGCTGAACACCCCCCAGTTCGGTTCGTACCAGAACCTTTGAACGGACCTAAAATTCGTATGAACTTTAGAACCCTATTAAAGTCTATGGGACTCGAAAGTTCGAAATCAAAAGTGCTAATTTTAAAAGCTAATATGCAAGCTATGCAACAGACAACACCAACAATAAGGAGTATCTTCAGGTGTTTACTGTGCTGGAGGCACACAACACCCACTTTAATTCCTGCAGATGCCTGTATTAGAGAACGCCAGCAATAAAGGGTAGATACAGGTGTATACTGCGCTGGAGGCACACAACACCCACTAACTCCTGCAGATGGCTGTATTAGAGAACAACAGCAATAAAGGGTAGATACTCTACCCTTTATTGCTGTTGTTCTCTAATACAGCCATCTGCAGGAGTTAGTGGGTGTTGTGTGCCTCCAGCGCAGTATACACCTGTATCTACCTTTTATTGCTGGCGTTCTCTTGGAGGCACACAATACCCACTAACTCCTGCAGATGGCTGAGAAAAGAACACACTGTCCCTGCCTATCTACTCTTTTCATGCACGCCAACACACTACACAAGGCCGCCGCATTGGAGGCCTTATATAGTGTGGGGCGTGTACTAAACCCCCTGAGCTATCATTGGCCACAGGCATCCTGCCTGTGGCCAATTATGGCTCTCCTCACTGCCGGCGCTGTGATTGGCCAAGCATGTGGGGTCACAGTGCATGCTTGGCCAATCATGAGTCAGCAATGCACTGCGATGGCGTAGTGCATTGTGGACCGTTCGTGCCACCCAAATTTGGTGCGAACAGTCCACAAAGTTCTGAATTCGCCGAACAGACGAACGGCTGATGTTTGAGTCAAAAATGCGTTCAAATCGAACACCGAGCTCATCCCTATTTGTCATAAAGAGGTTAAAATGCAATATAGCAAAACTCAACTTTTCTGAATAAATTTAAACTGTGGGCAAACATATCTGAACTATAAGTATGTAAGATGTCTAAACTGCCATAACATTTGTAATTCAGGGCAGTCAGCCCTCTGGCTTACACATCCCTTCCAGACAGCATGGCTAGGTTAGTGACCCCGTTTTTCTCCACTACAGTTATAAAATATGGCTGGGTAACTGACAAGCCTTTTAGCTTTCTGACTTAAAAAAAAGGAGCAGTAGCATGATTCTGGAAGCTAAAATAAAGTCAAGTGTTGGGGATTCACAATAGAACTATTTAATAATATAATCAATTATTTGTATGAGTACATTACTGGATTATATAGGGTTGCTTTATGTCTGCCTATAATTCTGGTGCATATTTAAATAACCATGGCACATCGTATACATTTATCTATTTTTACTTATTTTGCCTGCACATTTTTTAGAGGTTTGTTTGTCTCTAGAAGAATATTCTTTTTGTTTTATTATTCCACAGGGGTCCGTCTACAGCTTTGGTAAAGATCTGCAACTGACAATAGAATGTTTACATACACACCACATTCTACACATCTACAAATCCCACATGGCAACAAGCAAATTTGGAATATATTCTTCAGAATAAATGGCAGGTGTGAGGACCTCTTATGAAGATTTTGTTTTTGCTTTGCTTTGTAGAGTACTGTAAAACTGAGTTCCCTGTTGCAAACATTTATAAATATATGTGAAAGTCACATTGTCACATCAAAGCACTTCTGTAAAGTCTGGCTCTTACCTAAACTATAAGAACAATTGGGTGCAATGGGAGATAATACAACGAACAATCTGAAATCTTCTCTTTTGTCCTTTTTAAGAGTCATTCTTAATTTATAAAAATGAACTGCACTATTATGACAAAAGATGATGGAGACTTTACTATCACACCTATATGAGTCCATTACAAAGCAATGGCCATGGAGCTGCCACCTCTCAGGTTGCCACCCCCTAATATTTTAGTGCGGTTGTAGAAAGGTGTTCCCATTCAGCCGAAAAAGTATGTGGGAGGTCAGGTACTGAAGTTGGAGGAGAAGACCTGGCTCACAATCAGTCAAAAAATACCCAAAAACAAGCTGCTCCAGGAAGACCACACACTACAATATCATAAAGTAAAATAAGGGGGAGCAACCACCCCTATGTCATTTTATTTTTGAAAAGATATTAAAGTGGTTGTAAACCCTTACAAACCACTTTGACCTACAGGTAAGCCTAAATTAAGGCTTACCTGTAGGTCCCAGAAATATCTCCTAAACCTACACGGTTTAGGAGATATTTACTAAAAGACAGGCACCGCTGTCTACGGCGCATGCGTTGTAGACATCGGCGCATAGGCGCACTATTGCCGTTAGCAGCATGCCGCCCGTAGCGGCGATATGCCATTAGTGTCGGCTCCTGTGCGCATGCCTGGGAGTGACGTTATCGCTGCTCCGGCGCTGTGAGTGGCCGAGCAGCGACACCCGGAAGAAGATGGATGCTCCGGACTACAGGGGACAACAGTGACTTCGCTGGCTCCTGTGTCAGGTAAGTGACACTTAATGGGCTGCTATGTGATGCATAGTAGCCCATTATGCTTTACCTTTGCAGGGAGACAAAGAAGAAGTAAACCCATCAGGGTTTATGTCCTCTTTAAAACTTGGTCTCTCATACATACAAATTGCCTATGGGATTTTGACAAAAGTTCCAACAAACAAAAATAGGTCAACACATTCTAAAAATGTAGACGCTTTTATTCAAACACATCATATTAAAATTACCTAGAATTAGGGTGGACATAAATCAATGATTTTTTTTTTTTAAAGAAATCTAAAAAATAAGATTTTCTTGATTTTTATGATTTTTATCAAATTTATTTTAATAAAATGCTTTTGGAGTAAAAATCTAAAGATCGTTTTCTATTTAAGATACATTAATCATTTTGTTTATTCAGCATGAAATGGAGCTTAGTTATGTAGCGCGAGGCTGTATATTCTGCAATATTTAAATTTTTGGTAAACTCATTCAATGAATTCAAACTCTGCAAGTTGAGATAACATGCACTGCATTGATGCATTCACCCAATTTCACAGTAACCATGAGATAAAACAAAGTTCAGGAATATTCCTTTATCCCATTGTTTTGCAAATCTATATACACTACAAACGGTATGATTAAATCGGTTCTGATATCGCTGTTTTACTAACCTTACACTTAAAGAACAACTGTCCTTTCAGACCCATCATGGCAGCATCTGTTAGCGGGCATCCCCTCACCTGCTGCCACCACGTCCCTCACCTTGCTGTGTCAATGCCGCATCACCAGCCATCCCATTAAAGTGAATGAGACTGTCGGTGAATCAACAGCGAGTCAGAGGAGGAGCCGCTACAGGACAGAGATGATAGTTGCTCTTTAAAAAATATGATTTAATAGAGTTGACTTAAATCAAGCCTTTTTACAAGTGATTTAAATCCACTTGATTTAAATTAAATCCACCCTGCCTAGAATACATCAAAGAATGAAATGTAGTTATAACATGTATACAATAGTGATAAAACTTTTTTGGCGGAAGGGAGTTTAACAAGACATGTTTATTAAAATTAGAATAAATGAGATTTAACCTTAAACTATGTAGAGGGTTCTTTACTGTAAGAGCGGAAAGATGTGGAATTCCCTTTCACAGGCGGTAGTCTCAGCGCCGGGGGGCATCGATAGTTTAAAAAAATGATTTAACCAGTTGCCGACCGCCGCACGACGATGTACGTCGACAGCATGGCACGGGCAGGCATATTGGCGTACATGTACGTCCCTTGCCTCCCGCGGGTCGGGGGCCCGATCGGGCCCCCGCCCGGTGCCTGCGGCGGTCGGTTTTCGTCCGGGAGCGATCCGGGACGAGGGGGCAGCCATTCATTCATGGCCACCCCCACGCGATCGCTCCCGACGAATAGGAATCCCCCGTGACATCACTTCCTCTCCTGTAATGTAAACACAGGAGAGGAAGTGATGTATTCTCTCCTCCGTGTCGGTATTTTTCGTTCCGACACGGAGGAGAGCGGATCGGTGAGTTGCACCAACACTCTACACACACAGTAGAACATGCCAGGCACACTCACACCCCCCCGATCACCCCCCCCCAATTACCCCTGCCCCCCAGTCACAGTGACACCAATGTCATTTTTTTTTTTTTTTTGCATTGGTGTCATTTGTGACTGTAATAACTGTTAGGGCAGTTAAGGTTAGCCCCCTTTAGTTCTAATGTACCCCCCTAACCCCCCCAATAAAGGTTTAACCCCGTGATCACCCCCCGTCGCCAGTGTCACTAAGGCTGGGTTCACATTGCAGCGGTTTATGAGAACGAATGTGAT
Organism: Lithobates pipiens; assembly: GCF_037356315.1. Taxonomy (NCBI): domain Eukaryota; kingdom Metazoa; phylum Chordata; class Amphibia; order Anura; family Ranidae; genus Lithobates; species Lithobates pipiens. The sequence continues at coordinate 76,094,233 of NW_027507784.1, forward strand.
TCGCACCGCACTGCAGTGCAAATCACATCCGATCTCTGTGCGATTCGAGTTCAGCCATTCGCCGCACCCGCCACACCCGCCGCACCCGCCGCAAATTCGCACGGGACCCTTTTTTTGGCCCGCAGCAGAATCGGATCGCATGGGTGTTCACACCATGCGATCCGAGTTTGCAGATCGCACTGCGATATGCGAACTGATCTGGGGGTGTCAGTAACATTTCACTGACACTCCCAGCAGTCCGCATAGGGCAGTGTGAACTGCCGCCGGGAGGCATGTGATGCGGGAACCCGCCGCGGATTCGCGGCGTTTCCGCATCGCTCCAGTGTGAACCCAGCCTAATAAGCGATCATTTTTCTGATCGCCGTATTAGTGTCACAGGTGACGCTAGTTAGGCAGGTAGGTATTTAGGTTCGCCGCAGCTTTTTATAGCGCCAGGGACCCCCATATACTACCGCATAAAGCCCCCTGATTGCCCCCTAGTTAACCCTTTCACCAGTGATCACCATATAACTGTTACAGGTGACGCTGGTTGGTTAGTTATTTTTTTATAGTTTCAGGGCACCCGCCATTTATTACCTAATAAAGGTTTAACCCCCTGATCACCCGGCGGGTGTCATTTGTGACTAATAACTGTTAGGGCAGTTAGGGTTAGCCCCCTTTAGTTCTAAGGTACCCCCCTAACCCCCCCAATAAAGGTTTAACCCCGTGATCACCCCCCGTCGCCAGTGTCACTAAGGCTGGGTTCACATTGCAGCGGTTTATGAGAACGGATGTGATTCGCACCGCACTGCAGTGCAAATCACATCCGATCTCTGTGCGATTCGAGTTCAGCTATACAGATAGTATGGCTGAATTCGTGTCGCACCCGCCGCACCCGCCGCAAACTCGCACGGGACCCTTTTTTTGGTCCGCAGCAGAATCGGATCGCATGGGTGTTCACACCATGCGATCCAAGTTTGCAGATCGCACTGCGATATGCGAACTGATCTGGGGGTGTCATTAACATTTCACTGACACTCCCAGCAGTTCGCATAGGGCAGTGTGAACTGCCGCCGGGAGGCATGCGATGCGGGAACCCGCCGCGCATTCGTGGCGTTCCCGCATCGCTCCAGTGTGAACCCAGCCTAATAAGCGATCGTTTTTCTGATCGCTGTATTAGTGTCACAGGTGACGCTAGTTAGGCAGGTAGGTATTTAGGTTCGCCGCAGCTTTTTATAGCGCCAGGGACCCCCATATACTACCGCATAAAGCCCCCTGATTGCCCCCTAGTTAACCCTTTCACCAGTGATCACCATATAACTGTTACAGGTGACGCTGGTTGGTTAGTTATTTTTTTATAGTTTCAGGGCACCCGCCATTTATTACCTAGTCTCACTAGTGTACCCCTAAATTTAGGGGTGTCTACTTTCCAAAATGGGGTCATTTGGGGGGGGTTTGTGCCATCTTGGCATTTTATGGCCTTCAAAACTGTAACGCCCTTAGAAAGCCTGAAGGCGGTGCTTGGATTTCGGGGCCCCGTACGCGGCTAGGCTCCCAAAAAGTCCCACATATGTGGTATCCCCGTACTCAGGAGAAGCAGCAGAATTTATTTTGGGGTGTCATTTCACATATGCCCATGGCATGCGTGAGCAATATATCATTTAGTGACAACTTTGTGAAAAAAAAAAAAAAAAGTTTGTAATTTTCCCGCAACTTGTGGCAAAATATAAAATATTCCATGGACTCAACATGCCTCTCAGCAAATAGCTTGGGGTGTCTACTTTCTAAAATGGGGTCATTTGTGGGGGTTTTGTGCCATCTTGGCATTTTATGGCCTTCAAAACTGTAATAGGTAGTGAGAAGTGAACTCAAAAATTTACGCCCTTAGAAAGCCTGAAGGCGGTGCTTGGTTTTCGGGGCCCCGTACGCGGCTAGGCTCCCAAAAAGTCCCACATATGTGGTATCCCCGTACTCAGGAGAAGCAGCAGAATTTATTTTGGGGTGTCATTTCACATATGCCCATGGAATGCATGAGCAATATATCATTTAGTGACAACTTTGTGAAAAAAAAAAAAAAAAAAAAAAGTTTGTAATTTTCCCACAACTTGTGGCAAAATATAAAATATTCCATGAACTCAACATGCCTCTCAGCAAATAGCTTGGGGTGTCTACTTTCTAAAATGGGGTCATTTGTGGGGGTTTTGTGCCATCTTGGCATTTTATGGCCTTCAAAACTGTAATAGGTAGTGAGAAGTGAACTCAAAAATTTACGCCCTTAGAAAGCCTGAAGGCGGTGCTTGGTTTTCGGGGCCCCGTACGCGGCTAGGCTCCCAAAAAGTCCCACATATGTGGTATCCCCGTACTCAGGAGAAGCAGCAGAATTTATTTTGGGGTGTCATTTCACATATGCCCATAGCATGTGTGAGCAATATATCATTTAGTGACAACTTTGTGTAAAAAAAAAAAAAAAATTTTTTTTTTGTCATTATTCAATCGCTTGAGGCAAAAAAATAAAATATTCAATGGGCTCAACATGCCTCTTATCAATTTCCTTAGGGGGTCTACTTTCCAAAATGGGGTCATTTGGGGGGGTTTTGTACTGCCCTGCCAATTTAGCACCTCAAGAAATGAGATAGGCAGTCGTAAACTAAAAGCTGTGTAAATTCCAGAAAACGTACCTTAGTTTGTAGATGTGACAACTTTTGCGCAAACCAATAAATATACAATTATTGACTTTTTTTTTACCAAAGACATGTGGCTGAATACATTTTGGCCTAAATGTATGACTAAAATTGAGTTTATTGGATTTTTCTAATAACAAAAAGTAGAAAATATCATTTTTTTTCAAAATTTGCGGTCTTTTTACGTTTATATCGCAAAAAATAAAAATCGCAGAGGCAATCAAATACCATCAAAAGAAAGCTCTATTTGTGGGAAGAAAAGGACGCAAATTTTGTTTGGGTACAACATTGCATGACCGCGCAATTACCAGTTAAAGCAGCGCAGTGCCAAAGTGTAAAAAGACCTCTGGTCATTTACCAGCAAAATGGTCCGGTCTGAAAGTGGTTAATAAGCTCCTGAACGACCATAGCATATAGCAGTGATGGCAAACCTTGGCACCCCAGATGTTTTGAAACTAGATTTCCCATGATGCTCATCCACGCTGCAGTATACTTGAGCATCATGGGAAATGCAGTTCCAAAACAATTGGGGTGCCAAGGTTCGCCATCACTGGCATATAGGGATATACAATGTAATACTGGCATATAATCACACACATAGGTTGGACTTAATGGACTTGAGTCCTTTTTCAACCTCATCTACTATGTAACTATGTAACATAAGGAAATAATTGATTGGAATCCTAACACTTGACACTTTTCTTAAAGCAACGTTCACTTCTTCAGGAGACAAACACATTGTATAGGATATCTCTAGAAAGACCACGTCATTAGTGTACCATAATACCAGAATGGGATACTACATGACAGAAAAGATATATCCGCCATAGAAAAAGTGGACTGACTCAAAAAGTGCAGGGCATAACTTACCCACCAAATAGACAACAAACAATGAAAAAGCATGTGTTATCCTTATCTGGGAACAACAAAGAGGTGCAATGGAAAACACTAAAGGAGGCGTCTTGTCGGTTAAAAGAGCAGGGCCCTAGCAGACAGGAACTGCACAGTGGAAGTAACCAGTCACGGCGTCAGACAATGTGGGACTAGCTACAATAAAATGTGTATATAAGGAAACAAATGTAAGATTTAGAGAATGTGGACAACTGACAGAGTGTACCCAAAAAACTAGAAGTGATGAAAATAGCTCTAAAAGATATAAGATGATGAGGATGAGAGGTAGGTGCAATAAGAATCAAGTATGCTTGGAAAGGCCAAGAATTGTTCACACAATAAACCCACAAAATCAGACAGTGTAATAAAAGTAAAAAGAGAGATGCCATGTAATGTAGAAAGAAAAATGACCTAGTTACTGTCATGGTGTGTTCAGAGAAAGTCATAAGTGGCCACAGAGTTTGCTGCCATAATCAAGAATGAACAAGATATGAGAGACACCCTGGAGGGGAACACCACCATAAATACCCACCCGCAGGTAATCCCACGCATTCAGTATCATATGGGAGATGTGGGGTAAGAACCCTCATCCCAAAATCCCCAATTAAAACTTGATCATGACAGAATTTACATACATAGAAAAATCTTTTTTTACACAGAACTTATACAACATAGATGTATTTGCCTAATGCCCCGTACACACGAGCGGACTTTTCGACATCCAAACTCCGACGGACTGAGTCCGGCGGACTATCCGATCGTGTGTGGGCTGCAACGGACTTTAGCGAAGCTAAAGTCTGACGGACTTTAGAAATGAAGCATGCTTTAAATTTTCCCGACGGAACTCCGCCGGACCCGGTCCCCTTTGAAAAATCCGCTCGTGTGTGTGCTACTCCGACGGACTAAAACCGACGCTAGGGCAGCTATTGGCTACTGTCTAGGAACTTCCTACGTCGAATCCAGTCGTACGTCATCACGTTCGACTCCGTCGGAGTTTGGTGTGATGGTGTGTGGTCAAGTCCGTTCGGTCGAAAAGTCCGCCAGAACTCCGTCGGAACTCCGGCGGAACTCCTTTGGAGGTCTGTCAGACTTAATCCCTCTCGTGTGTACGGGGCATAAGTAGTTGAGCATCAGCCAACCTTACTGCTATCAACCAGATTACTCCCATACAGGGTGTTCAGTTCCCCCTTGCTTGGGTTGGCAATATAAAGTCCTTTTACGTGTTTCACTGGGATCATCCCCTGCTTCAGTCAGTGTTACAATTTTTCAGGCCACTCCAATCTCAGCTTGTCAAACCATGTCTTTATGGAGTAGGGATGAGCTTCAAATTCGAGTCGAACTCATGTTCTACTCGAACATTGCCTGTTCGCCTGTTCAGCGAACAGTGAACAATTTGGGCTGTTCGCAGCAAATTCGAAAAGCCGGAACACCCTATACAAGTCTATGGGAGAAATCTAAAGTGCTCATTTTAAAGGGTAATATGCAGGTTACTGTCCTAAAAAGTGTTTGGGGACCCGGGTCCTGCCCCAGGGGACATGGATCAATGCAAAAAAAAGTTTTAAAAACGGCCGTTTTTTCAGGAGCAGTGATTTTAATAATGATTAAAGTGAAACAATAAAAGTGTAATATTCCTTTAAATTTCGTAGCTGGGGGGTATCTATAGTATGCCTGTGAAGGGGCGCATGTTTCTGGTGCTTAGAACTGTCGCTGCACAAAGTGTCATTTGTGCAGGAAAAAAAGTCTTTTAAAATCACTTGCGGCTAAATTGTCGGGTCTCCGTAATACAGAGAACACTCAATGAGTGTTCTCTGTATTAGCCGACAATTCATTCATTCATTGATTAAAAAAAAAAAAAAAAAAAAAAAGCGTGGGGGTTCCCCTAAATTCAATCAAAAGGCCCTTCAGGTCTGACATGGATATTAAGGGGAACCCTGTGTCAAATTTAAAAAAAAAATTGACGTGGGGGTCCCCCAAATATCCATACCAGACCCTTCAGGTCTGATATGGATATTAAGGGGAACCCCGCATCAAATTTTAAAAAAAAATTGACGTGGGGGTCCCCCTAAATATCCATACCAGACCCTTTATCCGAGCACGCAACCTGGCAGGCCGCAGGAAAAGAGGGGGGGACGAGAGAGCGGCCCCCCCTCCCTCCTGAACCGTACCAGGCCACATACCCTCAACATTGGGAGGATGCTTTGGGGGTCTGTGACCCCTCAAAGCACCTTGTCCCCATGTTGATAAGGACAAGGGCCTCATCCTCACAACCCTGGCCGTTGGTTGTGAGGGTCTGCGGGCAGGGGGCTTATCAGAATCTGGAAGCCCCCTTTAACAAGGGGACCCCCAGATCCCGGCCCCCCCCCTGTTTGAAATGGTAAGGGGGTACAAAAGTACCCCTACCATTTCACAAAGAAAGTGTCAAAATGGTTAAATAAGACAAACACACTTTTGAAAAATTCCTTTATTAAAAAAAAAAAAAAAAAAAAAAAAAATTCCAGCGGTGCTAATCCACTCTTGCTATCCAGCGACGGGTCTCCGGGGTCCAGCGATGGATGATCATATCCAGCGACGGGGGATCTCTCAGTCCAGCGTTATATAAGGAAACCTGCGTTACATCAGAGGGGGCGGGGTCACCCACACGTCACTGGGGAACCCCTGGCTTCCCTCTCCTGCGTCAGAGGGGCGGGGTCAGGTGACGGGTGGCCCCGCCCTCCCAATATAAGAAATGTCAGCGCTCGGCTCTCTGCAGTGTCTCCGCAGTGGAGACAGAAGAAGGAGGTATGGACAGCGCTGGACTGAGAGATCCCCCGTCGCTGGATATGATCATCCATCGCTGGACCCCGGAGACCCGTCGCTGGATAGCAAGAGTGGATTAGCACCGCTGGAATTTTTTTTTTATTTTTTTTATTTTTAATAAAGGAATTTTTCAAAAGTGTGTTTGTCTTATTTAACCATTTTGACACTTTCTTTGTGAAATGGTAAGGGTACTTTTGTACCCCCTTACCATTTCAAACAGGGGGGGGGCCGGGATCTGGGGGTCCCCTTGTTAAAGGGGGCTTCCAGATTCTGATAAGCCCCCCGCCCGCAGACCCTCACAACCAATGGCCAGGGTTGTGAGGATGAGGCCCTTGTCCTTATCAACATGGGGACAAGGTGCTTTGAGGGGTCACAGACCCCCAAAGCATCCTCCCAATGTTGAGGGTATGTGGCCTGGTATGGTTCAGGAGGGAGGGGGGGCCGCTCTCTCATCCCCCCCTCTTTTCCTGCGGCCTGCCAGGTTGCGTGCTCGGATAAAGGGTCTCGTATGGATATTTAGGGGGACCCCCACGTCAATTTTTTTTTTTAATTTGATGCGGGGTTCCCCTTAATATCCATATCAGACCTGAAGGGTCTGGTATGGATATTTGGGGGGACCCCCACGTCAATTTTTTTTTAAAATTTGACACGGGGTTCCCCTTAATATCCATGTCAGACCTGAAGGGCCTTTTGATTGAATTTAGGGGAACCCCCACGCTTTTTTTTTTTTTTTTTTTTTAATCAATGAATGAATGAATTGTCGGCTAATACAGAGAACACTCATTGAGTGTTCTCTGTATTACGGAGACCCGACAATTTAGCCGCAAGTGATTTTAAAAGACTTTTTTTCCTGCACAAATGACACTTTGTGCAGCGACAGTTCTAAGCACCAGAAACATGCGCCCCTTCACAGGCAGACTATAGATACCCCCCAGCTACGAAATTTAAAGGAATATTACACTTTTATTGTTTCACTTTAATCATTATTAAAATCACTGCTCCTGAAAAAACGGCCGTTTTTAAAACTTTTTTTTGCATTGATCCATGTCTCCTGGAGCAGGACCCAGGTCCCCAAACACTTTTTAGGACAGTAACTTTCATATTACCCTTTAAAATGAGCACTTTAGATTGTGAACGTTCGAGTCCCATAGACTTTAATAGGGTTCTAAAGTTCACACGAAGTTTAGGTCTGTTCGCAGGTTCTGGTGCGAACCGAACAGGGGGGTGTTCGGCTCATCCCTATTATGGAGCTACTGTAGCACAGGGACACAGTCATTCTGAAACAGAATGGAGCCTTTCCTAGACTATTGCCACCAGGTTGGATATGCAAAATTGTCTAATATACACTATATTAACAAAAGTATTGGGACGCCTGCCTTTACACACACATGAACTTTAATGGTATCCCAGTCTTAGTCTGTAGGGTTCAATATTGAGTTGGCCCACCATTTACAGCTGTAATAGCTTCAACTCTTCTGGGAAGGCTGTGCACAAGGTATAGGAGTGTGTCTATGGGAATGTTTGACCATTCTTCAAGAAGCGCATTTGTGAGGTCAAGCACTGATGTAGACAAGAAGGCCTGACTCACATTCTCTTCATTTCAAAGGTGTTCTATCAGTTTGAGGTTATGGACCTTGTTTTGTGCTCTGGTCCAAATCATTTTGTGGAGTGGGAATAGAATGTTGGGTTGTTTTTCAGGGGTTGGGCTTGGCCCCTTAGTTCCAGTGGAGGGAACTCTTAACGTGCCAGCATACCAATACATTTTGGACAATTTCATGCTCCCAACTTTGTAGGAACAGTTTGGTGATATCTCTTCCTGTTCCAACATGACTGCACACCAGTGCACAAAGCAGGGTCCATAAAGACATAGATGAGTGAGTTTGGGTGGAGGAACTTAACTAGCCTGCACAGAGTCCTGACCTCAAGCCGTTAGAACACCTTTGGGATAAATTCGAGTGGAGACTGCGAGCCAGGCCTTCTTGTCCACATTGGAGCTTGACCTCACAAATGCACTTCTGTAAGAATGGTCAAACATTCCAATAGACACATGCCTAAACCTTGTGGACAGCCTTCCAATAAGAGTTGAAGCTGTTATAGCTGCAAAGGGTGGGCCAACTCAATATTGAACCGAGTAATTGTGTGTAAAGACAGGCATCCCAATACCTTTGGTAATATAGTGTATCTTTGTATACTGTAGCACTAACAGTACCATTCTCTGTTAATGAAGGAAAATCATGGGGAGAAATTTACACATGCTTTAGGTCATTTAATGCAGATGTGATGGTGACAACGTTTGGTGATACAAAGTGTATACCTACATTCATATTGTACAGTGAGGGAAATAAGTATACACCTGTTCACAGAAGCAATCAATCAATCAGATTACCATCTATCCACCATGGCCAAAAGTAAAGAGCTGTCCAAGGATGTCAGGGACAAGATTGTAGACCTACACAAGGCTGTAGGGGGTTATAAGACCATCGCCAAGCAACTTGGTGAGAGGGTGACAATGGTTGGTACAATTTTTTTGCAAATGGAAGAAACACAAAATAACTGTCAATCTCCCTTGGTCTGGGGCTCCATGTAAGATCTCACCTCCTGGAGTTTCAATGATCATGAGAACAGTGAGGTATCAGCCTAGAACTACACTAGAGAATCTTGTCAATGCTCTCAAGGCAGCTGGAACCATAGTTACTATGAAAACAATTGGTAACACAATACTCCGTGAAGGACTGAAATCCTGCAGTGTCCGTAAGGTCCCCCTGCTCAAGAAAGCACATGCACATGTACAGGCCCATCTGAAGTTTGCTAATAAACATCTGAATGATTCAGGGGAGAATTGGGTGAAAGTGTTGTGGTCAGAGGTGACAAAAATCAAGCTCTTTGTCATCAATTCAACTCACTGAGTTTGGAGGAGGAGGAGGAATGCTGCCTATGACCCCAAGAAGACCATACCCACCGTCAAACATGGACGTGGAAACATTATGCTTTGGAGGGTTTTTTTCTGCAAAGGGGACTTTAACGCATCAAAGGGATGATGGACAGGGCCATGTACCGTACAATTTTGGATGAGGACCTCCTTCGCTTAGCTATGCATTGAAAATGGGTTGGGGATGGGTATTTCAGCATGACAATGACCCAAAATACACGGCCAAGGCAACAAAGGAGTGGCTCAATAAGAAGCACATTTAGGTCCTGGAGTGGCCTAGTAAGTCTCCAGACCTTAATCCCATAGAAAATATTTGAAAGGAGCTAAAGGTTAGAATTACCAAATGTCAGCCTCAAAGCCTTAATGACTTGGAGAGGATCTGCAAAGAGGAGTAGGATAAAATCCCTTCTGAGATGTGTGCAAACCTGGTGCCCAACTACAAGAAATGCCTGTGATTGCAAACAAGGGTTTTACCACCAAGTACTAAGTTAAGTTTTGCAAAGGGGTCAACTATTTATTTCACTCATTAAAATGCAAATCAATTTATAACTTTTTTGAAATGTGTTTTTCTGGATTTTTTTGTTGTTATTCTGTCTCTCACTTAAAATAAACCTACCAATAACATTTTAGACTGACCATTTCTTTGTCAGTGGGATGCAAAATCAGCAGGAGATCAAACACATTTTTCACTCACTGTATACATCCTAGAGGAATTTATGAAATAGGTTTTAGGTGTAAGCCTGTTCCCATCACTCTGTAGAACATCAAGCTTCCTTCTTCTCCTAATATTGGCTCACATATACCCACTTCCCCTTGGATCCCCTACTTTATTCCTAGCTGGATCCAAGCCCTGTTCTCATTTATTCTGAATAGCATTACCTGGCCTGTTACTTTGCATCCCAGCTACAGCAACTGAAGTTCAGGACCATGATATGATATGTCAATGGCAGATCATTCAACTTATTGTCATACATTTACTTGATAGAGGCTACTAAAACTCAAGGAATGGTCAATCAACTGTTAACCACTGTAGCAGTGGCACCATATACCTAAAACAGGACCAAATAAATGCAAGGCCATTCACAAATGTATATTATAGTAATAAAAGAGTGAACTCAACTGACTCAGGTAGAGCATGGGGGGACATGTCTGTTTTAAGCTAGATAGTCATGAACATTGGCCAGCCTTCCACAGCCAGAGCCTGTTCTAAATGCTTATGTCCTTAGATTTCTCTCAATTTTATTTTTATTTTTTTAATACAAATGTTTTTTTATTGTTGCATAAGTGATAAGACAGTTGCAAATAATTTTGTCGGGGTGCAACCCAAGACAATCCAGAAGTGTACATCAGACATTAATACATACTTGAGAATACAATAAGGAATATCTGACACCCCCCTCCATCACCCCTTACAAACACTGGTGTGTTAACACTTCAGACCAAAAAGGCAGCATCTCTTTGATTTACACAGCCCTCATGATGAATGTGGAAAAGCCGACTTATGCTCGGGCCTGGGAGGAAGACACGGGCAGTACATGGTCCACGACCAAGTGGTTCCAGACCTCTACACGTTCCTTCAAAGGTATTTGTAATATTTCATTAATAAAAGCCAGCTTAAAAATATTATTCCGTTGGTACTATGTCCCCTCCAGATTGGCACGGATCTACTCAGGTACTTCACCCCTATGCTTCAGGGGCTGTGAGCTGGAGGGTACAATGATGCATACTTGGTGGACCTGTCCTCGCATCCGTCCATTTTGGCAGAAAATCTTTCGCACTATTAGCATATTAACCAATACCACTGCCCATCGTAACCCCAATGTGGCTCTGCTTAACCAATACATCCCCAAAATAACCAAACATCAACAGAAACTAGCTTTCTTTATCTTACTGGGAGCGAAAACCACGATAGCGAAAGCCTGGAAGAAGCCTAAGGTCTCATTCCAGTGTTGCAGGAGGAAAATCTCTTGGATTATGTCTCAGGAACACCTAGTAGCTAAATTGCATGATTAGGTGGAGAGCTTTTATGCCACCTGGGATCCCTGGGCGACTTATTGCAACTTACACCTTAGACCAGGAATGAAGATTTGATTCTGGATCCACAATTCCTACCCTCTCTGGCACTATCCTCCTTTTCACCTCTTTCCTTTCACACATTTTCTTCTTTCCTCTCTTGAGACATTCTTGTCCCTCCCTCTCTACTCTTTCCACAAAACCTGAAACGGCACCCACACACACTATGTGGTAAGTGGTGGGTTGGGATGCCGAGGGGTTACAGTCCGACCTATTACCTCTTTGCATTAGTTTTATATTTTGTTTACCTTTGCTTTAGGCACATGGGAAACCCGCTTTTCGGACAGGTTTTTCCAGAGGAGAGCAGCCCTGGTTGATGGGTCGGGGGGTGGTCCTTGGGATTTCTGGGCTCTCACACAGTTATCTCCCATTGGGGTGGGGGAGCCTGGACTCTCTGGGGTCACTCTGAGGCCTTATACTGGGTCACCCTCTTCATTTACATTTGCATTTTTTTACTTCTTGTCTTCTGGGTCGGGTTGCTCTGGGCTGGAAGGGTTCCACTCGACAGACCAGACCACAATGTGAGTGTTTATTAATACATTTTTTTATCCACAGTGACTGTCTGGATCACTGTGATCTTTATGTTTAACTAGCACTATCTGCTCCTGTATGGATGTACATTTGTACCGGTTGACTTTTTGTTATATGATACATAATTTTAGTTGATTCATTGTTCTTCTGTATAACTTCGAAAATTCAATGAAAAATATTCTTAAATTAAATAAGGAATATTTCCGGCATTAAGATCAACTATGTAAAAGCATGTAACAACCGTTGATAATACCATGTCTTATGATTCATCGGAAGACTAAAAGACTAAAAACTTTTTTAACTTTAAACATAGAAAAGCAACATCAGTATCTACCAAGTCTTAGAACTGCTCATGTGGCTATATTTACGCTCTAACTGTTTAGAAGCTAGTCTGCTATTTCTCCAAGGGGCCTGAGGCCCTCACCCAATGACTGGAAGGGTGTGGTTCAGGTCGGTTTAGCCATTGGTCTAGCAGGCAGCTGGACCATTTGTTGTTATACAGGCGCATTGTGTCCATTATCGTATGGTGTACCCTTCCATAAGACGAATGGCGTCCATCCTTTGTAGGACCTGGGCCCAAGGAACAGACTGTGATCTCCAGTCGAGTGCTATGGTCCACTGGATGGCGCAGAATAACATATTAACTAGTTTTTGGGAAGAGAGAGAGGGATACCAGGGATAGGGGCGAATAAGAGGCATATAGGAGCTGTTAAATCTATGTTTGTACCCTGATTTGATTTATTAACCACTTACAGACCGGACCATTTTGCTGGTCAAAGACCAGACCACTTTTTGCGATTCAGCACTGCGTCGCTTTAACTGACAATTGCGCGGTTGTGCGACGTGGCTCCCAAACAAAATTGACGTCTTTTTTTTCCCACAAATAGAGCTTTCTTTTGGTGGTATTTGATCACCTCTGTGGTTTTTATTTTTTGCGCTATAAACAAAAATAGAGCGACAATTTTGAAAAAAACGCATTATTTTTTACTTTATGTTATAATAAATACCCCCCAAAAATATATAAAAAAACATTTTTTCCCTCAGTTTAGGCCGATACGTATTCTTCTACATATTTTTGTTAAAAAAATCACAATAAGCGATCATTGATTGGTTTGCGCAAAAGTTATAGCGTTTACAAAATAAGGGATAGTTTTATGGCATTTTTATTAATATTTTTTTTTACTAGTAATGGCGGCGATCAGCAATTTTTATTGTGACTGCGACATTATGGCGGACACATCGGACATTTTTGACAAATTTTTGGGACCATTGTCATTTATACCGCAATCACTGCTATATAAATGCAGTGATTCCTGTGTAAATGACACTGGCGGTGAAGGGGTTAACCAGTGGGTGGTCGTGTAGGGGTTAAGTGTTCCTAGGGGTGTGTTACTAACTGTTGGGGGCTGGGCTTTAATTTAGTGAACACTGATCTCGATCAGCGTCAATAGTTGTTAGGCAGAATGGAGAAATGCTAGGCATTTTCTTCATGCTACGTGAGACGATCGTGGGTATGCCCGCGGCGATTGAGTCCGCGGGTCCCACAACCGGACTCACGGGGGTCCCGACCAGCGCAGGAGCGCGCCACCGCTGGCGCACTCCCGATGGCAGGGCGGCAAATTTAAAGGGACGTACAGGTACGCCCATTTGCCTGCCCGTGCCATTCTGCCGACGTACATCGGCGTGCGCTGGTCGGCAACTGATTAAAGGCAAATTAAAGGCAAAAGTTTGTAGAATTCACCTCTGTAACATCTCTAAAATTCGCCCCTTTTTAACAAATGAAACCACCAAGCTCCTCATTCACTCCCTTGTTATATCTTGCCTTGAATATTGAAACTCCTTTCTCATTGGCCTGCCTCTCCATAGGCTATCCCCTCTTCAGTCTATCATGAATGCTGCTGCCAGACTTATACACCTTACCAACCACTCAGTGTCTGCCAACCCTCTCCTCCAATCCCTACATTGACTCCCAATCACTCAGCGAACTAAATGTGTGCCCCGAGCTACATCACCAATCTTGTCTCCAAATATCACCCGAATCGTCTTCTCTCCGCTCTTCTCAAGACCTCCTACTCTCAAGCTCTCTCATCTCCTCCTCCCATGCTCATCTCCTGGATTTCTCCAGAGCCTCTCCCATCCTCTGGAACTCTCTACCTCAACCTTTCCGGCTGTCCCCTACTCTTGCTACCTTCAGGCAATCTCTGAAAACCCATCTCTTCAGGAAAGCCTATCACGTCTCCAACTAATCTTTTACCACTTCCATCAGCTCATTCCCCATAGTTACAGCATTTTGTGCCACCTGCCCCACCCTATTATATTGTAAGCTCTTCTGAGCAGGGCCCTCTTAACCCTCTTGTATTTTATTGTATTATAACTGTATTGTCTCCCTTTTATATTGTAAAGTGCTGTGAAAACTGTTGGCGCTATATAAATCCTGTATATTAATAATAATTTGCAAGGAAAGTTGCCCAAGAGCTTATTGAATGAGGTGAAGCTCTGCTGACTTCCATCTTCAAATCCTGTGCAATCGAAAATAGTGGGTTATTTTTTATTTTTTTTTGTTTTTTCCTTGAACATGATTTGATATTGTTTGCAAAATAAAACTTCACCACATTCACTAAGCTCGTGGACAAATTCCATTGCAATGTGCAACTTCCCCTGCAAAGTGAACAACCTTTTTGGCTTTAGTAACTCAACCCCAAATTCAGTAAATTGTGCATATATGTATACTCTTTTGCCAAGATGGCTGCCTAAGACCTTGTGACCTGAACAGCTTTAAATCTAAGTAGATTAGATTCTTGGCAAAGGGAAATGTGTTCATTCAAATAACCAATCATGTGCAAGGGAACAGCTAAATAATTGGAACTTCTTTTGCTCATGATTGAATGTTTGAAACAAACACAGCTTTCCTAAGCCAAAAGTGAAGATTATTCCTTTAGCAAAGCATCTCCAAAATATTAGCCATACGGCTGCAATTACATGGGGCCCATTTTTCCTATTCACACCAGACTTCTCATGTAAAAAGCCTGCAAAGAGTCTTATAAATGGGCAATTTTTCACAGTGGATTAATTAGAAGCAGGGTAAGTTTAGGTTGAAAGAATATATTTTATTTTGCTTTCCTGGACTAGAATTGAAAAAGCCATAAAATAAATCACCTTTAAATCGCAACGAGTGAAAATAAAACTCTGTTCTTCTCTCTTTACCCAATAATTTATTCTGAAAGCAACACAGAGAAGTAAATTTTGTCTTTCACATGACTGGTCTAATTAGTAATTATTTTCCAATGTGCGGCTTAACAATGCTGAGATGTTCACACACATCGAGTTTATAAGGTAAGCAGTGATATCAGCATAAACTTTTATATCCCTAGAAATGGATGAGGCGTTAAAATGGCTTTTCTTGCCCCCGTTTTAACATACGATCATCTAACGCAAATTGCACAGAATGGCTTTACCCTGCTAGCCTAAAGAGCAAGCATTAGCGAATCTCTCTTTTACTGCACTGCAGCCACCAAACTTGACAAAAAAAGGTACATTTTACAAGCTGCTTTACATTTGCTCCCTAAACATTGCTACATTTAATGAAAATGAATTTGATTAAATTAAATGATTGACTTGGAATGCATGCTGATTTTGGAGATCAAAGCACAAGAGAAGTGATTTATTTTTATTTTTTATGAGAGTTGTAGGTTTTAAATTATAAGCTATGTCACCTTGATTTGTAATCAATACGTTTTGAATTTCAAATTATATCTGGTCTTTTTGGATGGAACAAAATGATAAGATTGCAATTTATGCGAGTGCTGTTTGATATGATTTCATTGACATTTAGCATTTCAAAATGTGAGTTAAATTTGGAACGTGTGACATCTTGAAGGAATAAGAGGTATTTCATGTTTAAAAAAAAATAAATAAGAAAGATACCTTTACACCTTTGTGGTTGAGTTTTAGTTTAAAGGGAAGGTGGTAAAATAAAGGATTTTTCAAAACCACAAACTTGGCAAGATTAATGTTACAATTGTATATCCAAGTCATATTTTGGTTGATAAGGACAAAGATTTAAATTGAACAAATGATGAAGTAAGTGTTTGGAATGTGGGAATATATCTGAATGAATAGAGAAAATATTTGAGGAAGTACAAATGGTCTTGGATAACAAATGGATCTGTTGACTTTACTGGAATTAAAAGACCATAAAAACTTATAAAAAGGTTGGCTTGTTTAAGACATGTATTAATAACAGATTCAGAGATCTATATCATAACAGCTTATCAGAATCAAAGATATTTGAGAAAAAAAAAGTATATTTTATGCTATGGAATCATACTTTCTAAGCAGCTAACTTCTTGGCCGGTATTTTTTTTTAAACAGTTATTATATATAATGTTTTTATTTATCAATTTTTCACTATCTATATAGTTTTTGTATTACACAAGTTATAATAAAGGACTTCTAGGTCACTATAAGTAGCTAAAAAAACAACAGAGCAGCTTGCTTTGCAGCTCATTGGAGCTCTGTAAACAATGGGTTTATTTTCAACAAAGCTGAAAATTAATGTAAGTTAAAACAGATTTCCAGCACTAAAAAAACAGTGCAGGCCTATGCTTGTGCCCATGCCTGGGCTCGTTCTATTTCAGTTTGTTATGTTCACTTTGTGCATGTGCATGCATGTGTGCATGTGGGCATACCAATTAGCCTGTGCACTTGGCATCCAGTGGCCTATTTAAACTGGTTTGTCACTATGAGCAGTTGCTGAATGGTCTTCAGCTTGTTCCTGTGTTCCTGGGACCTGATTCGTTGTGCCTTTTTATCTGTGTATGACACGGCTTGCCCTTGGACTATGCTTCTGCTCCTGTCTCAGCTCTATTCACTTGATTACTCTGACCTGTGTCAGGGCTGGGCTCAGCACATCCTTCTCAGAGCTGGCCACTCACCTTTCGGCTAATTGCCAGCTCCTATCTCTCCACAGTTACTCAGCTGTTGATGATACCCTGCCTACTTAAGCTGTCCAGCCCAAAGGATCTCTGCCTTTGCCTTGGTCAACATCACAGAAACTTTCTTCTGCATTCCTGTTTAAAGACTTGCTTGGCTGACATCCCTTCTGGCTCCAGATCCTGCTTGCTGTTACACTACATTGATCCCTGACTTCTGGCTTGGCTGACTATCCGTTCCGGTTACTGAACTTTGACTATGTTTTGACTATGTTTGTCCTTTTTACTTTTATTATTAAACAAATGTGATTCAATTGTACTTCTGTCTCGGTCTGATTTCATGGTTTCTGACACCCTGGCCTGTTTACTGGCAAATAAATTGTCAACTTAAGTCACAGAGGCACCAGCTAAGCAGGCACCAACAATTTCCACTTGAAACTCGGTAAGCTCTGACATGTAATACTGGCAGCGCATGCAGTGAATGACAAAAGTAAAGATTTCCACCTGTTAGCTAGGTGTCCTATCACACATCAGAAGCAAAAGAATGCTACCCCACTTCCGCTTTCAACGCAAAACATGTTGTCACTTTCATACCTGCAAATGATTTTTTGTGTTTCCATATTTTTGTCCAACCCCTGTACATAATCAGTGGAAGGTAGACTAGAGTAAGGGTGAAGCAAAATTTTACTTTTAAAAAGAATATTTAAAAATTATTACTATTAGGGATGCACCAATACCATTGTATTGATTCTTCCGTTTTTGTACTCGCCAATACCACTTATTGATATCTACTGCAACTTTTCTGTTTACACTTCAGCTGTCAGCAATGGTACAAAGCATTGAAAAGTTATTTACAAATTAAATACGTGTATTTTTTTTATTTTGCGTTTTTTTCAATGTGAAACATGTAAATATATGTTAAAGGTGTAAAAATATTAACAAATAAAGCAGGAAAATATTAATTAAATGGAGAAGGAGAATAAGGAGTTCATAAGGCTGATTAGAGTAAATTAAGGGTTAATAAGGGGTTAAACAGAGCAACAATTTAATAAAAAAACAAAAAAAAATGTTTTTTTATTGCTTTAAATTTACTTAAACTGTAGACCAAGGTTCATCCCTTTGATTTGTAAATAAATAAACAGAAAGATAGATAAATTTCTTTTTATCTATTTGTTTCAGCGGCTGGAACTTCGTTTACAATTCAACTTTCAACAGGGAACCCAACTGACAAATGAATGAGTCATCGGTTGTTAAGGATGTGGTGGCCCTGCTCATTAACCTCATAGCGCCGGTGCCTCCTGGCCCTTTAGGAGGTTTACAACACCGGGTGGTGTTACGGGGCTTAAGATCATGTGACGGCTGTGATTGGCTGTCACGGCGTTCATGTGATCTGAGAACTCCCTAATCGTAAGGAACAACTGGGGGCTTTTGGTTAGGTGTCAGTAACTGTGCAATGAGCACGCAATCTCGGCACAGGTGTAATGGCAGCAAGGCACAGAGAGGCTGCAAATCTGAGTATGGCTGGTGCCCAGGGGGTTAACAATGAATAATTGCTGGCTTTTTTTTTTAGATTTCAGCTGTTATTAGAGGAATCCCACTGACGGATGAAAGAACCGAGCCTGAAAGTATCAGTTTCAGGTATTGGAGCATTTGCACGAATACCGATACTCATGCAAATGCTTAGTATCAGCTATTGGTATCGGTAACCTTAATTACTATTATTACTAATTATTACTATTATTGTAATTTCCATGAGCTACTCTTCATTCTGACATGCGGTTTTCACTAAATGTTCCCTATGTATTTTGTCATTGTATGTGGCAAGTTTACTTTTCATCTATAGCAACATGATCAAATAAAGGTTGCCAAGAAGGTTTACCTTTCCTTGAGAAAACTCTGCTCCAGACTCCTTCCAGTGGCGGTAATGTAACAAGATGCTTTAACCAAACTTCCAGTCTAAAGAGTCAGTTCTCCTACTAAAGCCTGGTTTCCACTTTTATACGTCTTATGGAAACTAAAAATGAAGTAACATTTACTTGAATTAAATGATATATGAGTTTGTGACTTTTGTCAAACACATACATATACTGTAGTAAAAAATGTTGTTATGCATTTGTAAAGGGGTGACATTTTCATTTCTAAAGCTTATATATCTGGTGGGTGTTTTAGGTGATTTAGAAAAAGAGAATTCAGAGTGGTGATTCGTGCAGCAGGCTCTTTAAAGTTGGGCCTTTTGTCCAAGTATCATGCCATGTACACACGACCAGACTTTTCGACATCAAAGATCCGACGGAACGATTCCGGCGGACCATTCGATTGTGTGTGGGCTGCAGCAGATTTTTGATTTTCAAAAATCTGATGGACTTTAGAAATGGAACATGTTTCAAATTTTTCCGCCGGGAACTCCGCCGGACCCAGTTCCTACTGAGAAATCCGCTCGTGTGCACGGACAAAAACTGACACAAGGGCAGCTATGACCTTCCTTATTCTTGTCCGGTCGTATGTCATCACGTTCAAATCCGTCGGACTTTGGTGTGATTGTGTGTGGCCAAGTCTGTTCATTCGGAAAGTCCGTCAGAACTCCGACAGAACTCCGCCGAAAGTCCATCGGACCTAGTCCCTCGAAAAGTCTGGTCGTGTGTACGCGGCATTAGAATCCACAGGTTATTAATCCAACATACCATAAATGTTTCAGGACATGCATATGACTACCACCCACAGAAAAACTCCACTGATTAGATTTAGATTAGAGTCTTTAATGGACTGGCTGTTGATCAGAGGGTCAGTTTACTACAAACAGGTTGGATGAGTCTTCATGAGGCATATAGACTGGTTCTGATGCCTGACTTGCCAATAAAGGTGAAAGCTCAAGCTAAGCTCATTTACTCTGGGTGGGTCAAGCTGTGGAAGACACTACCTGTAATGCTAAAGTTTATGAAAACCTTGTAAAGAGTTGGGTCAGGTGGCTGATATATCCTGGTAGACCAAGTAAATTGGTGGCTGATCTCCAGCTAGATTTTATTTTTATTTTTTTATGGTGTGTAATGCCAACTTTGGATAGTTTCAGAGGCTTTTGTTTAGCTTTGACCTAACTGATTATTCTTTAAAGAACTATAAAGTTCTGACTGTGAATCTGTTAAAAGGATTGATATCCCTCATCATGTTGAAGACCAAGGTTTTGAACTTTTTGCCCCATAATTGCAGAGTGAAATGCCTTGGTCATCAAAACCTGTGTATATATTGCTGCTTAATACCACCATCTCTGGTTGAACAAAAATGATCACAAGACTGTATGCCATTTTTGCCGTTCTTGGCACACAACGTTCTATAAGGTAATTTTCCATAACTTTTCATTATAAATCCTTTTGCAATAAATTTTTGCATGGAGTCTGAAGCAGGGAGCTAATTAACTTGTGTGTCTTTGTTCCACTTAACACAGTTTTAAGTAGATATATAATGCACTTTTAGCTAAGAGAAAATAGATATTTCTCTAGAGAACAATCAACTCTTTTGAGTGACTCTTTAAATGTTTATTATACCTGTTACCATTTCATACTGAACTTTTTTTACACGTTTCCTGATGAATATGGGCACTTGACTTTGGATTGAACTTATTAAATCCCATCTTAAATATATTTAGTCCATTCATTTGCTTTGGAATGCCACTGCAAAAACCCATCACATAAAAGGAATTTGCTTTTGATAATGCTCAGGGCACAGGTGCTCATACCAAGGACAAGCATTTGCCTCCTGTTTGGGTAGACAAGTAGGCATAATACAGACCTCTAATGAGGAGATTTGCAGTATGTGCAGAAACAACCTAATGCTATTTGCACCTCAAGTTAAATACCTGAGCTGCTTCCATCTGTGTCCGTTCAGGAAAATGCATTTGTCAAGTAAAAATCGATATGGAAGAAGCTTGCTTTCTCCAGCAAGTAAAATATGATTAAGTTCTAAGGTGTCTGCGCTACTTCAGGATTACATTGCAATAAAAACATCCAGGCTCTGTTGATCTCAAAAACCTTTATTAACCTGACAAAGGTCATTGGCACTACAGAAATATAAAAATATAGCTGATGAGGGCAGTACAGGTTTCATTTGTTTTATATATAAAAAAAATGTATGGATAACCATGTGCATTAGACATGCACAGCTATAGTGTATTTTCTATAAATACGGTAACTATTACTAATAGAAATATTGTTTATAAGAATTAAAGTCCCGTAAAACAGCTAAATACATATATACATATAGTATATAAAAGGATCCTTCCAAAGGATTTCAATTTCTGTCAATCTTGAGTAGGGATGAGCCCGATGTTCGAGTCAAATGTAAGTTTGAATAGCGAACAATTTGGGGTGTTCACGCCAAATTCAAAAGTCACGAAACACCCAATAATAGTCTATGGGAGAAATCAAAAGTGGTAATTTTTAAGGCTTATATGTTTGGTATTGTCATAAAAAATGATCGGGGACGTGTGTCCTGCCCCAGGGGACATGTATCAATGCAAAAAAAAGTTTTAAAGATGGCAGTTTTTTCGGGAGCAGTGATTTTAATAATGCTTAAAGTGAAATAATAAAAGTGAAATATTCTTTTATGTTTCATACCTGGGGGGTGTCTATATTATGCCTGGAAATTGGAGCATGTTTTCCATGTTTACAACAGTCCCTGCACAAAATGACATTTCTAAAGGAAAAAAAATTATTTAAAAAGTACTCGTGGCTATAATGAATTGTCGGTCTCGGCAATACAGCCCTTCAGGTCTGGTATGGATATTAAGAGGAACCCCGCGCAAAATGTAAAAAAATAATGGGCAGAGGGTCCCCCTCACAAATGTACCCCTACCATTTCACAAAAAAAGTGTGAAAATGGTAAAAATTACATGACATGGCTTGGGACAAGTCCTTTATTAAAAAAAAATAAAATAAAAAAGTCCCACAATGTCTTTTTCTTCTTCTCTTGCTCTGCAGATGGACCGAAAAAGAAAAGAAAATGCAACCGACCCGCCTCCATGGGAGGCTCCCACTATATGTCGTGTCTTCGCTCTGAACATTCTTTTATAACTGAGGGTGGGGCCACACCGCGACCCGCCCCTCTGATGCATGTGACTTCCCAATGGCTTCGCCGAGGAGTCAGAGGGGGCGGGGCCTCTCATTTACATAACCGGGTGGCCGTGCCCCCTGCCAGGTTGCATTCTTCATAGGGAGTCACCCTAGTGGATCACCTAACAAGTTAAGGAATACAGTGGTGTCCTTTTTTAAATCAATATTTTTTTTTATTTGAGTATACTGAGCAAACAGAACAGAACATTAAGATTGAATTTTGACTTACAGCTTAACAGTTGGTACATAGCAGAGATTTAAGTACATTAGAGAAGTGAAGAATCTTTACTAGATATCACGTATTGAACGCCTGATAAATAAAATCAGAAATAAGACCAGGAGCCTATAGGGGGATACGACCTCCACCGCCTGGCATCCCAAATGGGATGTAACTGTGCTGGAGGGTGGAGGAATGTCCCACCCAGGCCCCCGGTCATTACATACGACCTAGTGGGTAATGGAAAACTGTATAACATGACAAACCAACAAAGGCCCTAAGGACTGTAGTAGGCATTGAACCCGATGTTACAAATAAAGACCACCTCAGAAGCGTCCATGCAACTAACCCACTGAGACAGCAAGTGGAACTGTATCATAAGGTAAAACTAGAAGCATGTATAGAAGGGTGCCACCCCAAAGTTTGTAGGATGGGAAAGGAATCAAAAACAAGAGCTTTATGCTTCAGGATTATCCTCAGGGGAGGAACATCTACCACAGAGATATATCGTGGTTAAAATTTAGAAGCCACCTAACCAGGCTCTGGGCTGGCCGGAGCAAATAGGTGCCGTATTAGATTAAATATTACTGGGAAAACAACCAATGAGTCTTTATAAGAATAATCCTAGGTCATAGTGGGAGACCTGGTGAAAAAAGGTATAAGGTGGAAAGGTAGAAGGAAAAAGAAAAGAAGGAAGAAAAGACGAACAGAGAAAGCAAAGTGACTGGGTGAGTCTCTCCCCCATAATTCCCAGGTGGCCTCGTGTTTTTCAGTGGTGTCGAGTAAGGTGCTGACCATTTTCTCCTGGGCCATGATCCAGGAGATCTTCCATTTAACCAAGGGGAAGGGAACTTGAGGTTGTTTCCAGGCCCTAGCAATTGTTAATTTAGTCCCGAGAAATATAAACATGATAAGGCGTCGCAGTAGTTTGGGGGCTCCCGGAATCAGGAACTTAAGTAACGCTACATGGGGGAATTTCTGAATGGGCAGACCCATAATTTTCTGGATCATATGAAAGATTTTGCTCCAGAGACCTCTGAGTTTTGGACAGTACCACCATACATGCATCATCGAACCAATGTGTCCACAATATTGGAAACACAGAGGGGAAGATGTCAGATATATTTTAGATAGTTTTAAAGGGACAAGATACCATTACATGAGAACTTTCAGGTTCACTTCCACTAGAATAAAAGCAAAAGAACCGCACTCTTTTCATGGAACTCAATATATGAACATACACCTCCCGCCTGAGACCACAGTCCCAGCCGAGAAGCTATGTATAAAAACGTGTAAAGTGCAACCAAATTGAGCAATTATAACAGATACAACTTCATACTAAACATATTCAATCGTGAATTGAATTTATAAGAAAAAAATAAGTTAAAAAAGGTGAGAGAGACTGTGAAAAAAACACATGGAAAACACATATAGATAAATATTCAGATGCATTTATGTATAGCAGTCCTCAAAAAGGGTCCATCTGTGAAACCAAATCCAAAGATGCAAGACACCACGTGTCAATTACAGTGTTCAGGGAAAATAGTTCTTTACTTCATGTTCCAAATCGTGAAGCATACCGACAGAGGCGGCTCTCTAATTAGGCTAATTAGGCGGTCGCCTTAGGCCTCGCCCCCGCGAGTCGCGACCGCCTAATTTGCCCATACCACAAGCTCCATGATTTGCTGGGACCGCCTTGCATTCTTGACCCGAAGTCCCGACGAATCAGATTCCCACGGCTTGTGCGGGGTGTCTCCGTTCCCGCATGCCGCAAGCTCCACTCCACTCCGTTGTGCATTGCAGCCGGGATCTCTCCCCAGCTGGCTGACACACAGTGCACTGTGGAGCGTAACGAACTGAACCCGCCCCTCCTCCTGTGCTGTGATGTTTTCCTGTACACAGTGGAGGAGGAGGGAACAAGTCACAGCATTCACGAGAGCCGCGCTGGTCTGAGGTCTGTGTAATCTAAACATTAGCCTTGGAGGGGAGGGGGGCATAAAGAAGAGGGCGAGGGTCAAGCAGAGTTAACTTGGAGCTATTTGGGGGAGAGGATATCCATCCATCCCCCCATACCATCCCAGCTCCATCCACCCCACCCCAATTCCGGCCCCATCCATCCCCCTGATCCAATTCCAGCTCCATCCATCCAGCTCCATCCACTCCACCCCAATCCCATCCCGGCTCCATCCCCCCGATCCAATCCCGGCTCCATCCATCCCCCCTCGATCCAATTCCAGCTCCATCCATCCCCCTATACCATCCCGGCTCCATCCACCCCACCCCAATCCCATCCCGGCTCCATCCATCCCATCACGGCTCCATCCATCCCCCCAAATCCAGTCCCAGCTCCATCCATCCCCCGTAATATCCCAGCTCATCCACCCCAACCCCCGATCCAATCCAATTTCCATACCATCCCCCCTTATCATCCCAGCTCCATCCACCCCACCCCCCATCCCAGCTCCATCCACCCACCCCAATCCCGGCTCCATTCATTCCCCCAATCTCATCCCGGCTACATCCATTCTCCCCGATCCCATCCTGGCTCCATGCATCCCCCCAATTTCATCTCTGCTCCCTCCATCCCCCCGATCCCATCCCGGCTCCCTCCTTCCCCCCCAATCCCATCCTGGCTCCCTGCATCCCTCCGATCCCCTCCCGGCTCCACCTACCACCCCAATCTCATCCTAGCTCTATCCATCCCCCATTCCCATTTTGGCTCCATCCATTCCCTGATCCCATTCCAGCTCTACCCCCGCCCAATCCCATCCCTGCTCCATCCATTGTGACAAGTTAAGGAGGGAGAGTCACACCAGCACACTATCCTGCCAAATGCAGGGGGGGTGACACCATGTTCTACCGCACCAGGTGACACCAACCCTAGTGGCGCCGCTGTGTGCTGGGAGGGACTTTAGGACTTGTGCTAAAGGGGGCTTGGATATGAAATCCACCCCCCCAGCACATATCTTCTCCCCTCCCAAAGCCCCCCCTAGCACATATCCTCCCCCCAATCAAACAGATTCTGTCTGCCACAAAGGGGTTGGCATGCATTTGATGGGCACAGAGGCTGCATTTGATGGCACAGTGGCTGCATTTAATGGGCACAGTGGCTGCATTTAATGGTCACAGTGGCTGCTTTTGATGGTCACAGTGGCTGCATTTGATGGGCACAGTGGCTGCACTTGATGGGTGGGCACAGTGGCTGCACTTGATGGGCAGAGTGGCTGCATTTGATGGGCACAGTGGCCACATTTGAGGACACAGTGGCTGTATTTGATGTTTCTTTTTTTTTTGTTGAATTTTTCAGTTTTCTTTACACCCCCCCCCCCCCCAAAGAATTGTGAGCACCAGCCGCCACTGATCTTGTATCATGCCTGAAGCCTCTGACTATCTCCTGTATTACGTCTGCAGTCTCTGATCATCTCCTGTACTATGTCCGCAGTCTCTGAGCATCTCCTGTACTATGTCTGCAGTCTCTGAGCATCTCCTGTACTATGTCAGCACAGTCTCTGACCATCTCTTGTGTCATGTCTGCAGTCTCTGACCATCTCCTGTATCATGTCTGCAGTCTCTGGCCATCTCCTGTATCATGTCTGCAGTCTTTGACCATCTCCTGTATCATGTCTGCAGTCTCTGGCCATCTCTTGTATCATGTCTGCAGTCTCTGACCATCTCCTGTATCATGTCTGCAGTCTCTGATCATCTCCTGTATCACATCTGCAGTCTCTGACCATCTCCTGTATCATGTCTGCAGTCTCTGACCATCTCCTGTATCATGTTTGCAGTCTCTAGCCATCTCTTGTACCATGTCTGTAGTCTCTGACCATCTCCTGTATCACGTCTGCAGTCTCTGATCATCTCCTGTACTATGTCTGCAGTCTCTGATCATCTCCTGTACTATGTCTGCAGTTTCTGATCATCTCCTGTATCATGTCTGCAGTCTCTGATCATCTCCTGTATCACGTCTGCAGTCTCTGATCATCTCCTGTATCATGTCTGCAGTCTCTGATCATCTCTTGCATCATGTCTGCGACTCTCTCACTCTGCGGAAGGAGCTCCAGAGCCCCCTCCACATTAGAGTTTGCAATTTAAATGCAAGTTGGAACTCTGTGATGTAAAGGGGAATGCAGTGGACTCTGATATAAATGTAATTTTTGGTCATCAGAGCTCCCCCCCTCCCTTACATTAGAGTTCCCCTTTACACCAAAGTCTGCAGGTTGCCCCTTAGATCATGATCCGCAGCATTCCCCTTTATATCAGTGTTCACTTGCACTGTAAGGGGGAATCCTGCAGACTCTGATATATGGGGCAACTCTGTGCTGGCTGGGTTATATTAACCTGACCTTCATGTCAAAGGAAAAATATGCGTGTTATATATAATATATATATATGTAATATATATATATATATATTTGATTAAAGAAGAATTGGTTAGAGAAAATTCTATAAACAGTGTATTCATAGTTCATAGAATTTAAAACTCTTAATATATGCAATTTATACAGTTAATTTTTATTGCTTGAATTATTTTTTCCATTATGGATGTGAATGGGGCCTCATGTCTCAAATTTGCCTAAGGCCTCGCAAAGCCTAGAGCCGCCTCTGCATACCGAAGTGCACCACCACCAGAGGCCAAAAATGGCTCCTTACCAGATATCACAGGTTGATTCGCTTATCAAAAGGTCAAGCAAGGCTGTACACACTCCTCAATCCTCAGTGATGTGAGGAGCCAATGCGGGACTCTGTACTCATCACACTGCCTGACGGAGTCTATGATATTGAACCACGATTCTAAAGAGTGGTAGCGATTGGAGGATGGAGGAGTGTGTACAGTCTTGCTTGACCTTTTAATAAGCGAATCAACCTGTGATATCTGGTAAGGAGCCATTTTTGGCCTCTGGTGGTGGTGCACTTCGGTATGCTTCACGATTTGGAACATGAAGTAAAGAACTATTTTCCCTGAACACTGTAATTGACACGTGCATCAAGGGAGGCTTTCACACTTTAATAATAATAACAAAATATGTGAAGATTTGATCGGCCTGTCAGCACGGTCTCTTTAAGGCTCGGTTCACACTTATGTGAACTAGATTTGGGTTTTTTATGCATCCAATTCGCATGACAGGAGATTGTGACCGTCTCTCAATGGAGCCGGTTCACATATTTACAGAGTGGCTGCAGAGAGAATTGCATAGGGGTCCTGTACATCATTGGCTCTGTTTCAGGTCCAAATTCAGGCAAAATTTGGGCCTGATTTATCCCTGAAATGGAGAACAAGATCACACCGGACCCCCTGCTGTGAGCCGCATCCAGCTTAAGTGTAAACCCAGCCTAATAAAACTCTCCCACATGGAACAAAGATGAGAAAAAATGAACAATTCTCTCCCAGCTCTATCTAAAATAAAAATATAGTTCAGATTTATTTGAAGTAAATTTGACTTTCATACATTTAATTTGTGAAGAATAATTCATAAATAGTGTTCTCCAGCCATGTTTTCTTTTTTTGCAATGGAAATGTATGAATGTAGATTCTTGCAAATAAAATATTTAAGAAAGAGGAATCATGCTGGGATAATATGTGTTCTGGTTAACTTGTAAGAGCAGGCAGTCCCTTTTTTTTTCTCAGCTAGTCTGGGCTGATTGACCCTTTGCTAGGCTGTATAAATGGGGGAGCTGATAGCTCTGTGAGTGAGAGTTGTAAGGACCAGGGAGATGTATAAATGACTCCTCTTCCTGGACCACCTGTCAGAGATCAGCAGCAGGGATGGCCAGTTCTGTGTAGCTACACTCAGG
Source organism: Lithobates pipiens (assembly GCF_037356315.1). Classification (NCBI taxonomy): domain Eukaryota; kingdom Metazoa; phylum Chordata; class Amphibia; order Anura; family Ranidae; genus Lithobates; species Lithobates pipiens. The sequence goes on from NW_027507784.1 coordinate 76,122,156, forward strand.
AAACTGAAAACCAGACTGTATATGATTTAAGAAAGTTTATTAACAGTGAAACACAAACTATCAAAACAAAAATCACAGAAAACATAAAGAAATAAGTGGACCATAAACCCAGTGACAAAAAAAAAACGAAACCAACTTTAAATACCTTGGCATCCCCTTCATGACCAGACCATTTTTTGCTATTCAGCTATGCCCATGCAACACTGTACCCCAATGAAATTTAAAATATTTTTTTTCCCATACATATAGCTTTATTTTAGTGGTGTTTGATCACCATTGAGTTTTAAATTTTACGCTATATAAATAAAAAATCCAAAACTTATTCTGCTACGTCTTTGGTTAAAAAATAAAAATTATATATATATATATATATATATATATATATATATATATATACCAATAGGTGTATAATAATTGGTTTAAGTTAAAGTGATAGCACCTACAAACTATGGTATATATTTTAAAATTGATCAGTGCTGATGTACTGACTGCCTATCTCATTTCTTGAAGCCCTTAAAATGCCAGGGCAGTACAAATAGTCCCAATACCCCCAAATGAACCCTTTTTGGAAAGTAGACAGCCCAAGGTATTTAGTAAGAGGCATGTGCGAGTTTTCAAGTTGCAATTTTGTGTCACAATTTTTTGGGAAAAAAATAAATTACATTTTTTTTAACCACTTATGCCACGTACACACAATCAGATTTTCTGACGGGAAATTTTGGATGTCAGGCTGTTGGATGAAAATCCGACCGTGTGCATGCTCCATCAGACATTTGTTGTTGGACTTTCCGCCAACAAATGTTGGCCAGCATGCCTTCAAATTTTCCGCCAACAAATGTGTGTTGTCGGATTTTCCTGATCGCGTGTACACAAGTCCATCGGACAAAAGTCCAAACACGCATTGTCAGAAGCAGAAGCGGTCGGTCTTATAAACAGTGTTTGTAATGGAGAATTAATATTTATGACGTGGCAAATTATGAAATCTCCAAATGCAGCGTACAATTCTCTTCTTCTTTAATGGGATAATAATGAAGCTGCATGGCTGGTGATACTGATGGAGTTATTGCAAACAAATACAAAAACAAAATAATAATATTATGTATTTTTTTTTTTCATTTGTGCAAGTTACCACAAGACCATTATCTTGATCAAAGATGCAACTATGTTGGTGTCTCTTGTCAATTTTGAATTGTATTTTTTAAAAGGTAACTGCCTACTACCAAACTGTCATTTGAAGTAAAACACATAGCCAAGTATTATTCTCCATAATTTAATTGTGCATTAAAAAAAAAAAAAAAAAAAAAGCACATGCTATCTGCCAATAGAACATAACTCAAAAATGCATTCTGTGCATCCAAAAATATAGGAAATATACCAAATCAAATCATTATTCAACCAAAAAAAAGTCAAAGCAATAACTCCAAGGTCAATAATAAATAACACGTTATCTCCTCCGATTCCGCAACATGTCTATTCGACGAACAGCTGTTCAGAAATGAACTGAAAAGCGCTAAATGAAAAACGCGAAAAGAAAAGCACGAATCAACACTCACCAAACTTCTACTACCGTATATACTCGAGTATAAGCCGAGATTTTCAGCCTCTTTTTTGAGGCTGAAAGTGCCCCCCTCGGCTTATACTCGAGTCATCGCTGTCTGCCTGCTCGATCAGCGTGTCGAGCAGACAGACAGCGGACATTCTACCATTCAAACGCCGCGCCTCCGCCTCCGCCTTCGCCTGTGATAGGCGGAACACTGAATTTCCCAGCAGCCTGTGTTCCGCCTATCACGGACATCGTCTCATCCTCGTACTACGGACGAGGATGAGACGATGTCCGTGATAGGCGGAACACAGGCTGCTGGGAAATTCAGTGTTCCGCCTATCACAGGCGAAGGCGGAGGCGAAGGCGGAGGCGGAGGCGCGGCGTTTGAATGGTAGAATGTCCGCCGAGGCGCCGACGAAGAGCGGCGATCCTGGCAAGGCACGGGACGGAGGCAAGGCAAGGCACGGGACGGGACGGAGGCAAGGCACGACACGGGACGGAGGCAAGGCACGGCACGGGACAGAGGCAAGGAGGCAAGGCACGGGACGGAGGCAAGGAGGCAAGGCACGGGACACAGGCTCGGGACACAGGTAGGCTGGACACACACACACACACACACACACACACACACACACACACACACACACACATGGACACACACACACAGGGATGGATGGATACACACACACACAGGGATGGATGGATGGATGGAGACACACACACACAGGGATGGATGGATGGAGACACACACACACAGGGATGGATGGATGGATGGAGACACACACACACAGGGATGGATGGATGGATGGACACACACACACACAGGGATGGATGGATGGATGGACACACACACACACAGGGATGGATGGACGGACACACAGGGATGGACGGACACACAGGGATGGACGGACACACACACAGGGATGGACGGACACACAGGGATGGACGGACACACAGGGATGGACGGACACACAGGGATGGACGGACACACACACAGGGATGGACAGGCATGTCTCACCCTCGGCTTATACACGAGTCAATAAGTTTGCCAGTTTTTTTGGGGGTAAATTGGGGGCCTCGGCTTATATTCGGGTCGGCCTATACTCGAGTATATACGGTAATACAAAATTAGCAGAAGGAACCCAAAGGGTGGCGCTGAAGAGCTGAAAAACCACGTAGTACGTCTAGTATGTCACTACATTTGTAAGTGTTGGCCAACATTTGTGTGACCGTGTATATGCAAGACAAGTTTGAGCCAACACCCTTTGGACAAAATCCATGATTTTGTTGTCGGAAAGTTTGATCGCGTGTACAGGGCTTTACGAACTGCCCGCTGCCATTTTACGGCAGATAGCTGTCATAACTCTGGTATCCTTTTCTCCAGCGTGCGGCCCACTTTCAGATAAAAATGGTGTCAGCAGCGGATTCACCACAAGATCACTTTTATAGGGAGCGGGAGAGGGCCCCCCTCCTGCCACACTCCAGTCCAGTTCCTTGTAATAGGAATGAAAGTGACCCAAATTTTTTTTTTAAAAGGACAGTGTAAAAACATAAATAAAATAAATAAATAAATAAAAACATTTAAAGTACCCAGTCTCGCCGAGCTCATGTGCAGAAGCGAACGCATACGTAATTCACGCCTACATATGAAGATGGTGTGTTTTTCTTTCTCTTTGAACTCACCCCACACTTTACTTTTTCCAGGCAACAATGGGTGCTGATTTCATGATTATATATGGGAGGAGCCAAGGGAGTTTTGTTGGGTGTTATTTATACCCCCATTGGGGATCTTGTTCACAATCTGGCTTTTCTCTTCACACATGCACTTCATGTTTCAGAGCGTGTCTCTGTACAATATCACCAGGTAACTAATTATGATTTCCTCTCCATCACATAGACTGCACATCTCTTTGCTTCCTCTCACTCTTTTCCCTTCAGGGCATTGCATGATTTTCATGCGATTTTTCTCCCTTTTTTTTTTCTTCTTTTTTCTTTCTTTTGATTTGGTTCATTTTCACACACCTTGTAGCACTCAGTTTTCCTATTCAGTTTATTTAATACTCATCTCTTACCTTTATAATTCTATTTACTTTCCACCGTCCCAATTTTTTTTTGTGATCACATATGCTTACCCACACATCACAGCCTGATGCATGACCGTCCCTTGGAGGGTTGCCTGTTGGGCAGGCTGTCACTTAACATACCATCTCAGCTCCCAAAGGAGATGTTCCCCATGTGGGGATATTCATGACCCTCAATACCTTACCAATTGCACATGGATGCCCTGTAAGTATCATTTAGGGTGTTTTAGCCCCCCCATTTCCTTTTATAAGTTTCACACCTCTGACTATAATAGAACAACCAGAAATGCACAATATATCATTACAGAGATATCTTGCACATGTACGCGCCTACTCCTGATGAGTGACATCAAGCCACAAAATGCGTAGAGATAACAGATGTCGTGTTCAAATGGCATACTTCATTTTACCACGTCATTGTGTATTCTGTTCATGCATTATGTATTTGACTATATTCTAATCATGTGCTATCCAATTTTGGGCTTTTCTATATGTATCATGTGCCATCCATTTTTTGTATTATTTATGTATTATGTATTGCTGTATGAAATAAAGTTTTTCATTTAATATCTTACTCCATGCAGGTATTTAATTATATGTGTAGTATATCAATTTTCTATTGAATATGAATTATGAGACAAATGTCCTACTCCTTTAAATGTATTATAGTTATGTCATTTATAATGCCACATAACACTGGACCCTCCGCGTACTTCATTTAACCACTTCCCACCCGGCCAATGCACATATACGGCCGGGTGGGAGCCGTCTACTTCTGATAGGTCGTTCAGGAACGTCCATCAGAAGGAGCGGGATCGCGCGCGCGCGTGCCCGCGCAGCGGCGCGATCCCGATGCGCCCGTGTCACCCGGACACGGCGCATCTGAGATCGGCAGGAGGGCTCTCTGATTGGCCCTCCTGATCACATGACGGCCGTGTCCAATCACGGCCGTCATGTGATGTAAACAAACAGCCGGTTGCTAGGCAATCGGCTCCTCCTCTCCTCACACAGAAGTCATCGCTGAGGAGAGGAGAGCAGATCGCTGCAGCCGGCTGATGATCAGTGAGTATGAGCTGTTTTTTACAGCTTTTTACTCACTGATCACCAGTCTAGTGTAATACACAACACACCACACAGTATAAACACAGTCCCCACATATCTCCCCAAAACATACATGTCCCCAAAACATACATGTCCCCAAATAATAAAAACACATGTCCCTAATAATAAAAACATGTCCCCCACATATGTCCCACTAAAATCACATGTCCCAATGATTATCTGTACACATATGTACGTGATCACCTGCACACATATGTACATGATCATTTGCGTACATACAGTGGTGTGAAAAAGTGTTTGCCCCCTTCCTCATTTCCTGTTCCTTTGCATGTTTGTCACACTTAAGTGTTTCGGAACATCAAACCAATTTAAACAATAGTCAAGGACAACACAAGTAAACACAAAATGCAATTTGTAAATGAAGGTGTTTATTATTAAAGGTGAAAAAAAATCCAAACCATCATGGCCCTGTGTGAAAAAGTGATTGCCCCCCTTGTTAAAACATACTATAACTGTGGTTGTCCACACCTGAGTTCAATTTCTCTAGCCACACCCAGGCCTGATTATTGCCACACCTGTTCACAATCAAGGCATCACTTAAATAGGAGCTGCTTGACACAGTAAGGTCCACCAGAAGATCCTTAAAAGCTACACATCATGCCGAGACCCAAAGAAATTCAGGAACAATTGAGAAAGAAAGTAATTGAGATCTATCAGTCTGGAAAGGGTTATAAAGCCATTTCCAAAGCTTTGGGAATCCTGCGAACCACAGTGAGAGCCATTATCCACAAATGGCGAAGACATGGAACAGTGGTGAACCTTCCCAGGAGTGGCCGGCCGCCCAAAATTACCCCAAGAGCGCAGCGACGACTCATCCAAGAGGTCACAAAAGACCTCACAACAACGTCCAAGGAACTGCAGGCCTCACTTGCCTCAGTTAAGGTCAGCGTTCATGCCTCCACCATCAGGAAAAGACTGGGCAAAAATGGCCTGCATGGCAGAGTTCCAAGGAGAAAACCACTGCTGAGCAAAAAGAACATCAAAGCTCATCTCAATTTCTCCACAACACATCTTGATGATCCCCAAGACTTTTGGGACAACATTCTGTGGACCGATGAGACAAAAGTGGAACTCTTTGGAAGGTGTGTGTCCAAGTATATCTGGCGTAGAAGGAACACTGCATTTCATAAAAAGAACATTATACCAACAGTAAAATATGGTGGTGGTAGTGTGATGGTCTGGGGCTGTTTTGCTGCTTCAGGACCTGGAAGACTTGCCGTGATAAAAGGAACTATGAATTCTGCTGTCTACCAAGAGATCCTGAAGGAGAATGTCCGACCATCTGTTCGTGTACTCAAGCTGAAACGAACTTGGGTTCTGCAGCAGGACAATGATCCTAAACACACCAGCAAGTCCACCACCGAATGGCTGAAGAAAAACAAAATGAAGACTTTGGAGTGGCCTAGCCAAAGTCCTGACCTGAATCCTATTGAGATGTTGTGGTATGAGCTTAAAAAGGCCGTTCATGCTCGAAAACCCTCTAATGTAACTGAATTAGGACAATTCTGCAAAGATGAGTGGGCCAAAATTCCTCCAGGACGCTGTAAAAGCCTCATTGCACGTTATCGCAAACGCTTGGTTGCAGTTGTTGCTGCTAAGGGTGGCCCAACCAGTTATTAGGTTTAGGGGGCAATCACTTTTTCACACAGGGCCATGATGGTTTGGATTTTTTTTCACCTTTAATAATAAACACCTTCATTTACAAATTGCATTTTGTGTTTACTTGTGTTGTCCTTGACTATAGTTTAAATTGGTTTGATGTTCCGAAAACACTTAAGTGTGACAAACATGCAAAGGAACAGGAAATGAGGAAGGGGGCAAACACTTTTTCACACCACTGTATGTCCCTGATCACACAAACCAATTATTATACACTTAACGGAATTTTTTTTACCAAAAACATGTAGCAGAATACATTTTGGCTTAAATTTATGACAAAAATTGATTTTATTGGATTTCTTTTAAAATAGAAAAAAGAAAATATAGTTTTTTTTCCAAATTTCCGCTTTTTTGCGCTTATATCGCAAAAAATAAAAAACTGAGTCGTGAATAAGTACCACCAAAATAAAGCTCTATTTGTGCGAACAAAATGATAAAAATTTCATTTGGGTACAGCGTAGCACGACCGTCACTGAAAGCGCTAGAGCGATGAAAGCTGAAAATTGGGCTGGGAAGGAAGGGGGCGAAAGTGCCCTGTATTGTAGTGGTTAAAGACCTGCCTCCCTGTTCTCTTTTCTATAAAGTATTGCAACGACCACCATTTTATTCTCTACGGTGTTAGAAATTGTTTTTTTTAGCCTATTAGAAGCCTATTAGAGCTCTAATAACATGCTTCAAAAGAACACTCCCCCATTAGAATTAATGATCCGGTGCCCTGTATGTAGATCAGGGGGGCCAGATGCATGGATAGGGGGGGGGGGGGGGTGGCGTCCGTGCATCCCTAATTGACAGGCAAAAAGTGTTAAAGAGCAGTGGTTCCAGGTGGAGACCATGTTGGTGAGCAGCTCTACTATTTGATACAACAGTAAACATTTTTTTGGATTTGATTATGGAGTACAGTTTTCTTTATTACAATTTAAGGACCAGGAAGAGTTCCAATTTTAATGAACGATTGCTGCAAATTTAAAAAGATTGAAAAAAAAATTGAAATTATACCAAAGCCTTTACAATATTTTATTGACAGGTTTATATGTACGAATGATTGCTTGACTTGAAGATGTTTTGTAAACCTAAGCATAATTTCACTCCAAATGGTTATTGTGATTTACACCCGTATTATGGCTCTCCCTACTTGAGCCTATGTTTATACTGAGATCAATATTGTACCTAATACAAAACAACACATTGACTTCAATTACTGGAATGTTGTGTGGAAGGAGCAGGCATCTGACACAGCATATTAAACGGCTTCACATATACTGGCACATGTAGGTGTAGCAAGTGCTTGGGGTCAGCAGGGTGTCAATTATTCATAGCGATATATAAATTGCTGAGTCTGCACTCTTGTTCTTGTTTGCAGTGACCTTTGACCTATCGGTTATATCATGCAGGACTCTCTGAAGTCCGGGACCTTCTGGGACACATCATTTCAGATAATAGAGTTACAAAAGTTGACCCATTAAGCTACTTAATGGCTAAGGCACACACACAAAAAAAAAAGAATGTGTGCGTGTTCATTCATTTGAAATAATGGGCTAAAAACAGGTTTATTCAATAAGGGAGTACAATGTAAAGTGAAGACGTACAAGGTGCAATGACTCATGGCACCCAATATCAAATCAGCTCCTGGAATATTGTAGTTAGATCCACAAAAAGGAATTCATTTCTGTTTTCCATATAAAGGCCAAAACCACTCATAGCTGATATCTCACTTTTGCCGTGGATTAAAAAACTGCCCTCTTCCAACATATCTCTGAAGCTCGTTTTCAAGACATCCCTTAAGGAAATAGATATGCCAACCAATCAAGACTGACATTTCTGAATTGGAATTGCATTTCTCATCCAGGCAAAGCATACATTTTCTTGAAGCGGTGCTTCACCCTAAATGGCATCTTGAGTTGCTCCCCCACCCCCTTTACCAATGGACATAATATATTTTTTCAATATACTTTTATTCATCCGTCCGATGGTGTCTTGGTTGCTCCTCCATCCAGAGTGGAGACCTATAAGAGGAAGTGTGTTACTGGCAAAATCACCAGGTGAAAATAAAGGAGCAGAAGCCCAAAAAATAAAATGAATGCAGCTACTGCACTCAAAGTGGCTAGGTATGGAATTTTATGCATTCAAGTAAAAAACACCCCACTATTTGTCCCCCCACATCTCTAAGCACTTACCTGCACTTATCTGACTCCTTTTATCAATCAAGTGCTGTCCCAGCTGCAGCCCCCCTCCAATGATTTCTTGGTCTCACAGGCAGTAGCGGTAGCTGCTGTCAGTCAAATCTTGTGAGGAGGGAACAAGGGGGTCTGGTCGAGCTGCACTGTGTGTGTATATGGACACACAGGACCTGACTTGAGAGCTCACTCGCATGGGTGCCTCATGGCACATGGCTTGCTATGGGGGCATCCAGAAAGAGGAGGAGCAAGTGCCATTGTGGGTTTTCAGAAAAGGAGGTAAGGATCTGCTCTGTGTAATAACAATGCACAAAGCAGGTAAGTGTAACATCTATTTTTATTTTAGAAAAGATGTCACTTTAAATCAACCCCTCAACCCCTTCCGAACATTTCAGACACTCACCTACCCAGTGGATTCAGCCTTGTCCTGCAGCGTCCTCTCAGAATTCTATCCCCACTTGGTTTCGTGTCACGATCTTGTATGACGTTAACGGGAGGCCCACCAACTCTTGTGGGTGCAGCCCCTGGGCCTCATGATGACGTGCTTCTAACCTTCCCCCGCTTCTCAGGGAAGGGCTATGCCTCCTAGGATTTGTGATGTGCATATCCCAGGAGGCACAGTAGCCATAATTCATGTCATTCACCTAGGTGAGTTAAGGTGGTATTGAGCAATTTACATTAAAAAAAAAGTAAACAAAAGAGGTGTGCTCTGTTTTTAGAGGGGGGGGGGAGCAGTGGAGAGGAGAGAACTTAAATCTGAGGATGAAGTTCCACTTTAAGAATTTGTAGGCTGCGATATATACATTTTTGCATTTTGGGTTCAGATAAGTATTTGCTTCTTATTAAATATTCTAACTGGATATGAACAAAGCAGCAAAAGGTAATTTTGGAACAGTCTTTACACCTTTAATTAGAGAGTTTTGTTTCCTATCACATCCCGAAGCTGAAAGAGTCTGAGGCATAATGATCTTTCAATTAACAGCTAAAATCATAAGAATGTCAATATTTCTGTTAGAAGAACAATGCAAGGTCGAGTCACCTTCCCATTAGCTCTGTTTAGTGTCCTTATCATTGCAGATTTTGAGCATCTGCTTGAACAGCAAAATTAAATGTGGTGATTGATGCTATTCTGGTAGTCAGTTGAACTAAAAAACAGAACTGCAGAGCTGAATTCCCCATTAGGCTCTTGTGACATGTTTCCCGTGATTGTACAGGTAAGGAAACATTTGAAAACAAGATTTTTTTTGTGCCATAAGTAATATACATTTAACCATAGACAGATTTACCTTTAGTCATTTTGTTCACCATGTGTTAGGCCGGGTTCACACTGCACACTACTCGGCTTCTAATCCGACCCTTGCCCTGCGACTTCATGTCCGACTTCCATGTGACTTTAATGAACGGGATCCAACTTTGATCCAACCATACCAAGCCCTTTGAGTCTGGTATGAATCTTGAAGGGAAACCCTACGCCAAATAGAAAAAGAAATAGCGGGGGCCCCCCCTAGACCATACCAGCACAATGCACACTTGAGCAGGTGTAGAGTGGGGTGAAACAGTGTATTACTGGATTTAAGCAGTAAAGGCACTTATTTTTAATGTTTTACATAGCTATACCTACAAAAGGGGCCATCCTGAAGTGATCTAGCATGACTTAATCTTCTGACTAAAGTTCCACTTAAACCGAAATTTTGGTTTTAATGGTTTGTCTGGTATATGGGGAATTTCTTTAAAGCAACTATTCAGGGGATAATTGCCATAAAGAGATTCTTATCTCAAACACAGTCTAACAATTGAAGGAAAAAATGCCAAAACGAGGTGTGAGACGTCTTGAATAAATGTTATTCAGAAGACATACACAGTAAAACCATGCACTGCATTTCATACATTCAAAGGGTCCCCCATCATTAGGCCTAAAAATAACTTACATAAAATTATTTGCAAATGATCCATGCACAAAAGTTCTAAAGATACACGACTGAAGATACTTGAAATATACCTAATTAATTACTCTATATAAGTAATACAAGGGCTATTTTGATTAAGATAATACATTTTTGCCTGTGCCCAAGCTGTAGAGATTCACCCTCCCACTAGTACAGAAAGTGATGGGAATCCAACATTTTAGTTTTTGGGTGTATGGTTAGGAGAACCTAGTTCAAGCATTTATCTTGCTTGGTGATCTGTTGAATATATATATTTTTTAATAAGAAAGTTTTGGCTTTAGATGTACCTTAAAGTAGAACTAGAGGTACAACTTTTTATTTTATTTTTTCATTTTGGATAGAGTAAGGGAGGGTTATAACCCCTTTCAGGTTATTATTTTTTTCTTTTCGTCATCTGTGACTAACTGCATAGATTTCCCTTCACTCCCTTCACTTCCCATAGCAAAACAGAAATTGAGAAGAAACTCCTGCAAGTTAAGGGAATTCCTTGGGGACCCCCAGATTACCATAACTTGTGTCTCCATTGGAGGATTTCCTCTTTATTACTTTTCTGGGGACAATCCAAAATGTGGGATTTTTTTTTTGCTTCCACATTAAATGATAATGGTACACTGGACAAATAGAGAGGGGGGTCTCCTTAATGGGGGCACAGACTACCACAAAAGCTGACAAGTATTCTAATCCTTTTCCACTCTATCTGAAACAAAACAAAAAAGTTTTGCCTTATTCTTTAACCACTGTCTTGGTGCCGGATTCCCCAGTTATGTGCCGGTTCTTCATCCCAAAGAACTAGTTTAGGGATTGTGACAGCTCTATTTATTGGAGTCAACTTGGTGGAACTTGGTTAATTCTTTTGGGAATATCTAATAATGGTGTTCTCAGAAGATATAAATATCTGGCATGTGATTTAGTCTTCAAGTAACGTCCAAAAGCATGAGCGCAGGTGGCACTATTTTCCTTTTCCGAAATACGCTGATTTCTACTTCACTGTACATTTGAGTGACTATATTTTGATTTTGCAATTTAAGGGTAAATGTGCTGTGTAATGTAATCAGATATTAGGTGCGTTTAGGATATAAAAATATCCTTGAGTTACTGCTTGAGCCCAGCCTGACATTAGTACGGCCATTTTGAGATTAATACAATTCCATTAATGCCACTTTGTACAAATGATATCCAGCCAGCAAATATTCATGATGTTATGTGTCAAGGAAGGTCTTATGGGAAAAATCCTAACTCACTCTCTAATTTGCATTTTTTCATTAGGCTGCCGTGATCCGTATTTTCAAAAATCAATACTTTTTAAATCACGCTTTCCCTCATTCACCACCTGTTCACAGGCATTTGAAATTGCATACATTTGGGTAACATACAGCTGAGCATTACACATTGCATGGATTATAGATAGCCTATTTGATCTTTTCGTCTGAAGGTAACAGTTTGACTCTGCAATTTCTCATTGTACGTTGGCCGTGCAGATGGAAATACGCGACTGAATCAGTCACTGGGACGCTAAGCAGTGGCGTTGATTGCAGTCTAAGGGATAATGATGGCCCTCTATCTGAATGAGTATTTGCCCTTTGTGCACTTCAGTCTGCTGTTTTATTTAAAGCTAAAATTCACAAAGAATATCAGTATTTTTCTTTAAATAATTATGGTTCGTTTTACATTTAATTCTAGTAACAACAAATAGTTTAGGGAACTTAAAGTGGTTGCAAAGCTTAAAGCCCCATACACACTATCAGATTTTCTGCAGATTTTTTTCCTTCAGATTTACCAAAACCAAAATGTCGTGCAAGGACCTGCCTGATTGCATACAAATTGAAACTCCTAATGCCGTGTACACATGGCCGGACTTTTTGACAGCAAAGGTCTGACGGAACTAATCTGTCAGACAATTTGACCGTGTGTGGGCTTCATCGGACCTTTAGATTTAGAACATGTTTCAAATCTTTCCGACGGACTTGAGTCTAGTCGAAAAATCAGTTTGTTTGTATGCTAGTCCGACGGCTGAAAACCGACAATAGGGCAGCTCTTGGCTACTGGCTATGAACTTCCTTATTTTAGTCCGGTCCTACGTCATCACGTTCGAATCCGTCTGACTTTGGTGTGATTGTGTGTGGACAAGTCCAATTCGACTGAAGTCTGTCTAAAGTCCGTCAAAGTCAGATGGAATTGAGCCCATCGAAAAGTCCGGTCGTGTGTACACAGCATAAGGTTTGACCTCATATTATATGGTTTTGGTAAATCTGAAGGAAAAAATCTGCAGAAAAACTGATAGTGTGTATGGGGACTTTAAGGTTTTTTACCTTAAAGGGGTTGTAAAGGTTTGTGTTTTTTCACCTTAAAGAGGAAGTAAACCCTGATGGGTTTACTTCCTCTTTCATTCCCTGCAAAGGTAAAGCATAATGGACAACTATGCATTGTATAGTAGTCCATTATGTCCACTTACCTGACACAGGAGCCAGCGAAGTCACCGCTGTCCCCTGTAGTCCGGCGCATCCATCTTCTCGGTGGGTCTCGCCACTCCGCCACTGTCATTCGGCGAAGCCGCAATGACGTCACTCCCGCCCATGCGCATGGTAGCCGCCACTTGCGGAATATCGCTGTTGACCGCAGCGAGTTCAGTGCGCTTGCGCGCCGCTGTCTACGGCGCATGCGCCGTAGACAGCGGTGCCTGTCTTTCGGCAAATATCTCCTAAACCGTGTAGGTTTAGGAGATATTTCTTGGACCTACAGGTAAGCCTTAATCTAGGCTTACCTGTAGGTCAAAGTGTGTTGTAAGGGTTTACAACCACTTTAATTCATCCTATGCACTAATTTCTTCCTCAGTTTAGGCCAATTCTATTCTACATATTTTTGGTACAAAAAAATCACAAAAAGCGTACATTGATTGGTTTGCACAAAAGTTATAGCACCTGCAAAATAGGGGATACATTTATGGCATTTTTATTATTATTATTTTTTTACTAGTAATGGCGGCAATCTGCAATTTTTATTGGGACTGCGACATTGCGGCAGACATATCAGACACTTTTTTGGGACCATTGACATTTATAAAGCTAAAAATAGCCACTGATTACTGTATAAATGTTACTGGCAGGGAAGGGGTAAACACTAAGAGGTGATCAAAGGGTTAAATGTGTGTCCTAGGGAGTGATTCTAACTGTGGGGGGATGGGACTGCCTGAAGGAGGAGACTGATCGCTGTTCATACTTAGTATGAACAACAGATGTGTCTCCTCACCCTGACAGAATGGAAATATGTCTGTTTACATTGACAAAACTCCGTTCTCTGTCTCTCAGGAGGGATTGCGGGTGCTCAGCACATGCATTGGCTCTGTCGTCGCGTAGTGGTCTTAAAGCGGCCAACATATACCTACGGCGATTTGCCCAGGCGAGCAAACCTGCCGCAGTATAACTGCAGCGGCCTGATCATCTAGTGGTTAAACTGGTTGTAAACCCATGGGGGGAAAAAAAAAGCAACCTGCAAGGCAAAGGCATAATGAGCTAGTATGCATAGCATACTAGCTCATTATGAATAACTTACCTGAGAACGAAGCCCCCGAAGCGGTCCTCCGTCTTCATGTCTGCCGCTGTCAAGGATCCCGGAGTGACTTCCAGGTCTCTCTGCTCCAGCGCTGTGATTCGCCCGAGCAGCGATGACGTCACTCCCGTGCATGCATATCGCCGCGATCTGCAGCCTGCCCAGTTCGCCTGAGCGCCACTGTCTACTTCTTTTTGGAAATATCTCCTAAACTGTATAGGTTAGGAGATATTACTTGGACCTACAGGACCTACAGGTAAGCCTTAATCTAGACTTACCTGTAGGTCAAAGTGGTTTGTAAGGGTTTACAACCACTTTAATACTACTTTAAAGGAGTTCTATGGTACACGCACAGCATACACTTTCATTTTATTACATCAGCATTGTAATAGTAATAGCAATAGCAATGGATAAGAGAGCTTGGGGTGGAGGAACTTGACTGGCCTGCAACCTGATAGAACACCTTTGGTATGAATTATAGCGGAGACTGCGAGCCAGAACTTCACGTCCACATCAGTCCCTAATCTCACAAATGCGATTCTGGAAGGAGCCGCGTTAGTGCTAAAGTGGCAGTCATCTTAGCTGCGCTTTAGCGCTGCTTAAGCGGTGCATTTTGGCCGTTATTGCGGCGCTTTTAATCCCCGCCAGCGGCCGAAGAAGGGCGCCCATGTTGCAACGCTTCTGAATCGCTTTTAAGGCACTTTGGAAGCGCTGCCCATTCATTTCAATGGGCAGGGCATTTTGGGAGTGCTGTATAGAGCCCTCCCAAACCGCCTCAAAGATGCTGCTTGCAGGACTTTTCCTAACGTCACACAAGTGTGAAAGCACTTGGGCTGTCACATTCGGACAACATGGGAGGCAGTTTTCAGGCACTTTACAGTCGCTATTTCTAGCGCTAAAACGCCTGAAAACCGCCTCGATGTGAAAAGGGTCTAAAGCTTGTGGACAGCCTTCCCAGAAGAGTTGAAGCTGTTATAGCTGCAAAGAGTGGGCCAACAACTAAGACTGGGATGCCATTAAAGTGCATGTAAAGGCAGGCAGCCCAATACTTTTGGTTATATATATATTTATATATATATGAAGGCCAGTATGGTGGCCTGAATTTATGGGAGGAGCCCTGAGGGGTATTTAACCAGCCCATTTGGCTGTGCTCTTCGTCGGTTCCTGTGCGTGATACCCACCCTCCTATCCCCATTTTAGGGCATTTCTCAAAGTATTCATACTCCTCACAGAGTACTCATTTCATCTCATTTCATATTTATTTCATTTAATTCCTCATTTCTTATCTAGGGTATGCCCCCTTATTTTGGTATACCATACGTTAGACCAAGGCACACTTTCAGGTCCATTTCATGTGGTAAGTTTATGTTAACCCTGTATGTCATCCTTATCTGTATTGGCCATAGGGCTCGAAACTATATATATATATATATATATATATATATATATATATATATATATATATATATATATATATATATATGTGTGTGTGTGTGTGTGTGTGTGTGTGTATATATATATATATATATATATATATATATATATATATATATATATATATGTGTGTGTGTATATATATATATATATATATATATATATATATATATATATATATATATATATATATATATACTGTGTGAAATTTAATATTTTTTGTAAAAATTTGAAATGTGATGCAACCCTTCCAGCACTGGTATGTTGGAAACTGATGAATGATTGGCAGAATTTGATGCACACTGCATAACGTTTTCCTTCTGTATCCTGGCAACTGTTTCAAATGCCTATTTCAAACTTACTGTATCATTAATAACTTGAAAACTAAAAGAAAATTATAGCCCAACTGGAAAACCAATACAAAGTTTTTGTGCCTTTCAATAATAATTGCTAAATCAATTATGCTAATTGTGCAAATGTTAGCTAAACAACCACACAACAGGCTTCTCTAAATATCATAGAATCCGCCAGCTGTGATAGAGAGAAAAACCAGTTACGTATAATGAAGACCGTGATATTTAGAGAAATCTTTGATATTTGGAGAAATCTGAGATAGGACAAGAGGTTAATCCAAGTTTAATTGCTAGAATTAGGCCTGTAGTGAAAAACCCTTCAAAAATAATAGCATCTTTTTATCTGCTACCGATTGACATTAATGCATCCCAGATCAGCAAATCAAAAATAAGTCTGATAAACCATATGCATTTTGACCATGCATAAGTGCGAATGACATCAGACTTGGAAACATTAGGGATCTGAATTCATTTTCATCCAGTTCACAAGTTTGTTGGTAGTGCTGAAAACAATTGTGAGGATTTTGAGTTTATTGTTTTCATCAGCATTGGTGAAATGGCATGAATTTGACCATCTTACACCTAAACAGATCCCCCTTGCCTGGCAAAGCACCTTGTCCTCCTCCCGACAACCCTGGCCTGGTGGTTTTTGAAGTCTGCGGGCATGGGGCTAATTGGAATCTGGAAGCCCGCTTTAACATGGGGTCCCCCAGATCCTGCCCCTCCCTATGTGAATGGGTATCGGGTACATTATATCTTTATCCATTCACCAAAAAAGTGTCAAAAAGTAAAAACCACAAGAAAAAGATTTTGACTAGTCCTTTATAAAAAAAGATGTAAATCCACCGTCAATGATGGTCCCCGGCGGACCCGAAAAAAGGGAAAAATGCAAAACAATCTGCCTCCATGGGAGGCCTCCCATCGACTGCTGTCTCTTCGCTTTGACAGCTTATATATAGGCAAGGATGCAACGGGTGACCCCACCCCCCCTTCTGAAGTCATGTGACTGGGCTTCAAGATTTCAATAAGCCCCCTGCCTGCAGACCTCAACAACATGGGGACAAGATGCTTTGGATGGCAATCGGCCTGGTATGGTTCAGGATGGGGGGGGGGGGGTGCTCGCTCATCCCCCCCCTGCTGGTCTGCCAGGCTGCATGTTCAGACAAGGGTCTGGTATAGATTCTGGGGGGGCCCCCACACCATTTTATTTTTAATTTAGGCATGGAGCTCCCCTAAAATCTACGCCAGACCCAAAGTGCCTGGTATGGATTTTTGGGGGGACCCCACACCATTTTTATTTACATTTTGGCGCGGAATTCCCCTTAAAATCTATACCAACGCCAAAGGTCCTGGTATGGATTTTGAGGGGGACCTCACACCATTTTTTTCTTAATTCTGTCATAGGATTCCCTTTAACCACTTCAATACACTGTATTATATACTCTGCACTTTGCTATATACACTACACTGACTGCACTATATACTCTGCACTGTATTATATATACTACACTGGCTGCACTAAATACTCTGCACTGTATTATATATACTACACTGACTGTACTCTATACTCTGCACTCTATTATATATACTACACTGACTGCAGTATATAATCTGCACTGTATTGTACACACTACACTGACTGCACTATATACTCTGCACTGTATTAAATCTTATAAAATTTACTCACTGCACTATATACTCGGCACTGTAGTATATACAGTATACTACACTCACTGCACACTCAGTCCACTAATTACCCTGCCTAATCTCTCTCTTAATTCACATTATACATGGCCGCAATGTAAGCAGCCTTATATAGTGTGGGGTGTGCCAGCCTTTGGCCAATCATGGCTCTCACAGCACATCATGCTGTGATTGGCCAAAGCATACAGGTCAGGTACATGCTTTGGTCAATCAGCAGCCTACAATGCAATGTGATCTTGTAGTGCATTATGGTGCACTCTGCGGTGGGTAAATGTCCCACAAGCACTCCATATGTTCACTTGTTCTGTGAACAAACGAACAACAGCTGTTTGTTTGTTCACATCAAGCTCATCGCTATTGGAGACATATGAGGGGGATCAGTGTTAGTACTAGCTAAAATTAGCTTATAAAGGAACGAAACAAGTCCTCTAGCATGAGGGACAGAAATACATATGCCTTCAAAAATCGACATCTGGGATACTTGGGAGTTGGAATTGAGATAAAGTTGTAAAAAAAAAATTTGATTTGCAAATATCAGAACAACTCAATTGAGGAAGTCCAAATGTATCACACAAAGTAGGAAAAGAATGTATGGAGGAGGCAGATACCAAATTATATAAACAGGATATTTTAATTAATAAAAAAACCAAGAGAAGAGGGGATTTTTACGGTGCTTAAATAGAACAGCAGAAAGAAAAACAATGTATAAAAACAATTATTTTATTCTCATGTAGTAAAATTAACACATGACATGTGTTAAGTAGATGGGAGGACATGCGCAGTGCCGCCGGAGGTGTCCGCGTCGAGCCGGTGACGTCAGATGCCGGCTCGATGGACGGGAGCATTTAGTCTGGCTCCATTCAGCGGGATGCACTGGCGGAAATGCTGTGTTTGCTCCATATGCCATAGAACGCTTTGTGCACCTAATGAATGAGCTTTTAGCCTGTGGGTGTTAGTGTGTACTGCTGTAGCGGTACATCGTAACTTGGGTGCATTTAGTCTTCATTAGCATATCGGCTTACCGCTTTATTCTCAGCCTGACATCATCTTTTGCACTAACTGGCCCCCGTCTATGCCCTCCTGAGCCATTTTTCCCAGCTGTTGAACGAGTGGTTTTGCACACTTTCTATTACATCAAGACTGGTGTTTCTGCATGGGACGGTGGATTTGGGGGGAGGCTTGTATATCCCCTGAAGAAGCTATTGCGAAACATGTTGGGATAACCAAGTACAAGCATTTCAATTCTTTTGTTATGTGGACCAGTCACTGTTTTGTAATTCTCCTATATGCAGATATCTACTTAACACATGTCATGTGTTAATTTTACTACATGAGAATAAAATAATTGTTTTTGTACATTGTTTTTCTTTCTGCTGTTCTATTTAAGCACCGTAAAAATCCCCTCCTCTCTTGGTTCTTTTATTAATTAAAATGTTCTAATTGGGAGGAGGTGCTTTTCCTATTGGGTGCTGATGGAAGCTAGAATCAAATTTTTAAATAATATAAATGGGATAAGTTAGCTGTATTCCATGGTTTGAAAGAATTAGGAGTGATCAAGGCAGGGTAAAAAGTGGGATTTTTAGCAAAAGAAAGGAGTGGTAAATGAGGAGATTGAAGGCCAAGAGAAGTTTTGACTCTGTCCCAGATGGATAAAGCATGTTTCATGATAGGATTTCGAATAAAAGTACAATCAGTTGGTCTTAACCATAATATGTTAGATACTGAAATAGGGTCAGAGTCAATAGACTCAATTGTTACCCATAAAGGAATTTCTTTGATTGCATGGTATTTTGGTAAATGTGCAAGGTATGAAGCATGATAGTAAGCAGAAATATTTGGAAGACCTAAACCTCTGCAGCATTGTGGGAGACAGAGAGTGGACTTAGAGGTTCAAGGTTTCGTTTTACCCCTGATAAAGGAGATAATTCTGCGCAGCATAAGCCGTAAAAATTTTTAGATGCAATTGGAATGGGCAAGACTAAAAAGATATAAAAACGTGGGCAATATACTGTAGCCATCTTAATTACATTAATTTTGCCTATCCAGGATAGAGGGATAGAGGACCATTGTGATAATACTTCAGTAACCTGTTTTCCTAATGGGGAAAAAAACTTAGCTGCGTATAAGTCAGTTATCTTAGGAGTGAGTTGCATTCTTAGGTATGGAAGTCTATGAGGTGTCCAAGAGAAGGGAAGTGAATCTTTAGCAAGCTGTAGGTCTGAAAGAGGCAAGGAAATGTTGAGTGTAGTTGGTTTTTGAACTGTTAAACTGTTAAGACTGAAATATGTGCAAAACGGCTTAGGACACAGAGGAGATTAAGTGCTCTGATATGGGGAGATGACATGAAGAGTAAGATATCATCTGAAAAAAACATACTTTATGATGACATCCAACTAATTCAATATCTTTTATGTTTGGATCAGATCTAATTAAATGGGCCAAGGTTTCAATGAGGAGTGCAAATAGGAGGGAGGAGAGAGGATATTGATGGGTGCCTCTTCCAATAAGGAAAGGGTCTGATTTAAAACCCGCATATTTGAAAAATGCATTCAGCTTGTCGTATAAGGAAGAAATCCACTTAAAAAAATGCTGTCTAATGAGACAATGAGACATGAGACAATGTCAAATGTTTTTCTTATACCGATCGATAAAAAACATGCAGGTAGATGTCTGGATTTAGCGACATGGGCGAGTAAAGAAGCTCTACGAATATTAGCACTTGCTTGGCGCGAGGGGATAAACCCAACTTGCTCTCGATAAACAAGTTTGCCTATTACTTGATTCAAGCGGGTCGCATGTATTTTAGCTAAAAGTTTATTCTCAATATTAAAAAGCTAAATAGAATGGTAATTCGTGCAAGAAGTTGTATCAGATTTAGATTTGGGAAGCATGGAAATTATGGCCCTTAAGGATTCTGAACGAAAAGAGTGTCCCCTCAACAACGTATTGAAGGCCTCATTTAGGCTAGGAGATAATATATCAGAAGTTTTCTTGTAGTAGGAAGCAGAACATTTATCTGGGCCTGGGATGTTTGGCACCTTTCGAGGGGAGGAGAAGATACCTGTCTTTGATAGTTATCCTGTCCCAACTACCTGGAGATCTTACCGCAGCGAATTACACCAGCAGCTCGGCCCCCTCCTCCTCCTCCTCCTTGCCCCGCCACTGGGCCAGTAGGAGAGAGAAGCGGAGTCTCGCGCATGTGCAGTAGTGTTCCCGGTATGAAGCCATAAGGCTACACTGCCGGGTTCCATTAACCACAATGGCAGCGGTAGCACCCAACAGCTGATGGAAAAATCAACTACAGTGCTGACATTGCTGGACTTCAGGACAGGTAAGTGTCCTATTAGTAAAAGTCAGCAGCTGCAGTATGTGTAGCTGCTGGCTTTTAATTTTTGCAGGGATGGGCGGACCTCCACTTTAAGTTTTAAAGCCTTAATAGCTGCGGTGACTTCTGTTCCAGAGATGGGACACTCGAGTTGTTCACTGTGGGTTTGAGAAAGTGTTGGAAGGATAGTTTGTGGGAAAAGGAATCAGCAGCAGCATGGTCAAAATTATGGTTGGGTGAATATAATTTAGCAAGATTTGAGCAGAATGTGTGAACAATTTTGACAGGTTTACTTGTTTATGAATCATGGTTTAGTTTGAATCGCACAGATGCCATAGGTTTTTGCAGTGAGCATAAGGTTCGAGCTGGTTTGTTTGAAACAGGTCAAATTTCAAGTGGGCTCTATAAAGCCTAGCTTTAGTAGAAGGGGAGGGAGAATTTTGGCATGCATTGTGACACAGATTGAAGTCATTTTCTAATTTTTGGTGAAGGAGCTTACACTCACATTTGGGAAATGGTGCTTGCCGGATAAGCGTACCTTGAATTAAAGGTTTATTGGGTTCCCAAAGAGTGGGAGGGGAAATATCTGCAGAAGTGTTATTAATGAGAGCATGTTTAAAATCTAGACAAAGGGACAGGTAAGTTATAATGGAATCCTTAATGCACCAGAACGAATCCTGGGATCTTGGAATAGGGGAGGAGATGGTAGTACAAACTGCACTATGATCGGACCAAATAAAGGCCTTAATAACTGATGACAGGATTTCTGGGGCCATGCCAACACTTAGGAAGATATGATCAATCCTAGAAAAAGATGTGTGGATGGGAGTAATATGTAAAGCGTTTATTATTATACATGATTTATATAGTGTCAACAGTTTACGCAGTGCTGTACAATGTAGCACAATTACAGTACAGATCAATACAGAAGGGACAGGAGGGCCCTGCTCGTATAGCTTAAATTATAAAGGGAGGGGGTGGTGGTACAAAAGGTAGTAGGTGCAGGGAATAATTTGATGGTGATGGCTCAGGGACAGTTGTTAGGTGGGTGTTGGATAGGCTTCCCTAAATAAGTGAGTTTTCAAGGAAGGTTAGGGGCTGATTGGACATACCAGGACAGGGAGCTCCAGAGGATGGGAGAGGCTCTGGAGAAGTCCTGAAGGCGAGAGGTAACAAGGGAGCTAGAGAGCAGGAGGTCCTGGGAGGAGCGGAGTGGACAATTTGGGCGATATCTTCATATGAGGTTGGTGATGTAGCTGGGGACGAAGTTTTGGATGGCTTTGTATGTTGTGGTTAGCGTTTTAAAATTTAAACAGTGGGGTAGGGGAAGCCAGTGAAGGGATTGGCAGAGAGGAACAGCAGCCATGGATCAATTAGTGAGGTGTGTTAGTATAGCAGCAGCATTCATAATAGACTCAAGGGGGGATAGCCTGCATAAGGGTAGGCCATTAAGGAGAGAGTTGTAGTAATCAAGGCGGGAAATAATCAAGGAGTGAATAAGTTGCTTTGTGGTGTCATTAGTCAGGAAGGGTCAAATTATTGAGATGTTGCAGAAGTTAAGGTGGCAGGATTTAGCCAGTGATTGAATATGGGGGCTGAAGGAGAGGTCAGAGTCAAGGATTACACTCAGCACCCTGGCATGTGTGGAGGGACCAATGGTTGTGCTGTTGATCTTAATGGTAAAGTCAAAGGGGGGGGGGGACTGGGAAGGAGGAAATATAACAAGCTCAGTTTTAGAAAGATTGAATTTGAGTATGTTTGGTGTGACATCAATACTGATATGCTATTCAGTAAGTTTGAGATCCGTGAGGTGATTGAGGGGGTGAGTTGAGGAGTGGAGAGATAGATCTGGGTGTTTTTGGCGTAGAGGTGGTTTTGGATGCCATGGGAGGTTATCAACTGGCCCAGGGAAGAGGTATAAAGCGAGAATAGGAGGAGCCCAAGGACAGAGCATTGGGGTACCCCAACAGAAAGAGGAAGAGGAGCGGAAGAGATGAAGTTGTATGTGACACTGAAAGTGCACTGAGATAGGTAGGAGGAGAACCAGGATAAAGCAGAATCATGGAGGCCAAGGGAGTGTAGTTTGCTGAGGAGGAGCAGGTAGTCAAGTATCTCAAAGGCAGGAGAGAGGTCTAAGAGTATGAGTATGGAGTAATGGCCATTGGTTTTAGCAGTTAGTAGGTCATTGGTGAGTTTTAGTAGGGCAGTTTCAGTGGAATGTTGTGGGTGGAAGCCGGACTGTGGGGGGTCAAGAAGGTTATTGGACAATGAGCTTGGAGGCAAATGGGAGCAGGGAGATGGGTCTTAAGTTATTCAAGCAGGTGGAGTCTAGGTAGGGTTTTTTAAATATGGGGAGTTTAGAATAGAGCGGGAAGGTGGTCGCAATAATTGTGAGGGGGCAGGGTCCAGGGGTCAGGTGATGAGGTGGAGAGGAGTTTATCAACTTTGTCTGCGGTAACTTGGCAGAAGGAGGAGAGTATTGAGGTATTGTGGGGTTGGACCTGATATATTGGGTAGGGGAGGAAGTTGAATGCTGGATATCTCATCGCAAATTGTGTTGATTTTGATTTTGGAATGGTTGGCAATCTGTTGAGCGGTAAGCAAGTTGATGGGTGGGAGCAGTGGGGGGTGAAGTAAGGAATTAAGGGTAGAAAAGAGTTGACGAGGTTTGGATGAGATGGTTTTGATGAGAGCGTTGTAGTAGTTTTGTTTAGCAGTGTGGAGGCGGGAGTTGTATTTGAGAAGGACAGATTTGTAGAGGGTAAAGTCTTGCAGGGATTTAGATTTACACCATGCTCACTCAAGAGTAGTGATGGACGAACTTCCGACGGGACGTTTCGCGAACGCGAAACGCGAACGGGCACAAACGTTCGCGAAAACGACCGTTCGCCGCGGGCTCCATTGACTTCAATGGGAGGCGAATTTCGCAAACCTTTAGGTCGAATTTGCGGCCACGGGGTAATTATTAGGGGGTAGCACGTAGTCCCACCACCTGGACAATAGCATAATACATGTATGAGGTGAATTTGGGATCGATAACTACAAGCATTTTTTTTTTATTTGGGAAATTGTTCTGACAATTCAGGACTATGGAGCTAATGAAGGCAATGGAGGAGAGGGAAGGTCAGGGACCAGGGTAGGCAAACAAGAGGGTGCAGGAGATACAGAGCACTGACAGCAGCACCGTAATACAGAGCACTGACATCAGCACCGTGACATACAGCGCTGACAGCAGCTCCGTGACATACAGCGCTGACAGCAGCTCCGTGACATACAGCGCTGACAGCAGCTCCGTGACATACAGCGCTGACAGCAGCTCCGTGACATACAGCGCTGACAGCAGCTCCGTGACATACAGCGCTGACAGCAGCACCGTGACATACAGCGCTGACAGCAGCTCCGTGACATACAGCGCTGACAGCAGCTCCGTGACATACAGCGCTGACAGCAGCTCCGTGACATACAGCACTGACAGCAGCTCCGTGACATACAGCGCTGACAGCAGCTCCGTGACATACAGCGCTGACAGCAGCACCGTGACATACAGCGCTGACAGCAGCTCCGTGACATACAGCGCTGACAGCAGCTCCGTGACATACAGCGCTGACAGCAGCTCCGTGACATACAGCACTGACAGCAGCTCCGTGACATACAGCGCTGACAGCAGCTCCGTGACATACAGCGCTGACAGCAGCACCGTGACATACAGCGCTGACAGCAGCTCCGTGACATACAGCGCTGACAGCAGCACCGTGACATACAGCGCTGACAGCAGCTCCGTGACATACAGCGCTGACAGCAGCTCCGTGACATACAGCGCTGACAGCAGCACCGTGACATACAGCGCTGACAGCAGCTCCGTGACATACAGCGCTGACAGCAGCTCCGTGACATACAGCGCTGACAGCAGCTCCGTGACATACAGCGCTGACAGCAGCTCCGTGACATACAGCGCTGACAGCAGCTCCGTGACATACAGCGCTGACAGCAGCACCGTGACATACAGCGCTGACAGCAGCTCCGTGACATACAGCGCTGACAGCAGCTCCGTGACATACAGCGCTGACAGCAGCTCCGTGACATACAGCGCTGACAGCAGCTCCGTGACATACAGCGCTGACAGCAGCTCCGTGACATACAGCGCTGACAGCAGCTCCGTGACATACAGCGCTGACAGCAGCTCCGTGACATACAGCGCTGACAGCAGCACCGTAAGCAGCCCCAGGAGGAAGTCAGCACAGCACAGGGATGGTGTGATCCCCTCATAATAAGAACCCCCAGGAGGAAGTCAGCACAGCACAGGGATGGTGTGATCCCCTCATAATAAGAACCCCCAGGAGGAAGTCAGCACAGCACAGGGATGGTGTGATCCCCTCATAATAAGAACCCCCAGGAGGAAGTCAGCACAGCACAGGGATGGTGGGAGCCCCTCATAATAAGAACACCCAGGAGGAAGTCAGCACAGCACAGGGATGGTGGGAACCCCTCATAATAAGCAGCCCCAGTAGAAATATGACACCGCTCAACCTCTTCAAAGAGGAGGGTAGGGGCATATAGTACGGTGTGCTTTTTTGGGTCAGGGAAGTGAGCCAAATGAATTAAGAAGGTCTGTGTGCTTGATTCCAAAAATTGTTTATAGACATATACATGGTCTACTGATCACATGTGTTGAATTCCTCCGAGATCCATGCCTCATTCATTTTTAGAAATGTGAGGTAGTTAACACTGTGGTGAGCTAGGCGAGTACGCTTATCGGTCACAATCCCCCCTGCTGCGCTGAACGTCCTTTCGGACAGGACACTGGATGAGGGGCAAGCCAACAGTTCGATTGCAAATTGGGCAAGCTCTGGCCAGAGGTCAAGCCTGCCCACCCAGTAGTCTAGGGGTTCATCACTCCTCAGAGCGTCCACATCGGCCGTTAACCCAATGTAGTCGGACACCTGACGGTCTAGGCGTTCCCTGATGCTGGATCCGGATGACACCTGTCGATGGGTCGGCTGAAAGAATGACCTCATATCCGAAGTCACCAACACATCTTCAAACCGGCCTCTTCTTGCAGGCGCTGTTGGATTGGTACCCGCAAATCCTTCTCTGGGAGTGGGAATTGCTCCTCTGCCAGCGCACGCAAAAGCAGAATGCAGCATTTCTCGAAGCAAGGCCTGGAAGTGCTGCATTCTGACAGCCCTCTGCGACGGCGGTAACATTTCCGCCATTTTGTGTTTGTACCGGGGGTCTAAGTACGTTGCCACCCAGTACTGGTCCTTGACCCTCATGCTTTTTATACGGGGGTCCCTATTAAAACACTGGAGCATGAAGGCCCCCATTTGCACTAAAGTGGAAGCGGTGTGGTGGCCTGGCTCCTGCTCATCATCCAGGATAATGTCGTCCTCTTCATTCTCCTCTCCCCATCCTCGCACAACAGGGATCCCAGAAAGGTTTAAAGCATGCTCTTCTTGCTCCTGCTCATCCGCCCCGGCACCATCCTCCTCTGACTCCTCATCAGACTCCTGTTGTTGACTTGTCTCAGATAGAGTAGCCCCCCCTGGGAATTCATCCAGCATTGCGACTTCCTCATCTTCCCGCTCCTGCTCCTCCACAGCCTGATCAATGACACGACGCAATGCACGCTCCAGAAAGAAGGCATAAGGTACCATGTCACTGATGGCGCCATGGCTGCGACTGACCAGTTTGGTGATCTCCTCAAATGGCCGCAGAAGTCTGCATGTGTCGCGCATGAGCAGCCACTGGCGCGGTGAAAAAAAACCCAGCTCCCCAGAACCGTTTCTTTCGCAGAGTTCATACAGGTAGACGTTAACTGCACGTTTCTGCTGGAGCAGCCTATCAAGCATATAGAAGGTTGAGTTCCATCGCGTCGGGCAATCGCAAATAAGACGTCTGACCGGCAGATGGTGTCGCCGCTGAATGTCAGCAAGGCGAGCCATGGCCGTGTAAGATCTTCTGAAATGGGCCGAGATTTTCCTTGCCTGCCGCAAGATGTCCTGGACCCCAGGGTATTTGACAAGGAATCGCTGCACGACCAAGTTTAAGACGTGTGCCATGCACGGCACGTGCGTGATTTTGCCCTGTTTCAATGCGCTAAGCAGATTGGCACCGTTGTCACACACCACTTTACCAACTGTCAAATTGAGCGGTGTTAGCCACTCATCTGCCTGTGAACGCAAAGCTGAAAGGAGTGCCGGGCCAGTGTGGCTCTTTGCTTCCAGGCACAACAGACGCAGCACGGCATGGCAACGTCTCACCTGGCATGTGGAATAGGTTCTGGGGAGCTTGGGCGGTGCAGTGGAAGAGACGCTAGCAGCGGAAAAGGAGGAGGCAGCTGAGGAGGAGAGGGAGGAGGATGGAGTAGGAGGAGGAGAAGAAGAGTCAGGCCTGCATGCAATCCGTGGCGGTAAAACCAAATCTACACGGGTGCCACGGGTTACATGCTTGACGGCCGTCAGAAGGTTCACCCAGTGGGCAGTAAAACTGATATACCTTCCCTGCCCGTGTTTGCTAGACCACGTGTCTGTGGTCAGATGTATCTTGGCACCGACACTGTGTGCCAGAGATACATTCACTTGCCGCTGAACATGGCCATATAGCTCTGGGATGCCCTTCTCTGAGAAATACTTCCTTCCTGGGACCTTCCATTGTGGTGTTCCAATGGCCACAAATTTGCGAAAGGCCTCCGAGTCCACCAGTTTATATGGCAGTAGTTGGCGGGCTATGAGTTCTGACAAGCCAGCCGCCAACCGTTGGGCAAGAGGGTTATCCGGCGTCATCATTTTTTTACGCTCAAACATTAGGCCCACGGAAGCCTGCCTTTTTGCAGAAAAATGTGAGCTTGGCGTGATGGAAGGTGGAGTGGAGGACAATTGTGAGGAGAGAGGAGAAGGAGAAGTAGAAGACGAGGCTGGACGGTGAGAGCCTGCAGTGTGGCTTTGTGTGTTCCGTTGCTCCCACTGGGCTCGGTGATGGCTGCTCATGTGCCTTCTTAAGGCGGTCGTCCCTAGGTGAGTATTGGGCTTACCGCGACTAACGCGTTGACTGCAAAGATTGCAGATGGCAACGCTATTGTCAGCAGCGGACACGTTAAAAAAAGCCCACACTGCGGAGCCATGTGCCGGTGTCCTGGGAGCGCCAGATGTGACCGTACATGGTCGATGACTCGCTCCTGATACATTTGCAGTCTGCTTTGTCCCTGCTGTGCAATGTAAGTCATTGCTGCTTCTCCTCCCTATCTGCTGGTCCATATCTCCCTCTGAACTCCCCTCCTCTTCCTCTCTTGTGGGCACCCACGTGACATCACTAGACACGTCATCATCAACGTCACCTTCCCCACCGCTATAAGTAGAGTAGGCAGCAACACCGGGGACCAACCTCCTCCTTGGGCTGATCTGGGTACTGGCGTCAGACTGCTGAGTAGCGCTTGTTGCTACCTCCTCTTCCTGATCCAATACCAAGAGTGGCTGCGCATCAGAAATGTCCTCTTGATATGGATCGGAAAATAATTCCAGTGACTCAAGCGGAAGGTATGTGGTGGTGGTGGTGGTGGTCGTGTTGTTGGTGGTAGTGTCTTTGGGGGTGCACATAGCAGAGAGTGAAGAAGAGGGTGCAGATCGAGAGGATGAGGAGGGTGCAGAAGAATAAGGCTGAGTGAGCCACTCAACCAAGTCTGGTGCGTCCTTTAAAGTAATTGAACGCACCTTCTGCAACTTCCCACTTTGGCTCAAGGCTGTTGCTCCTGCCCTACCCCTACCACCCCTGCGGAAGGGCCTGCCTCTTCCTCTGCCTGTCATTTTTTAAATCACCCTGTGACAAAACTCTTAGTCCCTATACCGCTGAAGGACTGCTGCAGTATAGGGCAGCGGTCAGCAGTAGTGCACGTCAACCCTATGTATTGTGGACCGATAGCGGTCCTTACAGAACAGCAGACTGTACTGCACTCAGGCCTATGTACCGTAGCACCCTATACCAAGTTACCAGTCCTTATAAAAACTTTTGTGGACCAAGCAGGTTGTGTGTTAGTGATTAGCAGACTGTACGTCAGTCCCTATACCAATGAAGGACTGCTGCAGTATAGGGCAGCGGTCAGCAGTAGTGCACGGCAACCCTATGTATTGTGGACCGATAGCGGTCCTTACAGAACAGCAGACTGTACTGCACTCAGGCCTATGTACCGTAGCACCCTATACCAAGTTACCAGTCCTTATAAAAACTTTTGTGGACCAAGCAGGTTGTGTGTTAGTGATTAGCAGACTGTACGTCAGTCCCTATACCAATGAAGGACTGCTGCAGTATAGGGCAGCGGTCAGCAGTAGTGCACGGCAACCCTATGTATTGTGGACCGATAGCGGTCCTTACAGAACAGCAGACTGTACTGCACTCAGGCCTATGTACCGTAGCACCCTATACCAAGTTACCAGTCCTTATAAAAACTTTTGTGGACCAAGCAGGTTGTGTGTTAGTGATTAGCAGACTGTACGTCAGTCCCTATACCAATGAAGGACTGCTGCAGTATAGGGCAGCGGTCAGCAGTAGTGCACGGCAACCCTATGTATTGTGGACCGATAGCGGTCCTTACAGAACAGCAGACTGTACTGCACTCAGGCCTATGTACCGTAGCACCCTATACCAAGTTACCAGTCCTTATAAAAACTTTTGTGGACCAAGCAGGTTGTGTGTTAGTGATTAGCAGACTGTACGTCAGTCCCTATACCAATGAAGGACTGCTGCAGTATAGGGCAGCGGTCAGCAGTAGTGCACGGCAACCCTATGTATTGTGGACCGATAGCGGTCCTTACAGAACAGCAGACTGTAACGCACTCAGGCCTATGTACCGTAGCACCCTATACCAAGTTACCAGTCCTTATAAGAACTTTTGTGGACCAAGCAGGTTGTGTGTTAGTGATTAGCAGACTGTACGTCAGTCCCTATACCAATGAAGGACTGCTGCAGTATAGGGCAGCGGTCAGCAGTAGTGCACGGCAACCCTATGTATTGTGGACCGATAGCGGTCCTTACAGAACAGCAGACTGTACTGCACTCAGGCCTATGTACCGTAGCACCCTATACCAAGTTACCAGTCCTTATAAGAACTTTTGTGGACCAAGCAGGTTGTGTGTTAGTGTTTAGCAGACTGTGCGTCAGTCCCTATACCGCTGAAGGACTGCTGCAGTATAGGGCAGCGGTCAGCAGTAGTGCACGGCAACCCTATGTATTGTGGACCGATAGCGGTCCTTACAGAACAGCAGACTGTACTGCACTCAGGCCTATGTACCGTAGCACCCTATACCAAGTTACCAGTCCTTATAAGAACTTTTGTGGACCAAGCAGGTTGTGTGTTAGTGTTTAGCAGACTGTGCGTCAGTCCCTATACCGCTGAAGGACTGCTGCAGTATAGGGCAGCGGTCAGCAGTAGTGCACGTCAACCCTATGTATTGTGGACCGATAGCGGTCCTTACAGAACAGCAGACTGTACTGCACTCAGGCCTATGTACCGTAGCACCCTATACCAAGTTACCAGTCCTTATAAGAACTTTTGTGGACCAAGCAGGTTGTGTGTTAGTGATTAGCAGACTGTACGTCAGTCCCTATACCAATGAAGGACTGCTGCAGTATAGGGCAGCGGTCAGCAGTAGTGCACGGCAACCCTATGTATTGTGGACCGATAGCGGTCCTTACAGAACAGCAGACTGTAACGCACTCAGGCCTATGTACCGTAGCACCCTATACCAAGTTACCAGTCCTTATAAGAACTTTTGTGGACCAAGCAGGTTGTGTGTTAGTGATTAGCAGACTGTACGTCAGTCCCTATACCAATGAAGGACTGCTGCAGTATAGGGCAGCGGTCAGCAGTAGTGCACGGCAACCCTATGTATTGTGGACCGATAGCGGTCCTTACAGAACAGCAGACTGTACTGCACTCAGGCCTATGTACCGTAGCACCCTATACCAAGTTACCAGTCCTTATAAGAACTTTTGTGGACCAAGCAGGTTGTGTGTTAGTGTTTAGCAGACTGTGCGTCAGTCCCTATACCGCTGAAGGACTGCTGCAGTATAGGGCAGCGGTCAGCAGTAGTGCACGGCAACCCTATGTATTGTGGACCGATAGCGGTCCTTACAGAACAGCAGACTGTACTGCACTCAGGCCTATGTACCGTAGCACCCTATACCAAGTTACCAGTCCTTATAAGAACTTTTGTGGACCAAGCAGGTTGTGTGTTAGTGATTAGCAGACTGTACGTCAGTCCCTATACCAATGAAGGACTGCTGCAGTATAGGGCAGCGGTCAGCAGTAGTGCACGGCAACCCTATGTATTGTGGACCGATAGCGGTCCTTACAGAACAGCAGACTGTACTGCACTCAGGCCTATGTACCGTAGCACCCTATACCAAGTTACCAGTCCTTATAAGAACTTTTGTGGACCAAGCAGGTTGTGTGTTAGTGTTTAGCAGACTGTGCGTCAGTCCCTATACCGCTGAAGGACTGCTGCAGTATAGGGCAGCGGTCAGCAGTAGTGCACGGCAACCCTATGTATTGTGGACCGATAGCGGTCCTTACAGAACAGCAGACTGTACTGCACTCAGGCCTATGTACCGTAGCACCCTATACCAAGTTACCAGTCCTTATAAGAACTTTTGTGGACCAAGCAGGTTGTGTGTTAGTGTTTAGCAGACTGTGCGTCAGTCCCTATACCGCTGAAGGACTGCTGCAGTATAGGGCAGCGGTCAGCAGTAGTGCACGGCAACCCTATGTATTGTGGACCGATAGCGGTCCTTACAGAACAGCAGACTGTACTGCACTCAGGCCTATGTACCGTAGCACCCTATACCAAGTTACCAGTCCTTATAAGAACTTTTGTGGACCAAGCAGGTTGTGTGTTAGTGATTAGCAGACTGTACGTCAGTCCCTATACCAATGAAGGACTGCTGCAGTATAGGGCAGCGGTCAGCAGTAGTGCACGGCAACCCTATGTATTGTGGACCGATAGCGGTCCTTACAGAACAGCAGACTGTAACGCACTCAGGCCTATGTACCGTAGCACCCTATACCAAGTTACCAGTCCTTATAAGAACTTTTGTGGACCAAGCAGGTTGTGTGTTAGTGATTAGCAGACTGTACGTCAGTCCCTATACCAATGAAGGACTGCTGCAGTATAGGGCAGCGGTCAGCAGTAGTGCACGGCAACCCTATGTATTGTGGACCGATAGCGGTCCTTACAGAACAGCAGACTGTAACGCACTCAGGCCTATGTACCGTAGCACCCTATACCAAGTTACCAGTCCTTATAAGAACTTTTGTGGACCAAGCAGGTTGTGTGTTAGTGATTAGCAGACTGTACGTCAGTCCCTATACCAATGAAGGACTGCTGCAGTATAGGGCAGCGGTCAGCAGTAGTGCACGGCAACCCTATGTATTGTGGACCGATAGCGGTCCTTACAGAACAGCAGACTGTACTGCACTCAGGCCTATGTACCGTAGCACCCTATACCAAGTTACCAGTCCTTATAAGAACTTTTGTGGACCAAGCAGGTTGTGTGTTAGTGTTTAGCAGACTGTGCGTCAGTCCCTATACCGCTGAAGGACTGCTGCAGTATAGGGCAGCGGTCAGCAGTAGTGCACGTCAACCCTATGTATTGTGGACCGATAGCGGTCCTTACAGAACAGCAGACTGTACTGCACTCAGGCCTATGTACCGTAGCACCCTATACCAAGTTACCAGTCCTTATAAGAACTTTTGTGGACCAAGCAGGTTGTGTGTTAGTGTTTAGCAGACTGTGCGTCAGTCCCTATACCGCTGAAGGACTGCTGCAGTATAGGGCAGCGGTCAGCAGTAGTGCACGGCAACCCTATGTATTGTGGACCGATAGCGGTCCTTACAGAACAGCAGACTGTACTGCACTCAGGCCTATGTACCGTAGCACCCTATACCAAGTTACCAGTCCTTATAAGAACTTTTGTGGACCAAGCAGGTTGTGTGTTAGTGATTAGCAGACTGTACGTCAGTCCCTATACCAATGAAGGACTGCTGCAGTATAGGGCAGCGGTCAGCAGTAGTGCACGGCAACCCTATGTATTGTGGACCGATAGCGGTCCTTACAGAACAGCAGACTGTAACGCACTCAGGCCTATGTACCGTAGCACCCTATACCAAGTTACCAGTCCTTATAAGAACTTTTGTGGACCAAGCAGGTTGTGTGTTAGTGATTAGCAGACTGTACGTCAGTCCCTATACCAATGAAGGACTGCTGCAGTATAGGGCAGCGGTCAGCAGTAGTGCACGGCAACCCTATGTATTGTGGACCGATAGCGGTCCTTACAGAACAGCAGACTGTAACGCACTCAGGCCTATGTACCGTAGCACCCTATACCAAGTTACCAGTCCTTATAAGAACTTTTGTGGACCAAGCAGGTTGTGTGTTAGTGATTAGCAGACTGTACGTCAGTCCCTATACCAATGAAGGACTGCTGCAGTATAGGGCAGCGGTCAGCAGTAGTGCACGGCAACCCTATGTATTGTGGACCGATAGCGGTCCTTACAGAACAGCAGACTGTACTGCACTCAGGCCTATGTACCGTAGCACCCTATACCAAGTTACCAGTCCTTATAAGAACTTTTGTGGACCAAGCAGGTTGTGTGTTAGTGTTTAGCAGACTGTGCGTCAGTCCCTATACCGCTGAAGGACTGCTGCAGTATAGGGCAGCGGTCAGCAGTAGTGCACGTCAACCCTATGTATTGTGGACCGATAGCGGTCCTTACAGAACAGCAGACTGTACTGCACTCAGGCCTATGTACCGTAGCACCCTATACCAAGTTACCAGTCCTTATAAGAACTTTTGTGGACCAAGCAGGTTGTGTGTTAGTGTTTAGCAGACTGTGCGTCAGTCCCTATACCGCTGAAGGACTGCTGCAGTATAGGGCAGCGGTCAGCAGTAGTGCACGGCAACCCTATGTATTGTGGACCGATAGCGGTCCTTACAGAACAGCAGACTGTACTGCACTCAGGCCTATGTACCGTAGCACCCTATACCAAGTTACCAGTCCTTATAAGAACTTTTGTGGACCAAGCAGGTTGTGTGTTAGTGATTAGCAGACTGTACGTCAGTCCCTATACCAATGAAGGACTGCTGCAGTATAGGGCAGCGGTCAGCAGTAGTGCACGGCAACCCTATGTATTGTGGACCGATAGCGGTCCTTACAGAACAGCAGACTGTACCGCACCCAAGCCTATGTACCGTAGCACCCTAGACAGACCAAGTTACCAGTCCTGATAAAGAGCTTTGTGGAACAAGTGAGTTGTGAATGATTAGCAGACTGCAGCAGAAGGGCAGCAGTCAAGTATAATATTCTTTCTATATTTGGAAGAAAGAATATTATACGTGTACAAGCCTATTACCGTACCACTGATACCAGTCCTGAAAAGAACCTTTGTGGAACTAATAGTAACAGCAAGTCTTTAAAATTATCCTCACTGCCTGACAACACTGCTTCCTGCCTGTCCCTATACAAATTGGCAAAAAAGAGTAGGCTGGAACGATTAGCTGGAACAGCTCTTTTGTGGACCTGATAGTAACAGCTAATGATGATGATGATGATGATGATGAAGAAAGACTAATCTGGCTGAGCTGTCCCTAAAATAGCAGCATACAGCGCTCTGTCCCTTTATCTAAACTGACAAAAGAAACTCAGGCTGCTGACCTAACACCTATACCAGTCCTGAAAAGAACTTTTGTGTACCAAATAGCTAGCGTTTTCTCTGTCCCTACTCCACACAGGATCCTTTCCCTACAGTGACAGAAGAAAGAATGTAAAATGGCCACCGGATCGGGTGTATTTATAGGTTAGGGGGAATGTCCAAGTGTCCATGAGCTGTCATGTCTCAATTGGTTGTCCTGTAACACATGATAAACGTGTCACGAAAGGTTAAAGTTCTTGTATACATTAAACACGTAAGTCCGCCGGGGCGAACGACGGAAAAAGGCGTTCGAACCCGCGGACGGCGAAAGTCGGAAATTCGCCGCGAAACGACCGCCGGGCGAACCGTTCGGCCATCACTACTCAAGAGCACGGCGGCATCTCTTGAGACTTCAGGTGTTGTCTGTTTGCCATGGTTGTGGTGGATGGAGCCTGGTTTATGAGCTGGATTGAGCTCACAATTGAACAACATGCGATGCTTAGCGATAAGTTGCTGAAATGAAAGATTAGGGAAACAGGAGGGGGAGAACGGGAAGATTTATCCAAGAAGGGGAAAAGAACTTGGTTTGAGACTCCACATAATCTCACTGTACCTAACTTATGTTTATCAATTACATGAAAAAGATGGGAAAGAAATGATACTGGATGTTTATTAAGAGCATAATATGATACAATGGTTACAGCAACATCAAAACTGTGCCCAATAAGAATGAGGTAGCGGTCTTCAGGATCTTTAATTTCAGATGAATGTACAAATCTCTCTCAAATCCCTCTGGTTACCTTCTCTTCTCTCGTCCACAGTTCACCCCCCCCCCCCCACAACTCACCCTCTCCACAGTTCACCTCCCCCCACAGCTCCACTACCCCCCTCTCCACGGCTCACTTTCCACCAAAGCTCACCCTCTCCCCCTTCCTCTCCACAGTCCCCCTCCCCCCACAGCTCACCCTCTTCCTTTTCTTCTCCACAGTTCACCTCCCACCACAGCTCACATTCTCCCCCCTCTCTAGGTTGCCTTCTCTTCTCTCTTCCACAGTCCACCTCCCCCCCACAGCTCAACCTCTCCATAGTTCACCTCCCCCCACAGCTCACCCTCTACCCCTCCCTTTCCATAGTTCACCTCCCCCCACAGCCCACCCTCTCCCTCTTCCTCTCCACAGTTCACCTCCCCCCACAGCTCACCCTCTCCACAGTTCAACCCCCCCCCCACAGCTCACCTTCTCCCCCCTATCCACATTTCACCTCCCCCACAGCCCACCCTCTCCCCCTTCCTCTCCACAGTTCACCATCCCTCACAGCTCACCCTCTCCCCCCTCTCCACAGTTCACCTCCCCCCAAAGCTCACCCTCTCCCCTTCTTCTCCACAGTTCACCTCCCCCCACAGTTCACCCTCTCCCTCTTCCTCTCCACAGTTTACCTCCCCCCACAGTTCACCCTCTCCCCCTCTCCACAGTTCACCCCTCCAACTCCCCCTCTCCACAGTCCCCCCCCCAGCTCCCCCTCTCCCCCTCTCTCTACAGCTCATCCCTCCTCCATCCACAGGTTACCTTTTCTTCTCTCGTCCACAGTTGACCTCCCCCACAGCTTACTTTCTCCACAGTTCACCTCCCTCCACCCACAGCTCACCCACTCCACATTTCACCTACCCGCACAGCTCACCCTCTCCCCCTTCCTCTCCACAGTTCACCTCCCCTCACAGCTCACCCTCTCCCCCTTCTCTACAGTTCCCCCCATGTTCACCCTCTCTCTACAGTTCCCCCAGCTCACTCTCTCCCCCCTCTCCACAGTTCCCCCCCAGCTCACCCTCTCCACAGTTCCTCCCCGCTCTCCCTCTCCCCCTCTCTCTGCAGCTCACCCTCCTCACCCACAGGTTACCTTATCTTCTCTTGACCACAGTTCACCCCCCACAGCTCACCCTTTCCACAGTTCACCTCCCCCTCACAGCTCACCCTCTTCCCCCTCTCCATCGTTCACTCCCCCTCCATCCACAGCCAGCTCACCCCCACCGTCCCCACATTTCACAATTCACATTACCATGCGCAGTCCCCTCCCCCACCCACAATTCTCCTTTTAACCTCTGTCAACATGTCACCTCTGCACACCTCCCATCCACAGCTTACACTCCCAGTCCGCAATCACCTCTGCACTCCCATCTACAGCCCCCCATCTTCCCCCTCTGCACACCAAACCCTCTAGCACTCTTGACCTTGTACACATTTCCCCTGCTCATTACTCTCACTTTGCACAATTTAACCCCCCAGTTCTGACTTCTGCAGAACATCTACAACTTCAGTCTTTACTCTCTCTGCACAACCAGCCCCCCGCCCTCCCCCTTTCCCTCCACAGCTATCTCACCTTTATTAGGGCCATGCAGCACACTTCCATTCTGGCAAATCAGGCTTTGTTTCAGAGAGCTTCACTTGGCTCCGTGCTACACTGATCTGACAGACAGCAGGCAGGGATAGTTGCTTCTGAAGACCGATCAGTCAGCTGTGGAGCACAAGCTGGTGGAGGAAGTGAATGGTATAGAAAACTTCCTCTACCCGATTCTGTTTTATGTGACAGACTACAGAGGAGAGGGCTGCCTGATGTGGCGGAACTGCGTTCCGACAAGTTCCGGCAACAAAAAGCCCTGGAGTTAATAATAATGATAATAATAATAATAATACTCAAAAAAGAAATGCAAGCAGTAAAAATTCTAGTGTTCCCTCAAGTTGGTAGACAGTGGAAAAGTTTCCTCTAATGCCCTGTACATACGGTCGGAAATTTAGATGGAAAAGGTCCGATTGGATTATATTGTCGGAAAATCCGATCATGTGTGGGCTCTATCGGACTTTTTCCGTCAGAAATTCCAACGGAAAAAATTTGAGAGCAGGATCTAAAATTTTCCTGCAAAAATATCTGATCAGACTTTTTCCGATCATTTGTAGAGAATTCAGACGACAAAATGGCACACATTTTCCGTGGCATCACCTCATTCCAAACGATCGGATTTTCCAACAACTTTGTCAAACCATGTATGCAACAACAGTTTTGAACAAAATCCGTCAGAAAAAAATCCAACGGATTTTGAGGTGTGAATGGCTGACTGTGTGTACATGGCCTCACATTGGTGGTCAGTGAAGTGCCTGCATTTATTAATGGTCAGAGAAGGGGCCCATATGTTGTAGTCATTGGGAAAAGGGCCCATCATAAAGGTGCTCAGTGATAAGAATCCTTTCTACAGATACCTAAAAAGATCATTGTAGTCACTGGTTATTATATGAGAGGCAGAAATTGCTAACTGTTCAAGGAGCCCCTAGAAACTTCTGGAATACTCCTAGGGTTCTATGGTACCCTAATTGAGAAAGGAGGTCTAATAAATAACTCACACAGAACCCACTCCTGAAAAACATCTGGAACTGTTAAATATTTTCTAAAATATCCCCTGTTTCTCTTTCTTCAATGCGATATATATTTAGATGAATTCAGGGGCGTAACTAGAGATCACAGGGCCCCATAGCAAAATGTTGTATGGGCCCCCCCCCCCCCACCAAAAAAAAATGAACTAATGCTATTAAACAACAGACTACCACACCCATGTGGCACAGTACCCAGGCAACAGCTTATATAAATTTTGAACAACAAAGTATGCAGTATACTCTATGCAGCCCCTGAAGGGAACACATTGCTGACCTCCAGGCCTTTTAACCAATTTCTGTTCTGTTATATAAAATGAAATAGTTCAACTCACCATAAAGCAAAATCAGTGGGATCCCTGAGCGTGTCACTTGCCATCATCGCCTGCCACCAGATGCAGATTGTAACTTGTCAAACGTTGCGGAATGTCACCTACCACATGTTGCGGATTGTCCACTTGCCACATCCCAGATTGTCACTTGCCAAGTCACCTGCCACACATTATGGATTGTCACTTGCCACATCCTGGATTGTCACTTGCCACACATTATGGATTGTCACTTGCCACGTCCTGGATTGTCACTTGCCACGTCACTTGCCACACATTATGGATTGTCACTTGCCACGTCCTGGATTGTCACTTGCCACGTCACTTGCCACACATTATGGATTGTCACTTGCCACGTCCTGGATTGTCACTTGCCACGTCACTTGCCACACATTATGGATTGTCACTTGCCACGTCCTGGATTGTCACTTGCCACACATTATGGATTGTCACTTGCCACGTCCTGGATTGTCACTTGCCACACATTAAGGATTGTCACTTGTCACATCACCTGCTACACATTGCGGATTGTCCACTTGCCACGTCGCCTGCCACCAGATGCAGATTGTCACTTGTCACACTTTGCAGAATGTCACCTGCCACATGTTGCGGATTGTCCACTTGCCACGTCCCGGATTGTCACTTGCCACGTTACCTGCCACACATTACGGATTGTCACTTGCCATGTCCTAGATTGTCACTTGCCACGTCTCGGGTTGTCACTTGCCACGTCACCTGCCACACATTACGGATTGTCACTTGCCATGTCACCTGCCACACATTACGGATTGTCACTTGTCTTGTCACGGATTTTCACTTGCCACGTCACCTGCCACATGTTACGGATTGTCACTTGCCACATCCAGGTTGTCACTTGCCACGTCACCTGCCACACATTACGGATTGTCACTTGCCACGTCCTAGATTGCCACACATTACAGATTGTCACTTACCACATCCTAGATTGTCACTTGCCACACATTATGGATTGTCACTTGCACGTCCCGGGTTGTCACTTGCCACGCCACCTGCCACACATTACGGATTGTCACTTGTCATGTCACGGATTTTCACTTGCCACGTCACCTGCCACATGTTACGGATTGTCACTTGCCACATCCAGGTTGTCCCTTGCCATGTCACCTGCCACACGTTACGGATTGTCACTTGCCACGTCCCTGGTTGTCACTTGCCACGTTGCCTGCCACACATTATGGATTGTCATTTGCCATGTCATGGATTTTCACTTGCCACATCACCTGCCACATGTTACGGATTGTCACTTGCCACATCCAGGTTGTCACTTGCCATGTCACCTGCCACACGTTACGGATTGTCACTTGCCACGTCCCGGGTTGTCACTTGCCACGTCGCCTGCCACACATTATGGATTGTCACTTGCTCTGCCACTTTCCTGCTGTGTCACAGAGTCAGGCAGCAGATTATCAGTCAGGCAGCAGAGAGATAATGTCATCTCTCTGCTTCCTGGCTGCCTGCACAGTGAGGGGGAACTGCACTACAGGGATGAGAGGGCAGCGAGAGATGATGTCATCTCTATGCTCCCCCGCCCGTCAGCTCCCTGATTGGCCAGCCCACTCATGCCCACTCTCATCTGCCTCCCAGTCCCACTATCACCCGCGGAGCCGCTCGCGGACCACCCGCGGAGCCGCTGACTACCCGCGGGCCGCCCGCGGACCACCCGCGGAGCCGCGGACCACCCGCGGAGCCGCGGACCACCCGCGGACCACCCGCGGACTACCCGCGGACCACCCGCGGGCCGCCCGCGGACCACCCGCGGAGCCGCGGACCACCCGCGGAGCCGCGGGCCGCCCGCGGACCACCCGCGGACAGCCCGCTCTCACCCGCTATCTCCCGCGGAGCCACGGAGCCTATCCTCACCGGGCCCCACTTGACTGCGGGCCCCATAGCGCCCGCATGTGTTGCTATGGCGGTAGTTCCGCCACTGGATGAATTGAAATCAACAGGCTTTCTGGGAGTTTTTTTATTTAATCTCAACAGCTCTGCAAGGGAGCCGAATAAATTGTCTGATTTGTATGATTTGCAGAGTCACACAATTTAGACATCTGAACAATTGTTTTACAAAAGTACGAAAATTACATTTTAAATATTTTTAAATAATTACCACAGTAAGTGTTCAAAATTACAGTTGAGTTTGCTGCAAAACTGCAAGAAAAAAAAAAAAAAGCAATTTGATTCGGCATTACCAAAATGCCATCAAAATACCTCTAATTTCCTCAAGCAGCATTAGAAGGCTGAATTAGCCAAAAAAAAAAAAAGGAAAAAAAGTTCCCATTATTGTGTTACATGGCTTTGTTGATCAACAAAGCCATGTTGTCATTACAACAGTGCTGGTATAATGGTTACATGGCTTTCTTGATTAATAAGCCCATGTGATCATAAAATTATGATAAAGTGGGACTAAGCCCATTGATAAAGTGGGACTAAGCCCATTGATTAAACAGTTACATTCCTGGCATTGGATGTGCTCTCAATCAAACTGTCAAACCATCAATGGCTGAAGTCATAACTAATCACATGGGCAGCATCACGGCAGTTGAAGATCAAACAGAAGCCAAGATGACAGCTTCCTTGGCTGAAAATGATAGGATGGGTTTAATTCTGCTTGAGGCTGGGTTCACACTGCTGCGGTGACCAGATTGAATGTGATTCGCACCACACTGCAGTGCAAATCACATCCGATCTCTGTGCGATGCAAGTTCAACCATACAGATAGTATGGCTGAATTTGCATCGCACCTGCCCCAAACTCACACAGGACCCTTTTTTTGGTCCGCAGCAGAATCGGATCGCATGGGTGTTCACACAATGCGATCCGATTCCTGTCCGAGTTTGCAGATCGCACTGCAATATGCGAACTGATCTGGGGGTGTCATTAGCGTTTCACTGACACTCCCAGCAGTTCACATAGGGCAGTGTGAACTGCCGCCGGGAGGCATGTGATGCGGGAACCCGCAGCGGATTCGCAGCTTTCCCGCATCGCTGCAGTGTGAACCCAGCCTTAAATGTAAGGGAATTTGCAAAGCTAGAGCAAATGTAGATTCACTTTAAAGTAGAACTACAGGCATTTTTTTTTTGGATAGAGCAAGGGAGGCTTATAACTCGTGTCTTTTTTTTTTTTTTACCATCTGTGTCCCAATGCGGAGACTTCCCTTCACTTCCTGTAACATAGACAAACAGGAAGTTAGAGGAAATCCCTGCAAATTGACTGCTTCTGGACCGCCCACCACACATTTCCTGTGGCGGGGCGGCTCGGCTTCACGAAACAATGTACCTGTATGCTGTCTCGTCATCCCGGTCTAGGGGCATGCGCCGTCAGCGACCTGCTCCCACTGTGATTGGACACAGTGGGAGCCAATCAGTGGGTCATCATCGTCTGCCTCTCCTGTCAATGATCGGCAAGTCAATCGTTGACAGGAGAGGCAGAACGATGATCTGCCTATATAAACATGGCAGACTGCTGTTCTGTCAGAGAGGAAAATGGAGATCTTGTGTTTCTGCTAAGCGAATCTCTGTTTTCCTCCAGTTAAGCCATCCCCGACACAGTTAGA
This sequence comes from Lithobates pipiens, assembly GCF_037356315.1. NCBI lineage: Eukaryota > Metazoa > Chordata > Amphibia > Anura > Ranidae > Lithobates > Lithobates pipiens. The sequence continues at coordinate 76,164,057 of NW_027507784.1, forward strand.
AATCACTCCCTAGGAGCACACTTAACCCTTTGATCACCCCTGATGTTAACCCCTTCCCTGCCAGTGTCATTAGTACAGTGAGCGTGCATTTTTTTTAGCACTGATCACTGTATTGGAGTCGCTGGTCCCCAAAGAATTTCACTTAGTGTCCGATTTGTCTGCCGCAATGTCACAGTCCCGCTAAAAATTGCTGATCACTGGCATTACTTGTAAAAATAAAAATAAAAGTGCCATAAAAATATCCCATGGTTTGTAGACGTAATAACTTTTGCGCAAACAATCAATATACGCTTATTGGGATTTTATTTTTCCAAAAATATGCAGCAGAATACATATTGGCCTAAATTGATGAAGAATTTTTTTTTTACATGTTTTTCATAGCAGAAAGTAAAAAATATTGTTTTTTTTTCAAAATTGTCTTTCTTTGTTTATAGTGCAAAAATAAAAACCACTGAAGTCATCAAATACCACCAAAATAAATCTCTATTTGTGAGAAAAAAGGACATAAATCTTGTTTGGGTACAGTGTTGCATCAACGCGCAATTGTCAGTTAAAGCAACGCAGTGCCATATTGCAAAAAATGGCCTGGTCATGAAAGGGGTGAAACCTTCCGGTCTGAAGTGGTTAAGGGAATCCCTTGGGGACCCCTAAGTCACCAGAATTAGTGTCCCCATTGGAAAATTTCCCCTCCATCCGCTGCTACGGGAGCACTGGCGGGGGGGGGGGGGGGGGGTTGGAAGTTGTCCTAGCTCCTGTGGTAGCTGATACGGCACACCCATGTGTATGTTCAGTTGTAAAATGACAACCTCAGCTTGGGCTCCCACCGGGCCACACCCCCAATGTTTTTCGCTCCATCTCCCCATGATTGAGCTCTGGGAAGAAGAGCGAAATATGTTGGGGGTGTGGTATAGTGGGAGACCAGGCTGAGGCTGTAATTTTACCACTGGACATACACGTAATGTGGATGTGAGGCATCAGGGATTACATTTTTTGAGGACAACCCAAGATTTTGGATTTTCTTTTACTTAGAGAGGCTGAATCTTCTTAATGTGGGGCAAAGACAGAGTAAATAAGACCCTTTTTTTACTAAAATTTAACACGGGCCTCTAGCAATTTGTTTTATTTTTTTATTATGAATTGATGGTCGAAGGGCTAGAATCTATATGATTTTTTTTTTCTTCATTGACTTTGTTCCCATTAGAGAGCTTTCCCTTAGCTTCCTGACCCAGAAACATGATAGAAAATTAGATTAAATCTCAACAATGTAAAGGGAAAACTCAACTCTAATACATGACCAGACTTTCCAGCAGACTAGGTCCAACAGTCTTCCTGACGGACTTTCGGCAGAGTTCCGACGGACCTTCTGAACGAACGGACTTACCCACACAAAAACGGATTAAGTCCGTTGGAAAGTCCATTCGTTTTGAACATGATGACGTAAGACTGGACTAAAAAAGGAAGTCCAATAGCCAGTAGCCAATAGCTTCCCTTGTGCAGTGTTTGGTCCCTCGGACCAGCATATAGATGAATGGTTTTCACGATAGGAATTGAGTCCGTCGGACAGATTTGAAACATGTTCTATTTCTAGGTCTGTCTGATTGGATTATCCCACACACGATCGGATTGTCCGACGGACTGATTCCATCGGACCTAGTCTGCCGAAGATCAGTCGTATGTACGCAGCATAAAAGCTGCTAATGTCCCTATTGAAAAAAGTTTCTTTCACTGTTCTTCCAGTAACAGCCAAACAAGTTTGAATTTCACCCCAACTTCTCTTAATTGAGCATGGTCATTAGGACAAATAGTGAAGGTGGATCTTCCAACCATAGACAGCAATAAAAACCAAATGAGTTTACAACCTTTCTCTATCCAAATTGAGAAAAAATATATTTTTAGCTAAGATTCTACTTTAATTATTGTCAATTTATGTTATACTTCTCAATTAAAACAATTGTACCTCTATATAAGCCTCTAATGTGTTACTGTGTGAATATGTTTAATATTGTAATATACATAAACATTTTTATATTCCTAAGGCCTATCAGGCAAACAGCTTCCTTAAAGGGGTTGTAAAGCTTCATGTTTTTCCCCTTAATGCATCCTATGCATTAAGGTGAAAAAACTTCTGACACTGACCAGCCCCCCTCCTGTTTTACTGACCTGAGCCCGTTCCCATGGAGGAGACATGCGCTACCTCTCTGCCTGTTGTCTCGGCTCTTGATTGGATAGATTGATAGTAGCGCAGCCATTGGCTCCTGCTGCTGTCAATCAAATCCAATGACGTGGGCGCAGGGGCCGAGTCCGGCATTCTGTGTCTATGGATGCAAATCCTGGACTCGGGAGTGCGTCCACACGGTAACACCCAGGGAGAGTGCTTCTCCTAGGGGGTTTTCTGATGCGGAGAGGAGCTGATAGTGCCGCCGGGGTACCATTGAAGGCAAAGATAGGGGCCACTCTATGCAAAACGAACTGCACAGTGGAGGTAATATGTTGACATGACATGACATGTTTGTTATTAAAAAAAAACAGAAAAACAAGGATTTACAATCCCTTTAAAGTGTATCTAAAGCCAGACATTTTTAAAAAGGAGTATAAATCCAATCTACAGAAGAAACATAGCAAGCTTCCATCAGTGTTTTTTTTTTTTTTTTTTTTTTTTTTTTAGTAACTGTTATGATATAAGGCTAACCTTGAAGCTGGAGTATTTTTTGTTGTGAGGTATTTTCATTTTGAACAACTCCTCTTTCATGCTTGTTTTTGTCCTTTTGTGTGGATGATATTGCTGAGCAGCCATATGCGCAATCTAAATACAGTGATTAAATTATAAAAGACATCACTGTCAAGTCACATCATTTCGCATTTGTTTGGCATCAGAGGACATTTGACATTTACAAATTTCTCCAGTTTACACTTTATTTTTCTATTATTTGTTGTTGCTGTCAGGATTGAGACTGATTTTTCAGCTCACCAGCCAGTATAGGTTTATATTTTTTGGGGGATGTAATCTTTTTTATTATTACTACTATTTATACTATTGTTACTTTAAAAAATAATAATAACAGTGATACAATGTAGTGTAATATATTATAATTAAAGATAATATAATTCTTATATATCTATAAATATATATATATATATATATATATATATATATATATATATATCTTTAAAGAGTATCTAAATCCATCTATACCAGGGATATGCAATTAGCGGACCTCCAGCTGTTGCAGAACTACAATTCCCATGAGGCATAGCAAGACTCTTAGAGCCACAAGCATGACACCCAGAGGCAGAGGCATGATGGGACTTGTAGTTTAACAACAGCTGGAGGTCCGCTAATTGCACATCCCTGGTCTATACCATACTACAAAGCATTCGCAACCACTCTAGCTCCCCACTTAACTTTCTTCTTCAACTTTAAAACCAACAGAAACCCCCTAGATTCCCACCTCAACACGGCTTTCATCACAGTCTTACCCAAACCTGACAAAAACCTGGAAGATGTCAGTAATTACAGGCCAATTTACAGGCCGATTTCACTCCTAAACAATGATATAAAAATTCTCACCAAAATAATGGCCAATAGGCTGGCATCCTTCATCGGCCAGTACGTCCAAAAAGATCAAGTCAGGTTCATACCCGGAAGGCAGGGACCCGACCAAATCAGGCGGGCAGTAGATATCATCTCGATCTTACAATCTAACTGGGACGGGGGACCTAAACAATCGGGCTTTCTCCTTTCCTCAGACATACAGAAGGCCCTTGACACGGTTTCGTGGCCATACATCTTCCATCTTTTTGAAAGGTGGGGATTTGGGGCTCGCTTCCTTGGTCTTCTATATGCTCACTACTCTCAGCCTAAGGCCCTACTACGCCTCCAAGGATATCACTCACAACCCATAGACATTACAAGGAGTACCAGACAAGGGTGCCCTCTATCCCCCCTCATATTTGCTATAGTCATTGAAACCCTTGCGATCGCAGTATGCCATAATCCTGATATTAAAGGAGTGAACTGTGGAGACCAAATGCATAAATGCAGGCTTTTTGCCGATGACATCCTCCTTTTCCTGACTTCTCCCGTCACTACACTCCCCAACCTCTGCCAAGTATTGGAAGACTTTGCCAAAATCTCGGGGCTCCAAGTTAATTTCTCTAAATCCCATGCTCTCAATATCCTCCCCAAATAGTTTCCTCCCTACAACGTTCTTTTCAATTTAAATGGAGCGATACCTCCATTAGTTATCTAGGCATCTCCTTGACAGCCAAAAGAGAAGCCCTTTGCGCACACAACTACCCCATACTCTTTAGGAAACTGGAGGCTGTTCTTAAATTATGGTCCAAACATGAATTATCCTGACTAGGTCTGATCAACTCCGTAAAAATGACCCTGCTCCCCAAAATACTCTAGTTTTTCTCACGCTACCTATCCCTGTCAGAAAGGATCACCTATGCTCATTCCAAAGTAAAATACTGAAATACATATGGGGTAAAACGGGCTATTGCATTCCACAAAACACACTATTCCTTCATAGACGCATGGGGAAGGTTGGGTCTTCCAAATTTACATAAATACTATTTAGCAGCTCGACTGGCGCAACTGTCCACAATATATTCTAGTTTTGAAAAACCGGACTGGATAGCTATAGGATGACAAGCCACCCCCACTTTCACTTTAGATTTCTTACTATGGTGCCCCCCCCAAAACTAGGCCCCCCCCATTCTTTCACCCACTCTATCCCACTCTTGCTCACTGTGGGGCACCCTCCACCTACTTCAGACTCTCGTCTCTGTGGGTCTCCCTCTAGTACACCTCTTCACAACCCCATTTTCCCTCCCGGTCTAGACATCTTAGCCTTCAAATGGTGGCTTGACAAGGGGCTATACCGGATAGGGCACTATTTCACTTCCAGGGGTCTGCTTACTCTTCATTACTGTACCCAAAACCTTGATCTCCCTGACTCTAAAAGGTTTCGCTTCCACCAAATCTCCTATTTTCTTCACTTGATTTGGAAAGAAAAATCTCTTCCACTCAAATTCACTGTCTATGAGTTGGGTTGCGGACAAGCCATGGAGCAGAGGGGAGGCATATTGGTGATATACTCAGCCCTCACTTTCCCTATGGATAAAACCTCCTACATGAAAGCTTAGGAGGCGGTCTTCCAACTTAATTACAGTCTGGAGACCTGGCAAACTGCTCTCATCAGATCTTTCCAGGGAATTCAGAATACATCCCTCGTGGAAGCCAGTGTTAAACTAATAACCAGATGGTATCTTACCCCTACCAAACTGGCCACCATTTACCCATCAGCAAACCCACTGTGCTTCAGAGGGTGCCAGCACATGGGATCTATGGCCCACATTTGGTGGGAATGCCCCAAGATCCGCTCCTTTTGGAGAGAAATCTTCATTATGATATATAAGGTGACAGATTGCCAGGTCCCCCAATCTCCAGAGGTGGCTTTACTAAATGCTCGAATCCCTAACCTACCCAAAGCAGTTCAGATACTGATCTACTTCATCTTCTTAGGCACTAAAATCTCAGTTGCTAAAGCATGGAAACAACCAAAGCCCTCAATGCAAGCGGCCAAGAGGAAGATATCGTGGATTATGTCCCAAGAAAAAGTATGCAGTATCTTAGCGGATACCTCAACTAAATTCTAAAAAGTCTGGGAACCTTGGGCCCGATATGTAGGAGCTTCCCTTATACCGGGAGTTCAGGCTTGCCCCACCTCTTGACAACATACCAAGCTAGTTCTCCTGGCCACCTATCGATCGGCACATCACCGATCTCTCTACCACTCACCCCTATCCTTTATTTTCTGTCTTTCTTCTCATTTTCCTTACTCTCTTCTATCTGTCCTATATACTGTCTTTATTAGCTACATGTGACAATTTTTTATTTTTTTTTGGGTTAAACATGTATTGTTTATTGAACATTATTGCAGAGAGTACAATCACAGTGGCAAACACCGAACAATCAAAAGATGTTGCGTCATAACCATAACAGTAAATAAAGAAACATTTCTCCGTTGCAGTAGACAGTATGGATCACAGCTAAACAAAGTCATAGCACATACATTGCATTTACTTCAACATTACATCAAAGTTCCTGATCACACGTGGCAGCCTCTTGCAACCACCTATCCCAAATTTTATTGTATTTAGCTGGGCATCCCCTATTTTTATATATAAATTTTTTATATGGGAGCGTGGAATTAACTTCCCGTTTCCAGTCCTCCACCCTGGGCGGAAGTGGTCTCATCCACTGTCTAGCTATTACTTTTCGAACAGAAAACAAGGTTTCCTGCAGAAAAGTTTTGGTAAATTTATCCAATACTTCGGGGAATATCCCTAGGAGACAGGGTTTGGGGTCGAGGGCCAAGGGTGAGCCCATAACGTCATGTAGAAATTATACTACTTGTATCCAAAGTTCCTGCAGTTTGGGGCAAGACCAGATAAGGTGGAAAAATGTCCCAGTCTCAACAGTACACATCGGGCAGAACACAGATTGATTCGTATTATATTTGGCGGTCCTAAGGGGGGTGAGGTACGCTCTATGCACCATGTAAATTTGGGAAAGCCTGTCTTGGAGCCTAGGGGACACCAGCTTGCACGTCTCCAGGGCCTCCTCCCATTCCTCATCCGTCAGCTCACCTACATCACCCTCCCAGCGGGATTTTAGGGCATATGCCAGTCTCGCCGAGATGGGGGCCGCAAGCATACCATAGAAGCACGAGATAAGCTTTTTGGGATCAGTATCCTTCACTATGGCGACAATAGGGTTGGGAGCAGGCTGAGGCAATGACTGCGGAAATTGTGCCCTGAGTGCATGCTGAACCTGAAGGTACTGAAATAGCATAGTGTTTGGAATACCAAATTCCTCCTGCAGCGTCTGGAATGTTTTAATAGTGCCATGGTGAAGCAGGTGATGCATGTAGTATATGCCCCTCAACACCCATAACTGAACACTCTGGATCTTTTGAAGTTCTGGCAATTGTTTGTTATGCCAAAGTGGTGTATAGTCATTTGGGGACATAACATTCAGTTTAGTGGATGCCAGATCCCAAATCCTTCTGTAGTGAAAAAGCATGGAGTGTTTACCTGGCTCTAGTGCAGAGATCGCAGCCCCCGTCGAGACAGCAGCTATCGGATCATCTGTAATTTGAGCCCAGGTGGGGCAGAGAAGGGTAAGAAACCATTGTTTATCAGTCTTGTCCACATGAAAAAGTTGAGACAGTTGTGAGGCAACATAGTAGTGATTTAGATCTGCAAGAGCCATGCCCCCCATATCAGTCGGGCTTTTCAAAGCTTGCCAAGCAAGCTTGTGCCTATTATTCCCCCATACAAAGGGTCTAAGAAGACTTTCAAGGGATTTAAAATATTTTAGCGGTAAGTACACCGGGGCGTGCCACAGCACATACAGTATTTTAGGTAATAAAACCATTTTAATAAGATTAACGCGCCCCCAAACCCCAAGGGGGAGAGGAGCCCAGGCTTGAAGCTTGGTGCGCACTAGAGAGAATAAAGGTTCTATATTCAGTGCAATATAATCTGCCGGAGTCCTAGAGATATATACACCCAAATATTTAATAGTTCCCACTCGCTGAAGAGGCAGGCTGGCCTGAGATTCTGACTGTGGAAAACTGTCAATAGGTAAGATTTGGGATTTTTCCCAGTTTATACGAAGACCGGAAAAGCTACCAAACCACTCTATCATGTGCAGGGCCTTTGCGAGGGAAGGGCCAGAGTCTGCCAAGTATAACAGCGTGTCATCAGCGTATTGACTGATTTTCTCCGTTAGTTGACCCACCGTCAGTCCCCTGATCTCAGGGTCTGTACGGATCGACACCGCTAAAGGTTCTGCAGCCAGGGCATAAAGTAGTGGGGACAGTGGGCACCCCTGCCAGGTACCCCTACTGAGGTCAAACGCCCGGGAGGACCACCCATTTGCCACCACCCTGGCCGTAGGGTGATGATACAATAGTTTCACCCACCGAATAAAGTTAGGGCCGAAGCCGTATCCTTCGAGACACCTCCACAAATACCCCCATTCTACAGAGTCAAATGCCTTGGCCGTGTCAAGTGACACCACCACCCGCTCACCCACCGCCTCATGCGTTGCCTGTAAATTAATATAGAGCCTGCGTAGATTGAACGACGTATTCCGACCCGGCATAAAGCCCGCTTGATCAGCCTGGATCAGGGTAAGGATCACTCCGTTCAATCGAGTAGCAAGTAGCTTAGCTAAAATCTTAATATCAACCTGTAATAGGGAGATTGGGCGGTAGGATTCTGGGAAACCTGGATCTTTTCCAGGCTTGGGTATTAACACTATCGTTGCCTCCCTCATGGATGGAGGCAGTGTCAGTGTATCAAAAAGACTCCTGTAGAGGGCGAGAAGCCGAGGCGCCAGTATTTCTTGATAACAGGAGTAAAATTCAATGGGAAGACCATCTGACCCCGGTGACTTGGATCTTGCAAATTCCGCAATAGCACACACTATTTCATCAGTGGTCAGGGGGGCCTCCAAAGCCTGCACCTGTTCCTCAGTGACTTGGGGGAGGGAAACCTGAGCTAGAAAGCTGTCCATCTGAGTGGTGTCGTCGGATACTGTAGTGGTGTATAAGTCCGCAAAAAAGTCCCGAAATCTAGCCACTACCTCAGAAGGGTCCGTGATCATTGTATCTCCTTGTCCACGCAAAGAGATAACAATCGGGGGTCTGTCTTCCTTATGCACTAAGTATGCTAGCAACTTACCAGCTCTCTCCCCAGATTCAAAATATTTTTGTTTGGTAAAAAAAAGTTTCTGTCGGGCCTTGTCATGGTGCAGTTGGGAAACCACTCTCGACTGTAGTCTAAGTGCATCAGCGTTTGCCGTAGACGGGTCGTTTATGTAGGTGTGTTCCATGGAGCTCAAATCCGCTTCAGCCCCAGCAAAGGCAGTAGCCGAATCAGCCTTGAGCCTATTAATGTGGGTAGTCAGTACCGAACGAGCATGTAATTTAAATGTATCCCACACGGCCGGATCCGAGGCCGTGTGGTCATTGTCCTCAAAAAATCGTATCCACTCCGCCTCAATAGTGCCATCGTCGGGTAATAATGTCAGCCAGAACGGGTTTAACCGCCACGCCCGCGGAGGCCTACCCAGGGGTACATCAAGCACTATAGAGTAGGGGCTGTGGTCCGAAAGTAGTCTGGGGCAAAACAATGCTTCCCTGAGTCTGGGAGTGAGTTGTTGAGATATTAATATAAAATCAATACGTGATAGAGAACCATGTGTGGGTGAGAAGCATGAATACTCTTTCTTTTGAGGGAATTTGTGTCTCCAAGTGTCCACAAGATGAATGGTGGCTAAGAGCCTGGACAGCCTAGTGGTCCCAGCCTGTCCCACCATCAACTCGGGGGGTTTGAGCCTATCTAGGGAAGGATTAAGCGTAGTGTTGAAATCCCCCAGCCAGATAACAGGAACCGCCGGGTGTCTGGACATAAAAGACAGTCCCTCAACAACCAACGCCATGTTAAATGGAGGGGGGATATAAAAGGCCATAATAAGGTAGGATTCCCCATACAATTTAGCATGCTGAAAAACAAACCTGCCCTGCGGGTCAGTAAGAACTTCGCAAAGTTCAAATTGGACAGACTTAGCTACAAGTACCGAAACTCCCCTCGAGTGAGACGTGTAGGTGGAATGAAATGCCCACCCAATCCAAGGGCGCTTAAGGGCCATCTGCAGTCCACCCTCCACATGGGTTTTAACCAACACCATCACCTCCGCCCTTTGCTTCTTGAGGAACGTGAAGGCTGCCGCGCGCTTAATTTTATCACGCAGGCCCCTCACGTTCCAAACAAAAAATCGTATAGATGCCATATAGAATCATATACAGTAATGAGTGCGTTCAGCTTTCCCCCTAACAGCCCTCTTGTAAGCGCACCCCAATACAATTGTGCTTGATCGAGCCCATATAGGGACTGCTTAGTCAGTAGTTGCAAAAAACAGTCGTCAAAAGCCACACATAATCCAATTACGTACTCCAGCTTGTTCATATTACTCTTCTGTATGTAAACCCAAACCAATCCACCCCCCTCCCCCCACCCTACCCTGCACCTGCCCCAACTTGTGCGGGTATATTCCCTCAAAAACCAAACATGCCGGGCTGGGAAAACCAGTTTCAGTGAATTAGAAAGAAAACCTAGAACAATAAATCTGAAAAAGGGTCGTGGCCACCGGTACCAGAAGGCCAAGTAAAGTAGAGCACCCTGCATAACAGCACACAGCGGTGACCTGGGTAGAGAGGCAAAAGTGTCAGTTGCTGTCCGGTCCCAGTGACCAACTCCCCCATGGCAATAAGAAGTCCCAGCAGACAATAGAGCAGTTTTCCACTGCACCCTGCAATCAGTCCGTAGGACTAACATGTCTCCCCTTGCTCCGGGAGAAAAAAAAAGGAAAAAAAAACCTCCCAAAATTGTTGAAATAAACTAACAGGCATGTATTGCAGAAAAAGTCCCTCAATATGGACACGAAGAAAAAAAGGAAAAAATTTGTTCCATGAACGTTGACACCATCAGCATGCGTAAAAGTTCTTCCCCTATTAGGTCCAGAATCGGAAAGTCCAGCATATCCCAAAGTAGAAAAGGCATAAGAGTATCGGACGCCACAGATGCAAGCATCCTAGCGATGCTGGAGCAGGATAAAGGGATCAGGTAGCATGCCATATTTCCAGGACACCAGGGGAAAAGTAAAAAAGTTTTAAGCTCACCCGTCCCACAGGTTCTTAGTCAGCTCTATCCCGAGGCGCTCTGCGTTCCAACCATGCTATGACCTCCCTGGGTTGTTCAAAGAAAAGTGCCCGGGCCCCTGCCTCCACCCTGAGGCGCGCTGGGAATAGCATAGAGTATTTCACTTGTTGTGCACACAGCAATCTTTTAGCCTCCAGGAAACTCTGTCGGCGTTTCTGGACATCCGCTGAAAAATCAGGAAAGATTGCAACTTTAGTATTTCCTATAGGGATGTTACCCTTTTCCCGAGCCATGCGCAGGGCAGCATCTCTATCTTTATAGTTCAGGAGTTTTGCAATGAATGTGCGCGGGGGTGCACCTTGAGGTGGAGGCCTGGCAGGCATACGATGCGCGCGCTCAACCGTCAACACGGGGGAAAAAGACTCCCGGCCATAGGTAGTTATCAGCAATTGTTCCAGAAAAGTTGTGGGGTCTTTACCTTCAACCCCTTCCGGAAGACCAATCAGTCGGATATTGCATCTGCGCATGCGATTTTCCATTTCGTCCTGCTTAGCGAGCAGGAGGTCTATTTGCTTCTGCATGTGGTCAGCATCATTTTGCAGTGGCGGGAGAGCGTCCTCCACATTGCTAATGCGGGTCTCAGTTTCCCTCACCCGGTCACGCAACTTCTGAAAATCCTGCCTTATTAAAGAGATGTCCATTTGCACTTCTTTAATTTGGGATGTAAGGGACGTGCGGCACAATGTAATGGCTTCAAGAAGCCTGTCCATGTCTCCCGCTGCACGCGGCCCTCCCGTCTCCTCCGCGCCGCCATTTTCCTCCCCCTCCTCACTCACATGTCGGCGGTATTGAGACAGCCGCGCTGCCGCCAATCGCTGGGATTTCGAGGGAGACATGTCCACCGGGATGAAGGGAAGCCTTCCAGACGTATTCAGGTAAGTATTTGTGCTGTGGTGTCACAGGATCAGCGTGGGAGACAGGATCATTCGGCGGAGCTCCGGAGACACACGTCCTACTCCATGCAAGGTCAGGCCACGCCCCACATGTGACAATTTTTAGTCAGCATTTACTACGTGTAGGCCTCGCTTATGCTAGGGGAGCCTTTAAACTTTCAAAATTCAGTTTTTGCCAGGTGGGAACTGCTTGGGGATGGTGTTTTTTTTTTTTTCCTCTTCTGATACAGTCAGATCCCTTTAGGGGTGTCAGGGAGGGGGGAAGCCTCTTAATCCCCTTAGCTGAACCACAAGTTCATTGATGGATTTCTCAGGAGTTTTCTACCGTCGAGACTCAGATACAAATATATCTTTGATTGTATTGATCGTTGACCATAGATTGTATTTTATACACCAGGAGGCCTTCCCTTCTGCAATATGTAAAATGTTAATTATTCTTGCTTGTCTATGATTCTTGAAAATAAAAACATATTGAAAGTAAAAAGAGTAAAAAAGAGTATCTAAATCCAAACATTTTTTTTGGATAAAGTTAAAAAGAATGAAATACTCTGTCACATTTTTTATTGCTGCTATTGGGTCTGTTGAGGAGATTCACCCTTCTATTTGCCCTGGTAACCTTGTCTTAAAGTGCTTGTAAAGTCACTAGTGAGGAATTCTGTAATCCCCTCTATTACATGAACATATAATGTGCAGTATCTGTAGTTTTATTTAATATTTGACAGGGTCGCTGGGTGCTCACGTGACCTTCTGAGTATTTTGTGGAATCATTTTTAAAAACAATGGATACTGCACATAATAGCTTCACATAACTAGTAATTTTACAGCTATAGTGGCTAGAGGGGAGGGGCTGGGAGGAGATGGCTGACACACAGATTCCTGAGCTGACAGGCAGGGAGGGAGGGAGAGAGGGGGAGATGGGGGGATGATGGAGTCATGTAAATTGATCAACGATATCCTGTATCAGCAGCCATGATTATCGTTGCCAGTTTACATAGGGATACACAAGAACAGGCAGGATCACCTGAGCAAGGGGGCCAGGATGGTGGAGGTGACAGTATACATGCTCTTTGAGCAACTGGTGATGCATAAAAGTTTACAAGCCTATTGAGGGGATTTTATATTTTCTGTTTGCTGTAGATTGTTGCACTGGAAGAACCATGAAAGTGTGAGTACCTTGATGTTTTTACCTTTAATATATTTTATGTCTAAACGATAATGCCCTATCCAGCTGCTTTTTTAATTTGAATTGAGGAAAGCAACATTCGATTTATCTGGGGGATCTCACAGAGACTGTTACACTCAGAGCCCAGAGGTGGTTCAGCTGCTTTTTCTGACCAAACCTAGTTGTGCGGTCACATACCCTGAGGTGAGCACAATCACACAGGGGGGAGCATGTGTGTGAAGTCACTGTACCATAGCTTGGATCACCATAACATAGTCACACTATTGGACATTATAAGTTCAATATCAACTACCTTCACTGTGGACTTGCTTAATATAGGACTTTTTATATTCACCTTTCACTGCGATTTTGTTTGAAGCACTGTGCAATACTGCTATTCACATACCAGTTTCTTGAATATACCGAGGCCGCGTACACACGCGCGGACTGTTTGCCCAACTTTGTCCGTCCAACAGTTTCGGCAAACAGTCCGCTCAAACTTAGCATGGACGGACATGCCCACACACGACGAACGAACAGTTTGCTGAAACCGTGCGCGATGACGTGAACGGCACGTACGACGGGACGAAAAATACGACGTCCTATACACTGCATTATAGCTTTCGGCGTGAAAATCCTTTCTGAGCATGCGCGCAACTTTGTTTGACGAACAAGCCTACACACGGGCGGACTGTTCGCTCAAACAAGGTTTCAGCGGACAGTTTTACGGAATTTCCGAAAAACCTTGTCCGTCCAACTGTCCGCTGAAACTATCCACTAAAAAACCCACACACGAGCGGACTGTCCGCCCAAACACTGTTCAGCGGACAAAGTTGGGCGAACAGTCCGCGCGTGTGTACGCGGCCTAACAGTTAATGTTCATGAACCAGGACTGCATGGCAGCCTATAGGTTATACTCTATGTATGGATTCCCTCTGTTATGCTTTTAAACACTCAAATAAAAAGGGTTTGTATTAAAAAAACAAAAGACAGGAAGGGGGTGGAAGTGTCCAGTATTGAGGCAGTTAAATACTAAGTTCATCTTTTCCATAAAATAGCCTATGCAGTCAAGGGGTCCTAGTAGATATTAAAAATCTGTGCAATTTTCAAAAATAATAGTTTATTTTAATGTTTTACCTGTAGGCTATTAGGGTCAGAAGCCTAGCTAAAAAAAAAAAAAAGTTAGTAAACCCTATGTCCTGACTTGCTGGAATGTGAAAACCATTGGATGGTTGGAAAACCATTGGATGGGCAGCATTGCAGGAGTAAAAAAAAAAAAAGTTGGTGCATCCTAGCAACAAGACATGACATGGAGGTTGCTATTCAGGAGCTAAATTTTAGTGTGGTTTTGACATCATTACATAAGAGCTCTTCTCAGCCTTAGAAAGGAATTTACAGACTGGAAAATGGGCAAGGAAAAAGAAGACCCGCAGAGTCAGTGACTAGCTTAAAGGCTTCAGAAGAGGTCATTAAAAAAAAAAAGCAGAAAAACAAGCTATGGGACCCAGGTTTGGGCTGATATGGGGGGAGGGGGGGGAGTGTGGGTGCCAGAGTTAGGCCTTAAGTAAGCTGGCAAGGTGAGGGGGTTTCAGCATTAGGGTTAAACCAGTGAACTGGCATTATTTCTTGGTATTTGGTTACCACGGATCTGGTCAACCTAGGTCGAATACATAACTGTAATCATAGACAGTAATAATTTCAGTTTTGATTATGTTGAAGTTTACCAAAAAAGAAAACAAAATGATTATTTGTAATAAACTATCACTATGTCAACGTATTATTAGGATGAGATCCAATTAATTGTGAATTCATTTCCTGACGTTTTTATTGGTTCCTGCCAGAAGGAATTGCCATAGACAGTACTAACATTTATATTTAGTATAAAATCACATGTCTCCATTGTAATGAGTAATATCATTTAATATCATTCTTCGTGGAATCTAATATACTATCAGAATCAGAATAAAAATGGGATAAGTCAATTAATTAAGGATGAGTTTTATTATCTGCGCTCAGATACTGTCTCAAACAACTCTTTATTTTTAACAAAAGAGGACCATAATTTGAAAGAAGTTCATTTTCATTCTAAAGGCATTGTACATCTTGAAAAAAAAAAGGCATTCGTTTTATTGCTGCTACTAATTGGATTTTGTGATTATTCATTAACACATAATTTATCATTTCTTTTCCTCTGAATTTCTTACATATTCTAACATCTATTTTAAACAGTATAGCATTCCTTTTTAATTCTTCAAAAAAAATAAAAAATGAAAGAAGAATCAAGAAAAAAGTATATTTTAGTTTTAATAACTTGATTCAAAGAATAAGTACACATTTTTGATAAAATATAAAAATTTGCTCTTTGTACCAAAGAATATTCATCAATAATGTTTTTTTTTCACATGTAAAGCATGTTTTCCTTTTATCTTAAAAGCAATGTATTGTGGTTTCTCATATGTTACCTTGTTAATTACAATCTGGAAAGAATATATTACAATTTAAAAATTAAATTTCTTGTTATTCAGATAATGCTACAAATATTGCACACTAACTTCATTTTAGCCCAACAAGAGAACTAATGCCCCCTTGACATATTTGTCTCCCCATCCTTATCAGATTTGTTGAAAGAAATTCATTTTTTATAGAGCTCAGTAGCTCAAGCTGAAATGTACACACTACATTTTTTTATTTTTTCGAATCATGTAATTTTTATTGAAAAACTTTAGTTTTACAATGTACAACAAAACTGAGACATACAAAACATTTCCACCAGACGCAACCTGCACACACACATACACATACTCCTATTGCTTTTACTTCCAAAACATCAGTTACAGACAGGGATGCAAATAACTTGTGCTATGTTATTTCTTTAGAAAACTCTCAGTGCCCTGGGAATTCTTTGTGTTCAATTATGATTTAACAAGCATACTATTTCTCAGCTATACTCTAGTCCAGGGATATGCAATTAGTGGACCTCCAGCTGTTGCAAAACTACAAGTCCCATCATGCCACTGCCTCTGGGTGTCATAGTTGTGGTTGCCAGAGTCTTGCTATGCCTCATGGGACTTGTAGTTCTGCAACAGCTGGAGGTCCGCTAATTGCATATTCCTGCTCTAGTCTATTTTCTTATCCGCCGCAGATCCAGACCTCCATGCCTATACACAGCTTACCATTTACCCCTGCAGATCGGGAAAAGAGTTTTATTCTGACCCACAAATTATCGATAGCTACTAAGATACAAGAGAATGGGTTTGAACTAATAACTAGGTAGTATAGATTTCCTTCCATTCTCCACCTCTTCCACCGTGTAGTCCCAGACACCTGCTGGTAATGTCATGCTTCTAAAGGGACTATGCTTCATATCTAGTTGGACTGTCCCCCAATCCAGGCATTCTGATTGTGAATCCCTAATTTGTTCTGTCAGCTCATGGATACGCAAATCTCATTTTCACCTATGATAGCACTTCTCTCCATGATTCCTGGATCATTTACGTTTACAAAAAAGTCCTCAAGCATTTCCTAGCTGCAGCCAGGACGGTTATATCCCACTATTAAAAAACAACCTCTGTAACGCCACTTGTGGAATGAGCAACTGAATTCCAATCCATCAGAGACCTGGAACATCTGTTGTTGCAGCAAAATGTCAGAAAAGGACAGTTCAGTAAAACCTGGACCTCATGGCCTTTGTTCTGTAACTAGTCTGCATTTCAGGAATGGATCAAGGAAGATATTTCCCCAGCCTAAACTAGCTATGATGGAGTGACCCCATCATTCCCTCTCTTCTTCGCACCCCCAGTCACTCTTTCTTTCTTTAGGTACCTTTCTTCATCCCATTTTTTTCATAACTGGTTTATATTTAGTACCCTCTGTTTTGCCATTGGCTGCATACTAACAGATTGAATTAATCTCTTCCAATCGGCAGTTGTACCTGCCAATGACAAAGTATCATCTCTAATTATATCACTCAACAAAGGTTACACCTGACTACTTTAGTTAGGTTTTTACCTTCCAAGCTCCCTTCTAGATAATCTGAGACTGTAATGCTTATCCACTCATACTTTTGGACTGCCATCAATGAAATCTGAGTCTTCATATAAATTCTCAATGTATATAATTCCCCATTTTGGAAGATCTGAGCCTTACAATCTTTGTACTTCCATTTTATTTTTGTTCCTGTACTTCCTGTTTAAAACAACCTTAATAAATTAAGATTGAATTAAATACAAATCCTTGTTAATTAGACTCTCTTAGTAATGCATTCTCTGTAAGTTTAGTACAGAACCCATGAAACATCATGCTTCAATTGGCTCTTGCCAGTCCTAATTTTCACTCCCAATTCATTGTGATTCAAACACTATATACAGTTGTATCACTAGAGGCACATAGTGCACACTTCATCGTGTCAGTAATATATATGTAATAAAGTTTTGTAGATTTACCTTATGATACAATCTTCCTAATTTATGGTTAGAAATTAAAGAAATTATTTTAAAAGAATTTTGCCGCAAAATTCTGATTCTCCAAAGCAAAAACTGCATAAGTGAAAATTGGTTTCACAGCTAAGATTTTTTCTTTTATTTAGAAGATTTTTGTTTTACCCTTCCCTGGCCGTAATCTGTATATTATTGTTTCCCAGCACAACACCCCTTTCCAAGGGTACATTAATAAATGTCAACCCCAAGCCATGTGGCTGCTAGCACTCTATGACCAGGAACCAATTATATAACTGCTATGTCAGCTCTGACATAGTAGTAGCATGACGACTAGAGGCACCACAGACAAAATGAAAATCTTGCAGATGAACACTGCCACCTTCAGACAACAGTGTTCATCTATAATTTGCTTAATGGTTCAACTTTTAGATACAGTTGCGCTATTTAATAACTACATTACCAAAATTATTTGTGCTGTAAATTGCCTCCAGCATTGCTCCTGTTTTTTCTTGTTGGAGGCTCCATTTTTCTGAAGCTGTCTGCAGATCGACCTCTAGCGACTCTGATTTTTGGCACAGTGATGAAAAATAAAGAGCAACTGAGCATCTTCAGAGCAGGGTGAGACGTTTCATTACTAGATTTTAAAAAGTATAGGCACTTATTTTTAATGTTTTACATAACTATATCTGCTTAGGTGTCAGCGTTAAGGCCGGGTTCACACTGCTGCGGGGGGAGATCCGGATGTGATTCGCACCGCACTGCAGTGCAAATCACATCCGATCTCCGTAGCGATGCGAGTTCAGCCATACAGATAGTATGGCTGAATTCGCATCGCTCCCGCAGCAAACTCGCACGGGACCCTTTTTTTGGTCCGCAACAGAATCGGATCGCATGGGTGTTCACACCATGCGATCCGATTCCTGTGCGAGTCGGCAGATCGCACTGCGATATGCGGACGGATCTGGGGGTGTCATTAACATATCATTGACACTCCCAGCCGTTCGCATAGGGCAGTGTGAACTGCCGGCGGGAGTAATGCGATGCGGGAAAACGCCGCGGATTCGCGGCGTTCCCGCATCGCTGTGGTGTGAACCCAGCCTAAGTGTTCTAGCAGGATTTCATTTTCTGGCTAAAGTTTCACTTTAACCACTTCAGCCCTGGAAGATTTTACCCCCTTCCTGACCAGAGCACTTTTTGAGATTCGACACTGCGTCGCTTTAACTGACAATTGCGCAGTCGTGCGATGTTGCACCCAAACAAAATTGATGTCCTTTTTTTCCCACAAATAGAGCTTTCTTTTGGTGGTATTTGATCACTTCTGTGGGTTTTATTTTTTGTGCTATAAACAAAAAAAGAGCATCGATTTTGAAAAAAACACATTATTTCTTACTTTTTCTATAATAAATATCCCCCAAAAATATATATAATTTTTTTTTTCTTCCTCAGTTTAGGCCGATATGTATTATTCGACATATTTTTGGTAAAAAAAAATCGCAATAAGAGTATATTGATTGGTTTGCGCAAAAGTTATAGCTTCTACAAAATAGGGGATAGTTTTATGGCATTTTTATTATTATTTTTTTATTAGTAATGGGGGCGATCTGCGATTTTTACTGGGACTGTGACAATATGGCGGACATATTGGACAATTTGACACTATTTTGGGACCATTGTCATTTATACAGTGATCAGTGCTATACAAATGCACTAGCAGTGAAGGGGTTAACCACTAGGGGGCAATGAAGGGGTTAAGTGTGTCCTAGGGAGTGATTCTAACTGTGAGGGGATGGGCTTCAAGTCACATGACAGCGATCAATGCTCCCGATGACAGGGAGTGGTGATCTCTGTCATGACACAAGACGGAACGGGGAAGTGCATTGTTTACATAGGCACTTCTCTGTTCTAGGACTCCGTGACACGATCGCTGGGAGACCGGCAGACATTGAGTCTACCGGTCCCACGGGCACGGTCACGCTGTACACGGCAGTGCACACGCGCCTGCTATCCCTAGCTCTTAAAGGGGACACACAGGTACGCCCATTTGCCCACCGCTGTCATTGTGCCACAGTCAACGTGCAGCAGTCAGCAAGGGGTTAAGGTGGTTTCATTTATTTCATTAATGTTCCTTGTATTTGTTTGTTTCTATTTGATCATTAGTATACTGCTGTTTTTATTTTTTCTTATGTTCTTTACAATGGCGGCTGGGGGTAATTTTTTTGGGGAGGTGGCAAATAGTGCTACCCCATGCCTCCCTCCCGGTCAGTCGGACGGCAGTCAGTCAGGTGTGTCTGGTGCACTTACCCCATCTATGGTGGACAGCACTTCTCCCGGGCTTCACCAGTGGTTTTCCTTACTGGACAGAGATGATGATGTATTTCCCTTCCCCTGCTCTCCACAGGCATCGCGGTGGCTTCCGTTTCCTCCCTCCTCCTTGGTGGCCAATTGGGACTCTTCTCTTGTCAGCCAATCAGAAAACGTTCTCAGACCTGCTTCTGATTGGCCGTATTGACGATCAGTGTTTCAATAACAATTGTTGTAACACCTGGGGGGGGGGCTCCTTGCGCAACGTTCTTCAAAAGAACACCACCGCTGCTGTAATTCATACACCTGGCATCCTGAAAGGGGCCAGATGCATGAATGGGGGGTGGTAGTGCCCTGTAAGAATAGCAGACGTGCATAGAGCAGGTGATGGCGGCCATGGATAGAGGGGGCAGTGCTCCGGCGCCCCTAATGAATGGGCCGCCACTGGTTCTTTATCTTTTGAATTAAGTGAAAGCAAGCAAAAAACAGACCCGTGTTAACTAAAAAGAGCTTCTGAGACTATTGGGAGCTTTTTAAAAAGTCTGTAACTTTAGAAACCACCAAAATTACCTTAAATTCACCTTTCCTACTTACAATGCTTTTCTTTAAAATGTCCTGAAATCTCCCAAGTTTTGTCTTAATTTAGGAGAAATTATTACTTTCAATATCTTTCATCATAATTTATAATTCCACCAAAGCAATATGGAGGCAGTCCACTGAGAACCACCTGATTAGCAGTACAATGCCCCTGATAGTATGTTCTAATACAAAAGGAGATGATATTATACCAAAGTCACTTTTCCTTTCAATTCTCAATATAGTGGAATGCACACCATGGTTTTAAAGGGGTATATTTATTGTCAAACAATATATAATAGCATGCGTCAAAAACCTTTCAAGCAGTGAGCTCAACAGAAAGGATATAATTATTTAGCAGGTTATTGTTATGGAAACCAAATATCTTTGTGATGGTGTCACAGACTGAGAACAGGAATGAAAATCGAAAATATATTCCTTTGTCCCCCTTTCTTAGCCTTCTGTGAATTCTCAGTGTTGGTTACAGTATAGTTGTTGTAAAGGTGCATTGCAGTCAAACATGATTGTTTTGCATTTAAAAGGTGCAATATATATTTTAAAGTGATTCTAAATATTAATTAAAAAAAATAATAACAAACATGTTGCACGGGGCAGCCCCGAACCTGTTCTTCTGGGGTTCCCCGGCGGTTCTCTTGGCTCCTCCTCTTTGGCAAGTGCCCACCATAGGAAGCGGCTTCCTATGGGGACACTTGTGTGGGCTCAATACCGAACCAAGCTGCCTGCATCTATAGACACATAAAATGGCCTTGGCCCCACCCCAAGCTCCCTCCTCATAGGATTTGACTGACAGCAGCAGGATCCAATGGCTCCCACTGCTATCAAGCTGCCTGCATCTATAGACACATAAAATGGACTTGGCCCCACCCCAAGCTCCCTCCTCATAGGATTTGACTGACAGCAGCAGGATCCAATGGCTCCCACTGCTATCAATCTGCCCTGTGGGGAGGAAGAGAGCAGAGAGAGCTGCAGCTCTTGAGCACAGAGCTAGATCAAAAATGGGCTCAGGTAAGTATAAGGGCAAGACTGGGGGGGGGAGGGGGGGGGAATTCCTGGTCACAGATGTTTTTTTTTCCTTAATGCAGAAAATGCGTTAAGGTAAAAAAAAAAAAAAAAAAGTGTGATGCATTCTATGCATTAGGATAAAAATCATTCTGTGTGCAGCAGCTCCCCTCAGCCCCCCTAGTACTTACCTGAGCCCATCTCGATCCAGCGATCTTGCACAATAACCTCGACTGTCCAGGACTCTCCCTCCTCATTGGCTGAGACAGCATTGAAGTGCCTCTGGCTTCCACTGCTGTCAATTAAAGTCAGTGAGCCAATGAGGAGAGAAGGAGTGGGGCCGGCCCAGGGCTCCCTGACTGAATGGACACATGGAGCTGCGGCTCGGGTGCCTCCATAGTTAGCTGGTTGCTGTGGGGGCACTCAACAGGAGGGAGTGGCCAGGAGTGCCAAAGAGGGACCTGAGAAGAGGAGAATCCGGACTGATCTCTGCAAAACCAACTGCACAGAGCAGGTAACTATAACACGTTTGTTATTTTGAAAACAAAAAACAAAAACAAGACTCACTTTAAGGCAGGGGTCTCAAACTGGTGGCTCTCCAGCTATTGTAGGACTACAAGTCCCATCATGCCTCTGCCTATGGGAGTCATGCTTGTAACTGTCAGCCTTGCAAAGCCTTATGGGAATTGTAGTTCTGCAACAGCTGGAGGGCCACCAGCTTGAGACACCTGCTTTAAAAAAGAACAGCAATCTGCTCACATAATTGGTAATAAAAACATCTTTGCCATTATGAAGCTTCCCTCCAACCACTTTACATATTATTTTATATATACTGTGATTCTGTACTTGCCAAATATAATGCAGATATCTTTCTCCACTAAATCTGTCTGCATCCATTATAACTGTGGGCAGCTGACTCAACTGGGGGTCATACGAGGGCCAATGGGAGCTGCAGAGCTGGAGGTGTGCCTCTGTGTGTCTGTGTAAGTCCAGGAAGTGAACAGGCAGCAGCTCCAGATGCCCACAGTTAAAATGGTTGCAGCCAGAATCAGTGGAGGGAGATTTCTGCAGCACATTTGACAAGTACAGAATCAAAGTACCGTATATACTCGAGTATAAGCCGAGATTTTCAGCCTCTTTTTTGAGGCTGAAAGTGCCCCCCTCGGCTTATACTCGAGTCATCGCTGTCTGCCCGCTCGATCAGCGTGTCGAGCAGACAGACAGCGGCCATTCTATAGTTCAAAAGCCGCGCCTCCGGCTCCGCCTTCGCCTGTGATAGGCGGAACACTGAATTTCCCAGCAGCCTGTGTTCCGCCTATCACGGACATCGTATCATCCTCGTACTACGGACGAGGATGATACGATGTACGTGATAGGCGGAACACAGGCTGCTGGGAAATTCAGTGTTCCGCCTATCACAGGCGAAGGCGGCGGCGCAGCTTTTGAATTTTACAATGGCCGCCGAGGCGTCGACGAAGAGGGCACGGGACGGAGGCAAGGCAAGGCACGGCACGGGACGGGACGGGACGGGACGGGACGGAGGCAAGGCACGGCGGCGAGGCACGGAGGCAAGGAGGCAAGGCACGGGACGGAGGCTCGGGACAAAGGCTCGGGACACAGGTAGGCTGGACACACACACACACACACACACACACACACACACACACACACACACACACACGGATGGATACACACACACACAGGGATGGATGGATGGATGGAGACACACACACACAGGGATGGATGGATGGATGGATGGAGACACACACACACAGGGATGGATGGATGGATGGACACACACACACACAGGGATGGATGGACGGACACACAGGGATGGACGGACACACAGGGATGGACGGACACACAGGGATGGACGGACACACACACAGGGATGGACAGGCATGTCTTACCCTCGGCTTATACACGAGTCAATAAGTTTGCCAGTTTTTTTGGGGGTAAATTGGGGGCCTCGGCTTATATTCGGGTCGGCCTATACTCGAGTATATACGGTATATATAAAATAATATGTAAAGTGGTTGGAGGGAAGCTTCAGAATGGCAAAGATGTTTTTATTACAAATTATGTGAGCAGACTGCAGCTCCTAATTAAGCTCCTCCACCAGTCTCTTCTCATGTCTACTTCAACTAAAATAATGCCAATAAAGCAGAAAAAAATAAATCAGGGCGTACAGTCAGGTTACCGTTCTCAAGAAAATAAGACACCAGCTAAATGTAAATCAACAGATAAAATATTATCATAAAACATTAATTAGTTCAGCTTAATGTTTTTTAAACACCAAGCCCCATGTGTAAGATACATTACTAAAATGTACAGACAGAACTATTAATACATTAATATAGATTGCTGTGAAATGAGGAATGCTACCCTCATGATACTTTAGAAACATAAGCCTACACAAATCTAGATGACAAGTTATGAAATACAACGAAGATTGTTCTAAAGTATCTGCTTTTTATTTGCATCAATCATTTGTAGTATTTTGGTTGTGTTAAAGTGATTGTAAAGGCTTCCATTTAACAAAAAAATAGGGTATTGCACAGAGCGGAGAGATCCTCTTCTGGGGTCCCGCTGCTAACACTCTATGTTCCTCCTCTTCTTGGTGCACCACCATCGGAAACTGGTTCCTATAGGGGCAAGCATGTGGGCTCACTCCTGAGCTGGGCTGTGTGCATTCATAGACACACACATCATAGATCAGCTCCAACCCCCTCCTCACTAGATTTGATTGACAGCAACATGAGCCAATAGCTCCTCCTGTTGCCTGTGAGGAGGCAGAGAAAGAAGTGCTGGCTGCAGATGGGCACAGAGTTGGATTGAGATAAGACTCACTAAATATATAGGGAAGTTAGGGGGCGATGCACTTACTAAGACATTTTTTCCCTAATGCACTGGGACTGAGCCTCCACTGCAAGGGTTATTTACTCATTTAGTCTAGGGTAGACTTAAAGAGGAAGTAAACCCTGATGAGTTTACTTCCTCTTTCATTCCCTGCAAAGGCAAAGCATAATGGACTACTATGCATCGCAGCTGCAAGGCTCCACTGCCTGTTTCCCTTAGTTGGAATGGTGGCGCTGGGACCCGAGAGCCGAGGGATGGTTGGCCTCGGGTGGCCGACATCGCGGGCACCCAGGACAGGAAAGTGTGCTTATTAAAATTCAACAGCTACAGTGTTTGTAGCCGCTGACTTAAAAAAATTCCCGGCTGGCTCTCCCCTTTAAACATACAACCAGAGCTACAATAGAATGGCTTAGATCCAAGCATATTCATGTGTTAAAATGGCCCAGTCAAAGTCCAGACCTAAAACCAATTGAGAATCTGTGGCAAGACTTGAAAATTGCTGTTCACAGACGTTCTCCATCCAATCTGACAGAGCTTGAGCTATTTTACAAAGAAGAATGGGAGAATGTGACTCTCTACATGTGCACATCTGGTAGAGACATCTCCAAAAAGACTTGCAGCTGTAATTGCAGTGAAAGGAGGTTCTACAAAGTATTGACTCAGGGGGGCGCCATACAAATGCACACCACACTTTTCAGATATTTATTTGTAAAGAATTTTGAAAAACATTTATCATTTTCCTTCCACTTCACAATTATGTGCCACTTTGTGTTGGTCTATCACAGTGATGGCGAACCTTGGCACTCCAGATGTTTTGGAACTACATTTCCCATGATGCTCCACTACACTGCAGTGTGCACGAGCATCATGGGAAATGTAGTTCCAAAACATCTGGGGTGCCAAGGTTCGCCATCACTGGTCTATCACATAAAATCCCAATAAAATACGTTTATGTTTTTGGTTGTAACATGAAAAAATGTGAAAAATGTCAAGGGGTATGAATACTTTTTCAACGCACTGTAACTGTGAATAATATACCTAGAATTATTACTCTAGCATGTGTAGCATGTGTAACACAATAGATGCTTTCTTGAGTAGGAGTCGTCAATGCATGCATTTAAGTTCATACATGCATGTATGAGGAGGTGGGGGGGTGGCTCTAAAATTTGTTGGGGGAAGGATTGTAAGTGCTTGGGTGTAACTTTCATTTTTGACACTTTTTCTTAAATTTTTCTTGTTTCCAAAACTTTTTTCATCACATAGGGCCAATTTTTTTGCATTTTTTTTTCTTTTTTTTGGTGACAGGTTCTCTTTAATCATACCATCAGGAGCCATAAAAAGACCTCACCGGTCCTCCAATGAAGCTCATGGTGTGAGCTTCTCTAGTTTCTTTCCCAAAGTGACACTAGGACCTGAAAGTGACGGATAAGGGCTACAGTGGGAGGGGCTGCAATTCCCCTCTGACATCAATCAGGAGGTCAGGTGACCACTGTGCATTCCGCTCTGCCCCTCCCACTGTAGTTCTTAGATCGGGGGAGGAGAGTGGTGGGAGGTCAAGTGAAATAAGGTATTTAGCGGCATCATTAAAAAAAAACATTTACGCTGTGTAGTATATATATGTACTTATTAGAACAGAGGGGCTGTCAGTAATCCTACTCTTTGACTTTACTGCCATCTACTAATAGCAGCAGGAGGGGGCAGGGTGGAAATCACTCACACACAGGAGCTGACAGGCAGGGAGGGAGGCGGAGAGGGGGGAGAGAGGAGAGACTCTAACACAGCGGGATGACAGAGGCACGTAATCTAACCACAGTATCATGGATCAGCAGCCATAATTACCTTGATCAGTTCATCTAAGGGGATACAGGAATAGGCTCAACTTGTTTTTTTATAGCATAGAAAGGGACAGATTACACAGCACAAACATTATGATTTTTAACCTGCTTTAACCACTTGAAGACCAGGCATTTTCTGGCACTTTTTGTATACATATGACTTTTTTTTGCCAGCCAATTACTTAGAACCCTTAAACATTATATATATATATATATATATATATATATATATATATATATATATATTAAAGCAGAGGCCCTAGAGAATAAATTGGTGGGTTTTACATAACTTTATGTCATGCGGTATTTGCGCAATTTTTTGAAAAAAAAAAAAGATTGGCATCTATGAATACTTTCAATTTAAAAAAAAATGGCGCCATTGACATCCAGGTAAAATTGGAAGTGATGTCATGTCATCGCCGCTGGGTTACTGTAGCAGAGACCCAATCAAAGCCAATTCTGGATCTGTATGGGTTTCCGACTAGCTGGTGGACATGCTGGTTAGTAGTTCAGATCTCCACTCCTGGTAGGATGGAGAGCCCAAGAGACCAACAGAAGGCAGCGGGGGGTGGGGGTGGGAGTCGTCCTCTACCACTGCTTGTAATAGCAATCAAGTGGCCAGTTAGCCACCCCAATTGCTATTACGAGAGAGCCTAAAAAACGGAAGCTGTACAACTACTTGAAGTCAAATGACATACCAGGTACGTACGCACGTGTTATGGTGGCAAGTGGTTAAAGAAAAAGGATCTTTTTTATTTATTTTTTATTTAGATTTACAACCACTTTAACTGCAGCAGAATAAAATCATGTCTTAGGACTGGATGGACAGAAATAACTGTTTGCCTGGAGTTCAGCTTCGAGTAAGCACTTAACCAGTCAAAACTTGTTCTTGCGATTTTGCCATTTACTATGGTTCTTGTGCCGGGAGCTCCCCATATATGCAATATAAAAGGGAGCTGTTTGGCGATTCTGTGTCGGAGACGTTTGCTTTTGTAAAGATGGATGGTATTAATTTCAAATCATGAGATTTGTTAATGCCTTTCTGAACCCCCTCTAGGAGGTCAGGCATCCTAAAGAATTGAATTCCCACATTGTAGCAATAGATGTTTCTTTAGATTACACTTCCTAACTAACTGTACTTTTTTATTTATCAATCTATTTTTTTTTTTCTTTTCCATTTTCAAAAGTTTTGGTGGCAGTAGTTTTCCTCCTAAATAATCTTCATGAAATGCCATTTAGAAAAATCTGTATCTTTGACATTTTACACGAATTAGAAGCAGTTAGTGTTTTTTTTTTAAATGTGTTTTTCCCTTAATACACATTTTAGAAGTAAGAGTGATTGTTCGATGCATTCCACTGGGTTTACCTTGAACTCACCGAGGACAACAGAATTCTTTCACAAAATGTCATATTAAAAGGTAACCTTGTTTGATGTTGTAAAAGGGTTTTTATCTAATTTGTTCCTTATAGGTATTTACAATGTGTAATTATTTTAAAGAAAACCTGTTGTTCCAGTCAACATATTAAACTTGCACAAAACAGGAGCCAACCGGTAGATCGCTTCAGATGCACCCCAGGAGCACAGAACACAGTAAATCTACATTAACACATGCCTTACATGTTTTACTATTGGTCAGTATAGCTACCCATCACCAATACTGACTAGTTTAATAAATAATGCCTTTTATTTCCTTCTAAGACTTAGATAAATAACCCATAGCCACAACATGTTTACGAGGACTCTACTGAAGGTAATGCAAAACTTGGCATAACTTTTTTTATTAACTTACATAGGTCATTGAAATTTCATGTTGATAAAGTAACGCTTCCATTATAGTAATTATTCTTCTTTTTTTTTTTCTCATTGCAGGTAAATAATGTATTCCAAGCAGAAGCAATATATCATAATTGAGTCCTTGACGAAGGAGGGGTGCAGGCAGTGTCACATCTACAGAAGACAACAGAATTTTTATGGAGATGACACCATTGACGAGAACAATGTTGTGTAATGTTGTGGATGAAGAAGTTTAACCAGCACTGAAGACAAACTACACACTGGGGGACCAAATGGATTTTAATAAGCGGAGTTAGATATACAGGAGAAAATCAAAAGTCTACCTGTAAGTAACATTTTAAACTTCCTGAAATTAATATTGGTATTGTAACTTGGATACTAGCTAGGTACTAGCAAGGTTGAACGTTTTGCTCAGTGCACAGTGTGCCACAACTATGCACAAATAGTGCAAGAGCTCCAGAATAAATATCACTGTGACAGATATTAGCAGGGTGCCCTCCTTGAAACTCACATTGGAGATCTGGAGTAGCAAATTGCAATCCTTAGGAGACTTGACAGCCATGAAAGGAGACTTCTGCTCAACGAGAAAGCAATTAGGGGTTGATGTGGAGGGTGGAGGAGTTATTTACTGCTGCTACTAACATTAAGGAGTACAGCACCACAAAAAGCCAGGAGAGCAGTCCATCTAATAGGGATGGTGAGGGTAATAAAAGAAGGTCTAGACATTGGGTTCCAATAATAATTATTTAATCAGGAAGATTGATAGAACAATGTGTTGCCAGGATTGCCTCTATCGAATGGTGTGCAATACTAAGGAGACTTGACAAATACAAAAGGAAACTTCTGCTCAATGAGAAAGCAGTTTTTGGTTGATGTGGAGGCTAAAGGAGATATTCACTGCTACCACTAACAGACCAGCACCATGAATAGTCAGGGGAGCAATCCATCCAGTAGGGGTGGTGAGTGTAATGATAGAAGGTATAGATGGTTGGGGCCAATAATAATTCTTTAATCTGGAGGATTGAAAGAAAAATTTGTCCCCAGGATTGCCTCTGTTGAATGGTGTGCTGTCTCCTTGGTGCTAGGGTTCAGCAGGTGGTAGACCAGGTAGACAAATTATTGGGAGCGCTGAGCTTGACCTGTTCATGTTGGGACCAATGACAGATTACATAGAAGATTAAAGTAATTGTAAAGGCTCTTTTTTCCCCCCAAAAAATAGTGAATATGTTATACTTACCTGCTCTGTTGCAGTGAATTTGCACAGAGCAGCCCGGATCCTCCTCTTCTCGGGTCCCTCTTCTATGATCCTGGCCCCTTCCTCCTGTTCAGTGCCCCCACAGCAAGCAGCTCACTATGGGGGCACCCAAGCTAAGTCACAGCTCCCTGTGCCTATTGAGACACCAAGCCCCGACCTGGACCTGCCCCCTCTCTCACCTGATTGGCTGACTGACTTTGTTTGACAGCAGCAGGAGCCAATGGTGCTGTGGCTGTGTCTCAGCCAATCAGTAGGGAGATTCACTGATGGCTGAGGGACTCGTGGACATTTTTGGATAGAGATGGGGCTCAGGTAAGTATTAGAGGGTGCTGGGGCAGCTGCTGTACACAGAAGGCTTTTTATCTTAAAACATGGAATGCAATAAGATAAAAAAACATTTTGCCTTTACATTCTCTTTAAGGATCCTAAAAAAATTAAAGTGATATTAAACCCAAAAACAACTGTCCATTTCATTCAGTATCCATAATGTGATATTTTCCCAAAGTACTCTATTATTTATGAATGAGTTACATGTTAAGCAAGATATGAATGAATACAATTAGACCTGTAGAGGAAATAGAGGGAGAACATATGATCCCGACCTTGTTCTGTGTTGATGCAGTACAGGCATACCCCACATTTAAGTACACAATGGGGTTTATTTGCTAAAGCTGGAAAGTGCAAAATCAGGCTAATTTCTGCATAGAAACCATTAAGCTTCTAACCCCAGCTTGTTCAAATAAGCTTTGGTAATAAAACCTGGAAGCTCATAGGTTTCTATGCAGAAGTGAGCCTGATTTTGCACTTTCCAGCTTTAGTAAATAAACCCCATTGTGTACTTAAAAGTGGGGTATGCCTGTAGTGAGTGTACAGCTTGTATAACAGTGTAAACTTTCTGTACCCTGAAAATAACTCAACACACAGCCATTCATGTCTAAACCCCTGGCAACAAAAGTGAGTTGTCGCATGAAAGATATAATTATAGGTCATAATATAATTTTACAAAAATGTGAGGAGTGTACGCACATTTGTGAGATACTGTATATTATGTAGTAGAAGGGGGCTCTCAGTGGGTCAAAGGACTCTGATGAGGTGGTCCCATCCTTAATAAACATCAGAAAGAAAAGGGAGTCCCCCTATTGGAGTGGGATTTTTTAATGACCACCAACACCACACAACAGTTAAAACATATAAATACTTTATTAACAATTACAAAGCAAATACAAAATCAGACCAGAGAGACCCTTCCACTGACCGTGTCTCTGTGGTATGTCTACAATTATATATATACATGGATAAGTATAATAAGCCAACCAATAAATAATAAAAATACTCTTTTCTTATAACCCACACCCGACGCATTTCTAGTTGCTGGTATCACAGAACTTTCATCAGGGGTGAAGAGCAATAATTAGATGGCATATTGGTATTTCTGAAATAGTTCATCAATAATTGATATGCTTGAAAGACTGCATGGGGTGCATGTCGCTCATATGCATGGGTATGTCCTAGAATGGTGTCTGGGCACATAGGCGATAAGGTACGGGTCGGCGTTATCCTAAAATAGGAGATACCAAACGATCACTTCCCTCTGGTCCACCTTACCTACTAATATCAGTGGAGAGAGGGAGGATTGCTGCATATATCTGTAATTATCTCTGTTGTCATATTGTGACAAACCATAATTAAAATAACAGGCAGGAGTAGACTGACCATTGGGCCACCCGGGCACTGCCCGGGGGCCCCGGGCCACTAGGGGACCCCGTCAGGGTTGCCAGCCTCAGTAAAACCAGGGACAGTTTATAAAAATTTGTGTTTTTTTTTTACATCTGTCTCTGAAATGTCCCTTACCGACATCCTTTTGGCCTAAAAATCCTGAGATTATAGCTGCCCCACCTCTCCAGTACCTTCTCAGCCAATAGAAACATGTCTGTGTATACTGTGTGATTGTATACTGTGTGTGTGTGCGTTTGTGTCTACTGTGTGGCCCCGTAATCTCTGATTGCCTGGGGGCCCCATAATCTCCTATTGCCCGGGGCCCCATGAGTTGTCAGTCTGCCCCTGATAACAGGTATCCTCACTGGGCTCAGAGTTTTCTCATCCATCCCAGAGGGATGGGTCAGATAAAGGGCCTTTTTTTTTCCAAAAACTGTTTTTATTGAAAGAAATGATCAGAGCAAGATCCCGCGAACTGTCGTAGCTGTACATTGGCTCCTTTAAGCGGGATAGAAGGCGCGCAAGGCGAATGTCGGAGGCATACACATGCACCCACTGTTGTAGGTGCGCGCGCCCGCTACAATCTGGTGATACCGATGCTTATGACTGGTGGTCGCGATGACCGCCAGCCACATGCGATTGCAGGCATGAGAGCCATAACAGGGATGTGTGTGTGTAAACACACACATCCCTGTACTGTGAGGAGAGGAGATGGAGATTGTGAGTTCCTAATAGCTAGGAATCACAATATGTTATATCTTATAGTCAGTCTCCTCCCCCCACAGTTAGAACACACACTAGGGCAGTGGTCATGAAGCCTGTCCTCAGGGGCCACTAACAGGCCAGGTTTTATATATTACCTTGGGGAGATACAGACTAGAATACTGCAATCACTGAGCAGCAAATGATATCACCTGTGATGTATTTAAGTTATCTTGCAAACCTGGCCTGTTAGTGGGTCCTGAGGACAGGGTTGATGACCACTGCACTAGGGAACACAGTTAACCCCTTGATCGCCCCATAGTGTTAACCCCTTCCCTGGCAGTGACATTTATACAGTAATCAGTGCATTTTTATAGCAGTGATCACTGTATAATTGTCAGTGGTTCTAAAAATGTGTCAAAAGTGTCCAATGTGTCCACCATAATGTCACAGTATCCATAAAAATCACAAATCGCCCCCATTACTAGTAAAATAAAAATAATAATAATAAAAATGCCTTAAATCTATCCCCTATTTTGTAGATGCTAGAACTTTTACGCAAATCAATCAATATACGCTTATTGGAATTTTTATTACCAAAAATATGTAGAAGAATACATATCGGCCTAAACTGAGAAAAAGTTTTTTAGTTTTTTTTTTTAAATTGGGGATATTTATTATAGCAAAAAGTACCAAATATTGTGTTTATTTCAAAACTCTCGCTCTTTTTTTTGCTTATAGCGCAAACAATAAAAACTGCAGAGGTGATCAAATACCACAAAAAAATTATGTCAATTTTGTTTGGGTACAGCGTCGCACGTCCACGCATTGTCAGTTAAAGCGACACAGTGCTGTATCGCAAAAAATGGTCATTGAGCAGCCAAATCTTCTGGTGCTGTGGTTAAAGTGAAAAATTTAACACCAAGTTCACTATTTGGACCACTTATGTATTTATACATGGTGGACATATCCCCCTTTAATCTCTTCTTCTTAAAGCGGAGTTCTACCCAAAAATGTAGCTTTTTGAAATGCTCCCCCTCTCCAGTGTCACATTTGGCTCCTTTCAGGGGTGGAGGGGGGAGCAGATACCTGTATAATCTAGGTATTTGCTCCCACATCAGGGCATAGATACCCGCAGTATCCGTGGATATCTACGCCATGTCCTGCACCTCCTCCATTCCCCCCCCCCCCCGCTGTCTTCTGGGAGACACTTCGGTCCAAGAAGACGGCAGGGACCAGTGGGATCGCACAGCGCGACTCGCACATGTGCAATAGGAAACCAGGCTGTGAAGCCACAAGGCTTCAGTTCCTGATTCCCTTACCGAAGAGGGCAGCGCCTCCACCTGAGAGCCAAGGGACAGAATGGCTTCGGGTGCCAACATCGCGGACGCCCTGGACGGGTAAGTGTCCTTATTTTGCAGTATTTGTTGCTGCTAACTTTAAAGAAAAAAAAAAATTGGTGGAACTACACTTTAAGAGAGAATAAATTCAGTTCTTCTAATCTTTCCTCATAGCTGAGCTCCTCCATGCCTCTTATCGGTTTCAAGTGTAAAAAGATATCTGCGCTTAGTACATAAAATATCCAGCAGCTGAGCTCTATAACCCAGATATCAGGCACAAAGAAAAATGTTTAAATAAAAGTGCAGCGCTAGAGCAAAAAGTGCAATTCATGCAAATCACACAACACATGTGATGTGCATACATCCAAATATGGTATAATAAAGTGCAATTGTGCAATAATTGGTACAGTGTGAAATGAAATAAAGCATAGAAAATGTGCAATGTAATATCACAAGTGCAAACAAAAAAGGGAAAGAAAAGTTTATATGAATCCAGGAAAAATTGATCCGAAAATCTGATTGCCTCTCTGAGATCAAGAAGGAATTTTTTTCCCCTGCTGTAGCAAATTGGATCCTGCTTTTCTGATGTTTTTTTTCACCTTCCTCTGGGTATAGGATTGGGTATATGGGATTGTATGATATATATATATTTTTTATATGGTTGAACTAGATGGACTTGTGTCTTTTTTCAACCTAACTAACTATATGCAGTATGCTGCTGATTTTCATCAGAAGGAGTCCCATGAGGAGGGGGTGTATTGGAAATGATGATCACATGCTTGGCAGTGTGATACCCATCAGCACAAATAAAATGAAGGCTTACTAGAAAGACAGTGAGGTCAGGCCAGGTCACAAAGCACATAAAAGATGTCCTGATGTCTCTCCACAGTAGCCTTAGGCCTTGTACACACGGTCAGACATTCCGACAACAAAATCCATCGGATTTTGTCGGATAGATTTTGTCCAAAACTGGTGTTGCATATACACGGTCGGACAAAGTTGTCAGAAAATCTGATCGTTCTGAACGTGATGACGTTATTTCGTTAAGACGGGACTACGTTCAGGCTAGTAGCCAATAGCTTTGGTCTAGGAATTTGATCTGAGCATGCGTGGCACTTTGTCCAATCGGAATTCTCTACAAAGTCCGATCGGATCATGTTGTTGGAAAATTTTATAGCCCAGCTCTAAAACTTTGTCGGACGGATATTCCGACGGAAACAGTCCAATGTAGCCCACACAAGGTCGGATTATCCGACAACACAGTCCGATCGGACATTTTCCGTCGGAATGTCCAACCGTGTGTACAAGGGCTTAGAAGATATACACCAGGAATTTCACAGCTGATCAGAGCCTGGTGTTTTAAAAAAGCCTCAGAGCCGGAGTGTGTAGAGAGACAAAAGACGCCACATAGTATAATATTGCAGTTTATTAGCAGCTTATTGCAGTTTATTAGCAGCAGTGCATATACACAGGATAGAAACAGCTTAGAGCATGTCTCAATCCAAACAATCCAAACACTTCCTTAAAATCCAGACAGCGATCGCATATGGCAGTAGCTTGTGTACATGTCCGTCCCGACGATCGTTTCGTCATAAATGACATCATCAGGGATCTTATCCATTTGGTTGTTATTCTCTGCACTTTCTCCAGTTACCCCGATATCCTTTTTGAGAACTGGTGCCCAAAACTGAACTGCATAGTCCAGATGAGGTCTTACTAGTGATTTGTATAGGGGCATATTTATATCTCTCTCTCTCTGGAGTCTATGGGGTTGATTTACTAAAGGCAAATAGAAAGTATAAAGTGCAGTTGTTCCAAAGCTTCGTAAATAAGCAAAGCTCCACTGACTTCCATCATCAATCAATGGCTATTTTTAGCTCTGAATGCTGTATACATGTCAATGGTCCCAAAATAGTGTCAAAGTGTCCAATCCATCTGGCGCAATGTTGCAGTCCCTCTAAAAATCGCTGATCGCCACCATTACTAGGAAAATAAAAATAAATGATAAAAATACCATAAATATATCTCCTATTTTGTTAATGCTATAACCCCTGACCCTCTGCCTGGACAGTGCTGATTGGCCCTGTGCTAATCACATGCACTCTCCCAAGAAAAAAAAAAAACTCTCTAGCAATACACACCAAACTGAGCATGTGCAACCTGACTCCATAGACTCTGTGTTATCAGGAAATTATTAGAGGACAGTGGAAGGAGGGGAGAATCTGTGCATACAAGATCAAACAGCCTTTTTACACAAGGCAGAGGATTAACCCCATTAGGTTCCACAGTGAGTATAACAAACATCCTTTACTGCATATACAGATTGATTTTACTGTTGTGGGTTTAGTAATACTTTAACTGGTAAACTTTGCAATGCTTTGTACCAGATAAATTAATGTTATTTAGGACAAATTATAGAATAAAATGTCTACATGTTATCCATAGTAACACTAATCACAAAAATGAAATAGATTTTTTTTTTCTTTTTTAGTTTTATTATTACTTTTGTCTATGGATAGCCTAAAAAAAAAAACACTTTTGCAAGACAGAATCACCAAAAGAAAGTTTTGCCTGGCCCAAAAAAATGATATATGTACTACTCTGTTATCTAAAGTGATGAAAAAGTTATTGGCGAATAACCAGGTCCATAGCAGAAATGTAGAAATTGCCCTGATCCATAGGGGGTGTACAGGGGTGAGAGCTGAACTGGTTAACATCATAGTGTGAATCCACTATAGCTTGTAGTATTGTTTAAAACCACAGCCGTTACATTATTAGTTCATGGTAGAAAATAAGACTTCTCCAGGTTACAGCATTCAAACTTCCAATCTTTATTTCATTTACACTCAAAAACAAAGCCACAAAGCAATAACCTTTTGTAGAGTCCTTAATAAATAACAGCATGTATTTTTTTCCTGTCACCGGCGGTGAAATACAATAAGCACTTTTCTTTTAAGGAACTTTCTTTCTGCAGAACTGGTGAGTTATTTCTAGAATAAATGCGCTGCATCGCTCACAACATTTCTGTCTCCTCAAAAAGTATTAACACCTGAACTCCGTCAGGCGGTAGGCGAAGCTGTTTGATCAATATTTAGCTCGTCCTTGAGGCTGTAAATGGAACTTAAATGAAAGAACCTTTGATACTGTTGATGGCAGAAGGCGTACAGTCAGACAATGAGCCATAAAGCTGAAAAATGTGTTAATATAAAAATGTATGTAAAAAATGTTATTGGGTCCAAATGTAATGTGCAGATTACAATAAGGAGGGGATGCTTGACCATAGGCAGAGAGCAGTAGTTCAACATATGTCTTCAAAGGTGTGATTCTACTTTATTTTTGTTCTTGTGTTTATATATCTTCCTTTATGCTATTGAAATAAAGTAACAGGTATAGGGGTAATTCTATTACAGGGAGCCTGTTTTGTCTGTTTGATATGTTTTTATGCAGATTACACTATACTGGTTCTCTGGTAATGTAAGAGTCGCTATGCCGGGCTCTTTTAAATGGTATTTTTTGTTTAAGTGGTGCTTACATTTTTGTTATTTACCCCTGATGAAGCCATGTTTAATGTTGAAATGTGTCGGTTGTAGATTAGCTTTTTTTTTGTTGCACATTTATGTATAGATATATGAATGATTCCCACTACAGCTTTATTACATTTCATGAGGTTATAAGGACTTTTGTTGAATAAAACTATTCCTGCTACTATCACTGGAGCAGAGACCACTTCAGAACTACTACCAGTGAGTTAGTGTGCTATAATTTGCTATTGCGATTCTATTGTGGGTGTAGAGTGTCAGTGTAGTGTGAATATCTTGATAGTGCAGCGTGAGTGTAGTGCGACCTTCCTTTTTTTTTCTTCAGTGTCAGTTTAGTGTGTCAGGGCAGGTTTATTTCAGTATATTGAAGTGTGTCAGTGTAGACTGTCAGGGCACTTTTACTGCAGTATATTGAAGTGTGTTAGTTCACCTTTACTGCAGTATATTTCTGCAGTATATTTAAGTGTGTTAGTGCACTTTTACTGCAGTATATTGAAGTATATCAGGGCACTTTTACTGCAGTATACTGAAGTGCATTAATGCAGTTTCACTGCACTATATTGTAGTGTCAGTCAAGTGTGTCTGTATAGTGAGTACTCAAGTTAAATTGCACCAAACACCACTTTCCATCGATTATGGTGCAGTTGCAGTCTGCATAAGCAGTTGCTCCAGAGCTTATTAAATGAGCAGAATCTCTGCTGACTTCTATCATCCAATCAAGGGCAAGCAAAAATTCATTTTTTTCTTATTTTCCATGCACATGATTGGATATTCTTTACAAAGTGGACCTTTACCTCATTTACTAAGCTCTGTTCTTGCCGTGTGAAACTGCACTTTGCAAAGTGCACAATTTGCCTTTTGTAAATCAACCCTACTGTGTCCCTGGAACTGCCCCCTTCACGCCCACAGACTCTGCTGGTCTTATGGTTTGAATGGTGACCACCATCATCCAACTCACTTCCTGGCTTCTCAAATTTGAGAAAATCCCACTATATGTTTGTAATGTGTTCCAATTCACACAGCATACCAAGAAAAAATATGTATATACTGTATTTATTACTTTATAGATGCTTCTAAGG
The DNA here is from genome assembly GCF_037356315.1 of Lithobates pipiens. Classification (NCBI taxonomy): domain Eukaryota; kingdom Metazoa; phylum Chordata; class Amphibia; order Anura; family Ranidae; genus Lithobates; species Lithobates pipiens. The sequence goes on from NW_027507784.1 coordinate 76,201,365, forward strand.
AGAAGGTGTCATGGCTGATTGTAAGGATTTCTGGACAGCAACAGTTTCTTTGTACCCACACAGACTAAAGCCTTGTACACACTACAGGCAGACCCCACTTTTAAGTACACAATGGGGTTTATTTACTAAAGCTGGAAAGTGCCAAATCAGGCTCACTTCTGCATAGAAACCAATAAGCTTCCAACCCCAGCTTGTTCAATTAAGCTTTGGTAATAAAACCTGAAAGCTCATTGGTTTCTATGCAGAAGTGAGCCTGATGTTGCACTTTCTAGCTTTAGTAAATAACCCCCATTGTGTACTTAAAAGTGGGTTGAAGAAAAAAGAAACTGACAGCTTAGGTCAAAGCCGCTGTACTAACAATACGATGTTAGCAGGGCGGGAGCAGGTCGACAGACCTTTTTCTGTCATGATCTGCTGTACACGTGGGTCGGGCAGTTTCTATTGAACCGGCCGTTCGACACATGTGTACTAGGCTTAAGATATACTCCATTAACATACAATGTGGGGATAGGTTAAAATGTTAAGAGACAATGGTCTGATCTACTTTACTGCCAATAATAATAGAACTGCAAACACAGTACATACATTGTAGATATGCATCAGGAGGTCAGGGAGCTGGTAATTGAAATCTGAACCCACAATCTTTAAACCGAGGGGCCCGGGGGTTCCGCCAAGAAGGGGAGAAAGGAGACACCACCAACGGAAGCAGATGCCACTTACGGAATCCCCACTAACCACTCCTGCTTATGTTTTAAGTTTGTCTCAGAAGACCATTAAAAAGACACTGAAGTGTCCCTTCTGTGACGAGGACTGAATTTTTGTCCAATTAAACAGTTTGATCTTTGTGGCACCATTCTAGATGTCAATAGACTGGTTCACTCTCTGACACTAAGAAAGCATTACTACGGTATGGAGAATGTGATGATACTTCAATTTCTTCTTGCAGTGGAATGGTGGTGGGTGAGTCTCCTCCATCTCCTCAGTCTCTATCTTCCTTCTTGTCTCCCGTCTCACCTTCTTCTTCACCCCCCCCCCCCCCTTCTTCCCCACATCTTTTCTCTGAAGTGTGTGCATTCGAGGATCGAATCCAAGCTTTGTTGCGATGAACAGAGACCATCGGTTGCTGGCATACCTTTCAAGATAAGATCTGATTTTTATCCTATAAATTCCCGCGACAAGGATACGGATACTTTTCAAAGATTGGTTGTGGGAGATTTAGCTAATTTAGCTAAGAAATCCTCCATTAAATGTATATTTGATAATCTCACTGTTGAAGAGAAAAAGGCCATTAGAGCTCTGAAAGGTGACAATAGTGTAGAGATGATCAGAAATGCTGTGAAAGGAGGGTTGGTGGTGGTCATGGACACGAGACCTATAGTAATGAGGCAATTTGACAGCTTTCTGATTACAATACTTATATTCATCTCAAGAGTGACCCCATACAGGCCTTTAACCACTTGCTTACTGGGCACTTAAACCCCCCTCAGTCCCAGACCAATTTTCAGCTTTCAGCGCTGATGCACTTTGAATGACAATTGCGCGGGCATACAACACTGTACCCAAATGAAATTTCTATCATTTTTTTCCCACAAATAGAGCTTTCTTTTGGTGGTATTTAGTTACAGCTCGGAGTTTTATTTTTTGCTAAACAAACAAAAAAAGATGCAAAAAAAAAAAAATCATGTTTTAATAGTTTGTTATAAAATTTTGCAAACGGGTCATTTTTCTCCTTCATTGAAGTGCGCTGATAAGGCGGCACTGATAGGCTGCATTGGTGGGCACTGATGGGCTGCATTGGTGGGCACTGATAGGCTGCATTGGTGGGCACTGATAGGCTGCACTTGTGGGCACTGATAGGCATAGTTAAGGCGGCACTAATAGGCACAGATAAGGCGGCACCGATGGGCACAGATAAGGCGGCACTGATGGGCAAAGATGGGCACAGATAAGATGGCACGGATGGGTGGCACGGATAAGTGGCACGGATGGGTGGCACGGATGGGCACTGATAGGTACCACAGATAGATGGGACTGATGGGCACTGATAGGTGGCACTGATAGGTGGCTCTGATAGGTGGCACTGCTGGGCACTGATGGGCGGCACTGCTGGGCACTGATGGGCGGCACTGCTGGGCACTGATGGGCGGCACTGGGGTGCAGCACCTTTGAGGCAGATTGGGTGGCACTGTGGGTGGCACTGTGGGTGGCACTGTGGGTGGCACTGTGGGGTGGCACTGTGGGGTGGCACTGTGGGTGGCACTGTGGGGTGGCACTGTGGGCATTATGGGCACAGACGGGGGGCACTTACTTTTACTTTGTTATTTTTCAGGATGGCACTGCGGGAGGCAGGTGGGCACTGGCAGGTGGCATGTGGTGCCTTTCATTGCTGGCCGTGATCGGGACTGATGTCCCGATCACGGCCGCCGGTGATCGGCTTTTTTTTTTTCTCCTCGCGCTGTCAGCGCGAGGAGGAATAATAGCCGATTACCGGCTCCGTTCTATCACATGATCAGCTGTCATTGGCTGACAGCTGATCACGTGATAAGGGGTCGGGATCGACCCCTTACACGGATCGGTGATCAGGCGAGTCTCACGGACTCGCCGATCACAGAGCGCGCCGCGCGCGCCCCTCAGGGGGCGCGCAGGCCGCTCGTAACCAGGACGACGTCAATAGACGTAGTCCTGGAAATCTAGGTCCGCGCTAATGCCGTCATTCGGCAATAGCGCGGTACCCAAGTGGTTAAGAAAGAATTAACATCTTTATTAGGAAGAGGAGTTGTAGTAGGCATTTTTTTTAGAAAAATAAATGAATATGTTCACACCAGAGCACCCTATTATGCCGGTCTTTCATTTTTTGCCCAAGGTCCACAAAGGGTGTAGTCCCTTAACAGGTAGCCTATTGTGACTGGTATAGGTTCTTTGAACAAACAATTAGGTCAATGAATTGGCCATCAATTACAGCCACTGGTAATAGGTCTTCCAGGTTGTTTAAGGGATACCAAAAAATTGCTGATTAAATGAAAATTTTTTAAATGGAGGATCGGTCTGATCTGGGTGACATGTGATGTCACCAGTTTATACTCATGTATTCATCACTCATTAGGGTTACAAGCAGTGTCTTTTTTCCTAATCAAGGTTCAGTGGTTATTCTTTGGTTCACCAAGAACTTACTCTCCTTAGCTTAGAGTACCTCCTCACACATAATGGTTTCATGTTCGATGGGGACTACTACCTGCAGAGATGTGGGGCCTCTATGGGAGACAAATTTTCCTCGTCCCTGGCCAATCTTTACATGGGATGGTGGGAGAGGTCACGCATCTTTGCATGTGGTAGTTCCCTGTGAATAGATACACTATTTTATGATTACTATATAGACGACCTGATACTCATAGTTTCAGAAGAACCCGGAAGCTTGGAAAACCTTTTGTCCTATCTAAATTATAACAACCTTAATTTGAGGTTCACAGGACACATGAGTCCTGTTTCAATTGATTTCCTGGATGTTACTCTGAAGAGGGTTGGTGATAGAATTATCACCAGCCTTTTTAGAAAACCCATGGCAGGGAATACACTTTTACGAGCAGATTCCAACCATCTAAAGCATACCTTGCGGGGCATCCCTTACGACTTAAACAAATCTGTAGTGACAGTAAAGAATACACAGGAGTCAAAAATGATGTTATCATGCTTTGGAGAGAGGGGTTACCCCGATTCTATGCTCAACAGAGCTAATAACATTACTGACAAGACCCCACAGGAAAAGTTGCTACAGGAAAATTCAATTAGGAAGAGGACACACAGGGGAGCAAGTGGATCTAAATATAATTCATTTTCTCCCACACCTATTTTTTCTACTCATTTTAGTATGGAATTCAATAAAATTAGGAAAATTGTTTCCAAACACTTACCAATATTATTTAATGATCCTATCTATGCAAAAATCCTTGCCCATGGTATTAAAACTGTATCCCGTAGAGCTCCCACATTAGGAGGTAGCACGTTTATACACATTGGTTACAGGTTAAAGGTATATTTGGATGTGGACAAAATGGTTGTCCCTGTTGTCCCCACGTTCTTAAAAGGGACACTATTCAAGACATTCCCATCAACAAACAGGCTAAAATAACCACGTTCGTTAATTGTAACATCAGGTATCTGGTCTACATTATAACATGCAAACTATGCCTCGGGATTTCACACTGGAGACAATAGAGCAGCTGTTTGAGGGCGGATTGCAGGCGCTATTTTTAACACTATAGCGCCTGCAAAACACCCTCAGTGTGCAAGGGGTCTTATTCATGTATGCACACGAGTAATATTTCTACAATTTTCTCTTCTTTATGCATATATACATGTTTTGAAGACTCTCATGTCAGATATGAATAGGGTTCTCAGCCAAAAAACTCCCTGGATATTTTATCAAGGAATATAAATACAAATATGTTTACATTCACTGAACGTTTTTAAATACCATTTTGTTCTTAAAATGACTTTTTAGGTGGGATGCTTTCCACTAGTTTAGGTTTTCATTATGTAATGTGTCGATTACCATAAAAAATTAGGCTTATGCTTTTTATGTGATTGTTTTATTCTTTTCCCTTAAAGTGGAGGGCCACCCAAAAAAAAAAATGCATTAAGCACTTAAGCCCCGGACCAATTTGCAGCCAAAAGACCCAGCCCCTTTTTGCGATCTGTGACCCGTTCGTGGGACACCAGCGGCGATTGGGTCCTCTGGTCCCGCGGCCACGGTCATGGAGCTCAGGACCCGGTCAGGGGCGTGCCGCCGGCGGCGCACTCTTGACCCACGGCTGGGCACTTAAAAAGCAACGTACAGGTACGTGCTTGTGCCCAGCCGTGCCATTCTGCCGACGTACATCGGCGTGAGGCGGTCCTTAAGTGGTTAATAAATTTTAAAACATTTAAAAAAAAAGAATTTTTTTTTTCACTTATCTGAAACGCTGTTGCTAGGCAGTCTTCCTAATCTGCCTCTTCCTATTCCGCGGCGCTTCCTCCTCTTCAGTGAGCGGCCCCGTTGCCTTCTGGGACATGTGCATGTCCCAGAAAACAATGGGGCCATTCACAAAGCGCAGTAGGAAACAGGCAGTGAAGCCGCAAGGCTCCACTGCTTGTTTCCCTTCGTTAGTAAGGACGGATCGGCCTTGGGGAGGCAGACATTGCGGGATCGTTGGACAGGTAAGTGTCCTTATTAAAAGTCAGCAGCTACAGTGTTTGTAGCTGCTGACTTTTAAAAAAAAAATTATTGGCCAGAACGCCCCTTTAGGCCGGGTTCACACAGCTGCGATGCGGGAACGCCGCAAATCCGCGGCGTTTTCCTGCATCGCATGACACTGCCCTATGCGGACGGCTGGGAGTGTCAATGATATGTTAATGACACCCCCAGATCCGTCCGCATATCGCAGTGCGATCTGCCGACTCGCACAGGAATCGGATCGCATGGTGTGAACCCCCATGCGATCCGATTCTGTTGCGGACCAAAAAAAGGGTCCCGTGCGAGTTTGCTGCGGGAGCGATGCGAATTCAGCCATACTATCTGTATGGCTGAACTCGCATCGCTACGGAGATCGGATGTGATTTGCGGTGCGAATCACATCCGGATCTCCCCCTGCAGCAGTGTGAACCCAGCCTTAAGGAGTAATTTTTATGTCCATACAGAGGAGAAGTTCAGCTGGTTCACTTTAACATTAATTGAGAGCATCGCAACACCTGTAGTGGCTGTGTACGATTTACAATCAAGCCAATATTCTGTTTTGTCTGTCTGTATATGCATAAAAACCTAGCTATGAGTAAGCATCTGCCTTGATGGTGTGAAGCGCGTTCGCGGTTTTTATCCTTGCTGTATGGATTAATAACAATAAAGAAATAATTTTTCATCGGAGTGCAGCTATCCGGACTTTTGTTCTGTTCTTTTTCTAGTTATGCTAATTATGTTAGACATTACAGCACAGCCCCCTCCTAAAAATGACAAAGTAGGGAGAGCATGTAAGGATTTGTAATCAAGTAAAAAGCACCTAAAAAGGTAAACAACTATTATTACATTTGTTTAAGTTATGATATGTTACCTATGTTTAAATTATATGTCACAAATATAAAGTTGGTGTTATTTCAATTTGGCTGCAAACATGGAAAAATACTTTAAGTTGGTGCCCATTCTGACCAACTGGAATTCATAAATAAACTCCACTTTTGTTGAGAAAAAAAAAACATTCCCCCTCTATGAATAGTTGCAAGGATTTTAACCATCTTTGTTGCAGATTCCTACCTTTTGTTATTCTGAAGGAATAGCTGTTTGTCTGTGTCCATGTGCATCTGCATTGGAGTGACTTTGTAATTATTAATCAGCTGCTGTACCTGCAGGGCTCTAATGATGGCATTGGCAAAGCCTGCATCCCTTTAGACGTGATTTCCTACTGGGAGTATCTCACCAAAAATGACATTTGTGTTGCAGGAAATGGTCAAAATCTGATTTGTATCGAAATTGTCAAAATCTGATTTGTATCTTAGCGCAGACTTCTGGAAAAATCAGTGAGCCGATCACATAAGCAGGAAATGACATATGACATAAGCAGGAAATGACATATGACATAAGCAGGAAATGACATACGTTGGGGGGCGTTCTGTACACCATATGTGTACAGAATGCTTTCAGGTAGCCATATTACATGTATTATAAAGAAAATTACAATGGCTGCAGATTGAAAGGAAATTTATTTTTTTATAACATTATAATACAAGTAAATTGCTTGTATCACCATTGTATACACTATATAATTTTTTTTTATTTATTTGATATTTTTTTCCCTACGATAGTGCAGTTACACTTTAATCACTTGCGACTGCATTATAGCAAAATGATGGCTTGAGCGGGGTTGGCCAGTTCTGGGAGGGCATCCTGCTGCGGCACGTGGGCAGTGCGCTCTGTGATCACTGTGTATGGAGGACACAGCTGATCACAGATCAGAGTAAAGAGCCAATGTGATCAGCTGTGTCTAATGCCAGCTGATCACCATGTAAACACGCTTGCCGGTTATTGGCATTCCTCTTATTGCGCTGTCACAGTAACAGGAAAGTGTGAAAGGGTACATCTGAACTGATCCTCATTGTCCTGGTGATCAGTGCAGCCCAAACAGTGCCCATCAGTGCTGCCTATTAGTGCCCATCAATTAGGGTTGCCACAGCATCCCTTTAATCCAGGACACATATGAATTACACAGGTTTTGAGGCTGACTTAATGCAGATAAGGCACCAAGTGAGTTTAATTACCACCTTAAAATGGTTGTAAACCCTCACCCACAACTCTGTCCCCTGTAAATCAGCATAAAAAACCCTAATGAGCACTACTTGTAGATATCTCCTTACTTGCTTAGTATTGTTGTAATTCTTTTTGTTCTTTAGAATGACATCAATGAGCATGCCCGGATCTCCCCTGATTTATGGCACACACTCTATGTGCTTATCTAGCTGTTATCAGGACTTCCTAAGGCACACAACACTGATATCCCAAGTGACTTCATAATCACTCAGAGCTTCCTCCTACACCCCATGTGACCATGTGACATCACACACAGTGTAAAGCAGGGCATGGGACAGCATTACTGCAGTCTTATCAGCTGAAGCTGGTAAGACTCAAACAGGCAAACACTAGGTAATCAGCACAAGTAAATACTATGAAATAAAACAAGTCAGCTATGAACAGGGAAGCAGGGTTGCCATAGAAACGTTGGATTGAGAAGGAGGCTTGGTTAACAGTAAAGGAAGTGCTCAATGTAAGGGCAAAAATACACTCCACTGTGGACTCAGAAAACAATACTTAAGATGGTGCTGCCTAACCCCTGGAAACAAGATTTTTAAAGTTTCTTTAAACAGTAAGTAATATGCGATTTGGGCTGGATTACAGGAGCTATAGTTTGATAATTACTTATTATAATTGACTAAATGAAAAGAAGCATCAGAGTGGGAGAGTTTACTTCCTCTTTAATCAGCCACAGAACCTGTGTAACTAATGTGTGTTCTGGATTAAAGGGATGATGTGGCAACCCTACCATCAGTGCCACCTATCAGTGCCCATCAGTGCCACATATCAGTGTAGCCTCATCAGTGCCTCCTCATCAGTGCCCACCAGTGCCTCCTCATCAGTGTCCATCAATGCTGCCTACCAGTGCCCATCAGTGCCGCCTTATCCGCGCCCATCAGTGCAGCCTATTGGTGCCCATCAGTGCTGCATATCAGTGCAACCTCATCAGTGCCTCCTCATCAGTGCCCACCAGTACTGCCTCAACAGTGCCCATCAGTGCAGCCTATCAGTGCCCATCAGTGTTGCGTCATCAGCACACATCAATGAAGGAGACAAATTACCTGTTTGCACAATTTTATAACAAAAACAAAGAAAAAAACATTTTTTTAAAAAAAAAATCAAACTTCTTTGGTTGCATGTGGTTATATTGTTGCATGAGCAGCAATTGTCATTCAAAGTGCGACAGTGCTGAAAATTGGCCTGGGCAGGAAGGGGGTAAAAGTGCCCAGTAGACAAGTGGTTAAAGTATAACTAAAGTCATTTTTTTTTTTTTGAACAGAGAATTTTGTTTGTCATCAGAACTGCAATAAAGGGGACATCTTCTAAAGGGAAAGTTCTGATGACAACCAGGGATTTCCTCTAGTGATGGACGAACTTCCGACGGGACGTTTCGCGAACGCGGCTGATAGTTCGCGAACCGGAAAGTTCGCGGCGGGCCCCATTGACTTCAATGGGAGGCGAACTTTGCAAACCTACAGGTCAAATTTGCAGCCACAAAATAATTACTAGCTGTGCAAACATAGTCCCACCACATGGCCAATGACATAACACATGTATGAGGTGAATCTGGGATCGACAACTACAAGCATTCTTTTTTTATATGTGAAATTGTGACAATTCAGGACTGTGGAGCGCATGAAGGCAATGGAGGAGAGGGAAGGTCAGGGTAGGCAAAGAAGAGGGTGCAGGAGATGATCACCAGCAGCGTGACATACAGCAATGACACCTGCACCGTGATAGAGTCATCTGACACCAGCACCGTGATAGAGAGCACTGACATCAGCAGCCTGACATACAGCAATGACACCTGCACCGTGATAGAGTGATCTGACATCAGCACCGTGATAATGAGCACTGACATCAGCAGCGTGACATAAAGCACTGACACCAGCACCGTGATATACAGCACTGACACCAGCACCGTGATATACAGCACTGACATCAGCAGCGTGACATACAGCAATGACACCTGCACCGTGATAGAGTGATCTGACACCAGCACCCTGATAGAGAGCACTGACATCAGCAGCGTGATATAAAGCACTGACACCAGCACCGTGATATACAGCACTGACACCAGCACCCTGATAGAGAGCACTGACATCAGCAGCGTGACATAAAGCACTGACACCAGCACCGTGATATACAGCACTGACACCTGCACCGTAAGCAGCCCCAGGAGGAAGTCAGCAGAGCACAGGGATGGTGGGAGCCCCTCATAATGAGCATAGCACAGGGATGGTGGGAGCCCCTCATAATATGCACAGCAGAGGTACAGCCCCAGGAGGAAGTCATCACAGCACAGGGATGGTGGGAGCCCCTCATAATAAGCAGCCCCAGGAGGAAGTCAGCACAGCACAGGGATGGTGGGAGCCCCTCATAATAAGCAGCCCCAGTAGAAATATGACACCGCTCAACCTCTTCAAAGAGGAGGGTACGGGCATATAGTACGGTGTGCTTTTTTTGGACAAGGAAGTGAGCCAAATGAAGAAAGAAGGTCTTTGTGCTCATTTAAAAAAAAGTTTATAGACATATACATGGTCTACTGGTCACATGTGTTGAATTCCTCCGAGATCCATGCCTCATTCATTTTTAGAAATGTGAGGTAGTTGACACTGTCGTGAGCTAGGCGAGTACGCTTATCGGTCACGATCCCCCCTGCTGCGCTGAACGTCCTTTCGGACAGGACACTGGACAAGGGGCAAGCCAACAGTTTGATTGCAAATTGGGCAAGCTCTGGCCAGAGGTCAAGCCTGCCCACCCAGTAGTCCAGGGGTTCATCACTCCTCAGAGCGTCCACATCGGCCGTTAACCCGATGTAGTCAGACACCTGACGGTCTAGGCGTTCCCTGATGCTGGATCTGGATGACACCTGTCGATGGGTCGGCTGAAAGAATGACCTCATATCCGAAGTCACCAACACATCTTCAAACCGGCCTCTTCTTGCAGGCACTGTTGGATTGGTACCCACAACTCCTTCTCTGGGAGTGGGAATTGCTCCTCTGCCAGCGCACGCAAAAGCAGAATGGAGCATTTCTCGAAGCAAGGCCTGGAAGTGCTCCATTCTGACAGCCCTCTGTGACGGCGGTAACATTTCCGCCATTTTGTGTTTGTACCGGGGGTCTAAGTACGTTGCCACCCAGTACTAGTCCTTGACCCTTATGCTTTTTATACGGGGGTCCCTATTAAAACACTGGAGCATGAAGGCCCCCATTTGCACTAAACTGGAAGCGGTGTGGTGGCCTGGCTCTTGCTCATCATCCAGGATAATGTCGTCCTATTCATTCTCCTCTCCCCATCCACGCACAACAGGGATCCCAGAAAGGTTTAAAGCATGCTCTTCTTGCTTCTCCTCATCCGCCCCGGCACCATCCTCTTCTGACTCCTCTTCAGACTCCTGTTGTTGACTTGTCTCAGATAGAGTAGCCCCCCCCCCCCTGGGAATTCATCCAGCATTGCGACTTCCTCATCTTCCTGCTCCTCCACAGCTTGATCAATGACACGCCGCAATGCACGCTCCATAAAGAAGGCATAAGGTACCATGTCACTGATGGCGCCATGGCTGCGACTGACCAGTTTGGTGATCTCCTCAAATGGCCACAGAAGTCTGCATGCATCGCGCATGAGCAGCCACTGACGCGGTGAAAAAAAACCCAGCTCCCCAGAACCTGTTCTGCCGCAGAGTTCATACAGGTAGACGTTAACTGCACGTTTCTGCTGGAGCAGCCTATCAAGCATATAGAAGGTCCATCGCATCGGGCAATCGCAAATAAGACGTCTGACCGGTGGATTGTGTCGCCGCTGAATGTCAGCAAGGCGAGCCATGGCCGTGTAAGATCTTCTGAAATGGGCCGAGATTTTCCTTGCCTGCCGCAAGATGTGCTGGACCCCAGGGTATTTGACAAGGAATCGCTGCATGACCAAGTTTAAGACGTGTGCCATGCATGGCACGTGCGTGATTTTGCCCTGTTTCAATGCGCTAAGCAGATTGGCACAGCTGTCACACACCACTTTACCAACTGTCAAATTGAGTGGTGTTAGCCACTGATCTGCCTGTGAACGCAAAGCTGAAAGGAGTGCCGGGCCAGTGTGGCTCTTGGCTTCCAGGCACAACAGACGCAGCACGGCATGGCAACGTCTCACCTGGCATGTCGAATAGGTTCTGGGGAGCTTGGGCGGCGCAGCGGAAGAGACGCTAGCAGCGGAAAAGGAGGAGTCAGCCGAGGAGGAGAGGGAGGAGGATGGAGTAGGAGGAGGAGGAGGAGAAGAAGAGCCAGGCCTGCATGCAATCCGAGGCGGTAAAACCAAATCTACACGGGTGTCACGGGTTACATGCTTGATGGCCGTCAGAAGGTTCACCCAGTGGGCAGTAAAAGTGATATACCTTCCCTGCCCGTGTTTGCTAGACCACGTGTCTGTGGTCAGATGTATCTTGGCACCGACACTGTGTGCCAGAAAAACATTCACTTGCCGCTGAACATGGCCATATAGCTCTGGGATGCCCTTCTCTGAGAAATACTTCCTTCCTGGGACCTTCCATTGTGGTGTTCCAATGGCCACAAATTTTCGAAAGGCCTCCGAGTCCACCAGTTTATAGGGCAGTAGTTGGCGGGCTATCAGTTCTGACAAGCCAGCCGTCAACCGTTGGGCAAGAGGGTTATCCGGCATCATCATTTTTTTACGCTCGAACATTAGGCCCACGGAAGCCTGCCTTTTTGCAGAAAAACGTGAGCTTGGCGTGATGGAAGGTGGAGTGGAGGACAATTGTGAGGAGAGGAGAAGGAGAAGTAGAAGACGAGGCTGGACGGTGAGAGCCTGGAGTGTGGCTTTGTGTGTTCTGTTGCTCCCACTGGGCTCGGTGATGGCTGCTCATGTGCCTTCTTAAGGCGGTCGTCCCTAGGTGAGTGTTGGGCTTACCGCGACTAATGCGTTGACTGCAAAGATTGCAGATGGCAACGCTATTGTCAGCAGCGGACACGTTAAAAAAAGCCCACACTGCGGAGCCATGTGCCGGTGTCCTGGGAGCGCCAGATGGGACCGTACATGGTCGATGACTCGCTCCTGATACATTTGCAGTCTGCTTTGTCCCTCCTGTGCAATGTAAGTTATTCCTGCTTCTCCTCCCTATCTGCTGGTCCATATCTCCCTCTGAACTCCCCTCGTCTTCCTCTCTTGTGGGCACCCATGTGACATATCTAGACAGGTCATCATCGACGTCACCTTCCCCACCGTTATAAGTAGAGATCTCGGAGTAGGCAGCAACAGCGGGGACCAACCTCCTCCTTGGGATGATCTGGGTACTGTCGTCAGACTGCTGAGTGGCGGTTGTTGCTACCTCCTCTTCCTGATCCAATACCAAGAGTGGCTGCGCATCAGAAATGTCTTGATATGGATCGGAAAATAATTCCTGTGACTCAAGCGGAAGGTATGTGGTGGTGGTGGTGTTGTTGGTGGTAGTGTCTTTGGGGGTGCACATAGCAGAGAGTGAAGAAGAGGGTGCAGATCGAGAGGATGAGGAGGGTGCAGAAGAGTAAGGCTGAGTGAGCCACTCAACCAAGTCTGGTGCATCCTTTAAAGTAATTGAACGCACCTTCTGTAACTTCCCACTTTGGCTCAAGCCTGTTGCTCCTGCCCTACCCCTACCACCCCTGCGGAAGGGCCTGCCTCTTCCTCTGCCTGTCATTGTTTAAATGACCCTGTGACAAAACTCTCAGTCCCTATACTGATAAAGGACTGCTGCAGTATAGGGCAGCAGTCAGCAGTAGTGCACCTCAACCCTATGTATTGTGGACCTATACCAGTCCTTAAGGAATAGCAGACTGTACCTCACCCAACCCTATGTACTGTAGTACCCTATACCTTACCAGTCCTTATAAGGACCTTTGTGGAACAAGTAGGTTGTGAATGATTAGCAGACTGTACCTCAGTCCCTATACTGATAAAGGACTGCTGCAGCAGAAGGGCAGCAGTCAGCAGTAGTGCACCTCAACCCTATTTATTGTGGACCTATACCAGTCCTTAAGGAATAGCAGACTGTACCTCACTCAACCCTATGTACTGTAGTACCCTATACCTTACCAGTCCTTATAAGGACCTTTGTGGAACAAGTAGGTTGTTAATGATTAGCAGACTGTACCTCAGTCCCTATACTGATAAAGGACTGCTGCAGCAGAAGGGCAGCAGTCAGCAGTAGTGCACCACAACCCTATGTATTGTGGACCTATACCAGTCCTTAAGGAATAGCAGACTGTACCTCACCCAACCTTATGTACTGTAGTACCCTATACCTTACCAGTCCTTATAAGGACCTTTGTGGAACAAGTAGGTTGTGAATGATTAGCAGACTGTACCTCAGTCCCTATACTGATAAAGGATTACTGCAGCAGAAGGGCAGCAGTCAAGTATAATATGCTTTCTATATTTGGAAGAAAGAATATTATACGTGTACAAGCCTATTAGCATACCAGTCCTGAAAAGAACCTTTGTGGACCTAATAGTAACAGCTACTGATTAAACTGACTGTCCCTCACTGCCTCACACACAGCTTCCTGCCTGTCCCTATTTAAACTGACAAAACAGAGGCTGCTGGAACAATAACTTGAATAGCACTTTTGTGGACCTAATAGTAACAGCTAATGATTAAACTGACTGTCCCTGCAGCACACAGCGTCCTGTGCCTTTCTCTACACTGACAAAAGACACTCAGGCTGCTGCAACAATCACTAGCACAGCACTGCCTCAAACCTATATCCTGAACTACACCTAACACCTATACCATGATACCAGTCCTTAAAAGAACTTTTGTGGACCTAATAGCTAGAGATTTGGGTCACTGAAGTCTCTCCCTGCTCCACACAGCAACCTCTCCCTATAGTGACAGTAGAAAGAATGTAAAATGGCCGCCGGATCGGGTCTATTTATAAGTTAGGAGGAATGTCCAAGTGTCCATGTGCTGTAATGTCTCAATTGGCTGTCATGTACCCCATGATGGATGTGTAATCATAGCTCAAAGTTCTTTTACACAGTAAACACGGAAGTCCGCCGGGCGAACGGCGGCAATAGTTCGCCGATCGGGCGGACGGCGAACAGCCGAAATTCGCTGCGAAACGACCGCCGGGCGAACCGTTCGGCCATCCCTAATTTCCTCCCCTTAAAGGTCTAACCTCCTGTTTTGCATATGGGACAAGAAGTGAAGGGAAATTTCCCCAATGGGACACGAGATGGCAAAAAGAAAACTGACTCTATCCAAAATATAAAAATAAAAATCCCCTTTAGTAATACTTCAAGTAGCAGCTTGTCCTTGGCAATCCTGACAAAAACACACACTCTTCCACATGCACATACACACAGCGGGTCTAAGATAAAAGTTTGCCTGGAGAAGTCGAAAACGAAAACTTGCTATCAGTGTTTTACACCATAAGTGTTTCTAAGCACAGAGAGAAATATGCCCCGAATTGGTTGTCTGGCTTCTCTGATAGTCCTGAAGGTGTTTTCAAAGCTTCATAGAAATTGCAGCACATAGACGAAGATAAACACAAAGATGAAAGGAAAGGGAGTGAAAATAATTTAAGTAAACACGTTTTTTTTTTTTTTGAAAGCGAGCAAAGCTTTGCCAGGTTGTCTGGGACTGTCATTATTGCTGTGTGATCAGACTCCAACATTCAATAAATAAAAGGCTTTGTGTACAGATTAGACCCATTATAATTTACTCCTGTTTGTGTTGATAAATATGTTGTTTTGTTTTATGTGAATTGTTTGCTTTTTGCTAAACATCTTCATGACGTATTTCGCAAATAAAGCCAAGCCAAGCCACAATATAGATAATTAAATGGCAACCTCAGGAAAAAAAAAAGGCTTTCAAGCAGTTGTCTATCTTTCAGATATTTATTTAGTAACAACAATTTACGCAGAGCTTTACATACTGCACCTTCCCTCAAGGAGATTACAATATTTTTTTAAATTTTTTTTATAGATTCCTCCATCCACACAAAGAAGGTGAATGGAGGAATCCCACCTGCCAGGGCATTCTGACAATGACACCCATCACTGTCATGCCGCGTACACACGGTCGGAATTTCGGCCAGCAAAAGACCGATTAGAGCTTTTCGACGGAAAATGTGACCGTGTGTATGCTCCATCGGAATTTTGCTGGCCGAATTTCCGCTAGCAAAAGATTGAGAGTGGGTTCTCAATTTTTCCGATGGAAAAAGTTTCTATCGGATTGTGTGTATGCAATTCCGACACGCAAAAACTCACGCATTCTCAGATTCAACCACGAGACGGAAGCTATTGGCTACTGGCTATTGAACTTTCTTTTTCTAGTCCCGTCGTATATGTTGTACGTCACCGCGTTCTTGGCGGTGGGAAATTTGGTGTGACCGTGTGTATACAAGACAGCTTGAGCATAATTCCGTCTGAATTCCGTTGGGAAAACAATCACAGCTTTTTCCGACAAAAATTCAGATCGTGTGTACGGTGCATAATGATTTGTACACACTACGTTGTCTCTTTTTTAATTCTCTGCAGTTTTGCCTATGTGATCTCTCTTCGTTATAGGAAATTGAAGTGGTTTTTCATATTGTGTTTGTTCTTTATTATTAAAATGTATTAGATTAATCTAGCTATAGGCCTCCTGCCGTTCTTCTTGGGGGAACTTCTTTTCTTATTGAGTTTCTCCCTGTTTGTTCTGACTTGTACACACTGACAGACATTCCGACCACAAAATCCATTGGATTTTTTCCAACAGATTTTGTCTGAAACTTGTGTTGCATACACACGGTCGGACAAAGTTGTCGGAAAATCCGATCGTTCGGAACGTGGTGACGTTCATTGCGTATGACGGGACTACGTAGAGGCTAGTAGCCAATAGCTTTGGTCTCGTAATTTGATCTGAGCATGCGTGGCACTTTGTCCGTTGGAATTCTCTACACACGATCGGAAAAAGTCAGATCGGATTTTTTTGTCGGAAAATTTGAGATCCTGCTCTGAAAAAGTCTGATAGAGCCCACACATGATCAGATTTTCCAACAATATAATCTGATCTGACCTTTTCTGTCAGAATTTCCGACTGTGTGTACAGGGCTTAAGAGTACATTGACTAATGGTTAGAGCTGGTTGGCTGTAGCTGCTGATTTATAGAACATATTCTACCATGTCCCTTTGACGGGAAATGCAATAAATAATCAACTTTTGTTGAGTAGGGAAGCCCACACACTCTTTAAAACCTGAATGGTCCCTGCTAGACTTGTAGGCAGGTGCAGAATCTCCTTTCTCCACTGCAGGTGGTGCTCATTTACAGTGGTCTGGTAGCTAGAGAGAAAGTCAAGAGGAGCATAGTTTCTCTATGGTTTCCTGTGTCACTGGGGAAGCAATCCAGTTGGATGCTGCCACCCCACTTTACTTTGGCAGCCTTTTGGTTTATGCAGGGGGCGGAATGCACCCTGGCCGTCTCGTGCCCAAGCAGGAAAATGCCCAGAGGAGTTACAGCCTTACACTTTCCCTCTTCCTCAGGAACCTCTCCTTATCACTAGTACTGCCCCTAACACGGAAACAATCCAGTTGGATGCTGCTGCCCCATGTTACTCTGGCAACCGTCTTGGGTTATTCAGAGCCTATTGAAGGCCCTGGCTCCCAGGCTTGGTGCGTTTTATGAGAATGGGTAGCATAGGGAAAGGTACCCCATCTGTTAGGGGTATTTCTAGTGATAGGGAAAGGTTCCTGAGGAAGAGGGAAAGCATAGGGTCACAACACCTCTGGGCATTTTCCTGCTTAGGCAAGAGATGGCCAGGCTGCATTCTGCCCTCTTAACAGTCCAGCTGAAGCCTGCTCTCTTCACGATACTGTAAACCATGAGTGTACCCGGGTGAGCAGCCTTTCTACTGGGTTTGTGAGCTGTTGTTACGTTACTTCAATACAAGTCTTCTTCTGCACCTGACTGTGTGAATTATTGCCAATGCATCCCTCTGCTGTCATGTACCTGATAGGAGACTGATATGATGAGCCCTGGCCCCACTGTGAGTGAAACATAGGATATAGAGGGAACAGAAACATGAGTATCAGCAGGTGTTGATAAGAGAGCTTGAAGCTGCAGTAGGGGATCCTTGGAAGCAGGTGGACCATCAGGACAGGAACAGTAGCTTAACTTAGCGAACTAGTCAATATTAAAGGGACACTCCACTTGTGCTGCGGGTTCAGGATGCATGGCTCGTCAGAACTCTCAGCAAAGTGTAGAGCAGCTGTAGTGGACAGTCAGGCAAGCACTCAAGCAGGAAGGACAGCCAGGATTGGAGGTAGAAGCTTGGTCGCAGAAATAGTCGGGGTCATCAACAAGCGAGCAGTGAGGTACTGAGTCACAAGCAGAGCCAAAGTTAAAAACAGAGTCAGGGTCAGGAATTAAGCAACAAATCAGGAGCAGGATCCAAGATCAGGTCAGGGGCAGCCAGGTCAGCAACAAGGGAAATACATCGAAAGAACGCAGGATGCAGGGAACAGCTGAAACAGCAGTCAGCACCATTTACAGGAAGCCTTTTATTTTCTGGATGAATAAAAATTCAAAGCTTTCTCTGATTGGCTAACGCAGAGAAAGCTTTGCATTTGTATTCATTCAGAAAATGCAAGCAGAGAAGCATAGATAGTGACACCAGCTGCACTTCTGATTACTGAACACAGGAACAAAAACAACTGAGTACTGTCTGTGATACCTTTCTTTTATTAACACTAACATCCACATTTTGGTAACAAGCTTTCAGGATGTACTCCTTTCTTTAAGGTGCAAGCAGTACTCAAGATACAAATAAAAAAAAGTATCATGGACAGTACTCAATTGTCTTTGTTACAAGTGCACTAATACGGCTACAGTCACCCGGAGAAGGTACCCCACTTGGCCCAGGAGTCATTCAGAGCGCAGTGAATATATGCAAAGTGTTCTCTGGTTGGATGAGGTGGAAATTTTGATGTCACTGCCTGCCTCTCCACTCCATCCAATCAGGGGACACATTGCGGTTGATTTACTAAAACTGGTGAGTGCAAAATCAACTGCAGCTCTGCATAGAAACCAATCAGCTTCCGGGTTTTTTGTTAGGTTAAAGCTTAATTGAATGAGCTGAATTTAGAAGCTAATTGGCTACCAAGCACAGCTCCACCAGATTTTGCACTCTTTGTATTCACTGAAATACCTCAATGTTGAATGTGACTGTGTAACTGTAAGGAAGGCAAGGTAAAGATAATCCCTGGAATTTATAAAAAGTGTCGTAGATACTCTTTAGAATTCCATCTTGTGATAGATTCACATACAGTATGTGTCAGGAAAGGTATATTTGGAACTGTTACAACTCTGCCAGAACTGTTACAAGCGTCTCATGTGAAGTGATGTAAATATATCAAATAGGAGTTCCAGAGGAGCTTAAAGTGGAACTATACTGATCAGTTCTCCAGTGCTGTGATCCCCCAGAGCTCTCCGTTGGCCGCTGACATCTTCAGCCTATAGGTATTGATCCCTGGCCATTTCCATTGACCAGGCCAAGATGACATCAATTTTGTACATGCGCAGGTGTTTTATCATTTTGGCACTTCCAGTGCGAACAGACAGATTAGTAACTTTATGGCTCCATTCATACTTGTAGTTCTCCAAAGTTGTGCAATTTTGGTAGAACTTTGATGCAACTTTAAAGAAACTTTGGATGAGTACAAATTGGCTTTGACCAGTGATTATGGACAACTGTTGCACAACTATTGCATTGTATAACATTTAGGTATGACTTTCATGCAACTTTTGAGGATTAACATTGAAGTCTATGGCCATCAAGTTGCATCAAACACAAATCGAAGTACTGCATGAACTACTTTGAAATTGCTGCAACTTTAAGTCACACATATATTAATGGTTATCATTGGAAAACATGGGGAAAGACTTGTCATGAGACTTTGATATGAATGGAGCTTCATGGAGACATACTTTGAATGGTCTCAAAGATGTGAGACAATAATTACTTATGTGCCACAATCATCAATTAAATCCAACACAGAAGAGGACTTCTTTACTTTAATTTTCCTTATCACCAATATGGTAGTAGTTCCTTTTGAATTTGTTGCAACAATAGAGCCATGCAGTAAATGTGTTGCAAATAAGAACTGCCTGAATTTGTTGCACACGTCAGTACTAACAATGAAAATATCACACGGTTTTCATTAATTTGGCGCAAGGCTTCCAACAACATATACACCATCAAAAATGGGTGGCAAATACCTTGGCTCACTTGATGCGGATTGCATAATGCTGGGCATCATTTAACTTATAAGAGGGTGGATGCCATAGATAGGATAAGCATTGCAGAAGTTGTTTTTTTTTTTCAATTTGCCAAGGGTTAGACCATCCTTTTTCAACCAGGGTGCCTTGGCAAAATGCCTAACAATTGCCTAAAAATTGTATACAAGCCAGCGTGTGGATGAAGGCTGCTTCTTTAGTTACACTAATAGTTACACTAATGCCACGTACACACGACCAGACTTTCCCGCAGACTAGGTCCGAAGGGATTAGTCTGTCAGACAATCTGATCATGTGTGGGCTAGTCTGATCGTTTTTCAAAAATAAAAATAAATCTAATGGACCTAGAAATAGAACATATTTCAAATCTAACCGACGGACTCAATTCCAATGGACTAAAATCGGGAAAACCGTTCATCTGTGTGCTGGTCCGACAGACCAAATACGTTGCAAGGGAAGCTATTGGCTACTGGCTATTGAACTTCCTTGTTTAGTCTAGTTTACGTCATCACATTCAAAATGAATGGACTTTCGAAACAGACTTAGTCTGTTCATGTGTGGCCAAGTCTGTTTGTTCGGAAAGTCCTTCGGAACTCAGCCGAAAGTCCATTGGGAAGACCGTCGGAACTAGTCTGCTGGAAAGTCCAGTCGTGTGTATGTGGCATAAGTCACAGGTTTTCATTGTGCACCATTACAACCTTCTAGCTGCCAGCATCCTAGGGACCAATGGCATTATCAGTTGATAAGGAGGATGTTAGTCACCTCACCTGCATAGCATCCTTGTTTGACCCTCCACTGCCCTTCTCCATCAAGTGATGGAGAAAAACTGAGGAAATATGAGTCAGAATCAGTTTTCAAAAGTGTATTTGCTTTAGAAGAATAAATCACCTCTAACGTTGGGTGTCCTACTTGGACTTGTGGATGTTGCTGCATCATGTAAAACTATTAGAATAACTTTTACAATTTAAAATGGGTGCCTCAAGATTTTCCATAATGTTTAAAGGGTGCCTTGACTGAAAAAAGGTTGAGAAACGTTGGGTTCTTACATTTTGAAGCTGGATTTGGGCTTTGAGATGTCAAGAAGACACCTTGTATTCCTATATTGCTTTCACTCCAGGTCGCTGCCCTATATAATTCCTGAGATAGCGGAGAGATAAATATTCAATGAGCATTGCAGCCCTAAATAATTATAGTTACCCCAAAGGTCTATTAGCTACATAAAAGAAACAACATAACAGAAAACATTACACTGATTGCATTTCATTTTAATTCAATTAATATAAACATTTAAATAATCAATGTTAGCCAAGTTAATCTAAATAAATTGCAGCTGAGTTTGTGGTGTATGACTTATATTAATGTACATCTCTTTTTTTAAGTCCTAGTTGCCTGGGGGGAAGTTTCTCATCTAGAGTGTTTATAGCATAAAATCATCATGCAGATTTAGACAGCTCCATTTAAATTAATTCCACTGTGTGAATATGTACACCCATACTGTCAAACGCTGCTCACTGTTCTAGAATAAGTGGAGAAGCATCCTTATTTCTTTAGAGCTTGCCTTGCAGGAACGTTCTGAAAAACAACAACCCCATCAGCACTGGATTTAATGGCAACATATTTATTCTTTTAGAGAATGTTTTTTTTTTTTTTTTTACAGAGGCTGGTTAAATACATATATGATGATGCTCTGACTGGCAATCTGGTAGTTGTGGTATTTGCCAGAAGGCTTGACTGCTGAGAAGCGTATGCGTCAAAGTAATTGTAAACGATCAGCTTGTAAAACAACCCATTCAGTTTAAAATAGAAATGAAAGGCAAAACATTTTTGTATAGATGTAAAAAAAAACATTATAAATACCTTTTTATTTTGTGGGTGATCACATTCTCTCTATTTTCAGTTACATAAGAGCTGGGGGAGGAGACGCAGCAGCACACTGAGCTTCCCAGTGAATGGCTGTATAGCACTGTCCTGGGCATGTCAGGGCAAGTCTGATCATTGGAGGAGAGCACACTGAGTTCCCAGCATAGCTAGAAAACTGACCACAGCGTGCACTCCTGCTTAGTGTGGTCCATTTATAATAGGAAAGCAAGGAGACTAGCAGGAACACCAGGAGTTTCACATAAAGGAAGTAATACAAAACAGGATACTGTACATGGTACAGCAGGCACATATCAGGAATATAAAGTGTTGGGGTAACAAACACTTTAAGCATTCAAAATGTCTGTAGCTGTACACAAATTGAAAATACTACAGAATTGGAGAAGGACTCTAGATCATGTCTTTTTGGTAAATTTCCTTCCCTTTCTATCCTATAGCCAAAGGGAAGTGCGAGGAAATCCCTCCAAAGCAATGGAATCCTGATGTGTCACCAGAACTAGGGTATCCACCTCTATTAGTGTTCTGTTGTCAACCCAAAATTTGAGATTTTTATTATTGGCTCCCATTGCTGTCAATCAAATCCTGTGACATGGGAGTGGGGGGGGGGGGGGGGGGAGCCAGTCCCGCTGGCTGTTGTCAATGGACGCAGCAGTGACACTAGGAAGCGAGCCCGTACAGGCACCCTCATGGAAAGTGGCTTACTGTGGGGGCACCCAATGAAGAGGAGGAGACAGGAGTGCCCAATAAAGAGGATAGGGGCTGCTCTGTGCAAAAGCATTGCACAAAGCAAGATAAGTATAACATGTTTGTTATTTTATCCCCTTCATGCCTAAGCCTTTCTTCTGACATTTGTTGCTTACAAGTTAAAATCTGTATTTTTTGCTCAAAAATTACATAGAACCCCCAAACATTATATAATACTGTAGCTGCTGACTTTTAATATGAGGACACTTACCTGTCCGGGGTCCCCGCGACGCTGATTTTCGGATTGACTGTCAGGTGCTACCATTCAAGATAAGGGAAACAGGCAGTGAAGACCACATTGGTGGCACAGTGGTGTAGTAGCGCCACAGTGGTGTAGTGGTTAGCACTCTCGCCTAGCAGTAAGAAGGGTCACTGGTTCAAATCCCAACCATGACGCTACCTACCTGGAGTTTGCATGTTCTCCCTGTGCCTGCATGGGTTTCTTCTGGGTACTCTGGTTTCCTCCCACAATCCAAAGACATGCAGGAAGGTAAATTGGCCCTAGTATATGAATGGGGACCTTGGATTGTGGGCTCCTTGAGGGTAGGGATCAATGTGAGTGTGTGATGTACAGGCATAGGGACAATTGTAGACACTCACTCAGGTTGAACTGGATGGACTGGTGCCTTTATTCAACCTTACTAACTATGAAGCCTTTTGGGTTCACAGCTAGTTCCCTACTGTGTATGCACGAAGCACGCTGCGCTTTCTAACCTGGAGGAAGGAGGAGGGGGCCGAACTTCCGAGGCACGGCATCGTGGCTCAGTTTTTTCCCAGAAGTGGGGAATGTTTCCTGTTAAAAACAGGTACCCTCCCCCCTGAAAGGTGCCAAACATGGTACCGGAGGGGTGGGGGGAGCATATAAGTGGAAGTTTCACTTTTGGGTGGAACTACGCTTGAATATCGCTTTAACTAAACTTAAACTTTAACAACAAGCACTTTAATTTTCAAAATATTCTATTTTGATAATCTTCCAAAAAGTAGACACACTGCACTGTGAAGCCACCCTTTAAATTTCTAAGGCTTTGGAAAAAACACATTCATGGAAGTGCGGATTTTTCTCCCGCTGAATTGCCAGCGTTTGTAAAGAGTTCACCGGAGTTCAACACATTTCACGCTCTTGCAAAGTGTTTCTTTAACATTCTGCTTGAAAGCTTCATCCTTTATGAGGTTTACATGGTGGTAAAAATGAATTACATTTTTTGCATACACAGAGCTGCAGAAAATACAGTCTAATTTGGGTACATCCCGCCTTATTACTTTGACCTATTTTCTCCTGTAGCCATGCAAAGACTTTAATAAATAACGGTAATGCTTAAGTACCTTAAACTCACTTTTTCTCTGATGAATGCATCCTTGGACTTTGACAAATAGGCCCCTCTTCATTATTTAACATAACCGCTGTGCCTTCTGCGATTCTTGGCAAATTTAAATATTCACATAAGAAGAGATCTAAAAAAGAAGTTGCTACTTTTCTGTGCAATTATTTCAAGCCTATTTAGACCGTCATGTGAAAGGTAATTGTATTTCCTCCTGAGTTCATTTATTTCTTTCTTCTGCCTTAACAGTTTGATCCACAAAAGTTCCAAATTACAAAGTGTTATGTAATGTTTTTTTTTTTTTTTATCTTTACAGTCGCTGCAGTTTTTCAGTCTTTTTAATTGACTATTGAACTATAAAAAATTAGCACAGAGAAACATTGAATTTAGCTTTTGTGTGTTTGGGAAAAATGTAGGTGTGCAGATGAAGCATAAAAATTACTTTTAATTGAATTAGAAATGAGCAATTTCTATTTAAGATCTGTATTTGCGAGATTTAATTGCAGCATCTGGGATAGGTAAAATAATATTAACCACTCATGTTTCAATATTAACCACTTGCCTACTAGGCACTTTCACTTCCTTCTTGCCCAAGCCAATTGTCACCATTCATTGCTGTCGCACTTTGAATGACAATTGCGCGGTCATGCAACACTGTACTCAAACTATATTTTTATCATTTTTTTTTAGACAGATAGAGCTTTCTTTTAATGGTATTTAATTACCACTGGAGTTTTTTTTTTTTTTTTTTTTTTGCTAAACAAACCAAAAAAGACCAAAAAAAACGTTTTTCTTAGTTTCTCTTAAAATTTTTATAAATAAGTAATTTTTCTCCTTCACTGGTGTGCATTGATGAGACTCCACTGATGGACACTGATAGGGTGCTCTGATAGACACTGATAGGTGGCACTGATGACACTACATTGATGGGCAATGATAGGCAGCACTGATGGGCGGCACTGATAGGTGGCACTGATGGCACTGACAAGCAGCACTGAAGGGCACTGATATGCGGCACTAAGGGGCACTGATTGGCAGCACTGGTGGGCACTGTTGGGGCTGCACTGATAATCAGGACACTGATGATCATTGGCCTGATTGTCAATGCAAATTTCCCCTATGTGGATTTGCTGGTTTTCAACTCTCCTGTCAGCCTGAGGAGAGAATTACTGATAACCAGCAAATCCTGTTTACATCTATGATTAACTGGGATTTAACACAACTGATCACGGAAGAGATGCCAGGATTGGCTCTTTACCCTGATCTGTGATCAGCTGCATCCAAAGAATGCAGCGATCATAAATCACTGCCGATGCACGCCGCAGGGGCCGCAAAGGCAGCAAGAGCACAGGAGGACATCATATGACAGCCTCCTGGCAAAGTGCAGCCTTGCTGTAGCTATCATTCAGCCATAACGTGGTCACAAAGGGGTTACAATCTCTGTGTTTTTTATTTCGATCCATTAAGCACAACAAAATAAACATCCCCCAGTAAGCTACATGTTAAAATTTCTACCCTGGCTTTTACAGTTTACAATTTTTAATACTGCTGGCTCCAGCTCTCTCAATGCTGCTTCCCTGAACTTCTGTTTTTCACAGGAAAGAGTTTGCAGTGGATAGCGCAGTCTCCAGTCCGCTAGTTTGGAGAAGGAAGGAAGTAGGGAGAGGGAGGAGCAGTAGAGTGTCTTGCTATCCTAGGCTACTGGGCTTTGTGTTTCTATTGATGCACACAGTGTACAGAGACATAACTCCAGTACCTGCATGTAAGGATGAATCCATAGGATGCTGCAAGAGAAAGGAGCTAACTTGAAACAGGAAACCTGGGGCAGCGATCATGGCATCAGCTTAAACTGAAATATAGGAAAGGATTAAGTACCCGTTCACACCAGTGCAACTTGGCATGCGATTTGGAATCGCATGGCAAGTTGCATCCTATTGTCGGCAATGGAACTGCAATGTCGACTTTGTGGTGCCACATCAATTGCACTATGTTTGCCGATTTCAGGTGTGACTTGAATGGACATCTGTGCATGAAGTCACACAATCTCACAATTTTAAAGTTGTATGTCAGTGAGACTTCAGGAGCAAGTTGCTCCTGAAGTCTCACTGACATACAACTTTAAAATTGTGTGATTTCAAGTGATTTCGAAGTCAGATTTGGTGTGAACAGGGGCTAAAAGATAACGCTGCATACAGTTGTTCTCATAAGTTTACATATCCTGGCAGAATTTATGATTTCTTGGCCATTTTTCAGAGAATATGAATGATAACACAAAAAAACGTTTTTTTCACTCATGGTTAGTGTTTGGCTGAAGCCATTTATTATCAATCAACTGTGTTTACTCTTTTTAAATCATAATCACAACAGAAACTACCCAAATGACCCTGATCAAAAGTTTACATACCCCAGTTCTTAATACCGTGTATTGCCCCCCTTTAACATCAATGACAGCTTGAAGTATTCTGTGGTATTTGTGGATGAGGCTCTTTATCTTCTCAGATGGTAAAACTGCCCATTCCTCTTGACAAAAAGCCTCCAGTTCCTGTAAATTTTTGGGCTGTCTTGCATGAACTGCATGTTTGAGATCTCCCCAGAGTGGCTTAATGATATTGAGGTCAGGAGACTGAGATGGCCACTCCAGAACCTTCACTTTATTCTGCTGTAGCCAATAACAGGTCAACTTGGCCTTGTGTTTTAGATCATTGTCATGTTCGAATGTCCGAGTACATCCCATGCGCAGCTTCCTGGCTGATAAGTGCAGTATTTTTTGATAACATACTGCATTCATCTTGCCATCAATCTTGACCAAATTTCCTGTGCCTTGGTAGCTCACACATCCACAAAACATCAGCGATCTACCTCCTTGTTTCACAGTGGGAATGGGGTACCTTTCATTGTAGGACTTGTTGACTAGTGATGGACGAACTTCCGACGGGACGTTTCGCGAACGCGGCCGATAGTTCGTGAACCGGAACGTTCGTGGCGGGCCCCATTGACTTCAATGGGAGGCGAACTTCGCAAACCTACAGGTTAAATTTGCAGCCACAAAATAATTAATAGCTGTGCAAACATAGTCCCACCACATGGCCAATGACATAACACATGTATGAGGTGAATCTGGGATCGACAACTACAAGAATTCTTTTTTTATATGGGAAATTGTTGTGACAATTCAGGACTGTGGAGCGCATGAAGGCAATGGAGGAGAGGGAAGGTCAGGGACCAGGATAGGCAAAGAAGAGGGTGCAGGAGATGATCACCAGCAGCGTGATATACAGCAATGACACCTGCACCGTGATAGAGTGATCTGACACCAGCACCGTGATAGAGAGCACTGACATCAGCAGCGTGACATAAAGCACTAAAACCAGCACCGTGATCTACAGCACTGACAGCAGCACCGTGATAGAGAGCACTGACATCAGCAGCGTGACATACAGCAATGACACCTGCACCGTGATAGAGTGATCTGACACCAGCACCGTGATAGAGAGCACTGACATCAGCAGCATGACATAAAGCACTAACACCAGCACCGTGATATACAGCACTGACAGCAGCACCGTGATAGAGAGCACTGATATCAGCAGAGTGACATACAGCAATGACACCTGCACCGTGATAGAGTCATCTGACACCAGCACCATGATATGCAGCGTGACATAAAGCACTAACACCAGCAGCGTGACATAAAGCACTAACACCAGCACCGTGATATACAGCACTGACAGCAGCACCGTGATAGAGAGTATTGACATCAGCACCGTGATATACAGCACTGACACCTGCACCGTAAGCAGCCCCAGGAGGAAGTCAGCATAGCATAGGGATTGTGGGAGCCCCTCATAATGAGCATAGCACAGGGATGGTGGGAGTCCCTCATAATGAGCATAGCACAGGGATGGAGGGAGCCCCTCATAATGAGCATAGCACAGGGATGGTGGGAGCCCCTCATAATATGCACAGCAGAGGTACAGCCCCAGGAGTAAGGCAGCACAGCACAGGGATGGTGGGAGCCCCTCATAATAAGCAGCCCCAGGAGGATGTCAGCATAGCACAGGGATGGTGGGAGCTCCTCATAATAAGCAGCCCCAGGAGGATGTCAGCATAGCACAGGGATGGAGGGAGCCCCTCATAATAAGCAGCCCCAGGAGGAAGTCAGCACAGCACAGGGCTGGTGGGAGCCCCTCATAATGAGCATAGCACAGGGATGGTGGGAGCACCTCAAAATATGCACAGCAGAGGTACAGCCCCAGGAGGAAGTCAGCACAGCACAGGGATGGTGGGAGCCCCTCATAATATGCACAGCAGAGGTACAGCCCCAGGAGGATGTCAGCACAGCACAGGGATGGTGGGAGCCCCTCATAATAAGTAGCCCCAGTAGAAATATGACACCGCTCAACCTCTTCAAAGAGGAGGGTACGGGCATATAGTACGGTGTGCTTTTTTTGGACAAGGAAGTGAGCCAAATGAAGAAAGAAGGTCTTTGTGCTCATTTAAAAAAATTGTTTATAGACATATACATGGTCTACTGGTCACATGTGTTGAATTCCTCCGAGATCCATGCCTCATTCATTTTTAGAAATGTGAAGTAGTTAACACTGTCGTGAGCTAGGCGAGTACGCTTATCGGTCACGATCCCCCCTCCTGCGCTGAACATCCTTTCGGACAGGACACTGGATGAGGGGCAAGCCAACAGTTCGATTGCAAATTGGGCAAGCTCTGGCCAGAGGTCAAGCCTGCCCACCCAGTAGTCCAGGGGTTCATCACTCCTCAGAGCGTCCACATCGGCCGTTAACCCGATGTAGTCGGACACCTGACGGTCTAGGCATTCCCTGATGCTGGATCCGGATGACACCTGTCGATGGGTCAGCTGAAAGAATGACCTCATATCCGAAGTCACCAACACATCTTCAAACCGGCCTCTTCTTGCAGGCGCTGTTGGATTGGTACCCGCAACTCCTTCTCTGGGAGTGGGAATTGCTCCTCTGCCAGCGCACGCAAAGGCAGAATGTAGCATTTCTCCAAGCAAGGCCTGGAAGTGCTCCATTCTGACAGCCCTCTGTGACGGCAGTAACATTTCCGCCATTTTGTGTTTGTACCGGGGGTCTAAGTACGTTGCCACCCAGTACTGGTCCTTGACCCTTATGCTTTTTATACGGGGGTCCCTATTAAAACACTGGAGCATGAAGGCCCCCATTTGCACTAAAGTGGAAGCGGTGTGGTGGCCTGGCTCCTGCTCATCATCCAGGATAATGTCGTCCTCTTCATTCTCCTCTCCCCATCCACGCACAACAACAGGGGTCCCATAAAGGTTTAAAGCATGCTCTTCTTGCTCCTCCTCATCCGCCCCGGCACCATCCTCCTCTGACTCCTCTTCAGACTCCTGTTGTTGACTTGTCTCAGATAGAGTAGCCCCCCCCGGGAATTCATCCAGCATTGCGACTTCCTCATCTTCCTGCTCCTCCACAGCTTGATCAATGACACGCCGCAATGCACGCTCCATAAAGAAGGCATAAGGTACCATGTCACTGATAGCGCCATGGCTTCGACTGACCAGTTTGGTGATCTCCTCAAATGGCCGCAGAAGTCTGCATGCGTCGCGCATGAGCAGCCACTGGCGCGGTGAAAAAAAACCCAGCTCACCAGAACCTGTTCTGCCGCAGAGTTCATACAGGTAGACGTTAACTGCACGTTTCTGCTGGAGCAGCCTAACAAGCATATAGAAGGTTGAGTTCCATCGTGTCGGGCAATCGCAAATAAGACGTCTGACCGGCAGATTGTGTCGTCGCTGAGTGTCAGCAAGGTGAGCCATGGCCGTGTAAGATCTTCTGAAATGGGCCGAGATTTTCCTTGCCTGCCGCAAGATGTCCTGGACCCCAATGTATTTGACAAGGAATCGCTGCACGACCAAGTTTAAGACGTGTGACATGCATGGCACGTGTGTGATTTTGCCCTGTTTCAATGCGCTAAGCAGATTGGCACCGTTGTCACACACCACTTTACCAACTGTCAAATTGAGTGGTGTTAGCCACTGATCTGCCTGTGAACGCAAAGCTGAAAGGAGTGTCGGGCCAGTGTGGCTCTTGGCTTCCAGGCACAACAGACGCAGCACTGCATGGCAACGTCTCACCTGGCATGTCGAATAGGTTCTGGGGAGCTTGGGCGGCGCAGCGGAAGAGACGCTAGCAGCGGAAAAGGAGGAGTCAGCCGAGGGAGAGAGGTAGGAGGATGGAGAAGGAGGAGGAGGAGAAGAAGAGTCAGGCCTGCATGCAATCCGTGGCGGTAAAACCAAATCTACACGGGTGCCACGGGTTACATGCTTGACGGCCGTCAGAAGGTTCACCCAGTGGGCAGTAAAAGTGATATACCTTCCCTGCCCGTGTTTGCTAGACCACGTGTCTGTGGTCAGATGTATCTTGGCACCGACACTGAACATGGCCATATAGCTCTGGGATGCCCTTCTGTGAGAAATACTTCCTTCCTGGGACCTTCCATTGTGGTGTTCCAATGGCCACAAATTTGCGAAAGGCCTCCGAGTCCACCAGTTTATATGGCAGTAGTTGGCGGGCTATGAGCTCTGACAAGCCAGCCGTCAACCGTTGGGCAAGAGGGTTATCCGGCGTCATCATTTTTTTACGCTCGAACATTAGGCCCACGGAAGCCTGCCTTTTTGCAGAAAAGTGAGCTTGGCGTGATGGAAGGTGGAGTGGAGGACAATTGTGAGGAGAGAGGAGAAGGAGAAGTAGAAGACGAGGCTGGACGATGAGAGCCTGGAGTGTGGCTTTGTGTGTTCCGTTGCTCCCACTGGGCTCGGTGATGGTTGCTCATGTGCCTTCTTAAGGTGGTCGTCCCTAGGTGAGTGTTGGGCCTACCACGACTAATGCATTGACTGCAAAGATTGCAGATGGCAACGCTATTGTCAGCAGCGGACACGTTAAAAAAAGCCCACACTGCGGAGCCATGTGCCGGTGTCCTGGGAGTGCCAGATGTGACCGTACATGGTCGATGACTCGCTCCTGATACATTTGCAGTCTGCTTTGTCCCTCCTGTGCCATGTAAGTTATTCCTGCTTCTCCTCCCTATCTGCTGGTCTATATCTCCCTCTGAACTCCCCTCCTCTTCCTCTCTTGTGGGCACCCACGTGACATCACTAGACACGTCATCATCGACGTCACCTTCCCCACCGCTATAAGTAGAGATCTTGGAGTAGGCAGCAACACCGGGGACCAACCTCCTCCTTGGGCTGATCTGGGTACTGTCGTCAGACTGCTGAGTAGCAGTTGTTGCTACCTCCTCTTCCTGATCCAATACCAAGAGTGGCTGCGCATCAGAAATGTCTTGATATGGATCGGAAAATAATTCCTGTGACTCAAGCAGAAGGTATGTGGTGGTGGTGGTGTTGTTGGTGGTAGTGTCTTTGGGGGTGCACATAGCAGAGAGTGAAGAAGAGGGTGCAGATCGAGAGGATGAGGAGGGTGCAGAAGAGTAAGGCTGAGTGAGCCACTCAACCAAGTCCGGTGCGTCCTTTAAAGTAATTGAACGCACCTTCTGCAACTTCCCACTTTGGCTCAAGCCTGTTGCTCCTGCCCTACCCCTACCACCCCTGCGGAAGGGCCTGCCTCTTCCTCTGCCTGTCATTTTTTAAATGACCCTGTGACAAAACTCTCAGTCCCTATACCGATGAAGGACTGCTGCAGTATAGGGCAGCGGTCAGCAGTAGTGCACCTCAACCCTATGTATTGTGGACCTATACCAGTCCTTATAGAATAGCAGACTGTACCTCACTCAACCCTATGTACTGTAGTACCCTATACCTTACCAGTCCTTATAAGGACCTTTGTGGAACAAGTAGGTTGTGTGTGACTGATTAGCAGACTGTACGTCAGTCCCTATACCGATGAAGGACTGCTGCAGTATAGGGCAGCGGTCAGCAGTAGTGCACCTCAACCCTATGTATTGTGGACCTATACCATTCCTTATAGAATGGCAGACTGTACCTCACTCAACCCTATGTACTGTAGCACCCTAGACAGACCAAGTTACCAGTCCTTATAAGGACCTTTGTGGAACAAGTAGGTTGTGTGTGACTGATTAGCAGACTGTACGTCAGTCCCTATACCGATGAAGGACTGCTGCAGTATAGGGCAGCGGTCAGCAGTAGTGCACCTCAAGCCTATGTATTGTGGACCTATACCAGTCCTTATAGAATGGCAGACTGTACCTCACTCAACCCTATGTACTGTAGCACCCTAGATAGACCAAGTTACCAGTCCTTATAAGGACCTTTGTGGAACAAGTAGGTTGTGTGTGACTGATTAGCAGACTGTACGTCAGTCCCTATACCGATGAAGGACTGCTGCAGTATAGGGCAGCGGTCAGCAGTAGTGCACCTCAAGCCTATGTATTGTGGACCTATACCAGTCCTTATAGAATGGCAGACTGTACCTCACTCAACCCTATGTACTGTAGCACCCTAGATAGACCAAGTTACCAGTCCTTATAAGGACCTTTGTGGAACAAGTAGGTTGTGTGTGACTGATTAGCAGACTGTACGTCAGTCCCTATACCGATGAAGGACTGCTGCAGTATAGGGCAGCGGTCAGCAGTAGTGCACCTCAACCCTATGTATTGTGGACCTATACCATTCCTTATAGAATGGCAGACTGTACCTCACTCAACCCTATGTACTGTAGCACCCTAGACAGACCAAGTTACCAGTCCTTATAAGGACCTTTGTGGAACAAGTAGGTTGTGTGTGACTGATTAGCAGACTGTACGTCAGTCCCTATACCGATGAAGGACTGCTGCAGTATAGGGCAGCGGTCAGCAGTAGTGCACCTCAATCCTATGTATTGTGGACCTATACCAGTCCTTATAGAATGGCAGACTGTACCTCACTCAACCCTATGTACTGTAGCACCCTAGATAGACCAAGTTACCAGTCCTTATAAGGACCTTTGTGGAACAAGTAGGTTGTGTGTGACTGATTAGCAGACTGTACGTCAGTCCCTATACCGATGAAGGACTGCTGCAGTATAGGGCAGCGGTCAGCAGTAGTGCACCTCAAGCCTATGTATTGTGGACCTATACCAGTCCTTATAGAATAGCAGACTGTACCTCACTCAACCCTATGTACTATAGCACCCTACACCAGGTTATTACCAGTCCTTATAAGGACCTTTGTGGAAAAGTAGGTTGTGTGTGACTGATTAGCAGACTGTACGTCAGTCCCTATACCGATGAAGGACTGCTGCAGTATAGGGCAGCGGTCAGCAATAGTGCACCTCAACCCTATGTATTGTGGACCTATACCAGTCCTTATAGAATAGCAGACTGTACCTCACTCAACCCTATGTACTATAGCACCCTACACCAGGTTATTACCTTACCAGTCCTTATAAGGACCTTTGTGGAACAAGTAGGTTGTGAATGATTAGCAGACTGCAGCAGAAGGGCAACAGCCAAGTATAATATTCTTTCTATATTTGGAAGAAAGAATATTATACGTGTACAAGCCTATTACCATACCACTGATACCAGTCCTGAAAAGAACCTTTGTGGACCTAATATAGTAACAGCTACTGATTAAACTGACCCTCACTGCCTCACACACTGCTTCCTGCCTGTCCCTATATAAACTGACAAAACAGAGGCTACTGGAACAATAACTGGAATAGCACTTTTGTGGACCTGATAGTAACAGCTAAAGACTAAACTGACTGTCCCTACAGCAGACACACCGTCCTGTCCCTTTCTCTAAACTGACAAAAGACACTCAGGCTGCTGCAACAATCAGTAGCACAGCAAACCTATATACACCTAACACCTATACCAGTCCTGAAAATAACTTTTGTGTACCAGATAGCTAGCGATTTGGGTCACTGCAATCTCTCCCTGCTCCACACAGCAACCTCTCCCTATAGTGACAGAAGAAAGAATGTAAAATGGCCGCCGGATCGGGTGTATTTATAAGTTAAGGGAATGTCCAAGTGTCCATGTGCTGTAATGTCTCAATTGGCTGTTCTGTACCCTATGATGGATGTGTCATCATAGGTCAAAGTTCTTTTACACAGAAAACACGGAAGTCCGCCGGGCAAACGGCGGCAATAGTCCGCCGATCGGGCGAATCGCGAACAGCCGAAATTCGCCGCGAAGCGACCGCCGGGCGAACCGTTTGGCCATCACTATTGTTGACTCCTCTCCAAATGTAGAATTTAGCCCTGGTTTACATTGGTATGATTTGACATGTCAAATCAGCGGCAATTGCTGGCAATGGCCCCGTCCTAATCGGTACGACGCTGGATTTGCAGAGCCACACCGATTTAAAAAAGTTGTTTCTGTACTACTTTTTGCGATTTCAGGCTGCGATTTACAATGACATATGTGCAGAAACCTTTTCAGATGTCTCTGAAATCGGGGCCGAAATCGGGACAGACATGCGGGAGTGAAATCGCGTGAGTTCAGCTGAACTTGCATGGCTTCATTCCCGCAGCTCAGTGTGAACCTGGGCTTATGGTTATGGCCAAAAAGCAAAATTTTGGTCTCATCACTCCAAATGACTTTGTGCCAGAGGGTTAGAGGCTTGTCTCTGTGCTGTTTGGTGTATTGTAAGCTGGATACTTTGTGGCATTTGTGTAGTAATGGCTTTCATTTGGCAACTCGACCATGCAGCCCATCTTTCTTCAAGTGCCTCCTTATTGTGCATCTTGAAACAGCCACACCACATGTTTTCAGAGAGTCCTGTATTTCACCTGAAGTTATTAGTGTGTTTTTCATCCCAAACAATTTTACCAGCAGTTGTGGCTGAAATTTTAGTTGGTCTACCTGACCGTGGTTTGGTTTCAACAGAACCCATTTTCTACTTCTTGATTAGAGTATGAACACTGCTGATTGGTATTTTCAATTCCTTGAACATCTTTTTATATCCCTTTTCTGTTTTATACAGTTCCACTACCTTTTTCCGCAGATCCTTTGACAATTCTTTTGCTTTCCCCATGACTCAGAATCCAGAAACTTCAGTGCAGCACTGGATGAAAGATGCAAGGGTCTGTCAGGAGTACAGAAACTTGTTGACCTTTTATACACACACACACTAATTACAAGCAAACAGATCACAGGTGAGAATGGTTACCTTCCATAGCCATTCAAACCCCTTTATGTCAATTTGTGTGCATGTTATCAGGCCAAAATCACCAGGGTATGTAAACTTTTGATCAGGGTCATTTGGGTAGTTTCTGATGTCATTATGCTTTAAAAAGAGTAAACACAGTTGATTGATAATAAATGGCTTCAGCCAAACACTAACCTTGAATTAAAGTAATGTTTTTGTGTTATCATTCATATTCTTTGAAAAATGAGAACCTTCAGGGCCAAAGATAGCTGACATCCTTCTGTATATGGTGGGTTGTAAGGCATAGTGGGTGCAAGGTGGATAACGTTATTGGGCGCCAGACACTTGAATGCATAAGAGATGTTTATTTCTCTTATGCCGTGTACACACGACCGGACTTTCTGGCACACTAGGTCCGACGCTCTTTCCAACTGACTTTTTAGCAGAGTTCTGACAGACTTTCCGAACTAACGGACTTGGCCACACACAATCACATCAAAGTCCAATGGATTCGAACGTGATGACCTATGACTGGACTAGAATAAGGAAGTTCATAGCCAGTAGCCAATAGCTGCCCTAGCGTCAGTTTTCGTCCGTCAGACTAGCATACAGACGAACTGATTTTTCTACCGGACTCGAGTCCATCAGAAAGATTTGAAACATGTTCTAAATCTAAACTCCGTCTGATTTTTCGACAGCAAAGGTCCGATGAAGCCCACACGCGGTCAAATTGTTCGACAGATTAGTTCCGTCGGACCTTTGCTGTCGAAAAAGTCCGGCTGTGTGTACACGGCATTCCACATTTTTATGGGGGAAAGAGTGTTAGGGCCAGAACACCCTTAAGTAGTTGCAAGTACAAAAAGCAGACCCTGAGACTTCAGTAGGAGGACAGTTGTGCAGGGAAAGGGCTCCAGCAAGACGCCACATCTGCACGTGCAGGAATGCTGTCTCCTATGGACAGTCTTTAACAGTTTCTAACACAAATTGTAACAGTTCTTTCAACTTCAATACAACTTCTCCTTTCTCCTTATAGTTCTTCAGCCCACTGAGCTCCCGGTCTCTCACTAGACCCTCTGATTGACTGCCACTGAATCCCTTGGGCTTCTCCAATCTTCACTCTGGTATCTTCCTCAAGCATCACCCCTGCCTCTCTGCTGGGTCCCTAGCTTGGCACTCATAGATACTTCTCAAGCTTCATCCCACTGGCCTGCTAAGTCCCTGACTTGGCACCCAAGGCTGCTCTGCAAGCGTTACCTCCACTGACTGGGTCCCTAACTTGATTACCACCTGAAGTTTCCCGATTCTTGACCGTGCCCATTTGGCGAGAATACTGCTCTGGGAACTTGCTTCAGTTACTCACTGTGGTCCCTGGTAAGAAGGTGGATGGTCCCTTAGTGGCGACAGTTTCCCCTCTACCTCCAACCACTGACAGGTTCTCCAGCCATCAGAAGCATCACTTCTGATTGGACAGCAAGCTGCAATCCCAACCCTTCGCTGCTCTCTTTCTTCTGGATAGGCCCTCAGGCAGCCTAGCAGCAAGATGCCCCCCTGGGATAGGCCCAATTTCTGGCCTAGCAACCCCAGGGCAACACAACACACATCCACCCAGACAGCCCAGGTGGTACAAAACATAGATCACCTGACTGCACCCAAATATATAGGCGCTCCCAGCAGGCCATGGGATTCAAAGGAACCCTTGCCCATCAGCTGAGATACTGACATATCCATAGCGTGTCCTTGCATTGCCCTTCTCATATATAGCACCACCAAGTACCCGATCACCTAGTGGTAGTAGAGACAAGTGCAACCAGGCCACACTTAGGGAGGAATCAATAGATCTATAACGATCAACCTACTCCTGACAAGTAAATTTGTGAGCAGCATCCCTTCCTAAACTCCAGAGTGCTAGACAAAGAAGAAGCCAGCACCAGCAGGAGACCAGGATTTGAGGATGAACCCTCGAGAAAGTGCATCAGCAGCATAGTCTTCCATAGCTTTATCCTCCGAGACAGACGAAGGGTAAACCCAGTCACGGGAGGCATAGAACCAGGTTGATGGTCAATTGCACAATCATACGGCTGTTATGGAGGCAAAATAACGGCTTGACCCTTGTCAAAGACATTGATGAATTTATGATATTCCTCTGTCAAGGAGGAGAGGAAAGAGGTGCGCAAGACCTTAGCCATTTTCCGAAAACATATCTTACTGCATTGTGATGACCAGGAAAGAACCTCAGCACAAAGCCAATCAAGAGAGGGGTTGTGCCTCTGTAGCCAAGGATAACTAATAACTACCGGATAATGAGGAGAGGAAATGACCTGAAATTGGATTATCTCATGGTAAAGAGCCCCTATGACCTCAACAAAGCAGTCTCATAAATCACGTGGGCAGGCTGTAGAGGTCACCCATCAATAGCCTCAATGGCAAGTGGAGTGGCATGAAGCTGCAGCGGAATCGAGCGCTGTCTATGAACAGGCCTGCAGCCCCAGAATCGACCATGAAAGGGTAACCAAAACAAATGGATTATCCTTCAAGGTAACTGGGAACATAACAACACCACCTAGGGTCTGTCTCTTACAGGACCTCATTTTGTTGTGCCCATCAGAGTGCCACTTAACATAAAATGTGCCTATCAGCATTCACGATAAAAATATACCCATCAACGTGCCCCTTAAAATAAAGTGTGCCCATCAGAGTGCCCCTTAACATAAAAGTTGCCCATCAGCAGGACCCTTATTTTATGTTAAGGGGAACACTGATGGGCACATTTTATATTAAGGGGCACTCTGACGGGCATATGTTATTTTAAGAGCAACACTGATGGGCACTTAAAGTGGAAGTAAACTCCCCTATCGTTTTCAGCCAAGGAAGCTGCCATCTTTTGCCTCTGTTTAATCTTAAACTGCTATGGTGCTGCACATGTGATTTGTTATGACACCAGCCATTGGATGGTTTGACAGTTTGGCTGAGAGCACAGCCAATGTGCAGTTAGCATTCCCGGCATGCCTTTTTTTTAACTGTTTAAATCCATGGGTTTACTTCCACTTTAAGGGGCACTATGATGGGCAGATTTTATGTTAAGGGGCACGTTTTGTTATGCCCATCAGAGTGCCCTTTAATATAAAATGTGCCCATCAGGGTGCCCCTTAACATACAATTTGCCCATCAGAGTGTCACTTATAATATAATAATAATAATAATAAGTATATTCTTTTTTTAAAAGACATTGGTTCTTTCTTAAAAGGGGGGGGGGGGCAGTTTGCCATCTTCGCCCTGGGCACCAAATGGCCTTGTCCCAGCACTGGGTCTAAGGTACATCATTTTTTGCCATATGGTGAGTGTTTAGATTGCTGGAAGTGCACAGTTGTGACAGACCTTTCAAAAACACATTGGATGATGTTTATTTGATGCTGGATTTTCACAGCATGAAAATCTTGAGCCGTCCATGTATGCATAAGTGCGGTTTGTGGGTATTAAAGGACACCCTCTTTGCAGCCGCACATATTTGTTACATGAGAGGCAAGAGGTTAATGATGTAGTTGAATAAACGTGTTTCCTTTTCATCTGCCTGGAGATTAACTTTAAAATAATAAGCAAACTATCCACTCATCTAAAGGACATTATACCTATCCTTTAACAGCAATTATCAATAATCACAGCAGATTATATCGCTGTCTTTACAAAACAAAATGACTGTTATATTAAAGTGGTTGTAAACCCTTACAAACCACTTTGACCTACAGGTAAACCTAGATTAAGGCTTACCTGTAGG
Source organism: Lithobates pipiens (assembly GCF_037356315.1). NCBI lineage: Eukaryota > Metazoa > Chordata > Amphibia > Anura > Ranidae > Lithobates > Lithobates pipiens. The sequence goes on from NW_027507784.1 coordinate 76,239,765, forward strand.
TCCAAGAAATATCTCCTAAACCTACACGGTTTAGGAGATATTTACTAAAAGACAGTCACTGCTGTCTACGGTGCATGCGTCATAGATAGCGGCGCCCAGGCACACTATCGTTGTTAGCAGCATGCCGCTGCTAATGGCGATATGCCGTTAGTGGCGGCTCCTCTGCGCATGCGCGGGAGTGAGGTCATCGTTGCTCCGGCGCTGTGAGTGGCCGGAGCAGCGATACCCAGAAGAAGATGGACGCTCCATTCTACAGGGGACAGCTGGCTCCTGTGTCAGGTAAGTGACACATAATGGGCTACTATGCGATGCATAGTAGCCCATTATGCTTTACCTTTGCAGGGAGACAAAGAGGAAGTAAACCCATCAGAGTTTACTTCCTCTTTAAACTGCATTGCTGGATCCCTTATTCAAATTGTACAATGAATAAAAAGTCAGCACTTTGTAAGGTAGCTCGGCCCGCCACTGGAAAAAAAATTGGGCTTTTCAACTCTGTTCAGAGGGTAAATCACATTTTTAACTTGGCAGGTTTAAAAGAAAAAAGAAAAATGATTACTGAACTTTCATTTTTCTTAATCAGATGCCAATGCCTCTTTAAATGGGATGAACTGGAACTGTTTCTAATATTGTAGAATCAGCAGGACAGTCCGCTATGCATATCAAAGAGTTTATTATTCAAAAAAGACGTTTGGGATAATTGCCAGGACTCCATCAGCTAGCAGCTGAATAATACATATTTTTTTTCCGGGTGGCACAAATGATGCCGGCAGCAGGCTTTTTTGTTCATGCTGAAATTTTTCAGACGTTGTCAAACACCAGAGGGTCAGCCAATCTTCCTATCTGAAAAGAAACATTTAATGATTCCAATATTCCCACCGCTACCGACAGCATCAGAGAGTGTTGGTAAGGAGATGACAAGCCAGAAAAATTCATTGCCAGTAAATGTATTAGAGAGGGCCAAGGCATGCTGGGAGGAAGATCCGGAGCCAACATGGGTTAACGGTGAAAATGAGAAAAAAGGACATAGATGTATGAGCTAGTAATAATGTCTTATCGGCTGTGAATACGTCAAGCTATTTTTTTCATAAAGTGAAACTTTCTGTGTGGTATGATGAGTTTAATATGCCATGCAAAATCACACCTGACAAGACTTCAAATGGCGCCCTCTGCTGCTCTGGGAGGAGAAGGCCCAGAGTGCCCTAACAGCAGAATTAATGGTAAAGCAGGACTTTAATAACAATTAATGCTATTTAACAAATGAACATACTGTTCCACAATAATAATTATGTTCCTAAAATGAATGTGTGCTGTAAATTGTCTCCAGCATTGCTCATGTTTCTTCTTGCTAGGGGGCCACAATTTTGTTGAAGCCCAGAGCAGTCACTTCTTTATTGGGAGCTCTCTCCCTCTTCTTGGTCTCAAAAACTGTATGTCACTTTCTGTAACTAAAATATGTACATTCCCAGCCTTGATTGTATGTCTTGGCTCAGTTAGAGAGGAAGGCTAAAAGAAGCTTTACAGTGCAGTAGTTCACAGACTGCCTATGAAGTCTAATGCTGGATTCAAAAATTGACTGGCTTTTGTTGTAGGGACATGCTGGAAAACCAGAATTCGATCAGCTCTCTGATCAGTGTATTCTGGCATGAAGAGTTCTCCTGTCAGAACACAATAGCACAGTGGGAAGAGATAGCAGCACCAACATCGCTTGCGACGGTACGGCAATCTGTCAAAAACTTACAGTGTGTACTGAGTGTGACTCTTTTGTGTCTCCCTGGCATGCATGCATGCAGATGCAGAGAAGCTAGAGCCCAATTCACATTCAGTGGCAGTACTGCCTGAAGAGAAGCATTGTAGTCATGACATGTATACAGCCCTAAGTGGCTTGTGGGGTGTGGGATGGAAAAAATGTTTCTTAACCACCTGCCTTTATTGCCATTCCTGCTGCCCATATGAACAAGCACTAAGGGCTTGTTCACACCAGTGCACTGGAACAACTTTTTTTGGCCCACTATGGGGTGACTCAATCCACCTCATCACAACATTCTGTGACCAATAGACTGATACCTAAATTGTATGTAAAACCTAACAATGAACTTGTATTTGTTGTCTTTTGGTCTAGTAAATATACCACTGGGACCTTCATGGAAGGATGCCATGGTATTATTGTACTCCAAAAAGGTTACTTTACTCCAAAAAAAAGTAAAAATCTTCTGAAATTACATCAACTTCTTAAAGTGGTTGTAAACCCTTACAAACCACTTTGACCTACAGGTAAGCCTAGATTAAGGCTTACTTGTAGGTCCAAGAAATATCTCCTAAACCTGCATGGTTTAGGAGATATGTACTAAAAGACAGTCACCGCTGTCTACGGCGCATGAGCCATAGTCAGCGGCGCGCAGGCGCTCTGCCACTGCTAATGGCGATATGTCGTTAGTGACGGCTCCCATGCGAATCGATGCTCCGGCGCTGTGAGTGGCCGGAACAGCGATACCCGGGAGAAGATGGATGCTCTGTACTACAGGGGACAGCGGTGACATCGCTGGCTCCTGTGTCAGGTAAGTGACACATAATGGGCTACTATGAGATGCACAGTAGCCCATTATGCTTTACCTTTGCAGGGAAACAAAAAAGGAGTAAACATGGCAGAAGCAGCCTTATTTATTAAAAAACACATTTTTTCAAAATTAACTCAAACATAAACATTTGTTATCAAAATCCCATCAGTCCACCTAGCATTTGTCTTTGCAGGAACCTAAATTACAATTTTGTAAATACTGCACTGCGGTACCTCTCAACTGATCGCAGGCCTCAAGCCGACAGGCTGGCTCAGAGACAACCACTTACCACAGTGCACCCTTTACCATAACATTCCAGCTAAACCTCCGTTAGCTGAAATACCACCCTCAGAACCCATACCACCAATAGGTCCCGAACTCTTCCTTCTGAGGTATCTTCCTTCACCGCAAAGACCAACATCCACCACCGCCACAACATCCTTATCAAAACGTCCCTGTCAAAAGAAAAAAACATCACACACACAAACCAGACAACACGTAACAAACATAGGCGAGGGTGGGTGGGAACTTTCCCTCATGCTGTGGTGACCTGGGGGAGGGTCAACTAATTTTACCCACTTCTGCCCCCTCCCACTCCTCTTCTCCCCCAATAGCAATCCTTCTACTATCCTGTACCCTGTTTCCACTGTTATGTCAGCCCTCCGCCTATTTCTTTCTTTTTCTTTTTGCTCTGGGTTTTCTTTTCAATTTGGTGGCCATGTGCCGCTTCGTAATAAATAGAGCCACTGCTAGCATATTGTGACAGGTGAATACAGTTACATGCCCAACAATCTAATTATTTTAGAATTCAACTGAAAGTTTTCTACAGGCATACCCCACTTTTAAGTACACAATGGGGTTTATTTACTAAAGCTGGAAAGTGCAATATCAGGCTCACTTATGCATAGAAACCAATGAGCTTCTAACCCCAGCTTGTTCATTTAAGCTTTGCTAATAAAACCTGGAAGCTTGTTGGTTTCTATGTAGAAGTGAGCCTGATATTGCACTTTCCAGCTTTAGTAAATAAACCCCATTGTGTACTTAAAAGTGGGGTATGCCTGTATGAGTGCAGTGATCACCACGCTTGTAGTCCATTTACGCTTCCTCAACCTCTCTAATGAAAAGCCATCACTGTAGTACAGACAGGGAGCTGGAAGAAGAATCTGCAGGAGCCTGGCAATATACTCGCAAAAAACAAAAAAAAAAAAAAAACATACATGCACCTTTTTTTTTTCATGCACAAATATGTGCATTTAATATTTTTTTTTAAGGTGGACTAAGCCTTTGACACTAAAGACTTTAAAACAGTCAGCTCCATCATGTAAGGATAAAACAGAACAACATCAATGCTAGCTTTTGTATCAATACCTGCCTGACTTTCATAAAGATAATGGTGAATAAGAAGAGCAATTGATTATCTATTGATGGCAATCATGTAAAGTTTATTAAGCCTGACCTAGAACCTTCCCAGGTCTCTCAGCTGTAGGTCAAGTAATGAAACATTTACAGCTGGAGGGAGCTTGAATTGAGATTTTCTCTGCTGCGGCTGAGTGGGTGCAGGTACCTTGTTACGAGGGAAAACTGCCTGGAACGAACAGGACAAATATTGAATGATAGATGACATGTCATCTCAGGCTACTTCTGAGCACAGCGCTTGTCATGTTTAACTGTTTTCTGAAAGCTACATTGGTGCCTGAGGTTTTCTGCTTAAACCAAATGACATTTTTTTTGTTTGTTTTCCATAGAGCACTTAAAGAAGGTGTCATTCTACTACGTTTCCTGACTATTTCCCCGAGACAGAGGAGATATATGTAATAATTACACAGTATGAAAACCTTAAAGGGCACTCCAACCAACTAGCTTCAAGTTACATAGTTACATAGTAGGTGAGGTTGAAAAAAGTCCATCAAGTCCAACCTATATGTGTGATTATATGTCAGTATTACATTATATATCCCTGTATGTTGTGGCCGTCCAGGTGCTTATCTAATCGTTTTTTGAAACTATCAATGCCCCCACTGAGACCACCACCTGTGGAAGGGAATTCCACATCTTTGCCTCTCTTATGCCCCGTACACACGATCAGACATTGATCAGACATTCCGACAACAAAATCCATAGATTTTTTCAGATGGATGTTGGCTCAAACTTGTTTTGCATACACACGGTCACACACGTACAACACGCACGACAAGCCAAGAAAAATGAAGTTCAATAGCCAGTGCGGCTCTTCTGTTTGATTCAAAGCATGCGTGGAACTTTATGCGTCGGAATCGTGTACACACGATCAGAACGGATTTTGTTGTCGGACAAATTTGAGATCCAGATCTCAAATTTTGTGTGATGGAAATTCCAATGGAAAATGTCCGATGGAGACTACACATGGTCGGAATTTCTGACAAAAAGCTCCCATCAAACATTTTCGGTCAGAAAATCCGACCGTGTGTATGGGACATAACAGTGAAGAACCCTCTACGAAGTTTAAGGTTAAACCTTGTTTCTTCTAATTTTATTGAGTGGCCACATGTCTTGTTAAACTCCCTTCTGCAAAAAAGTTTTATCCGTATTGTGGGGTCACCAGTACGGCATTTATAATTTGAAATCATATCCCCTCTCAAGCGTCTCTTCTCCAGAGAGAATATGTTCGGTGCTCGCAACCTTTCCTCATAACTAATATCCTCCAGACCCTTTATTAGCTTAGTTGCCCTTCTTTGTACTCGCTCCATTTCCAGTACATCCTTTCTGAGGACTAGTGCCGAAAACTGGACAGCATACTCTAGGTGCAGCCAGACCAGAGTCTTGTAGAGCGGGAGAATTATCGTTTTAATACATGCCAATATTCTGTTTGCTTTGTTAGCAGCAGCTTGGCATTGCATGCCATTGCTGAGCCTATCATCTACCCCAGGTCCTTTTCCATCCTAGATTCTCTGAGAGGTTCTCCCTCCAGTGTATAGATTGCATTGATACTTTTGCCACCCAAATGCACTATTTTACATTTTTCTACATTAAATCTCATTTGCCATGTAGTTGCCCACCCCATTCATTTGTTCAGATCTTTTTGTAATCTTTCAATACACTTCTGACAATACATTACAATACTTGTGCAAACTTTTTCCTATTGGTTTTTAATATATATTACATATTCACAAAAGTATTAGGACACCTGCCTTTACATGCACATGAACTTTTATGTCATCCCAGTCTTATGCCCTGTATACACGGTCGTAAATTCAGACGGAAAAGGTCCGATCGGATTATACTGTCGGAAAATCCGATCGTGTGGGGGCTCTATCGGACTTTTTCCATCGGAGATTCCGACAGAAAAAATTTGAGAGCAGGATCTCAAATTTTCCAACAAAAAAATCAGATCGGACTTTGTCCGTTCATTTTTAGAGAATTCCAATCGGACAAAGTGCCACACATGCTCAGATCAAATTACAAGACCAAAGCTATTGGCTAGTAGCCTCAATGTAGTCCCATCATAACGAACAAACGTCATCACGTTCCGAACGATCAGATTTTCCAACAACTTTGTCTGACCGTGTATATGCAACACCAGTTTCGGACAAAATCCGTCGGATTTTGTGGTCAGAATGTCCGACCGTGTGTACGGGGGCTTAGTCCGTAGGGTTCAATATTGAGTTGGCCCATCATTTGCAGCTATAACAGCTTCAACTCTAAGGCTGTCCACAAGGTTTAGGAGTGTGTCTATGGGAGAAGTGCTCATGTTCCAGAAGTGCATTTGTGAGGTCAGGTACTAATGTTGGATGAGAAGGCCTGGCAGTCTTCACTCTAATTCATCCCAAATGTGTTCTATCTGGTTGAGGTCAGGACAGTGCAGGCCAGTCAAGTTCCTTCACCCCAAACTCACTCATCCATGTCTTTATGGACCGTGCTTTGTGCGCTGGTGTGCAGTCATGTTGGAACAGGAAGGGGCCTTCACCAAACTGGTATGCTGACTTCTTCAGAGTTCCTTTCACTGTAACTAAGGGGCCAAGCCCAACCTCTGAAAAATAATCCCCACACCATAATCCCCCTTCCACCAAATGATTTGGACCAGTGCACAAAGAAAGGTCCATAAAGACATGGGTGAGACATGGGTGAGCGAGTTTTGGGTGGAGGAACTTGACTGGCCTGATCTCAACCCGATAGCACACTTTTGGGATGAATTTAAGCAGAGACTGCAAGCCAGGCCTTTTCGTCCAACATCAGTGCCTACCCTCATAAATGCTCTTCTGGAAGAATGGTCAAACATTCCCATAGACACACTCTTAAACCTTGTGGAAAGCCTTCCCAGAAGAGTTGAAGCTGTTATAGCTGCAAAGGGTGGGCCAACTCAATATTGAACCCCATGGGACTAAGACTGGATCGCCATTAAAGTTCATGTGCGTGTAAAGGCAGGTGTCCCAATACTTTTAGTCATTTATGTATATATAAACACTACTCTGCAAAAGTTTTAGGCAAGTGTGAGCTGTAAATAAAAAGTGCCAATAATTTATATTATCATTTAGCAAAATAGAAAGTAAATGAACAGAAGAGAAATCCAAATCAATATTTGGTGTGACTATCCTTTGCCTTCAAAACAGCATCAATTCTTCTAGATACACTTGCACAAAGTTTATGAAGGAATTCGGTAGCTTGTTCCAAACATCTTGGAGAGCTAACCATAGATCTTCTATGGATGTTGGCTGCCTCAATTCCTTCTGTCTCTTCAAGTAATCCCAGACAGACTCCATGTTGAGATCAGGGCTCTGTGAGGGCCAACCATTACTTCCAGGACTTCTTGTTCTTCTTTCTGCTAAAGATGAGATACCTTTCATCTGCTGCATTAACCACTACAGATCCGCGATATAGCCGAATGACAGCTACAGCGCGGACCTGTTTTGCTGGGACTTCGTCTATTGACGTCCTCCCATGCCCGAGCAGCCTGTACGCCCCTTGCAGGGCGCGCGCGGCGCGCTCTGTGATCAGCGAGTCTATGAGATCGGAAATATGGGGTCGATCCCGACCCCTTATCACATGATGTAAACAGAGCCGGTAATCGGCTATTTTTTCTCCTTGTGCTGACAGCGTGAGTAGAAAAAAAATGATCACCAGCGGCCATGATTCGGACATCAGTCCGAATCATGGCTAGCTGCTGCAGAACCTTAGTGTCCACCTGTGCCCCCTGCCAGTGGCACCTAGCAGTAGGCAACAGTAAAGCCTACCAGTGCCCACCAGCGCCACCCATCAGTGCCCACAGTGCCACCCATCAGTGCCCAGAGTGCCACCTATCAGTGCCTCTACAAAGGTGGCACTGATGTGCAGCACTGATCAGTGCCCATCAGTGTCACCTACCAGTGCCCATCAGTGCCAGTCAGTGCCACCCATCAGTGTCACCTATCAGTGCCTATCAGTGTCACCCATCAGTGCCACCTATCAGTGCCCATCAGTGCCATCTATCAGTGGTACCTATCAGTGCCCATCCGTGCCACCCATCCGTGCCGTCCATCACTGCCACTCATCAGTGGCCATTATGGATGAGCTGCCTGTTCGCCCTTTCGCCAAACAACAAACAATTTGGGTGTTCACGGTAAATTCTAAAAGCCGCGGAACACCCTGTAAAAGTCTATGGCAGAAATCTAAAGTGCAATTTTAAAGGCTTATATGAAAGTTATTGTCATAAAAAGTGTTTGGGGACCTGGGTCCTGCCCCAGGGGACATGGATCAATGCAAAAAAAAAGTTTTAGAAATGGAAGTTTTTTCAGGAGCAGTGATTTTAATAATGCTTAAAGTGAAACAATAAAAGTGTAATATTCCTTTAAATTTTGTACCTGGGGGGTGTCTATAGTATGCCTGTAAATGGGTGCATGTTTCCCGTGCTTAGAACTGTCCCTGCACAAAGTGTCATTTCTGCAGGAAAAAAGTCATTTAACCAGTTGAGATCCGCGCTATAGCCAAATAACGGCTATAGCGAGGACCTCCTTTGCCGGGACTACGTCTATTGACGTCATCCCGTGCACGAGCGGCCTGCGCGCCCCCTGAGGGGCGTGCGCGGCGCGCTCTGTGATCTGCGAGTCTATGAGACTCGCCTGATCACGGATCCGAGCAAGGGGTCGATCCCGACCCCTTACCACGTGATCAGCTGTCAGCCAATGACAGCTGATCATGTGATACAACGGAGCCGGTAATCGGCTATTATTCCTCCTCGCGCTGACAGCGCGAGGAGAAAAAAAAAGAGCCGATCACCGGTGGCCGTGATCGGGACATCAGTCCCGATCACAGCCAGCCCTGCCAGTGCCCATCTGCCCCCTGCCAGTGCCACGCATCAATAAATAAGTGCCTCCTGTCAGTGCCACCCAGCAGTGCCCATAGTGCCACCCAGCAGTGCCCACAGTGCCACCCAGCAGTGCCCACAGTGTCACCCATCAGTGCCCACAGTGCCACCCATCAGTGCCCACAATCTGCCTCAACAACGGTGCTGCACCCCAGTGCCACATATCCGTGCCGATCAGTGTCATCTACCAGTGCCCATCAGTGCCCATCAGTGCCGCCCATCAGTGTCCAGCAGTGCCACCTATCAGAGCCACCTATCAGTGCCACCTATCAGTGCCCATCAGTCCCATCTATCAGTGCCCCTTAGTGCCACCCATCTGTGCCACCCATTCGTGCCACCCATCCGTGCCATCTTATCTGTGCCCATCAGTGCCGCCTTATCTGTGCCCATCAGTACTACCTTATCTGTGCCTATCGGTGCCACCTTATCTGTGCCTATTGGTGCCACCTTAACTATGCCTATCAGTGCCCACCAGTGCAGCCTATCAGTGCCCACCAGTGCAGCCTATCAGTGCCGCCTCATCAGTGCACTTCAATGAAGGAGAAAAATGCAAAATTTTATAACAAACTATTAAACATGATTTTTTTATTTTTTTTATTTTGCATCTTTTTTTGTTTGTTTAGCAAAAAATAAAACTCCCAGCTGTAATTAAATACCACCAAAAGAAAGCTCTATTTGTGGGAAAAAAATTATAAAAATTTCATTTGGGTACAGTGTTGTATGCCCGCGCAATTGTCATTCAAAGTGCATCAGCGCTGAAAGCTGAAAATTGCTCTGGGCAGGAGGGGGATTTAAGTGCCCAGTAAGCAAGTGGTTAAAAGCACTCGCGACTATAAGAATTGTCGGCTCCCTATAATACAGAGAACAGTCATTGAAAGTCATAAAAAAAAGCGTGTGGTCCCCCACAAATTCAATTACCAGGCCCTTATACATGGGTTATAAACCTCCCTTACTCTCCAAAAAAAAAAAGCCGTACAGTGGTTGTAAACCTCCCTTACTCTCCAAAAAAAAATGCCTTTAATTTTAATTTAGGTTTCCTTTTGTGTCTACAGTCCTCAACGTTGCCTGTTTCTCTGTGCTTCTTCGAAAGAGCTTGAACAACACATCTTGGAGTCTGCCTGGGAGAGACCTTGCTGATGCAGTATAACTACCTTGTGTCTTGTTGCTGTGCTCAGTCTTGCCAAGGTGTTTGGCCTGTCTTTCCTGACCTCTCCTTAATAGCAGAGTCTGGCTGTTCCTCACCCAGTTTTAAGCCTCCTACACAGCTGTTTCTGTTGAAGTCAATGAATGTGTTTCAACCTACATATGAAATTGGTTATCTTTAGCACGTGCTCGGTATAATTGGTTAATCATACACTTGACTCTAATCCTAAAAAAAAAATCCATGACTTTGTGCAAGTGTACACATTGTGCAAGTGTAAAGCCTCGTACACACAATCAGATTGTTGGCCAACAAAACTGTGAACTTTTGTCTGAAGGGTGTTGGCCCAAACTTGTCTTGAATACACACAGCCACACAATTGGCCAACAAATATGAACATAGTGATGTACTATGTTGTTTTTCAGCTTTTTAGCGCCACCCTTTGGGCTCCTTCTCCTAATTTCGTGTTAGTAGAAGTTTGGTGAGTGTTGATATGCGCAGTTCATTTCTGAACGGCCGTTCATCAACCAGCCATGTTGCGGAATCGGAGGAGATAACATGTTATTTATTATTGGCCTTGGAGTTATTGCTTTGACATTTTTTTTTTTGGTTAAATAATAATGATTTGATTTGGTATATTTTCTATATTTTGGATGCATAGAATGCACTTTTTGGTTAAGTTCTATTGGCAGATAGCATGTCTAATTTTAATTGTTTTCTTTTTTAATGCGCAATAAAAAAAAATGACGGAGAATGATACTTGGCTATGTGTGAGTAAGCAGTTACATTTAAAAAAATACAATGTAAAATTGACAAGGGACACCAACAAAGTTGTATCTTTGATCTTAGAAACTATGTGATAATGGTGTTGTGGTAACTTTCCCAAATTGAAAACAAAAAAAAACATAATAATATTATTCTTGATATCACTAGAAAAAAAAAAGTCTTTGAAAATGTGTTTGCAATAACTCCATCAGTATCACCAGCAAAGCAGCTTCATTATTATCCCATTAAAGAAGAGAATTGTGCGCTGCATTTCGTGATTTCATAATTTGACACGTCACGAATGTTAATTCTCCATTACGAACGCTAGTTTAAAAGACCGACCGCTTCTGGCTCATCCTTGCTTCAGAGCATGCGTGTTTGGACTTTGGACTTTTGTCCGTCGGACTTGTGTACACACTCTCGGAAAATCCGATAACACACATTTGTTTGCAGAAAATTTTAAAACCTGCTAGCCAACATTTGTTTGCGGAAAATCCGACAATGATTGTCCGATGGAGCATCTACTTGGACAGATTTTCCGCCAACAGCCTGTCATCACATATTTCCAGTCGGAAAATCCGATCGCGTGTATAAGGCTTAACAGTTGATGCTAGTTTGAAGGCAAAGGTTAGTCATACCAAATATTAATTTGATTTAGATTTTCCTTATGTTCGCTCACTTTGCATTTTGTAAATTGATAAAAAGAAACTATTAACATTTATTTTTCTGAAAGCATTCTTACTTTACAGAATTTCTTTACACCTGGCTAAATATCTGCTTATGGAGGTTTAAACCTTTCTCTAACTCTGCTTCAAGCTGCCCCCCCCCCCCCATCTTACACCCCAGATGGCTAAATTGATTAATTCTGATTTTCACAAGTTGACTTGAAAGCTTGAAAGACCCCCTAACCTAAACCATATTTCTGAATTTCTGGAAGTGTATACATTTGTGTATGACTTCAGTGTATAACTTCAGGTGAAATACAGGACTCTCTGAAAACATGTGGTGTGGCTGTTTCAAGATGCACAATAAGAAGGCACTTGAGGAAAGATGGGAAAACTTGAAAATTTGTATCATTAAATATGTATGACAACTGTTAGCATAAATACTGAATTGCAACTGTCTGCCGTTATATGAAAAATATGAGCGCTAAGGTTAAATTTACACGCAATCTGTATATTGGCTCTGCCAAAACTGCACGAGTTATGAAAAAAAAAAATCAATTAAAGATTGAAGTTTTCTTTTTAGATGTAAACAAAGTTCTGCTTGGATGTTTAATCTTCTGTAGCGTGACAATTAAATTAAATCATGAGGTTGAATTGCTGTGTTTATTTATTTTTTATTTTCTTTCATTTTTTTTACTTTTTTTTTCTTTTTTTGTAGAGATGAAGAGTAGCATACCTCATCTTTGATAAACCCTTCTGAACACTCCCTCAACATTTTCAAGTGGTCTAAGACGACAAGAGAAAACTAATTAATTACATGGCAACAGCAACAGTTTCCAACTGCATTCATTTACAGGAGAGAGAGAGGAATCTTTTGCAAGAATATCATTTTATAAAACTTGGAGGAACGCTGAAAAAATCCTGCGCTCGTCTAAAGGCCCTACTACCCAGAAAATACAAATAATTTCATATGAAACGGTATTGGTGGCTCCCAGGGCAGACTTCCCCGGTGATATCCCTCCTGGAAGATTGCCGTTTTAATTTAAAGCTGAATTCCGGGCAATTCGTTTTTTCCATGCAGTGGAGCTGTGCCTCCACTGCATGGGTTAAAGTGTTACTAAACCCAGGACCCTGCATTCACTATATCTGGCCTCCCACAGTACACAGAACATGGAAATGCAATTATTTTGGTAAATATAAACTGCTAAATACCCTTTCTCACCAGCAGTATATAGCAGGCAAATGACTTCTATCAGTGTCTGGTTAAAGCTTGTAGGGGGAGGTTTCATTCTCCCCTGATTGTTCTATGAGGCTGCAGTACCCCGACCCTCTGTCTGGGCAGTGTTGATTGACCCTGTTCTGATCACAAAAACCTCTAGCAGAACTCCTCCAGCTGAGCATGTTCAGCGTGCCCCCCCCCCCCCCCCCCAAGCTCTGTTCTATCAGAAGACGGATTGGGGACAGTGGAAGACGGGGAGGATCAGAGAAGACAGGAACAGCCTTTTTTACACAATGGTTCCACAGTGAGTATAACAAGCACGTTTTACTGTGTGAGAATAATCCTAAGAATAATCAGGTGGAAACAATACAAGATTTAACTCTTTCCTACCGACTGTACACATTTATGTGGCATCACGGAAGTGGGTCTTTTTATGTGGGGCTGCATTATGCATATCTCTCTTTGTGTTGGGAGTGCGGTGCATACCACGCTGCCAACACAGAGACAGGGCTTTCACCAAGAGCCCCGAGTTTCGTATTAACGATCAGGACCCAGGACTCCTGAGTCATTGGCTGTCACAGGGATCAGTCACTGTGAGCACGCCCCTATGTTTAAATCCGATTATAAATGGAAAGGAAGATACATGATATCTACCTCTTCTTGCAGGAGATGAAGGTGTAAATAAACAAAAAAATTTCAAAAAAATACAAATAAAGAATAAAAAGTAAAGAAAAAATAACAGGATCAAGGTTAGTATTAGGGTCACTGGCGGGGTCAAAGATCATGGTCAGCATATTTTCAGTTGACTTAAAGAAAAAAAAAATTAGTATCAGTGTCATTGTCAGTGTGTTTCAAGCAGGTTCAAAAAATTGCAAAATGCGCACCATAGTTTCTGGGCTGTACTACAGGTACAAACAACTAACATACACATATGTGGTTTCACTGCAATCATCAGGAGCAGGAATATTTATTTTGGGTTGTTCTTTGGTGGTCAATTATGGTAATAGCACAAAATTTACAGTTACATCTAAAAAAAAAAAAAATATTTTATTTACTATTTTTGGCCAGTTTTCCTTTGATATAAAAAAAAAATCAGGAGATATGCGTTATTATTTACCTTAAAAGCTCAATGTGTACTAAAAAAAAAAACAAGATGTAATCTACCTGCACACATAAAGTAGTTGTGACGATATGACGTTTTACTAAGACATGTCAAAGTTGCAAAATTGTTCTTAGGCATTAACATTTTTTTTACCCTTAAGCGGTAAAGGGTTAAACAATCATCTATGTAATATCATCAACATGTAAAGCATTATCAACTGTATCAAATCAGTTATATGTATTTAAAAAAAAAATCTTCTCCTTATGTAAAAAGAAAATTTTTTTAACAATTGTTGTAAATCAATTGTAATACATAATGATGTTTATTTTAGTTGGTAATGTATTTTTTTTTTTTGTGCATGTAGCTAGGAAAACTTTATGCAGTATCCAATCCATGCTTCGCCATTTCCTCTGCCTTGCACCACAATTATGGTAGTGCTAATACGATAAAAGACTGCATGGAGATCTTGCTGTTAATTGAGCTGCTTGTTTGTGTCTGTGTCAGATCTAATTACTGTTTAGCTCTCACCTGCATATGTGCTAGACTGAGGGACCTAGGGATTGTGGGATATGTAGTTTCTTCATAGGAAGTGTCAATTCTTAAGCTACAGCCAGAAGTCATACATTAACCTGTTCAGTGCTATGCTGTATGCCTCATGTTTGGATGCAAAATTAACCTTCTGACACCAGAATGTGAAGATTTACTCTACTATAGGTTGTGTGTACAGGGTAAGACATGACACCATGAAACCATATGATCCATGTACATTTTATGCAGGTGAAAAATCACAACTTGCAGGTTGGAGGGTTTATAACGCCTTTAAGATTTGTAGCACCCCTGCCCTGGGCTGGCTACATTTAGCGATATGGCTTTTCTGTAGCCAGCTGATCTGCAATATATCTTTTAAGACTGCTCAAGTATTTCCTGAAACCTGGTAGTTGATTGTGCCTATCTGCTGATGAATAAATATTCCAGCAATAGAGTGGAAGGATCCATCACTGGGGATATTCTTAGGCTACAGTCAGAGGTCATACATTAACCTGTTCAGTGCTATGCTGTATGCCTCATGTTTGAACGCAAAATTAACCTTCTGACACTAGAATGTGAAGATTTACTCTACTATAGGTTGTGTGTACAGGGTAAGACATGACACCATGAAACCATATGATCCACGTACATTTTATGCAGGTGAAAAATCACAAGTTGCAGGTTGGAGGGTTTATAACGCCTTTAAGATTTGTAGCACCCCTGCCCTGGGCTGGCTACATTTAGCGATATGGCTTTTCTGTAGCCAGCTGATCTGCAATATATCTTTTAAGACTGCTCAGGTATTTCCTGAAACGTGGTAGTTGATTGTGACTATCTGCTGATGAATAAATATTCCAGCAATAGAGTGGAAGGATCCATCACTGAAGTTATGAATGTTTATTGGACCCTATCCAATCCCTGGGAGGATGATCCCAAAGGTGTGTCTGGGGAGAAGTAAAATATGGAGGAGGTGCTGATCAGAGTTTCTCCCCTGGGACTTCCTCCTGGGAGGAGGCATGTGTTTTCCAGGGAAGCTAATACTACTAAGCCTCAGCAGGTGCTATGTGTTGTGGTCTTGAGGAAATGTACCTGTAGAAGCTGGGCTAGAGAGGGGAATCTTCAAGAAATAATGTTGCAGGGAAGCTGGGCATAAGCTGCCACCATTGTGAGTAGGACTTTTTGCCCATAGCTCCAGGTAGTAAAGTACTCATTGAGGGTTAAACACCAGGAGGTTCCACCCACTATTACAACTTATTCTTAAAGGATAATGTACTTCCATCCTAGCTTGCTGCAGCTCAGGGCGTCATTTCCTCCTGCTCCCGTGCTGCCTTCTGGGACCCGTGTGTAACTTTAAAAAATGATGGGGCCATTCAGAAAGCACCTGGCGACTCGTACATGGGCATGCGCAGTAAGAAATCTTCAGGCTTCACCGATGGTTTCACTTAGTTAGAATGGCGGTGCCTGCACCTGATCTGATAGACGGATCAGCCTTGGGGGCCCAACATTGCGGGCACCCTGGACAGGTAATTGTTCTTATTAAAAGTCAGCAGCTACAGCCTGACACCGGCAAATCAAACCTACACCCCTCTGGCACCCACCAGAATTACCCACAACTTGTCCCCATCCCCTGCCTCAATGGAATCGCTCATTCTCTAGACAAGTACATGCTAGTACCCATGGGACAAACCCCTGAATGCCTGGCCCAGGCACAGACATTCCCCTCAATGCACGGGACCTGTACCTAAACCTATCAGAGCTGCTAGACAGAGGCCTCACTCAAACAAACAAAATCACTAATGACATCTGCTCAACAGGGATGAGCTTCAAGTTCGAGTCGAACTCATGTTCGAATCGAACATTGCCTGTTCGTCTGTTCAGCGAACAGTGAACAATTTGGGCTGTTCGCAGCAAATTCGAAAAGCCGGAACACCCTATACAAGTCTATGGGAGAAATCTAAACTGCTAATTTTAAAGGCTAATATGCAAGTTACTGTCCTAAAAAGTGTTTGGGGACCTGGGTCCTGCCCCGGGGACATGGATCAATGCAAATAAAGTTTTAAAAAACTGACGTTTTTTCAGGAGCAGTGATTTTAATAATGATTAAAGTGAAACAATAAAAGTGTAATATTCCTTTAAATGTTGTACCTGGGGGGTGTCTATAGTATGCCTGTGAAGGGGCGCATGTTTCCTGTGCTTAGAACTGTCCCTGCACAAAGTGTCATTTGTGCAGGAAAAAAAGTCTTTTAAAATCACTTGCGGCTATATTGTCGGCTCCTGTAATACAGAGAACACTCAATGAGTGTTCTCTGTATTAGCCGACAATTCATTCATTCATTGATTTAAAAAAAAAAGCGTGGGGGTTCCCCTAAATTCAATTACCAGGCCCTTCAGGTCTGGTATGGATATTAAGAGGAACCCTGTGTCAATTTTTTTTTTTTTATTGACGTGGGGGTCCCCCTAAATATCCATACCAGACCCTTCAGGTCTGGTATGGATATTAAGGGGAACCCCGCATCAAATAAAAAAAAATTGACGTTGGGGTCCCCCTAAAATCCATACCAGACCCTTTATCCGAGCACGCAACCTGGCAGGCCGCAGGAAAAGAGGGGGGGATGAGAGAGCGCCCCCCCCCCCTCCTGAACCGTAACAGGCCACATGCCCTCAACATTGGGTCTGTGACCCCTCAAAGCACCTTGTCCCCATGTTGATGTGGACAAGGGCCTCATCCCCACAACCCTGAGCGGTGGTTGTGGGGGTCTGCGGGCGGGGGGCTTATCAGAATCTGGAAGCCCCCTTTAACAAGGGGACCCCCAGATCCCGCCCCCCCCCCCCCCCCGTTTGAAATTTATTTAGTTACTCCCAAAATTAGTTTTTATTTATTTCGTTTTTCGTTCAAAAATTGCATTCGTCCGAAAATCCACATGAATTACGGTCGAATCTGTCTTTGAAGGCTTATGGTGTCTGTCGAATGTATAAAGAAGATTCGACTGAGCTAGTATATAGCATACTCTAGAACCCCTATTAAAGTCTATGGGACTCCAACGTTCAAAATCTAAAGTGCTAATTTTAAAGACTAATTTGCAAGTTACTGTCCTAAAAAGTGTCTGGGGACCCGGGTCCTGCCCCAGGGGACATGTATCAATGCAAAAAAAGTTTTAAAAACGGCCGTTTTTTCAGGAGCAGTGATTTTAATAATGATTAAAGTGAAACAATAAAAGTGTAATATTCCTTTAAATTTCGTAGGGGGGGGGGGGGTTGTCTATAGTATGCCTGTGAAGGGGCGCATGTTTCTGGTGCTTAGAACTGTCCCTGCACAAAGTGTCATTTATGCAGGAAAAAAAAGTCCTTTAAAATCACTCGCAGCTATTATGAATTGTCGGCTCCGTAATAAGAGAACACTCATTGAAAGCCATTGATAAAAAAAAAAAAAAAAAAATTTAAAAAAAAGCGTGGGGGTCCCCCAAATTCAATTACCAGGCCCTTCAGGTCTGGTATG
This sequence comes from Lithobates pipiens, assembly GCF_037356315.1. NCBI lineage: Eukaryota > Metazoa > Chordata > Amphibia > Anura > Ranidae > Lithobates > Lithobates pipiens. The sequence goes on from NW_027507784.1 coordinate 76,257,552, forward strand.
GATATTAAGGGGAACCCTGCCTCAAATGTAAGAAAAAATTTGACGTGGGGTTCCCCCTAAATATCCATAACCAGACCCTTCAGGTCTGGTATGGATATTAAGGGGAACCCCACGTCAAATTTAAAAAAAAATTGACGTGGGGTCCCCCTAAAAATCCATACCAGACCCTTTATCCGAGCACGCAACCTGGCAGGCCGCAGGAAAAGAGGGGGGGACGAGAGAGCGGCCCCCCCTCCCTCCTGAACCGTACCAGGCCACATGCCCTCAACATTGGGAGGATGCTTTTGGGGTCTGTGACCCCTCAAAGCACCTTGTCCCCATGTTGATGAGGACAAGGGCCTCATCCCCACAACCGTGGCCCCTGGGGCAGGACCCGGGTCCCCAAACACTTTTTAGGACAGTAACTTGCAGAATCTTTTCTCTCTGTCAAATCTTTTTTCTCTGTCGAATATTTTCTCTATATAATCTTGGACTAATAGAGGTAAGGTTAGGCACATTCGACCACAGGTTCTATAGACAGATTGTTATTGTCAGAGTCATGTCGAATCTCCTATGCTATATCGAACTGCTGTAACAATGAAAACGAAAATAAAGCATTTATTAATGTCGGATCTTTCGTTTTTCGGATTCTGTGCTTTCGTTATCGTTTGTCAAAACGAAAACGAAAATAGCTGAAATTCGGACGAAAATGCATTCGGACGAAAAGAATAGTGATGGACGAACTTCCGACGGGACGTTTCGCGAACGCGAAACGCGAACGGACACAAACGTTCGCGAAAACGACCGTTCGCCGCGGGCTCCATTGACTTCAATGGGAGGCGAATTTCGCAAACCTTTAGGTCGAATTTGCGGCCACGGGGTAATTATTAGGGGGTAGCACGTAGTCCCACCACCTGGACAATAGCATAATACATGTATGAGGTGAATTTGGGATCGATAACTACAAGCATTTTTTTTTTATTTGGGAAATTGTTCTGACAATTCAGGACTATGGAGCTAATGAAGGCAATGGAGGAGAGGGAAGGTCAGGGACCAGGGTAGGCAAACAAGAGGGTGCAGGAGATACAGAGCACTGACAGCAGCACCGTAATACAGAGCACTGACATCAGCACCGTGACATACAGCGCTGACAGCAGCTCCGTGACATACAGCGCTGACAGCAGCTCCGTGACATACAGCGCTGACAGCAGCTCCGTGACATACAGCGCTGACAGCAGCTCCGTGACATACAGCGCTGACAGCAGCTCCGTGACATACAGCGCTGACAGCAGCACCGTGACATACAGCGCTGACAGCAGCTCCGTGACATACAGCGCTGACAGCAGCTCCGTGACATACAGCGCTGACAGCAGCTCCGTGACATACAGCACTGACAGCAGCTCCGTGACATACAGCGCTGACAGCAGCTCCGTGACATACAGCGCTGACAGCAGCACCGTGACATACAGCGCTGACAGCAGCTCCGTGACATACAGCGCTGACAGCAGCTCCGTGACATACAGCGCTGACAGCAGCTCCGTGACATACAGCGCTGACAGCAGCTCCGTGACATACAGCGCTGACAGCAGCTCCGTGACATACAGCGCTGACAGCAGCTCCGTGACATACAGCGCTGACAGCAGCTCCGTGACATACAGCGCTGACAGCAGCTCCGTGACATACAGCGCTGACAGCAGCTCCGTGACATACAGCGCTGACAGCAGCTCCGTGACATACAGCGCTGACAGCAGCACCGTAAGCAGCCCCAGGAGGAAGTCAGCACAGCACAGGGATGGTGTGATCCCCTCATAATAAGAACCCCCAGGAGGAAGTCAGCACAGCACAGGGATGGTGGGAGCCCCTCATAATAAGAACACCCAGGAGGAAGTCAGCACAGCACAGGGATGGTGGGAACCCCTCATAATAAGCAGCCCCAGTAGAAATATGACACCGCTCAACCTCTTCAAAGAGGAGGGTAGGGGCATATAGTACGGTGTGCTTTTTTGGGTCAGGGAAGTGAGCCAAATGAATTAAGAAGGTCTGTGTGCTTGATTCCAAAAATTGTTTATAGACATATACATGGTCTACTGATCACATGTGTTGAATTCCTCCGAGATCCATGCCTCATTCATTTTTAGAAATGTGAGGTAGTTAACACTGTGGTGAGCTAGGCGAGTACGCTTATCGGTCACAATCCCCCCTGCTGCGCTGAACGTCCTTTCGGACAGGACACTGGATGAGGGGCAAGCCAACAGTTCGATTGCAAATTGGGCAAGCTCTGGCCAGAGGTCAAGCCTGCCCACCCAGTAGTCTAGGGGTTCATCACTCCTCAGAGCGTCCACATCGGCCGTTAACCCAATGTAGTCGGACACCTGACGGTCTAGGCGTTCCCTGATGCTGGATCCGGATGACACCTGTCGATGGGTCGGCTGAAAGAATGACCTCATATCCGAAGTCACCAACACATCTTCAAACCGGCCTCTTCTTGCAGGCGCTGTTGGATTGGTACCCGCAAATCCTTCTCTGGGAGTGGGAATTGCTCCTCTGCCAGCGCACGCAAAAGCAGAATGCAGCATTTCTCGAAGCAAGGCCTGGAAGTGCTGCATTCTGACAGCCCTCTGCGACGGCGGTAACATTTCCGCCATTTTGTGTTTGTACCGGGGGTCTAAGTACGTTGCCACCCAGTACTGGTCCTTGACCCTCATGCTTTTTATACGGGGGTCCCTATTAAAACACTGGAGCATGAAGGCCCCCATTTGCACTAAAGTGGAAGCGGTGTGGTGGCCTGGCTCCTGCTCATCATCCAGGATAATGTCGTCCTCTTCATTCTCCTCTCCCCATCCTCGCACAACAGGGATCCCAGAAAGGTTTAAAGCATGCTCTTCTTGCTCCTGCTCATCCGCCCCGGCACCATCCTCCTCTGACTCCTCATCAGACTCCTGTTGTTGACTTGTCTCAGATAGAGTAGCCCCCCCTGGGAATTCATCCAGCATTGCGACTTCCTCATCTTCCCGCTCCTGCTCCTCCACAGCCTGATCAATGACACGACGCAATGCACGCTCCAGAAAGAAGGCATAAGGTACCATGTCACTGATGGCGCCATGGCTGCGACTGACCAGTTTGGTGATCTCCTCAAATGGCCGCAGAAGTCTGCATGTGTCGCGCATGAGCAGCCACTGGCGCGGTGAAAAAAAACCCAGCTCCCCAGAACCGTTTCTTTCGCAGAGTTCATACAGGTAGACGTTAACTGCACGTTTCTGCTGGAGCAGCCTATCAAGCATATAGAAGGTTGAGTTCCATCGCGTCGGGCAATCGCAAATAAGACGTCTGACCGGCAGATGGTGTCGCCGCTGAATGTCAGCAAGGCGAGCCATGGCCGTGTAAGATCTTCTGAAATGGGCCGAGATTTTCCTTGCCTGCCGCAAGATGTCCTGGACCCCAGGGTATTTGACAAGGAATCGCTGCACGACCAAGTTTAAGACGTGTGCCATGCACGGCACGTGCGTGATTTTGCCCTGTTTCAATGCGCTAAGCAGATTGGCACCGTTGTCACACACCACTTTACCAACTGTCAAATTGAGCGGTGTTAGCCACTCATCTGCCTGTGAACGCAAAGCTGAAAGGAGTGCCGGGCCAGTGTGGCTCTTTGCTTCCAGGCACAACAGACGCAGCACGGCATGGCAACGTCTCACCTGGCATGTGGAATAGGTTCTGGGGAGCTTGGGCGGTGCAGTGGAAGAGACGCTAGCAGCGGAAAAGGAGGAGGCAGCTGAGGAGGAGAGGGAGGAGGATGGAGTAGGAGGAGGAGAAGAAGAGTCAGGCCTGCATGCAATCCGTGGCGGTAAAACCAAATCTACACGGGTGCCACGGGTTACATGCTTGACGGCCGTCAGAAGGTTCACCCAGTGGGCAGTAAAACTGATATACCTTCCCTGCCCGTGTTTGCTAGACCACGTGTCTGTGGTCAGATGTATCTTGGCACCGACACTGTGTGCCAGAGATACATTCACTTGCCGCTGAACATGGCCATATAGCTCTGGGATGCCCTTCTCTGAGAAATACTTCCTTCCTGGGACCTTCCATTGTGGTGTTCCAATGGCCACAAATTTGCGAAAGGCCTCCGAGTCCACCAGTTTATATGGCAGTAGTTGGCGGGCTATGAGTTCTGACAAGCCAGCCGCCAACCGTTGGGCAAGAGGGTTATCCGGCGTCATCATTTTTTTACGCTCAAACATTAGGCCCACGGAAGCCTGCCTTTTTGCAGAAAAATGTGAGCTTGGCGTGATGGAAGGTGGAGTGGAGGACAATTGTGAGGAGAGAGGAGAAGGAGAAGTAGAAGACGAGGCTGGACGGTGAGAGCCTGCAGTGTGGCTTTGTGTGTTCCGTTGCTCCCACTGGGCTCGGTGATGGCTGCTCATGTGCCTTCTTAAGGCGGTCGTCCCTAGGTGAGTATTGGGCTTACCGCGACTAACGCGTTGACTGCAAAGATTGCAGATGGCAACGCTATTGTCAGCAGCGGACACGTTAAAAAAAGCCCACACTGCGGAGCCATGTGCCGGTGTCCTGGGAGCGCCAGATGTGACCGTACATGGTCGATGACTCGCTCCTGATACATTTGCAGTCTGCTTTGTCCCTGCTGTGCAATGTAAGTCATTGCTGCTTCTCCTCCCTATCTGCTGGTCCATATCTCCCTCTGAACTCCCCTCCTCTTCCTCTCTTGTGGGCACCCACGTGACATCACTAGACACGTCATCATCAACGTCACCTTCCCCACCGCTATAAGTAGAGTAGGCAGCAACACCGGGGACCAACCTCCTCCTTGGGCTGATCTGGGTACTGGCGTCAGACTGCTGAGTAGCGCTTGTTGCTACCTCCTCTTCCTGATCCAATACCAAGAGTGGCTGCGCATCAGAAATGTCCTCTTGATATGGATCGGAAAATAATTCCAGTGACTCAAGCGGAAGGTATGTGGTGGTGGTGGTGGTGGTCGTGTTGTTGGTGGTAGTGTCTTTGGGGGTGCACATAGCAGAGAGTGAAGAAGAGGGTGCAGATCGAGAGGATGAGGAGGGTGCAGAAGAGTAAGGCTGAGCGAGCCACTCAACCAAGTCTGGTGCATCCTTTAAAGTAATTGAACGCACCTTCTGCAACTTCCCACTTTGGCTCAAGCCTGTTGCTCCTGCCCTACCCCTACCACCCCTGCGGAAGGGCCTGCCTCTTCCTCTGCATGTCATTTTTTAAATGACCCTGTGACAAAACTCTTAGTCCCTATACCGCTGAAGGACTGCTGCAGTATAGGTGAGCGGTCAGCAGTGGTGCACGTCAACCCTATCTATTGTGGACCTATAGCGGTCCTTACAGAACAGCAGACTGTACCGCACTCAAGCCTATGTACCGTAGCACCCTATACCAAGTTACCAGTCCTTATAAGAACTTTTGTGGACCAAGCAGGTTGTGTATTAGTGTTTAGCAGACTGTACGTCAGTCCCTATACCGCTGAAGGACTGCTGCAGTATAGGGCAGCGGTCAGCAGTGGTGCACGTCAACCCTATCTATTGTGGACCGATAGCGGTCCTTACAGAACAGCAGACTGTACCGCACTCAAGCCTATGTACCGTAGCACCCTATACCAAGTTACCAGTCCTTATAAGAACTTTTGTGGACCAAGCAGGTTGTGTATTAGTGTTTAGCAGACTGTACGTCAGTCCCTATACCGCTGAAGGACTGCTGCAGTATAGGGCAGCGGTCAGCAGTGGTGCACGTCAACCCTATCTATTGTGGACCGATAGCGGTCCTTACAGAACAGCAGACTGTACCGCACTCAAGCCTATGTACCGTAGCACCCTATACCAAGTTACCAGTCCTTATAAGAACTTTTGTGGACCAAGCAGGTTGTGTATTAGTGTTTAGCAGACTGTACGTCAGTCCCTATACCGCTGAAGGACTGCTGCAGTATAGGGCAGCGGTCAGCAGTGGTGCACGTCAACCCTATCTATTGTGGACCGATAGCGGTCCTTACAGAACAGCAGACTGTACCGCACTCAAGCCTATGTACCGTAGCACCCTATACCAAGTTACCAGTCCTTATAAGAACTTTTGTGGACCAAGCAGGTTGTGTATTAGTGTTTAGCAGACTGTACGTCAGTCCCTATACCGCTGAAGGACTGCTGCAGTATAGGGCAGCGGTCAGCAGTGGTGCACGTCAACCCTATCTATTGTGGACCGATAGCGGTCCTTACAGAACAGCAGACTGTACCGCACTCAAGCCTATGTACCGTAGCACCCTATACCAAGTTACCAGTCCTTATAAGAACTTTTGTGGACCAAGCAGGTTGTGTATTAGTGTTTAGCAGACTGTACGTCAGTCCCTATACCGCTGAAGGACTGCTGCAGTATAGGGCAGCGGTCAGCAGTGGTGCACGTCAACCCTATCTATTGTGGACCGATAGCGGTCCTTACAGAACAGCAGACTGTACCGCACTCAAGCCTATGTACCGTAGCACCCTATACCAAGTTACCAGTCCTTATAAGAACTTTTGTGGACCAAGCAGGTTGTGTGTTAGTGTTTAGCAGACTGTACGTCAGTCCCTATACCGCTGAAGGACTGCTGCAGTATAGGGCAGCGGTCAGCAGTGGTGCACGTCAACCCTATCTATTGTGGACCGATAGCGGTCCTTACAGAACAGCAGACTGTACCGCACTCAAGCCTATGTACCGTAGCACCCTATACCAAGTTACCAGTCCTTATAAGAACTTTTGTGGAACAAGCAGGTTGTGTGTTAGTGATTAGCAGACTGTACGTCAGTCCCTATACCGCTGAAGGACTGCTGCAGTATAGGTGAGCGGTCAGCAGTGGTGCACGTCAACCCTATCTATTGTGGACCGATAGCGGTCCTTACAGAACAGCAGACTGTACCGCACTCAAGCCTATGTACCGTAGCACCCTATACCAAGTTACCAGTCCTTATAAGAACTTTTGTGGACCAAGCAGGTTGTGTATTAGTGTTTAGCAGACTGTACGTCAGTCCCTATACCGCTGAAGGACTGCTGCAGTATAGGGCAGCGGTCAGCAGTGGTGCACGTCAACCCTATCTATTGTGGACCGATAGCGGTCCTTACAGAACAGCAGACTGTACCGCACTCAAGCCTATGTACCGTAGCACCCTATACCAAGTTACCAGTCCTTATAAGAACTTTTGTGGACCAAGCAGGTTGTGTATTAGTGTTTAGCAGACTGTACGTCAGTCCCTATACCGCTGAAGGACTGCTGCAGTATAGGGCAGCGGTCAGCAGTGGTGCACGTCAACCCTATCTATTGTGGACCGATAGCGGTCCTTACAGAACAGCAGACTGTACCGCACTCAAGCCTATGTACCGTAGCACCCTATACCAAGTTACCAGTCCTTATAAGAACTTTTGTGGAACAAGCAGGTTGTGTGTTAGTGATTAGCAGACTGTACGTCAGTCCCTATACCGCTGAAGGACTGCTGCAGTATAGGGCAGCGGTCAGCAGTGGTGCACGTCAACCCTATCTATTGTGGACCGATAGCGGTCCTTACAGAACAGCAGACTGTACCGCACTCAAGCCTATGTACCGTAGCACCCTATACCAAGTTACCAGTCCTTATAAGAACTTTTGTGGAACAAGTGAGTTGTGAATGTTTAGCAGACTGCAGCAGAAGGGCAGCAGTCAAGTATAATATCCTTTCTATATTTGGAAGAAAGAATATTATACATGTACAAGCCTATTACTGTACCACTGATACCAGTCCTGAAAAGAACCTTTGTGGAACTAATAATAACAGCAAGTCTTTAAAATTACCCTCACTGCCTGACAACACTGCTTCCTTCCTGTCCCTATACAAATTGGCAAAAAAAGAGAACGATTAGTGGTTACTGGAACAGCTCTTTTGTGGACCTTGATAGTAACAGCTAATGATGATGATGATGATGATGATGATGAAAGACTAATCTGGCTGTCCCTGTAGCATACACCGTCCTTTCCCTTTCTCTAAACTAACAAAAGACACTCAGGCTGCTGCAAGAATCAGCAGCACAGCAAACCTATCAACACCTAACACCTATACCAGTCCTGAAAAGAACTTTTGTGTACCAAATAGCTAGTGGTTTATCTCTCCCTACTCCACACAGGAACCTGTCCCTATCTTAACAGAAGAAAGAATGTAAAATGGCCACCGGATCGGGTGTATTTATAGGTTAGGGGGAATGTACAAGTGTCCATGTGCTGTCATGTCTCAATTGGCTGTCCTGTATCACATGATAAACGTGTCACCAAAGGTTAAAGTTCTTGTATACATTAAACACGTAAGTCCGCCGCGGCGAACGACGGAAAAAGGCGTTCGAACGTGCGGACCGCGAATGTCGGAAATTCGCCGCGAAACGACCGCCGGGCGAACCGTTCGGCCATCACTAGAAAAGAATGCACATGTCTACTTCTCAATACATCTGTCATGAACCAGATGTGACCAGAACTGTGTGACTGCGACAAAGTGAACCAGACACAAATAAGTGAAGGTAAATTTATTAAGCAAACGCATATAAATGTGAACACACCACCAATACGAACCAAGTGAACAACCAAACAACCAAACAGTAAATAAACCAGTATATGTAACAAAAGGGAGTACCGGAATCGTAGTCAAGCCAGGCCGGGGTCATAAATAGGAGGTCAGCAGATGGGGGGACAAGGAGAAGGGAACAGGTACAGGAGGCAGGATGCAGGGATCAGGTAACAGGGATCAGGTAACAGGTAACAGGTAACAGGTAACAGGTAACAGGTATCAAACAGGCTGCAGGTCAGGGCTCAAGGACAATACCAAGGCAAAGTGTATATGAACTTACCGGGTATTTATAATGGCTGCTGTCAGTCATGTGACGCCTGACTGCAGAGGGCAATACCTGCTCCATACTGCCAGGATCCCTCCGCTGGTGGACACCAGTACTGCGGACCAAAGATGACATGATTCCAGCAGGAGACACCTGCTGGTGGATCGCAGTACTGCATGCCACATGATTGATATTACCAGCGGAGGGAACCTTTCCTGACAGTACCCCCCCTCAAAGGAGCGACCTCCGGACGCTCCAACTAGCAGTTGCTGGGGAAAGTCCACTGCGTCAAGCTGGGCTATGGGCAAAGTCACATTAGGTTGGGTAACAGACACTTCAAGCAGGGCAGCAGACAGAACCACATCGGGCCGGGAAGCTGGCACGTCAGGCTGGAAGGCGGGCAGCGGCACGTCAGGCTGGAAGGCGGGCAGCGGCACGTCAGGCTGGAAGGCGGGCAGCGGCACGTCAGGCTGGAAGGCAGGCGCATCAGGCTGGACAGCAGGCACATCAGACTGGAAGGCATCGGACTGCAAGGCCGGGACATCAGACTGGAAGGCGTCGGACTGCAAGGCCGGGACATCAGACTGGAAGGCGTCGGACTGCAAGGCCGGGACATCAGACTGGAAGGCGTCGGACTGCAAGGCCGGGACATCAGACTGGAAGGCATCGGACTGCAAGGCCGGGACATCAGACTGGAAGGCGTCGGACTGCGAGGCTGGGACATCAGACTGGAAGGCGTCGGACTGCGAGGCCGGGACATCAGACTGGAAGGCGTCGGACTGCGAGGCCGGGACATCAGACTGGAAGGAATCAGACTGCGAGGCCGGGACATCAGACTGGAAAGAATCAGACTGCGAGGCCGGGACATCAGACTGGAAGGTATCGGACTGCAAGGCCGGAACATCAGACTGGAAGGTATCAGACTGCAAGGCCGGGACATCAGACTGGAAGGCCGGGGCATCAGACTGGAAGGCATCAGACTGGAAGGCCGGGGCATCAGACTGGAAGGCCGGGGCATCAGACTGGAAGGCATCAGACTGGAAGGCCGGGGCATCAGACTGGAAGGCATCAGACTGGAAGGCCGGGGCATCAGACTGGAAGGCATCAGACTGGAAGGCCGGGGGATCAGACTGGAAGGCATCGGACTGCAAGGCCGGGGCATCAGACTGGAAGGCATCGGACTGGAAGGCCGGGGCATCAGACTGGAAGGCATCGGACTGCAAGGCCGGAACATCAGACTGGAAGGCATCAGACTGCAAGGCCGGGACATCAGACTGGAGGGCATCAGACTGGAAGGCCGGGACATCAGACTGGAGGGCATCAGACTGGAAGGCCGGGACATCAGACTGGAAGGCCGGGGCATCAGACTGGAAGGCCGGGGCATCAGACTGGAAGGCCGGGGCATCAGACTGGAAGGCATCGGACTGGAAGGCTGGGGCATCAGACTGGAAGGCATCAGACTGGAAGGCCGGGGCATCAGACTGGAAGGCATCGGACTGGAAGGCCGGGGCATCAGACTGGAAGGCATCGGACTGCAAGGCCGGAACATCAGACTGGAAGGCATCGGACTGCAAGGCCGGAACATCAGACTGGAAGGCATCAGACTGCAAGGCCGGGACATCAGACTGGAAGGCATCAGACTGGAAGGCCGGGACATCAGACTGGAGGGCATCAGACTGGAAGGCCGGGACATCAGACTGGAAGGCCGGGGCATCAGACTGGAAGGCATCAGACTGGAAGGCCGGGGCATCAGACTGGAAGGCATCAGACTGGAAGGCCGGGACATCAAACTGCAAGACATCAGACTGGAAGGCCGGGACATCAAACTGCAAGACATCAGACTGGAAGGCCGGGACATCAGACTGCAAGACATCAGACTGGAAGGCCGGGACATCGGACTGCAAGACATCAGACTGCAAGACATCAGACTGGAAGGCCGGGACATCAGACTGCAAGACATCAGACTGGAAGGCCGGGACATCAGACTGCAAGACGTCAGACTGGAAGGCCGGGACATCAGACTGCAAGACGTCAGGCTGGAAGGCGTCTGGCTGGAAGGCCGGGACATCAGGCTGGAAGGCGTCTGGCTGGAAGACCGGGACATCAGGCTGGAAGGCGTCTGGCTGGAAGGCCGGGACATCAGGCTGGAAGGCGTCTGGCTGGAAGGCCGGGACATCAGGCTGGAAGGCGTCTGGCTGGAAGGCCGGGACATCAGGCTGGAAGGCGTCTGGCTGGAAGGCCGGGACATCAGGCTGGAAGGCGTCTGGCTGGAAGGCCGGGACATCAGGCTGGAAGGCATCTGGCTGGAAGGCCGGGACATCAGGCTGGAAGGCGTCAGGCTGGAAGGCCGGGACATCAGGCTGGAAGGCGTCAGGCTGGAAGGTCGGGACATCAGGCTGGAAGGCGTCAGGCTGGAAGGCCGGGACATCAGGCTGGAAGGCGTCAGGCTGGGACATCAGGCTGGAAGGCGTCAGGCTGGAAGGCCGGGACATCAGGCTGGAAGGCGTCAGGCTGGAAGGCCGGGACATCAGGCTGGAACTCCGGCTCTGGCACTCCGGGCTGGGACAGATTGGTAGGTGTGGAGGCAGGTTGGGTTAATGGTAAGATCATTTTGGTTGGGAAAAACTTTCGCTTTTTCTTTGGCTTAGCTACTGAAGCTCTGTAGGTGACTGCAGGACTGTAAATGAGGGGTGCAGCAGACTGGAAAGGAGGATTGTGATATGGCAGAGAAGAGGTACCAGTAGCTGGGGAAAGAACTTGTGGGTTTGTAGACAGCGGAGAGGAAGCAGGTGGGTTGAATGCAGGGTAAGTACAGGGAGCAGAGACTGGATAGGAGTATTTGGTTGGGAGCAGCGTGTACTGGGCTGCAACTGAGGTTGACATGGCTGATGGGGAAACATACTTTTGGGTAGGCTCATATCTGATGGCAGAGGTGGATAGTTTGGCTGGGGCTGATTGCACCATGTCAGACCATGCTGAAAGTATGGGTTGTACAAACTGAAGTTTTAAGCCTCCCTGTCTAACAAAAGACTGAGCAGATACAATGCACTCAGCAATCACCTGTGGGGAACAGGCTGAGTAGTGTTCACGAAAATCAGAAGGATCATCTTCAAAAAGCCATACTAAAGATACAACCTGATTCATATCAAAAGGAGGAGTGAAATCATCACGGCCATCTGGGATACAGGGCAGGGCTAGCTCAGTACAGATCTTTATCAAAGGCTGCACCTTCCCAAACAATATATAACCCTGATCAACCAGGGAGTGAGCCAAACGCATAGCTGCAAACAACTGGTCACTAGACCATCCTTTCAAAGCCTGGCGGCAATAATCACCACTCTCAGATGCCAGCAGAGAAAGATAAATGATCTCATCAGCATTCATGTTTGCAACCAAACTGAAGCAAATGGTTCCCCTGTGCAGCCACTTCTGGTCAGGAATGGCCTTGGTATTCTGTCATGAACCAGATGTGACCAGAACTGTGTGACTGCGACAAAGTGAACCAGACACAAATAAGTGAAGGTAAATTTATTAAGCAAACGCATATAAATGTGAACACACCACCAATACGAACCAAGTGAACAACCAAACAACCAAACAGTAAATAAACCAGTATATGTAACAAAAGGGAGTACCGGAATCGTAGTCAAGCCAGGCCGGGGTCATAAATAGGAGGTCAGCAGATGGGGGGACAAGGAGAAGGGAACAGGTACAGGAGGCAGGAGGCAGGGATCAGGTAACAGGGATCAGGTAACAGGTAACAGGTAACAGGTAACAGGTAACAGGTAACAGGTAACAGGTAACAGGTAACAGGTAACAGGTAACAGGTAACAGGTAACAGGTAACAAACAGGCTGCAGGTCAGGGCTCAAGGACAATACCAAGGCGAAGTGTATATGAACTTACCGGGTATTTATAATGGCTGCTGTCAGTCATGTGACGCCTGACTGCAGAGGGCAATACCTGCTCCATACTGCCAGGATCCCTCCGCTGGTGGACACCAGTACTGCGGACCAAAGATGACATGATTCCAGCAGGAGACACCTGCTGGTGGATCGCAGTACTGCATGCCACATGATTGATATTACCAGCGGAGGGAACCTTTCCTGACAACATCTGGAGTTTTGACTGATCACAAGATAAGATTCCTAACATTTGAGTGCGCATGCGCGAGGCTTCCAAGATGGCCGCGATCATCTAAAGCTCCGCTGCCTCGCGGAACGACGGAACCCCTACCGCACGACACGGCTACCCTTCCGCTTCCCGAGCTATAGGGGCGGACTCCCGAAGTGTTGGGGCACATTTCTGAATGACCGGTGGACTGGCTAAACGCAATCTGGGCCCGCTGTTCGCTTCATTGGACGTGAGGGAGAAATCCAAGATGGCCACCGCAGCACAGCTCCTGTCTCAGGATCACAGATCCGCAGGCACAGTGGATTTCAGGTCAGATACAGACTTTCCTCCTCTCCACGCCACCCCAGGCAACCCCAGGGGTCTCCCCAAGGAAGCCACACCGTCCCCGGCCTCCACGGTCTCTCTTCTGGAACGCACCATCCAGGAGTTCTCCCCCTCCCCAGCGGGGACCTACAGGGTTACCCAGGCCGCCATGGCCCCCCACGAGGCTGCTCATGCAGACCCAGTCTCCCACATGGATGCCCTGTTTGGCAAATTCTCTGAACTATTAGAGAGGGGCCTCTCCCAAACTGCCTTGCAAATCACGGGGGAATTGAAAGCTGATTTTATTAACCTAGGCTCCCGGATCGAAACGATCGAACATAAAATGGAGGATACCATAGCCAGATCCATCCAAAACTCCAGGCACATTTACTCAGTACAGGAGCAATTGGACATAGCCATGGCCCGTATAGATGACCTCGAAAATAGGTCACGCAGATATAACGTCAGAATTCGCGGGCTTCCAGAATCAATAACTGATGTGTCCAGGGCGGTGCAAGACCTCATTCAACAGCTAATCCCTGACATCCCAGCTACTAAGCTTGAACTTGACCGGGTCCATAGAACCCTCGGCCCCCCTAGGAAGGATGGCACCCCGCGAGATGTTCTGGCCAAGCCACATCACTTCTCGGTGAAAGAAGAAGTTATGAAGAGAGCCAGATCCCTGCAACACGTCAATTACCAGGGCCACCAGGTTCAGATCTTTGCGGACCTCTCCCCCTCCACTATACAGAGACGGAGAGCTCTAAAACCCCTCTTGCTTGCAATGTCACAAAAAGACATAAAATACAAATGGGCATTCCCATTTGCGGTCAGGTTCACGGACAAAGGGAAGTCTTTTGCCTTCTCCACTTTCCCCGAGGGGGAAAAGCTCCTCACCAGGCTGAAAATCATTTCTCAAGAAGCTGACATGGACACTTCTAACCCTAGCCAAGGATCCAACAAACGACCCACTCCTAACAGCCCACAATCCCCGTTGTGGACCTCCGGAAGAGCCAAGAAGGTCAAGGATAATGCACCCACCTGAGCAACTTCCAGTCCCATTTTCAGACTCTCCATTCTGTGACTGACCATCCGAGGTCCTGGAGAGGGCCGGAGGACTGCTCCCCAAACATTGAAAGTTTGGCCCTCCAACCCTTTTTGCCCTCCCCTTGCCTAGGACTTGTGCTACCCTTGTGCTACCCTTCTCCCCATTGCCTCCAATATTCCGGGACGCTATGCAGTACTTCGTCCATCTACTGGACTGCCCGTAACCCCTCATATTTTTTTTTACATCCCCTCGAAATGGGCCCTAAGGTTGCTTTGAGGATTTCCCAGGGGGCTGCATTCCACAGCACCCCCCCTGGATATACCATCCTACCTTATGCCTAAAGAACAGCATTCATTGTTTAGCCCCAGTGTCTTCTAGACATTATGTTTAGCCGTGCCTCAAGAAAAATTCCTTTTTTTGTATATTGCTGCTTATATGTTATTGCTATTTAAAGTTGATTTCACAGCTCGGGTAGTTACCCGACTAGGGGTCCCCAGTTCCGCGAGGGACCACATGTGTAACTCTCCCTCCCTCGGCCTATCCCAGGCGTCTGAGGGTCGGGACTTCTGACCTTATGGGTCGGTTGTCTTCATTGTTTTTTCTTGGGATTTCGGGGGGTGTCTCCTGCCCTGATCTCCTCTTTCTCTTCTCAGGAACCCTTTCTTTCCTTGCCCTTTCTCCCCCTCTCTCCCCCCTTGATGGTAAGCTACCCCCGTTGAATGTTTACATGACACTTTTTTTTTTTTTTTTTCTCCTCAGGTTGGGCTGAGCCAACCCAGTCGACATGGTATCCTGGGAGACAACCTCGGGCCACCGATCCCAATGCCCTTACCAAGAACCCCGCTATGGATTGGGTAAGTGAGGTCGCTTTCAGATGCTGGGCTCCCCCTCTGCTCCATGGCTGATCCACAGGCTGCTAGGCTTAAGATAGCCTCCCATAACATTCAGGGTCTTAATTCCCCCATCAAACGGAGAAAAGCCCTTGATTACTACAAATCCCTGAAACTAGATATAATTCTACTTCAGGAAACCCACCTTCCTATCCGGTATAGTCCCAAGTTCCTACATGCCCACTTCCCTCAGTTCTTCTTAGCCAACGCGGAATCCAAGACCAGGGGGGTAGCCATTTTGATTGCCAAAACATGCAAATTCAATAAAAGTTTTGAAAAAGCGGATCCGGAGGGCAGGTATTTACTTGTAAAGGGCACTGTGGGGGACCAACTTTACTCCTTGGTCTCCTACTACGCCCCGAACACGGGTCAGGCCAAATTCTTCGAATCCCTGCTGCGCACCTTAGCACCTCTTTTAGAGGGAACGGTTATTGTCGGAGGGGACTCTAACGTCGCCTTTGATCAAGGACTTGATAAATCCTCCCCCTCACGTTCCCGCTTAACCAGGCCCACGAAGGCAAGCTTACGGATCGCCAAATTGCTGCACGCTCATGGGTTATCCGATGTCTGGCGGGAATTAAACCCCACAAAGAGAGACTACACTCACTTCTCAGCGCCTCACCAATCATATGCACGCATAGACCACATACTTGTCCCCTCCTCGCTCCTTCCCAGGATGCTCAAAGCCTCCATCACTGACACAGTGATCTCGGATCACTCACTGGTAATTGTGACGGCCCTGGGGGGTTCGAGTGGGAGACATTGGAGGTTAAATGAATCCCTCCTTTCGGAGCCATCATGAGTTATGGATCTCGACAAAGCATTGCAGGAATATTTCTCTATTAATGCGACTCCTGATGTCTCCCCCGAAACCCTGTGGGCGGCGCACAAAGCATATATTAGGGGAAAATTCATGCAATTAGGTTCTCAAATAAAACGGGAAAGGCAATCAACCATCCTGAAGCTAGAAGAGGAATACTCTAAACTCAGAGCTCTTCACAAAAAGGACCCCCTCCGCACCCCCACCTCCATACTAGACAAGACTCGCTTAGAACTCAATCTCGCCCTCACCACGAAAGCTGAAAAATCGGTTAGGTGGTCTGGCCACAAATTTTACTCACAGGCGGACAAAATAGGCACACTCCTGGCTAATAGACTCTCCCCTAGAACCAAGCTGAGCACCCTCCCTCGGATCAGAAGCGCAGGACTCCCGCCCACGTCTAATCCGGTCACAGTTCTGAATGCCTTTCAGAACTTTTACACCTCTCTCTACAGTAGCTCCCCACCTCCCAAAGATAACCTCCTTCCAAAGTTTTTGGAGGGACTTCCCATCCCGGCCTTATCGGACGTTCACAAACAAGTTATGGAAGCCCCCTTCCAGGCAGAGGAGATTCTGGAAGTCATAAAGGCTCTTAAAAAAAGCTCCGCCCCTGGACCCGACGGTCTTTCGATCCCTTACTATAAAGCCTTTGCCAACACGCTAGCCCCTCACCTGGCCAATCTCGGTAATCATAAAGCTAATGGAGACCCCCTGGATCCCCACCTTAACACGGCGTATATCACGGTCATCCCCAAACCTGGCAAGAACTTGGAAGATGTCAGCAACTACAGACCGATTTCCCTTATTAATAATGATCTCAAAATTCTCACGAAAGTTATGGCCAATAGGTTAGCCTCCTTTATCGGACGCTACGTCCACAAGGACCAAGTTGGTTTTATCCCCGGCAGACAGGGACCTGATCAAATTCGGAGGGCGATTGATATTATCTCCATTTTGCAGTCTAATTGGGAAGGGGGACCCGGACAATCTGGCTTCCTCCT